>NC_139222.1:262629314-263246814 GCF_055691185.1 Crinia signifera
AGGAGGGCATTTATATAATATTGTTAATAATGAGAAAGGCAGAAGAAAAAATGAAAATAAAGAAGAGGGGGGTGGGGCAAGCAGTTGGACATACTGAGACCAGTATACCATATATGTTGTAATTAACGGTTTATGAACTGAGTTATTTCGTAACCCTCATTTAAGCCCACCGGAGTGAGCGTATTGAGGGTTATGATCCAAAAGGTCTCACGCCTTAGGAGGGCCCGATCCCTATCACCCCCTCTCTTATTTGCAGCTACCAGTTCAATTCCTTTCCATTTAAGACCACTTGGATCACTATTATGAGCATGTTTGAAATGGCGTGAGACACTGTGGTTAAGGATGCCATGTTTTATATTGCGTGTGTGCTCAAGTATGCGGGTTTTAAGAGTTCTTTTTGTCTTCCCGACATACCTGAGTCCACACGGGCAGATCAACAGATATACCACGTAGAGCGAATTGCAATTAATAAACTGCTTGATATTATAAGTGACATTAGACTGTGATACAAATGATGAACCTTTCTCCATACAGGAGCACACCTTACACCTCCCACAGGAAAAACAACCTTTTATATCTAGGAAGGTGGTAGAGATGGTACCATCTCTCGGGTTCACAGTATCCAATTGGCTTTTAGAGACAAGGGTTTTAATAGTGTCAGCTCTCGTGTACACAATTTTAGGGGTTTCTTGGAGGTGTGGCCCCAGGATCGGGTCCCATTTCAGAATATGCCAATTCTTTTTTAGGATGCTAGAGATCTGGCGTTCAGAGTTATTGAATTTGGTAATAAACAGGCAATCATTTGAGTTCTTATATGATTGATCTTTCTCTTTATATTGGATGATCTCTTCTCTAACAGATTCTCTAGCCTTGGTTAGAGCTGAACGTACCACTTCCTGGGGGTACCCCCTCTCTCTAAATCTTTGTATGTATACTTCAGCCTGATCATTAAAGGTATCCAGGTTGGAACAGTTCCTGCGTAACCGCAGGAACTGGGAATACGGGATGTTATTTTTCCACGGTTTGAAATGGCAACTCTCATATTCTAGATAGCTATTGCTATCGACACTCTTAAAGAAGGTACATGTCTCAATATGTGGTACAGATGGAAAGTTTTCAACACTTAACACTAAGTCCAGAAATTCTATTTTTAACTTCTGGAAATTGGACGTAAAGACCAGATTAAAGGAATTGATGTTAATCTCCTGCATGAATTCATTAAACGATGTTTCATCCCCCCTCCAGATAATTAGAATGTCGTCAATATAGCGACGAAAGAAAAAGATATTGGAACTCAGGGGTCCATTAAGAACTTGGGTCTCCCACTCCCCCATATACAGGTTTGCCAGACTGGGGGCACAAATCGTCCCCATAGCTGTGCCCCACAGCTGGAGAAACCAGTTGCCTAAAAACTCAAAATAAGTATGTTTGAGTACATAGCTAAGGCAATCACAAATAAAATCTTTAGCCAAAGTCGACACAGAGGGATCACGAGACAACACCGTATCAACGGCTGCACGCCCCCCCTCATGGGGGATGGCTGTGTATAGAGATTGAACGTCTATACTGGCCCAATGCAAGTCACTCTCACATTTAATATCTTTTAACAGCTGCAACATATGGGTAGAATCCCTCACATAAGTTTTAAGTTCAGGTACGTATGATTTAATGCGACTGTCGACATACTCCGATACTCTTGATGTGAGGGAGCCCACACCCGCCACTATGGGACGGCCGGGGGGCTTATCTAAACCTTTATGAATTTTAGGCAAGTGATAAAAGGTTGCCAGGTTTGGTGTGGGATTATATATATATTTAAATTCCTCCATTGACAATATTTTGTCATCAAGGCTCTTTTTCAAGAGGCTCTCAAGATCTTTTATAAATATGGGGGTGGGATCTGCATCAAGTTTACGGTAGGACTTAGTGTCACCCAACAGGTGATATGCCTCCATGACATAATAATCTCTATCAAGAACAACCACCCCTCCGCCTTTGTTGGCGCTTTTGATAACAATCTCTGTATCGCTGGATAAATTTTTTAGGGCTTCAGATTCAGGTCTGCTTAGATTTTTAACAGCATGTGTCTTTTTAACATTAAGTTTCTCAAAATCAGTTTTAACTAGATCTGAGAATAAATCCACATACGGTCCCCTAGATTCTACGGGGTAGTATGTGGACTTTAACCTCAGGCCTAAAGTTGATGTGATAGCCGATGAGGATAGGCTATCATTCCAGTTTTTTATAACAGCGTCTGATTTTTTAATAAAATGGCGCTTCAAGGTAAGTTTCCTTACAAATAAGTTTAAATCTATCTGCAAGTCAAATTTGGAGGGGCCCCTTGAAGGGGCAAAATACAGGCCCTTCTGCAAAACTCTAGTTTCCATAGGAGTCAAGATCTTTTTAGATAAATTAAACACACCCCCTGTATTTAGTGGAATGACCTCTTTTTTGACTCTCTTCACTGCTCCTGCTCCTCTCTTTCCCCTCTTCGTCTTTTTAGACCTATAGGGGTTCGATTCGGGTTGGTTTGAGGCCTGTGGCTGCGAGGGGTAGCAGTCTGATCTAAAAAATTAGTCTCATTATTTTCTGAAGGGAGTCTCTCAAAACGGTTTTGGTGTACAAAACCTCTTGGGTATCTATTGTCATTTCTATAAGAGTTGTATCTTATATTGTTATACTGTTGTCCTCTTTGTTTTGAAGACCTCCTGTTTCTATAGGGTACCTCCTGCCATTGATAGTTTGAGCCATTGTGATAGTTATTATAATGTCGAGGAGGGTAATTTTTAAATTGCTCCCTCGATCTTTCTATCGGAGCTTCCTCCGTGTCTATTACTGATACGTTCAACATGCCAGGACCTAACTTTATTAGTTTCATAGTCCATTTTGTCTCTTTGAAATTTCCTTTGTTTAGTATCAATTACTTTTGTTTCGATACTATTAACTTTTTTATCGATGTCTGCCTTATTTTTCTTAAAAATTTCATTATCTTTTATTTTGTCGATCTCGGGTTTTAAATCATCCAATTGTTTCTCGATTTTCTTTTAAACTTTTCTTTTTTTTTACTAAAAGTCTCATTAAATTAAAAGAACACTCATCAAGTATTTTATACCAGTCACCCATAAATTTATCATTATCTTGGCCACTGGTAGGCATTTAATTAAGCCTTAAACCTCGCGGGATTCTACCATTATTCAGATAGTTGTCTAAACCCTTGATATCCCACCAAGTTTTTGTTTCTCTCACTAGCAATTTTTCTAAAGTAGATAATAAACCAGAGGTATCTAAATTAGATTCAGATGTGAGTGGAGCACATAGTCTCTCATCAAATATACGATTACATTCTTGGGTACTTGTGTATTATCTGTGCTCCCATGTTAAATGCACCCCATTTTTTCATACCCCTACTATCCAACTACGCATGGAGTTGATTTTATATAGTGTGGCGAGCACAGCGAGCCACCGTGCCCGAAGTGTGGCGAGCGGACGCGGTCTCATAAGAAAAACGGGAGCCCAGATATTACATAAGTACCCATTCTTGCAACCTTTTATCGTTTAATTCCCCATGTCTAAACATTATTGCAGAAAAGATAGATAATACCTAAAATGGAATATTTTTCACGAATACCACAGCAATAAGTACATAAAACACACAACCTGTGAAGAAAATATATATATTAATTGTCCATACAGCACCACACTGGAAGCAGCCAAGTCCACTTTTGAGTCCAAAGAGCAACAGTTTTGTAGAGAGGAAAGGTGGACCTGCGGCGCTAGCAGGTGTAGGCAACCCAGGTGATCAATATGATCTAACGAGTAGCACTAAATCCAATGTAGAGATTGCAGCCTCCTCCAATAAAGTCCCTGGACTCTGGGAGAGGAAATGGATCTGTTAAAAAAGAGGACAGGAGGGGTGCTCCATAGTGCATAAAAGACAACTTTTTATTGAGAATAAAATCACAGGCGAAAAAGAGCAAACAAATGCTCGTACCATAAAAATAACTGCTGTGGGCTGGGTACCATACAAATGCCAGGCAATCTCCTACCAGCCTTCAGGAGCACAATCGCCGTCCACCGATCACCCGCTGGGAATACCACAGTAAGAACAGCGTGCTGATGGACACGGTGAGGACAGAGGCGTGTAGGGGAGCCGGACCAAGGAGAGCAGACGTCACAGGCCCCGCTCTAACGCGTTTCGTAGTAAAACTTCGTCAGAGGGCGTGGTCTGTGACCGGCAGCTTAAGATATTTAACAGAGTGAACATCCAATCACAAAAGAGGAACAAGTTTCTATGTGTTAGTACTGGATGAGGAGGCGCGGTTAATTAGTTCCAGCTGCCACAAAGACATAGATATCTTTAAAAAAAACGGTTTTACTTCATAAAAAATGGGGGGATTTTTATCAAAACATATAAGGTTGGTTCAAACATGGCTCTAACATCGAGTATATCAGTATATATATATATATATAGTGAATCTGACGGACTATATATGAGTTCATTTATATTGGAACATATTTAGGGGTTGCACATCGCGCTTAGCGCTTTTTAAGTATATTGAGCCCATAATTTATGTATGTATACGAAAGGCTAGTTTTTATTAGGGGGCCAAGGTCTTTCTTGCTCACCCGTCTTTTAAAGCTACAGGCACTTTACAAATCGCAGCCACATATTAGTGGTTTAAACATATAAACTCAACACAGAGTGTTTAGTATGTTAGTGAAGTAAAACTTCTGTAAAATTTCAAAGGATATGTTACTCATATATAGTTAAAGCACAAATACAACAACAGAGAATACAAGAAAACTTTCACAATCATCAAATACAGGAGGCACACAGGTCGATATATGATGATTCTCTTCCTAACCTTATATACTGTATACATTTTCTACAAACGAATAGTCGGCACTCTCTATCTCACACAGATAGTAATGCCCCGGGTGCCTTCAATAATGATTGAACATAAATAGGAAGGAAGAAGTCACTCCAGAGGTCTTTGGTAAACGATGATATATTTTAGGAAAATCACATGGGTCCAACCTTACATTGGTCGACGTTTCAATGCCCTAGGGCATTTTTCTCAAGACACAAGGTTGTCCCAAAAAACAGATAAATACAACCTGCATTGCTGCAGGGAAAAGCAATAAATACTCACATATCCACGCCGACCTGCCCAGCCTCCAGGTGTGCTGAGGAACCGCCTCCGGAATTTAGCATTTCCCCTGCTCTGACAGCTTCCCTCCATCACCGGTTGCTAGGATATGCTCCCGGCAGGGAGACGCTGTCCCGGACACCGGGCGTGTCAACTCTGGAAATACATACAGCATGCACAAGCAATGAATATATGATACATACATTTTTTTACCTTGCGGGCACCTAGATATACTTCGATGCCACTTAATAACCAATAATGTTAGAGCATATAATAACAAATAATGCTAGACCATAATATGTCACTCTAAGTTAATAGAGTACACATCAATTGCAGCGGTCATTCAGACCATTAGGTTTTAATGTATTTAAATGGTGAATCCACCTCATTTCCATTTTTAATAAAAGTCCATCCCTATCACCACCCCTACATAGAGGGGGGACGTGATCGATCAAAATAAATTTGATGCCATTTAAACAATGGCCCTTATCCAAACAATGCCAGGCCACAGGTTGGTCTGCTTTTCTTGAATGGAAAGCACTGTTTATGGCCGATCTGTGCAACTCCATACGTTCGCGTATGGTCCGGATAGTCTTGCCGACATAATGGAGTTTGCAAGGACAAGATAATAGATATATCACATGGGTAGTTAAACATGTGAGTACATGTTTAATGGGGAACTCCAAGCCGCTGGTGGGATGCTTGAATGAACGACTCAGTCATGTTTTTACATGTGGTACAGTGCAAACACCTGTAACAACCTGGCGGTTTATATAGAAAATTGGATGAACGATTAGCAGCAGTTACAAATCCTGTAATATCAGTGTGGACTATATGGTCCTTTATGTTTCGGACCCGGGTATAGCATACCATAGGTCTAATGGACTGTAGCCCTGGCAACGATTTATCTGATTTGATAATGGGCCAAAGAGCTTTGGTGGCCTGCTGGACCACAGGACTAGAGGTAGTAAACTTCTGTTTCCTGGGTACCACACTCTGAGCACTACGGATTTTCAGAGTTAAAAGATCCTGTCGTGGGGTGGCCAAAACCTCAGCTTGAGCTATTTTTAGAGACCTTATATTGTAACCTCTACTGGCGAATTTGTGTACCACTACATGAGTTGGGATTTTGCTAACCCATTTTTAAGGGGTCTATGATGGTGACTCGACGCCAGTAGAAGAGTGTTGCGGTTGGTCTCTTTTGTAAACAACTCCTATGTGAATCTGTCCGTTTTTCAAAATGACTTTTACATCCAAGTAGCTAATAGACTCAGGTTGTATATTCACAGTGTATTTGATGGGACTCTCACTGGAGTTGATGGAGGCTATGTGGTTTTCCAAGATTGATGGGGGGCAATCAGTAAGCAAAACAGGTCATCAATGAAGCGACAATATAATTGGAGATATATATTGATCTGGTTGTTCTGTAGAAATTTTTAATTCTCCTCTGCGAACATAAAGATGTTCGCAAAGCTGGGTGCCACCGGGCTCCCCATAGCACACCCCCCCTGGTTTGTTGGTAATATGTACCATTGTTAAGGATATAATTCCTTTCCAACGTCAATGTAAGTAGTTGTAGAAAGAACAGATTGTCCAGCTCTGTAATGTTGTTCATACGCATAAATGCGGCCACTGCTGCCACTCCAGCCGTCTGTGGGATGTAGATGTATAGACTATTGACATCCATGCTAACTAGTATTGTGTTTGGTGGAATGGATTCAATGTATTTTAAACATAAAAGAAAAGCTGTTGTGTCTTTGATAAAAGTTGCTTGACGTTGGATATATGGTTGCAAAATTATGTCTAATAATTTGGAAACTGGTTGATAGTGAGTTCATAACTGAGATAATGGGGCGGCCCGGGGGGTTAGTAATGGATTTATGGATCTTAGGAACTGTATATATAATAGGCGTCACAGGGTGAGGTTGTACCAATGCTTTAGCTAGTATGGACTCCACAGTTGAGGATGCAACTGCCTCCTGTAACAGCGAATCTAGCTCTATTTTATATTTTGCTGTTGGATCCGCTGGCAGTTGGATGTAAGTTTTGCCATCCCCCCAGTTGCCTTTCTAGTTCAGCCTTGTAATCCTTGAGGTCCTGTAGGAATATTGCTCCACCTTTGTCGGCTGGACGAATGATTATCTTACGATTGCGGCTTAAATCGTTCAGTGCAGAACATTCATTCCTAGATAGATCATAGTGAATTTGTGGTGCTGCATGGTCATATTTTTTGACCGACTGGTCCACTAATCGAGAAAAGGTGGCAAGTGAATTGTTGGCAGCGATGGGGTCAAAGAGGGACCAGTTCCTGGACTGAATGAACCCCTGCAATTGGGATGTGTCCATAACATCTTCAGAGTGTTGAAAATACTCCTGCAATCTTAAATTGCGGTGAAAGCAGTGTCGGTCAGTTTGCCACTGGGTTTCATAATGGGGATTAGTGGGGGATGATGGACAGGCCCTTATTGAGGATGGAAATTTCAGATGGAGCAAGCACATGTGAGGAAAGATTATAGATCAAGTCTCCATCAGAGCCTTGAGCTCTCTCTGTCCTCAAGTTCTGACACCCCATACAGGTGGATGCCCTCTTCCTCATTTTTTGTTGTGCCGTAGTTGCTTGGTCTAAAGGGACATCCCCAGTTGGGTTGGAATTGTCAGAGTCCCTGACTCTGAAGTCGCTGTCGGAGTAGGAAGTTGCTCATCGCCGATGGTAACTGTTGTTTCTGGTGTAATTCTGGGCTCGAGGTTCGCCACCCATCAGCCAATGGTAGATTATATTTTCTTCGTAATACTGTGTCACAATATTGAATTAATTTGCTTTGTATTTTAATTGCTGCTGCTACTCTGGGTTCTCACTTGCCAATTTAGGGATATCAAAGATCGCTTCCATGGCTGATCTTTTGCAATTTGCAGTTCTTTAGCAGTTTCGGCTATTACTAGCAGCATAAGATCATTGCTGCACTTATTGAGGATGCCAATCCATTTAGCGCAGAAATTAGGGTTAAAACGGCCAATTGTGGGCATATTCCTAATCCTGAAACCCCTAGGGATGTACTGCAACCGATAATATTTGGACAATGATGTCCCGTGGAGCTGGTAATTGATCTCCCGCTTTTTCAATTGAAATAACTAATGTGTAACGTCTTCCAATGAAGTATCGATGGATAAATCATCGTTTGTGGCATCAAATAATATCTGCTGCGCTTCTGCTTCGCTATAGCTGTGCACTATGCCCTTGGTGTTTGGCATTGTGCGACAGCCCGTAGAACTTTCTGTGTCCATATTGTAATCCAGTGTTAAATGTGTAGATGAACAAATAATTAGTAATTGGAGTTGCCTTAATCCGGGATGGCCAGTGATGGTCCAAGATGTAAACAAATAGAGTCGGCACTCTCTATCTCACACAGACAGTAATGCCCCAGATGCCTTCAATAATGATTGATATATTATATTATATATATTCATTGCTTGTGCATATGTATTTTCCAGAGTTGACTCGCCCGGCGGCCAGGTACAGCGTCTCCTTCATGAGGGTTCACAGTATATAAGGAGGAGACATCAAGAGAAGCCAGGATGCAGTCATCAGGTAGGTCCACCAAATTGCCCAGACCCTCCAGGAAGTGCCCAGTGTCCTTAATGTAACTTACTCCTGCCTGCACACACGGCTGCAGGTAATGGTCGACAAACTGAGCTAAAGGTTGTAGCAGTGTGCCACATGTGACTATAATTGGCCTTACTGGAGGGGCCTCAAGCGAATTGTGGACCTTGGGCAAGGTATAAAACATGGGACATTTGGGATGTTCTACATGTAGCAATTTAAATATCGTACCATCAATCCATCCCATATTCAAGGCATTAGATAGAACTTCATGTACATGTTGTTTAATGGTGTTCATGGGGTTGGTTTTAATGGGGCGGTATGTATTATATCCCCTAGCTGTCTCCTAACTTCTCGATCAAGATCTGAAAAATTCTGTAGGACCACTCCCCCCCCCCCCTCCCCTGTCTGCATTCCTGATAACAAGTGCCTTGTTGTTCTTCAGGTTGCTCAAAGCATCACGTTCACTTTTAGTCAGGTTATCAAACATCTATTTATTGCTTCCTGGCTGACCAATCTTGACCTCACTATCTACAACCTTTAAAAAAGTTTTAAGACACGCATTAGAAGAGTGAGGGTCAAATGTGCTTGGTCTTGCAGACACTATTGGAGCACTAACAACCTGGTCTTCTTCATTAGAAAAATATTCCTTAATTTACAATTTCCACCCCATCTTGTATATATTGATAGACCACTCCAGCAGGTTAAATTTACAAGTAGGGAAAAAGCTCAAACCCTTCATTAGCAAAGATTCCTCAGGTGCTGTCAAAGTATGGTCAGATAGATTAAAAATCAATTTCTCCCATTCCTCCCCCCTGTACCTCTTCTTATACCTCCCCCTCCACGGGTGTAACCTCCTGCACCTTGTACATTTGCCCGCCTGGGACTTGAGTCTCGCCCTAAAAAAGGAGCTGAAACCTGGCCTGTAGGTGGTAAACCTGCTGAGGTATCAGTCAGGAGATATGTCGGTTTCTCTGGGACCCTGATTGTAGGCCCTAAAATGCGGCCTATATCTCTGTCGATTATCAACAGATTTGCCACTAAGCCAGTGGTACAAGGAATGCTTCTGATAAACGGTCTCTACCATATCCCACTTCTTCCTTTTGAAAGTCAATAAATCTGCTCGATATTTGTCAATTTGCTCTTGCGGTTTCTTTAACCAGTCACCTGTTTTACCTTTTGCCAATGTGGGGTTATGAGCCTTCTCAAATGCTTTAATATCACCTCTGATCTTTTTAAGTTCCATTCCCACTAGTGGGGGTGCCATCCTAAACAAACTATTCGTATTGATTAAGAATAGAAAGAAAAGAGCAAAGAAGTTATTGTGGATGCATTCCTAACAGACCATAGAAAAAATTGAAAAATGTAAATTAATTTGTTTCTTAAAGTGGTGGGGGCTCCTTTTATCTTTATTAAACATGGGTTGAATAGCGAAATGAGGGGTTAACATTACATTGACAAACACATGTAGGTCAAAGGAAATAAATTGTGTGATTAAGATTTAAAATGTAGGTAGAAGTATCTGACAGTAGTGGTGCTTGGTGTACTGGGGAGGAAACTTCCCACCAGGATATTGGAACCTGGTAATGGATTCAATTGTTTGATAATTTATTATCAATTCCCTAATTACATTCTTAGTTATTGCCTTGGTTGGCTTTTGTTATGTAATAGGGAAAGATAATCTCCACAATGGGCCATTGAGGCTAAGATTTAACTCAATTGTAACTATTTCTCAAGTTGGCTCCATGCCCAGAAAGGCTGGGGGGGAATGTTACTATTTGAGTATCTACAGTAAATGAACCAAGGAGCGACAGTGACATCTGCTGGATATGTTGTTTATAGCAGTGTCTGATTTCTGACTTTTATTGCGCAGGTAATAATTAAGCGTGCGCTAATGCATTACTAGTTTTGCCCTCTATTGTGAGGGTATTATTTAATATATAAGCCTGCTGCATGGAGCTAAATATCCTGGTATTATTTATCAGATATACGGACAATACATTTCCTACACCTACATACTGACAGTCTACTATCTGTCACTACAATGGACAGGACACGTGTTTCGCTAGATACGCTTCTTCAAGCTGATCACAAGATTGTTTCCAAGTTTGAATATTTGTTACAACGCCCAGCCAATGGCTGGGTCCGCTCATATCACATGGGGTAAATATGCTAATCATATGGCTGGCTGTCCGGCATCTGCTTCTGCCCTGTTACTGCATATGTGACAGCCATCACGCTGATCACGTGGTACAGACTTCAAGTCACTTGTCGGGTCACATGGGCGGTTGTGGCCAATTCTATGGCTCTGTAGTCTGGACCTGGAAGTGTGTCTGGTTATTGATTAACCCTGGAACCTACATTGATCATTATGCGCTGAATCTGCTTCGTGTTATTCAACATATATATTCTCTAATAGCACAAGTTTGTGTGTATATAATAAATAAGTCAGTTCTCACTTGAGGAGATGCCTCCACTAGAATCCTCTGCATCAAACCTGCATTTGCAAGGTTTTTTGTTATAAAAGCATCATCCTTGTTTGGCTGGTTGTCCGTACGCCCAGCTGTACACTCTGTGTTCGGTTTAGTCTCGTTCAACCATTTTGCACTTTGCTTTTTGAAAGCGATGAGTTCTTTATCAATTTGTGCAGTGATATCTTGTATCAAATCTTTGGATTTATCCTCGCTGATGGTGCTGAGGCGAATCGACTCAAAGGCACGGATTTTTTCTTTGGTGATAGAGAATTCTTTTTTAGACTCTTCTGTTACCAGCAAGATTAAGTCAATGGAGCATTTGTTCAAAACTCCTGTCCAGCATTTGCAAAAATCAGGGTTGTGCCTCCCAATGGTGGGAATATTCTTTACTCTGAACCCCCTGGGAATTTTCTTGCTGCGGAAGTAGTCCGATAATGTGACACCATGCAGGTGATAATCAATTTCTTGTTTCCTAAGTTGGATTAATTGTGTGATCAGTTCATCTACCGATACACAGCAAATGGGTGGATTGGCTAGTAGGAGCGTTCGGCAGACACCGGTGGGTACACCCAACAGTGGTGACCCCACACCACAAAAAGGAATACTAAAACAAATAGGATGTGGGTGTTCCCTTCCAATGGCACCTGAACTTAAATGAGGAAAGGAATACAACCCGATATATAGGGGAGCGGTCCAATTCTCTGTGGTTAAATCACTGAATACAAGATGACACACAAATACCACACTTTCCTCCTAGTGGGGTGGTGTCTCCTCTTCTCCGATAAGCACAACAAATGATATTCTTACTCCTCAGAAATAATACCAATGGGGATTACCAGCTGTGGTTTCCAGCGGATACCGAAAAGATAGAAGTACAGGTATATGGTGCAATACCACTTAATTAAAAAAACACATACATGCACATAAAAATGGGACATGTGGTAAGACAATGGCCAATTACCCAGATGTTGGAGAACTGGGGAAAACAGCTCTCATCTGCACTTAAAGAAAGGAGGAATAACCCGGGATACACCTCCAAAATTAGGCACAGCAGGCACTAGGTCCACGCTCCACCAGATGTCCCATAGGAATCGGACTAGAAGCTCCAAACGCGTTTTAGACCATCACCACAGTCTTTTTCAAGGAGAGTGCCTCTAGTCACACTCCTACAGGGTTATAAGCCGACATTAGCCAATCCTAAATCATTAATTACATGTGAAGCCAATCATGATGGATATACAACATCCAATACAACGTAACATGCACAGACAGGGAAGGGAAAAAAGTCCAATCACCTTCCGGTGACATGTGAAAGCCGCCCAAAATGGGCGGTCCGCGTCTCATGTGTCATGTCCAATTAAACCTCCTAGCCAGCCCGCCGGAACTTGCATCAAACTCAGGTATCCTGGCTTCAGCCGGAGTATTTTTGCTGCCGATCACAATGCAGCTGGTGGAAAGTACGTAATGGACCCGGAAGTGGGTCAATTATTTCTATTCTTTAAGGGAGTTCCATCCAAGTTCAGGCCGACTGGAAGTTTTATCAGGTTGCCTTCCGTCTGTATCACCCCAGCAGCCATATTGGTTGAGGCATGTACGGAGCGCCGAAATATTAGAGCAAATCGAAAATGACTGTGCAGTGTGGTCACTTTACTGGTTTTCAACATATGTTTCCCCAGCCAATGGTCCTCCTCAGAAATACAATGAATATACATTAAAAGCACAATTCATGGCATACAGAACAAAGATATAAAATTGTAGTTAAAATGAGGTAAAAACACTAAAAATATCACAAGAACCATTTTACTTCAAAATCTAGATTAAGACCACCAGGAACAAGGGTGTTAATATTGTAGATACACCACATTTCTTCCCTTGCCAAAGCACTTGCGGTATTTTTATTTACCTGTGACATGTTTGATGGCAAAAAAACTTAAAATCTATTTGCACGATGAATTATTTTTCAATTTGAAGTGATGGGATAAGGAATGGGAGTCAAACCCCTTTTATATGTTAAGGTGTTCCCCCAACCGTATTTTGAGGGGTCTGGAGGTACGACCAATATAGAAAAGGTTACAGGTGCACTCTACCACATAAACCACATTTTTTGTGTTACAAGTTATGAAGTTATCAATGAAAACCGATATTCCATTGGTGGTGATTTTGGAAATGCCTTGACTATTATTTATATCTCGACAAACTTTGCATAGTCCACATCTATGGAATCCCTTACTAAGGATTTTTCCTCTGGGTTGGGAGGGAGGAATAAAACTTTGAACAACCTTATTCCTGATGGTAGGGGCTCTTCTATAGGTAAACTTAGTGTGTTCAGGTAAAATTTTACCCAAACTTGGGTCCCTTTTTAAGATTCCCCAGTTTTTTCTAAAGACCCCTTTGAGGATTTTGTGTTGGGCATTGTAACCTGTGATGAAGGCTAGTGTGTGGTTCCTCATTTTAGGTTTGACAATCACATTGTCAAGAAGGGCTTTTCTATCTATAGCACCAGTCTCATTCATTTTCTTTTCAATAAAAGCCGGGTCATAACCACTATTTAAACGTTTTTTGGCCATTTTGTTAGATTGTTCACAGTAGACAGCCTCATCCATACAATTGCACCTGAGTCTTTTAAGCTGTCCCCCATGGATTGCTTCTAACCATTGTGCATGATGACCACTGTCACGTTGTATATAAGACTGTGAATCCGTGGGCTTGGTATACGTCCTAGTTATAATAGCACCATCCTCAATAAAAATGGTAAAATCTATGCTGGTCTTGTTGATCATAAAACTCAGTTCAATGTTTTAATTGTTCTTATTAAGATGATCACAAAATAAAACAAGGTCCTCATCTGTGCCCTTCCAAAAGAAAACAATATCATCAATATATCTTTTCCAGGTCACCAGGTTCACCCTGTACGCGTTATTGGACCAGACCGCATCTTGTTCCCACTGACCCATAAATATATTAGCGTAACTTGGGGCGAACCTGGTACCCATTGCAGTCCCCTTTTTTTGCAAGTAAAAAACATCCTCAAATTAAAAAAATAGTTGTTATTATTAAGAATAAAATCAACCCCCTCAAAAAGAAATGCCTGGAGGTCTGGGTTTAAAGTGCTAGTGCGTAAAAATTAACAGCCGAGAGCCCCACCTTAAGATCAATGATGGTATATAAAGACTTTCTTTCATCTGCTGTGACCATGGTGAGGCCCTCACTGTATTGTATGGTAGGGAGGATGTTTAAAACATTTTTTGTGTCCTTTAAATGTGAAGGATTAGATAAAAGCAGTGGCTGAAGATAAAAATCGATAAATTCGGACAAATTGGCCGTAATTGAGTTGGTGTCCGACACTATGGGCCTACCTGGGGGATGTGTCACACTTTTGTGGACCTTTGGTAACAGATATATGGCGGGTATGGATGGTTCTTCATTATAGAGAAATTTTACTTTTTTATCATTAAGGACCCCCTTTTGTTTGAATTTTTCCAGAAGGGTTTTTAATTTCTTCTGGATCATTTCCGTGGGGTCTGCCCTAAGTTTCTGTAAAACAGATCTGTCCTCTATTTTGGACCGTACTTCTTTGATATACCAATCCCGGTCCATTACCACAATCCCCCTCACCCCCCCTCACCCCCCCTTTGTCCGCTGGTTTAATAGTTATAAGTTTGTTCTCCCCTAGGTTTATAGAGCATCCTTTTCCTTTTAACAATAGGTTATATTTCACTTTCAGCGGTTTGATGTTCTTAATTTCATCCTGCACAAGACTGCTAAATGTTTCCAAACAGTTCCCCTTTACATGGGCAGGGAAGAAGATGATGTACTTTGGTTTAAATCTATCAAATTCGGTCTGAACTTCTGTTTGAGTGGAATCAGGCTGTTCTGATTCCTTCAACAAAAATATTTTTTTTTATGCACAACTTTCTAATGAATGTGTATATCCACAAACATTTCAAAATGATTTATATTATGGGTTGGAGCATATTTAAGGCCCTTCTGTAGCACCCGTAATTCTATAGTGGATAATACATGTGCAATGATGTTGAAAATGTTAATCGTTTCATTGGGAATGGATATTTCCTCTGTATTGGTACCTTGTTGAGTAGACAGTGGTATTGCGTTTTCTAATCCTCCTTTTCTTATTGTTCTTGTTACCACCCCTCTTTCCTCTACTAGTGGGTCTGGTTATTATCTCCATTGTGGATTTGTGCCTCTTTCCCCTAAAAATGAACCCTGTTTAATTCACGTTTAATGGGTCAAACCGGATCCAAACATTTAGGGGAGTAAGCACATCCTCACGGCCCTGGGATGTTCTTGACCATGTGTTGTGACTCTTCCTCGGAAGCCAGGTTCCTCTATCATGTTTGGGTCCATCTGATGGGGATTCCCATCTAGTGTGATGTCGAGTGGAAGAGTTCCTCCACCCATCACCCCTGACTGCTCTATCTCTAAATCTTCTCCTGATTATGTAAGGGGAATGTATTCTATGTGAGGGTTGGTCTCTATTTTCATTATTACGACCGTCCTGGGGTTTGTATCTATTTGGGGATCCACGTTTCTCCCTTATATGGGTCCTATTCTTTCTATTATTAGCCCTTATTTTGGTTAGATCCCTTCTGGGTACGGGGGTTCATGGTCTGACCCTTTTTGAATTATTGTTTCTCCTGTTAGAAAAATGGGGACAACCAGGACTATGGATATCCTACTCCATCTCATAATCATCATCCTGATTTGCCTCACATTTGTTCCGAATAAAATTTCTAATTCTTTTCCGATTTTTTTATGGATATTTCAATCCTCTTTTCCTCCTTATATTCTGGAGTATCAGAAAAAGGACTGATCAATTATTTGTACTTTTTTATTTCCTCGTCTAATATGTTTAGTTCACTCTTTCTTTCTTGTATGATCAATTCCATTAATCTAAAAGCTAATAGTAATTTTCTCCCACTCATCTTTAAACAATGTAGTGGAGGATTCAAAGGAGGCTTTTTTTATTATTTGAATGCCCTTTGGAACAAGTTTGTGGGTCAAATATTTTTCTAGTGTGACAACCTCCCACCAAATTTTGCTTTCTTTTAAAAGCACATTTTCTAATTTTTTCATGATACATTCTAAACTCTCATCCAATAGTTCAATGTGATCACCGTTATCCTTAAACAATTTTTCTAGAAGGGATTTACGATGATCCCTATAGTTAAACATAATGGCAGCCTCCGGTGGGTACACCCAACAGTGGTGACCCCACACCACAAAAAGGAAAACTAGAAACAAATAAGATGTGGGTGTTCCCTTCCAATGGTGCCTGAACTCAAATGAGGAAAGGAATATAACCCAATATATAGGGAAGCGGTCTACCGATGTTGGTCCCTCTGTGTCCTGTAGTTTCTCTGTGAATTGTATGCCATCTGAGTCAGAGAGACAGTGTGTCCCACAGTCAGTGTTAAATCTTTGAATCCTGGTACTATCGCAGGGTTGCTCATAATTCCACGCTAGGCTTGGTAGAAGGAGCAATGATGTTTAGGCGAGGAGAAAGCAAGCTTGTCCTGAAGATATGGGTTAATTCACAAGTGGTGCCATGACTTCTCTGTGTAATTCTGCCTCTGATCCACACACGGAAATGTATATGGAGCTAGTGTCCGGCATATATAATAAATGCTCAACTTGCTCTGACTGTGTCCCCTATACCAAACGAGGAGGTGATCGCAATACTGCACTCATGCAATTGAAATCGCGGTGGATTAACGGATTACAAACTGTTCAACCTTTGGGATTGAATGAGCAATTGTCACTTTCATGCTTTGTGTAAACATTGTTCTCTTGCTCACCTTAAACTTTGTTCTATGCTTATCTATCTGTAAGTCCATTTATCTTGATTCTCTCGCAGAAGTTCTGTGATTATTATGTTCTCTGATTATTTATGCCTATCTGATATTACTTGCAATCTGTTGTTTTGCAATAGTAATTTCCATGCTGATTTAACACCATGTATTAGTCAAATGTCTCCACTGTTACATTGTTGCAGACTTTACCTATCCACAGTATCTTATTACGATTGCCTTTACACTTAACCTAGTATACTATTTTCCTGTACAGGCATGCTATCAGCAGGAATATCAGCTTTTACAATGTTAATTGGGTCCTCTATAGTGTCTGTAAAATCAAGCTGAAGCATCCCTACACAGCCTGCATCCTCTTTACACAGAGGTGCACACGAAGTGTGAGGGATCCACATTGTCATTTTCTGTAAATTATGGTATGTATTTCCTGCCTGTGTCCCTTGTGATTTTGTCTGATTCAATTTGTACATGTTGATTCCAGTACTGTCTATTTTTAACTTCACTGTATGTCACTTGGTGATTGTTCACTATGGCCAGCCCCTCCCTCTGCTGACCACAGCTGTGTGTGTTTGCACTGATTGTAATGATGTCACAGATTGGCTGCTGGGTGAGGTTTGCACCTTCTCTGATCACATGGGTTCCTTCATAATGCTATTTATGTATGTACAGTGTATTGCAATGTGATTTGTCTTGATAAAGGGCTTAACAACCTGAAACGTTGACTACAATCTAAAGCTGCCCATACACGCTGCTTTGTGAGCGTGCTTTCTGTGCTGTACCTGCATGGATCACATTGCATTGCATTGCATTGCATGTGCATCCGTTGTGCATGCAATACGATGCAATGTGATGAAACCTAAGTACAAAAAGTAAGTGCAAGCACATACTTTTTGTACTGTGCGATGAGGTGCCGCGGGAGCGCGCACCTCAAAGCACACATCGGGTCAGCCCTTATAGCAGCGTGTATGGGCTGCTTTACACTTGTATAGTGTCTTATTGGATGAAAGTCTCTTTCAGTGCCAGCCAGCAACCATTATATATATTTTTCTAAAGGAAGGTGGGCACCAGAGCAAGTTGAGCATTTATTATCTACGAGTGCCGGACACCAGCTCCATATATATATATATATATATATATATATATATATATATATATATATATATATATATATATATATATATATATATATATATATATAGTGGATCCAAACAAAGAGCACTCTGGAGACTTTTCATTCAAATAAATCTGTATTGCAGCATAACGGTATGAACGTTTTCAGGACCTAAGTCCCTTCCTCAGATACCTACAGCAATTTAAACAACAAACAAACCCCCCTACATATACCCCGCTACTTACCACATTACCGCGCTCATCCCGCCGTCTGCGTCGCGTCTGGGCTTCCTGATGACGCACTTCTGTTCGCGTCACCCTCCACTCCATGGCAACCAAGCAAGCTTGCGTTGCACCTGGTGTTTGAGTGCGGTCCACGGTCATTGCCGCCTCACAGCCTTATTCCGCAACCCCTGACAGCGGGGAGACACAGCAACGGGACTGAAAAAACAAAAGCATAATAAATACATAGAAAATATCAAGAAAAATACATATATCAAAAAATGCATATATACAAAGACACAAAAACAATGACAATGGCGCAAGTTACTGCATAATGGACACCACTAATGAAAAAACATCTCTATTTTTTAACCCAAAGAGTTCCAGTTTATCTTGTCATTTAGGCCACCAGGTCTGGTTGTGCCCAAACGCAAGATCCACTGGGACTCAAGTACCAGCAGACTTTTGCTCCTGTCTCCCCTACGAAGAGATTGTGGCACATGGTCTATAATAAAATATTTTAAGTCCTCCAAACGATGCCCTACTGCCTTAAAATGACGAGGCACAGGCTGATCCACATCCTTGCCCCGCAGAGTAAGGCTAATGGAGGATCTATGTGCGGCCATCCTCTCTTTAAATTTGCGAGAGGTCTGGCCCACATACATCAGACCACATGGACAGGTCACAATGTAGACCACATAGGATGAGTTGCACGATAACACATGCCTAATGTCATAGGTACGGTCACAGTGAGGGTGTCTGAAGGATTTGCAGGCTATCATGAAAGAGCATGTGGCACAATTGGCACATCTATAGCAACCCGGGGCTTTAGTATAAACATTGGCCACCGGACGTCCAACATCAGTGACATCTGCATGAACTAGGCGATCTCTCAGATTTCTGCCACGTCTGTAGGACAAAAGTGGTTTTGTATTTGCAAGCATAGACAGGTCCCTGTCTGTCCCTACAATAGGCCAAAGTGCCTTAACTGCCCTACCCGTAATGGGGCTAGAAGTAGAAAAGTCACTCACAAAGGGTATTCTATTGGCCAATGTCTTGGAAGGGGTTCTGGTCAATTGATCTCTGGGCATATTCATAACCTGAATTTTTTGTTGTTGGAGCAGAATCGGGTCATACCCTCTATCTACAAATTTCTGGACCATAGTTTCCAATTCCTCTGGTACCTTATTGGGGTCACTAGTGATACGGGCAGCTCTCACCATTTGGGATAATGGGAGCCCCTTCTTAAGGGCCGGGGGATGGTGGCTTGAGGCCCGAAGTAGGGTATTCCGATCGGTACTTTTGGAATATAGCCCTGTTGAAAATTTGCCCTCCCTTAAAGTTACAGCAACATCGAGGAAATTGGCATGTATCTCGTCACAGACAAAGGTAAATTTGATAGGGGAATCTAACCCATTCACTTTCTCCATCAAAGTCTCAAATGAGTCCCTCCCCCCAGTCCACAACAGAAAAATATCGTCGATGTATCTCGTGTATAGTGAAATACATCGAGATACATCGAGATCAGCAAAAAACATCTGATTTTCGACAAAGAACATGAATACATTAGCATACGTGGGTGCTACCGATGAGCCCATGGCGCACCCACGTAGCTGTAGATAGAAAGAACCATCAAATAAGAAATAGTTCCTACATAACGTAAGTTCAAGCAGCTTCAAAAACAGTTCGTGGTCAAACACTGATGGATCCATGTGCTCTTCCAGGAATAGTCCCATAGCCCTCAGACCCCCCTCGTGGGGAATCGAGGTATATAAACTCTTGATGTCCAGACAGCACATAAGAGTGCCTGGCGGGACATCATTACAGTCATGTAATAACTGTAAAAATGACGTGGTGTCCTTCAGGAAAGAACTGTGGCTGGACAAAAACGGCTGTGCTAGACTATCCAATAATCTGGAGACAGGTTGTAGAAGAGAGCCCCGGGCAGAGATAATCGGTCTCCCCGGGGGCTTGCTGGCATGCTTATGTAGCTTTGGCAGTGTATAAATAAGTGGAACTACCGGACAAGCGACTTGCAGGGCTCCATACACTTTCTGGGGGATGAGGTGGTCTTCAAAAGCTTTTTTAAGGACAGAAAACAACTCTTTTTGATAAAGAGGAGTAGGGTCACTTGTCAACTTGAGATATACATCTTTATCACCCAATTGAGAATAGATTTCCTCCTTATAGTCCATAATGTTCTGTATCACTATGGCCCCTCCCTTGTCGGCCGGTCGTATGGAAATACTCCTATCAGATTCAAGAGCCTTAAGTGCCTGTATCTCCAATTTATTAAGATTAGGGTGTATCTTCTTTGGAGTGGCCAGATATCTCTGGGCTGAGTCATCAAGCAGGCGGCTGAATGTTCTGATGGAGCTATTCACTGATACAGGATCAAATGTGGACTTGTAATTTTTGGTGAGGAAAGCATCAAATGCAGAAGGTCTAGTGTCCGTTGTTGAATCTTTAAAATGTTCTTTAAGGCGGAGTCGTCGTGAAAACTGGTGGACACTCAGCTTCCACTTAAACTCATCATGCCCATTAGTCGGAACAAAACTCAGACCTCTATTCAGAACCTGAACTTCAATGGGTGATAGATTGCGGCTGGATAAATTAAAAATCAAGCTGGCAGCTCCTCCCCCCGCAGTTATAGACCATGTGCCACAATCTCTTCGTAGGTAAGACAGGAGCAAAAGTCTGCTGGTACGTGAGTCCCAGTGGATCTTGCGTTTGGGCACAACCAGACCTGGTGGCCTAAATGACAAGATAAACTGGAACTCTTTGGGTTAAAAAATAGAGATGTTTTTTCATTAGTGGTGTCCATTATGCAGTAACTTGCGCCATTGTCATTGTTTTTGTGTCTTTGTATATATGCATTTTTTGATATATGTATTTTTCTTGATATTTTCTATGTATTTATTATGCTTTTGTTTTTTCAGTCCCGTTGCTGTGTCTCCCCGCTGTCAGGGGTTGCGGAATAAGGCTGTGAGGCGGCAATGACCGTGGACCGCACTCAAACACCAGGTGCAACGCAAGCTTGCTTGGTTGCCATGGAGCGGAGGGTGACGCGACCGGAAGTGCGTCATCAGGAAGCCCAGACGCGACACAGACGGCGGGATGAGCGCGGTAACGTGGTAAGTAGCGGGGTATATGTAGGGGGGTTTGTTTGTTGTTTAAATTGCTGTAGGTATCTGAGGAAGGGACTTAGGTCCTGAAAACGTTCATACCGTTATGCTGCAATACAGATTTATTTGAATGAAAAGTCTCCAGAGTGCTCTTTGTTTGGATCCACTACACGTATTTAATAGTGGCACCGGAGCAGCTGAATCCTTGGAGTGCCGGCATAGGTGGATATATATATATATATATATATATATATATATATATATATATATATATATATATATAGCACATTAGTCATTATTGTGTCTCCCCAATGTGGGTTGATTTTGTATCCTAAACCATCTTGATATCAACTGTTCTTTATAGTATAGAGACGTCAAATCATGCAGATGTAATTCAATTAATTTTTATCCTGAGTCTGAGCAAATCTTGGTATAATACATTGGAAGTGTCTTTATCAAATGCAAGAGTGCCAGTGTCAATAAATATAATGGGTGAGATTTAATAGGATGAGAGATTTGGTAAGAATTTTTTTTTTTTTTAAAGCGGCACTCATTTACACTTCAAAATCTAAATGCAATGTAAATGATTGTAGTGTAAATGATTGCCGCTTCAAATAAACTGGAGATTTCTTACCAAATCTCTCACTTTCTGAATCTCTCATCCTATTAAATCTCACCAAATGTGTTTAGCATCAGCACTGCTATAATGCAGTGTGGTGGTGATGTCATGCCCCCTGGCCTGAAACATCAGAGTTTTTTTTGTGTACAAAAGGTAAGGATTCTAAAAAAGCTATTTTTGTTTGATTCAGAAAATCTTGATAAGCATAGGTAAATCATGAAATGGCAGGGTACAACCTTTATAAGTGTAGTGATATGCAATAGAACAAGTATGCACTCTGAAGTGGAATATTCAAGGTGCACAGTCTAAAAGTAAAAAAATACACTTACACAACCATGCCAGATGAGAGAGTAAAGCACCAGAAGCATCAGCACACAGTTCCATGAAGATAATACATTGTATTAGAAATCTCACATGGGAAAATAATATAGCAACCTGTAACCCAGTTCAAAATGAAGCATACAGTACAAAATCCCAACAGGGGAGAAACACCAACTTTTGATGATTCCGTTTGGAATGGCAGTTGCTCTGCCTCCCCTATTTGAAATATAACCAAATCCTATTCTAAAGCAAGTCAGATATGTGAATGTAATGCATTCATAAAAACAAGATATGTTTCTTTTTATTTAATTCCTCTTTAATTTCTCTCTGAAACCGTATAACAAATGAGAAAAACACTACAGCAGTCTGCAGCATATAACTTGTGAAAACTACTTCTGTACTGAATTGCACTTGCAACTAATCCATTAAAAAAAACTATTTCAAAAGTATCTTCATTGTACAGAGTAAAGCACAGCCTCCAAATTACACCAACATACATGGGCAATGAAGAAAATAAAGAACATTTGTTTTTAAAATGAAAAAAAATTCTGTCACACAGCTGATGCAGTATGCCTGTAATCCATATTCTGGAACACACTGACTGAGCACTAAACGAAGCTTAAATCAGCGTACACACCTAAAGCTTTATATGTCCAATCTGTCTGATAGGTAGGAGCAAAAATGTGGTAATGTATTGGAACAAATAACAATCAAACATTTGCTCCCAAATGCTGTCAAACAGACAATGATTTTTTTAAACAAATTTGCTCTAAGAAATGTATTAAAACAATCAATGTTGTCCAATTTCCTGCATCTGCTCCTATTCATTACCAGATTTTTGTTCCCACCATACAGTTTTGACATATAAATCTTAAGGTGCATTCCCAGCTTCACAAACACATTCAGCATTGCACATTTAACATTCAAAAACCAGAAAAATATGGGTGGGGCAAGCCTCTATTTTAAGGAGTACTAATCAGAGACCATCAAATTCAGCTGTGGGGGAACCAGTCCAAGCTGACAAAGCTGTAGCAATCAGAAAAGCTTAATACAAGAGCACTGCTGCTATACACCTCCCCCCGATAGATTATGATTAACTACATTTTTATGTAATCTGCATATATTAAATGGGGTCACTGGTCTCAAATACACCCCACCATGCATCCTTTATTTATTGCACAGGTAATTTAAAAACTCTAAGAATATTATACTGCAACCCACTATTAAATTACATTTAAATGTCTACTTCTGATTTAGCAGTTACAAAACTGGCATAGCAGTTTTAATAAAAAATTGCTTTGTTAGCAAATGAACATAAAGCTCAAAACAGGGAAACAGAGAAAATCTAAGTTCACACTACATCTCTACTTTTACAATAACTACATGTAGCCTGTCCCTCTCCAAATGTTTCTGATTATTGAAACGTTTGGAATTGGTAGAAATGCTGTTTCTTACATGCTGAATCTATGGGCATATGTGCTAAGCCCTGGGGAATGATTGTTCCCAGTGGGGCTATTATTTCCTCCTTTCCTCCTTCTCACTGTGCAGCCCTGGATCTGTGGTCAGTCACAATCACCCTTTTCTCTTTTATATATATATATACTGTTTGTATCCTGATGATAGTGCACAAATAAAAGCACTGAAACGTTGACACGACACGTCGACTTGGTCCTGTCGTAATTTCTTTATTTGGATGAGAAAGCTGAGTGCCGCACCTACTTACCTTGTGTATATATATATATATATATATATATATATATATATATATTGAAGCAATGCATCAGTGTACATTTTTAGAAGTTTGTTCAGGGTCCAAAATGAAAAGGACAATTTACAATGTGAATTATAACTTTTTTTCAACCCAAACTAATATATTTCAACATGTCAATAGTAAAAGAACCAATATATTTTGTTTTTTACAGTGATACAGGTAATTTTTGGTGTAAAGTATAAATTAGATATTTTATAATATGATATTAATTAATACACTACAGTAAATAAATGATTTTATGAACATACAGTTAGAAACAAATGTTCACAAATTTGTTCACATCTATGTAAATGTTGTTTTTGCGAAAAGTATATGTTAGATATTGTTCGATATTAATCAATTTATTACAACAAAGAAATTATCTTATGGACATACAAAACAAATGTTCGGGATTTGTTCACAGCTATATAAATGTTGTGCTCGTCTCCCCCACTCAAGACCACCATGCAACACAATTTTTTAGTTGAATAAGAGGGTCGCTTCTAGTCATGTAGTATCAATTTGATAGGATCAGGGCCACTGTTATGCAAATCAATGTAGCTACATAACTGCTCAGGAGGACCTCTCCAGAAGATCAAGAGATTGTCTATGTATCAATTGTATTGTACAATTTTGGTACCAATATCTACATTATAGAAAAATAAACTTTGCTTAAATGCAAACATAAAAATATTGGCGTATGAGGGGGCAACTGCCGCCCCCATAGCCATCTGTTGCAGAAAGAACTGTTTTTTTGTAAGTATCAAATGCATAAGTTCAATAACAAGATCGATGCTGGGTCCTGTGTATACCTCATTGCACTCCAGGAAGTGGCGTAAAGCTGCAAGCCCCATGGAGTGTGGGATCGCGGTATACAATGAGCAAACATCAATAGTATACATGCAGACATTTTCACCCAAATTAGGAAGTAATTGCAATTTACATAATAAGACAGTAGTATCCAGTAGGTAGCTTGGATATTTTTGGATGCATGGCTGGAATAGGCTGTCTAGATAAATAGACAGAGGTTGCATAAGGGACCCTCTTGCGGCGACAATCGGTCTGCCTGGGAGGGGGGGAGAGAGACTATCAGAGACTTATGCACTTTTGGAGTACAATAAAACAATGGTACTACAGGATGTGATGGAATAAGAGCTGATTGCAGCTCATTAGATATGCATCCATTATTAGCAGCCACTGATATTACATTGGATAGTTCACGCTGGAATGTTAAAGATGGGTCTCCAGACAGTTTAGAATATGTCACTGAGTCATTCAAAAGAATCCTCACTTGGTCATGGTACTTGTCCATGTCTATAATGACGAATGCTCCACATTTGTCGGCTGGTCTAAAGATTAAGTTCTTATTGTCAGACAGATCTTTCAGTGCAATGTGTTCAACTCTGTTAAGATTGTTGTGATGTGTATTCGACATCTCAGCTGCTGTTTGTACCTCAGTGATAACAACTCTAGAGAACATTTTTAATGAGCATTAAATGACTGTGGGTCATATGTGGATTTAGGGAGTATTTTTCTTAGTTGTGCAGGCAGAAGATCCTCTTTGACTTGCTCGTTTTGGTCCACTTTTGGTGGTTGGGGTTTGGCAGTGTTCGTTTAGGCGTAGTTGTCGCATGAGGCGATGATTTTCTTTAGTCCAGTCCAAGTTTTTAAAAGAAGTGGATGGCACAAATGAGAGCCCTTTAGATAGTACTTTAGACTCAGTGGTCGACAACTGGTAGGATGACAAGTTTATGACTAGTTCTTGGTTGACTTCGGTGGTTTTTTGTGACCTTTCCTGGCCCCTTGGCCACCCCTTCTGGTGTACTTACAGACCCGACTGTGCGTGCCCGTGTCGTCAGCCATAAAAGGGATCTGCTTCTTACGATTTCTCTTATTGGATGTGTTGGTGTCACTACCGGATGAATTGAAGACCGTAGTGGAGTCATTATCTTGTAGAAATCTGCGGCGGTTTCTTCGGAAGAAAGGTTTACATGTTCCTCTATCATTATCTGTCCACTGACAAACGGTGTGGTTCTCATAATCCAAAACTACTTTCATTTTTTTTAATCTTTTTTGAACTTGATAAGTTCCCGTTGGTAAGTCTGGAGTTGTGTATTGAGTTTGTCATACCAGAGGGTTTCCTTATCATTTTCAAGACTGGCTTTGTGCATAGCCTCAAATGACTGTATCTTTTCCTTGCAAATATTAACCTCTTTAGCAGAGTGATCTATAATGAGTAGCATTAAGTCAAAAGAACATTTGTTTACTATAGCTACCCATTTTCTGCAAAAAGCCATATCGTGTTTCCCTATAGTGGGGGAGTTTTTTACTCTTAAACCCCTGGGTATCTTTTTTGCACGATAGTAGTCGTTCAATGCCATCGCATGATAGTGGTAATCACGTTTTTTTAAACTTAAGCAGATCTCTGTATAGATCCTCTAGTGGTTTTGCCTTCAGCAAGTTCATCAAGTTGGCAATCAAATAAAATATTGTTAGCTTCATTATCAGTAGAACTGAAAGTGTCACCAATCTCAAATGTCAGTCGATTGTATCCACTTGCCTGGGGTTCCTCCACAGTTAATGATTCCATGTCCTCCATAAATTCACTTATTCAAGAATTAAAAACAATCATGCATAAATGGCTTCCAATGCATGAAAAGCAGAATAGTTTATGACAACAGGAACACCCAGACTGTACGTTAACTTCTCCACTTCATAGATGCACACACAGCAGATGCAAACCGTTTTGGGGGTGGGGGTGCCCGTAGCAGGGGAAACAGGTTACCAATCCAATGTATAAACTTCTGTCGCCCGGCACAGCCTCCTAGTAGTCAGTATATGAACTGGGTGCCCGCACTTGTAAATTATTATACACGTCCTGTAGTGTGCGGCACTCCAAAATGAATTTCCTGCGATAATACTCCATATGTTTAAACCAGGCATGTCCAAACTATGGCCCTCCAGCTGTTGTAAAACTACAAGTTCCATCATGCCATGCCACAGTTTTGCTATTAGGGAAGCTTAAATTATGGAAAGGCATGCTGGGATGTGTAGTTTCACAGCATCTGGAGGGCACAGTTTGGACATGCCTGGTTTAAACTGTTCTTCCTATTTGTTAATATGAACAAATCATATACCTTGCTTATTGTACCAATTTTCATTGGTCAGATTTTTGGGCACTGTTCTGTTGTCTCACCCACATGTGTACAGTGCCTGTTCACAAGATAAAGAGGGACTGGGGGCATGCCAGCAGCTCACAGATCACTGGGCATAACCTCAAAGTGACAGCAATGAAATAGGTGTGGCCAGGGCCGGATTAACAGTGGGAGGGATGGAGCTGAGATAATCGATGTGTATGCTCAATTCACCTGCCCATGACCGATATTGTTTCAACAAAATGATCAAATTATTTTAATAATAAATAAACAGTTTATTTACTTCTCAAATTAACAAGTCGACAAACATTTTTGCATCATTTTCTGGTTAAATCTAAAGCCTTGCTTACTTCACAATTAATAGGGAGTGTACTATCTGACCAATTTTTCTGTAGTAAAAATATTTAAATGAACCTCTTTACATTGGAACATAGTGCTCTAGTAAATTGGGAGGAACTTTATAAATCCTGGAATATTTCGTAAAAAGTCCATCCCCCCCCCCCCCCCCCCCCCAATCTCCAACCTGCATTTTTACCCTGTAGCTCTTGATTAATTTCAAGCTAAACAGTCTAATAAAATATCTCAGAAAATCTTTTGGTCTTTCTATGTATTTTTTAATGTACGTTTTCATTGTTGTCTAAACTTTGTTACAAAGTACCAATACAAATGAGAATTGATTAAAAAAACAGTTGTTTTTTTCTTTTTTTACTGTTTAGACTAGAGGGTAAATTGCATTGACCTTTAAGTGATCAGCTCAGTTCTTTATTTGAAAAACAAAAATGTGTTCAGTTTGTTTACACGCTTTGATGATGCAATGTTTGAAACAATATAAACCTAAATTCCAGATTGTGTAAATATAGTATGTTAATTTATGCAACTTTAATTTACATTTTTCTTTTTGTAATCATTGAATTTTGAAAAAAAAAGATAATAAATTTACAAATAACTCAAACTTACAAATGTAATTTTTAATATGTGTACACTGCCAAAATATATGGTTTATTGCCATTTTCTAATCTAAATTCATGCCGAGTATCTAGCTGCAAATGTCTCACTGGAGAATATTTTTAAGACCAATCATACCGTAGTTCTTTCTCATACTTTTGTCCATATCTGTCCAATTTAAATTAAATTGTTTCCTTGTTTTCTGTTATAAGCAAAACCCCCGCAAAGTGCTGGAGGGGGATACAAGTTTTTCGCAGACTGAGATAATTAAAATATATAGAATGCACTAAACATAAGTTGGCGTTGATTTTATTTTTTAACTGGATATTTTTGGTAAACAACCAACGGTACTGCTAACAAATACTGTACAAAACAAAGGAGACAGACAAATTTAAAATCTGCAGATAGAATTACATTGGCGCTTTATTCATTATGGGCCTTATGTAGATGTTTTGTAAATAAGATGCATCTTAAGCTGGGAACACACTAGTAGATAGATCTGAATATATATCTACAGATGGATCAAGCAGTGTGCAATCCGTCATAATTTACATCAAAACTGGGAAGATGCGTGCAAATGCGGTCAATCACCGGCAGCTCCCACAGCGGCTGTGTGGGTGGTAAACATAGAACGATGAACCAATATATCTTTAAATGTATCGGGCATTGGCTGTGTTGCACAGCCAACGTGATACTTATATCTATGAATGACGCGGTTCAGAGATATATCAATGGTTCATTCAATTGATTGTATATAATATAGGCATTTTCAGATACGTTTATTACAACAATAGGGTATAACAAAAAATGAAAAAATAAATACATCAAAATTATGTATAACAAAGAAAAAAGTTAAATAGACTCAACATTTATTTATTTTATTTATTTATTAACAGTTTCTTATATAGCGCAGCATATTCCGTTGCGCTTTACAATAGCAGACAGTGATACAACAAAACAGGGTATTTACAGACAGTCAAAATGTAGGAGGGCCCTGCTCGCAAGCTTACAATCTATAGGGAAATAGGCACTGATACATAAGGATATATACTGTATTCTTTATTGCATCGATTCCACCAGAATGCAAGGTTCTATGACTGGTTCTGGAATTTGATAAGCTTGCCTGAAGAGATGAGTCTTCAGGGAACGCTTATAGGTTTGGAGACTGGAGGAGAGTCTTATTGTGCTTGGGAGGGCATTCCACAGAGTGGGTGCAGCCCGAAGAAAGTCCTGCAGTCGGGAATGGGAACGGGTAATGAGTGTGGATGAGAGACGCAGATCTTGGGAGGAGCGTAGAGGTCGTGTTGGATGATATTTTGAGATAAGAGAAGATATGTATGTTGGTGTAGTTTGGTTTATGGCTTTGTGTGTAAGTAAAAGAATTTTGTATTGAATACGGTAGAATACAGGTAACCAATGAAGTGACTGACAGAGTAGCTTTGCAGACGATGAACGTCTGGCTAGGAAGATTAGCCTTGCAGCTGCATTCATAATGGACTGTAGTGGTGAGAGTCTGTATTGGGGAAGGCCAATAAGGAGACTATTGCAATAATCAATGCGTGAGATGATGAGAGCATGGATTAGAGTTTTTGCAGTGTCTTGTGTAAGGTAAGGGCGAATTTTAAATATGTTTTTTAGGTGCATGTGGCATGATTTTGAGACAGATTGAATGTGGGGTACAAAGGAAAGTTCTGAGTCAAGGATAACACCTAGGCAGCGAGCTTGAGAGGTAGGAGTGATTGTCATCTTCTCAACAGCGATAGAGATATCAGGTTGGTAACTACTATTTATTGGCGGAAATATAATTAATTCTGTTTTTGAGATATTAAGTTTGAGGTGGCGAGATGACATCCAGGTTGAAACAGCAGAAAGGCATTCAGAGACACGGCTCAATACAGATGGGGACAGGTCCGGGGAGGATAGGTAGAGCTGAGTATCATCCGCATACAGATGATACTGAAATCCAAAGGAGCTGATTAGTTTGCCAAGAGATGAGGTATAGATTGAGAAAAGCAGGGGACCTAAAACTGAACCCTGAGGTACTCCAACTGAAAGAGGTTGCGAAGAGGAGGTAGAATCAGAGAAACGAACACTAAAGGAGCGGTTAGAGAGGTAGGATGAGAACCAAGAGAGGGCTGTGTCTTTAAGACCTATGGATTGTAGTGTTTGTATGAGAAGTGTGTGGTCAACAGTGTCAAAAGCAGCAGAGAGATCTGCTGGTCTCAAATACACCCCACCATGCATCCTTTATTTATTGCACAGGTAATTTAAAAACTCTAAGAATATTATACTGCAACCCACTATTAAATTACATTTAAATGTCTACTTCTGATTTAGCAGTTACAAAACTGGCATAGCAGTTTTAATAAAAAATTGCTTTGTTAGCAAATGAACATAAAGCTCAAAACAGGGAAACAGAGAAAATCTAAGTTCACACTACATCTCTACTTTTACAATAACTACATGTAGCCTGTCCCTCTCCAAATGTTTCTGATTATTGAAACGTTTGGAATTGGTAGAAATGCTGTTTCTTACATGCTGAATCTATGGGCATATGTGCTAAGCCCTGGGGAATGATTGTTCCCAGTGGGGCTATTATTTCCTCCTTTCCTCCTTCTCACTGTGCAGCCCTGGATCTGTGGTCAGTCACAATCACCCTTTTCTCTTTTATATATATATATACTGTTTGTATCCTGATGATAGTGCACAAATAAAAGCACTGAAACGTTGACACGACACGTCGACTTGGTCCTGTCGTCATTTCTTTATTTGGATGAGAAAGCTGAGTGCCGCACCTACTTACCTTGTGTATATATATATATATATATATATATATATATATATATATATATATTGAAGCAATGCATCAGTGTACATTTTTAGAAGTTTGTTCAGGGTCCAAAATGAAAAGGACAATTTACAATGTGAATTATAACTTTTTTTCAACCCAAACTAATATATTTCAACATGTCAATAGTAAAAGAACCAATATATTTTGTTTTTTACAGTGATACAGGTAATTTTTGGTGTAAAGTATAAATTAGATATTTTATAATATGATATTAATTAATACACTACAGTAAATAAATGATTTTATGAACATACAGTAAGAAACAAATGTTCACAAATTTGTTCACATCTATGTAAATGTTGTTTTTGCGAAAAGTATATGTTAGATATTGTTCGATATTAATCAATTTATTACAACAAAGAAATTATCTTATGGACATACAAAACAAATGTTCGGGATTTGTTCACAGCTATATAAATGTTGTGCTCGTCTCCCCCACTCAAGACCACCATGCAACACAATTTTTTAGTTGAATAAGAGGGTCGCTTCTAGTCATGTAGTATCAATTTGATAGGATCAGGGCCACTGTTATGCAAATCAATGTAGCTACATAACTGCTCAGGAGGACCTCTCCAGAAGATCAAGAGATTGTCTATGTATCAATTGTATTGTACAATTTTGGTACCAATATCTACATTATAGAAAAATAAACTTTGCTTAAATGCAAACATAAAAATATTGGCGTATGAGGGGGCAACTGCCGCCCCCATAGCCATCTGTTGCAGAAAGAACTGTTTTTTTGTAAGTATCAAATGCATAAGTTCAATAACAAGATCGATGCTGGGTCCTGTGTATACCTCATTGCACTCCAGGAAGTGGCGTAAAGCTGCAAGCCCCATGGAGTGTGGGATCGCGGTATACAATGAGCAAACATCAATAGTATACATGCAGACATTTTCACCCAAATTAGGAAGTAATTGCAATTTACATAATAAGACAGTAGTATCCAGTAGGTAGCTTGGATATTTTTGGATGCATGGCTGGAATAGGCTGTCTAGATAAATAGACAGAGGTTGCATAAGGGACCCTCTTGCGGCGACAATCGGTCTGCCTGGGAGGGGGGGAGAGAGACTATCAGAGACTTATGCACTTTTGGAGTACAATAAAACAATGGTACTACAGGATGTGATGGAATAAGAGCTGATTGCAGCTCATTAGATATGCATCCATTATTAGCAGCCACTGATATTACATTGGATAGTTCACGCTGGAATGTTAAAGATGGGTCTCCAGACAGTTTAGAATATGTCACTGAGTCATTCAAAAGAATCCTCACTTGGTCATGGTACTTGTCCATGTCTATAATGACGAATGCTCCACATTTGTCGGCTGGTCTAAAGATTAAGTTCTTATTGTCAGACAGATCTTTCAGTGCAATGTGTTCAACTCTGTTAAGATTGTTGTGATGTGTATTCGACATCTCAGCTGCTGTTTGTACCTCAGTGATAACAACTCTAGAGAACATTTTTAATGAGCATTAAATGACTGTGGGTCATATGTGGATTTAGGGAGTATTTTTCTTAGTTGTGCAGGCAGAAGATCCTCTTTGACTTGCTCGTTTTGGTCCACTTTTGGTGGTTGGGGTTTGGCAGTGTTCGTTTAGGCGTAGTTGTCGCATGAGGCGATGATTTTCTTTAGTCCAGTCCAAGTTTTTAAAAGAAGTGGATGGCACAAATGAGAGCCCTTTAGATAGTACTTTAGACTCAGTGGTCGACAACTGGTAGGATGACAAGTTTATGACTAGTTCTTGGTTGACTTCGGTGGTTTTTTGTGACCTTTCCTGGCCCCTTGGCCACCCCTTCTGGTGTACTTACAGACCCGACTGTGCGTGCCCGTGTCGTCAGCCATAAAAGGGATCTGCTTCTTACGATTTCTCTTATTGGATGTGTTGGTGTCACTACCGGATGAATTGAAGACCGTAGTGGAGTCATTATCTTGTAGAAATCTGCGGCGGTTTCTTCGGAAGAAAGGTTTACATGTTCCTCTATCATTATCTGTCCACTGACAAACGGTGTGGTTCTCATAATCCAAAACTACTTTCATTTTTTTTAATCTTTTTTGAACTTGATAAGTTCCCGTTGGTAAGTCTGGAGTTGTGTATTGAGTTTGTCATACCAGAGGGTTTCCTTATCATTTTCAAGACTGGCTTTGTGCATAGCCTCAAATGACTGTATCTTTTCCTTGCAAATATTAACCTCTTTAGCAGAGTGATCTATAATGAGTAGCATTAAGTCAAAAGAACATTTGTTTACTATAGCTACCCATTTTCTGCAAAAAGCCATATCGTGTTTCCCTATAGTGGGGGAGTTTTTTACTCTTAAACCCCTGGGTATCTTTTTTGCACGATAGTAGTCGTTCAATGCCATCGCATGATAGTGGTAATCACGTTTTTTTAAACTTAAGCAGATCTCTGTATAGATCCTCTAGTGGTTTTGCCTTCAGCAAGTTCATCAAGTTGGCAATCAAATAAAATATTGTTAGCTTCATTATCAGTAGAACTGAAAGTGTCACCAATCTCAAATGTCAGTCGATTGTATCCACTTGCCTGGGGTTCCTCCACAGTTAATGATTCCATGTCCTCCATAAATTCACTTATTCAAGAATTAAAAACAATCATGCATAAATGGCTTCCAATGCATGAAAAGCAGAATAGTTTATGACAACAGGAACACCCAGACTGTACGTTAACTTCTCCACTTCATAGATGCACACACAGCAGATGCAAACCGTTTTGGGGGTGGGGGTGCCCGTAGCAGGGGAAACAGGTTACCAATCCAATGTATAAACTTCTGTCGCCCGGCACAGCCTCCTAGTAGTCAGTATATGAACTGGGTGCCCGCACTTGTAAATTATTATACACGTCCTGTAGTGTGCGGCACTCCAAAATGAATTTCCTGCGATAATACTCCATATGTTTAAACCAGGCATGTCCAAACTATGGCCCTCCAGCTGTTGTAAAACTACAAGTTCCATCATGCCATGCCACAGTTTTGCTATTAGGGAAGCTTAAATTATGGAAAGGCATGCTGGGATGTGTAGTTTCACAGCATCTGGAGGGCACAGTTTGGACATGCCTGGTTTAAACTGTTCTTCCTATTTGTTAATATGAACAAATCATATACCTTGCTTATTGTACCAATTTTCATTGGTCAGATTTTTGGGCACTGTTCTGTTGTCTCACCCACATGTGTACAGTGCCTGTTCACAAGATAAAGAGGGACTGGGGGCATGCCAGCAGCTCACAGATCACTGGGCATAACCTCAAAGTGACAGCAATGAAATAGGTGTGGCCAGGGCCGGATTAACAGTGGGAGGGATGGAGCTGAGATAATCGATGTGTATGCTCAATTCACCTGCCCATGACCGATATTGTTTCAACAAAATGATCAAATTATTTTAATAATAAATAAACAGTTTATTTACTTCTCAAATTAACAAGTCGACAAACATTTTTGCATCATTTTCTGGTTAAATCTAAAGCCTTGCTTACTTCACAATTAATAGGGAGTGTACTATCTGACCAATTTTTCTGTAGTAAAAATATTTAAATGAACCTCTTTACATTGGAACATAGTGCTCTAGTAAATTGGGAGGAACTTTATAAATCCTGGAATATTTCGTAAAAAGTCCATCCCCCCCCCCCCCCCCCCCAATCTCCAACCTGCATTTTTACCCTGTAGCTCTTGATTAATTTCAAGCTAAACAGTCTAATAAAATATCTCAGAAAATCTTTTGGTCTTTCTATGTATTTTTTAATGTACGTTTTCATTGTTGTCTAAACTTTGTTACAAAGTACCAATACAAATGAGAATTGATTAAAAAAACAGTTGTTTTTTTCTTTTTTTACTGTTTAGACTAGAGGGTAAATTGCATTGACCTTTAAGTGATCAGCTCAGTTCTTTATTTGAAAAACAAAAATGTGTTCAGTTTGTTTACACGCTTTGATGATGCAATGTTTGAAACAATATAAACCTAAATTCCAGATTGTGTAAATATAGTATGTTAATTTATGCAACTTTAATTTACATTTTTCTTTTTGTAATCATTGAATTTTGAAAAAAAAAGATAATAAATTTACAAATAACTCAAACTTACAAATGTAATTTTTAATATGTGTACACTGCCAAAATATATGGTTTATTGCCATTTTCTAATCTAAATTCATGCCGAGTATCTAGCTGCAAATGTCTCACTGGAGAATATTTTTAAGACCAATCATACCGTAGTTCTTTCTCATACTTTTGTCCATATCTGTCCAATTTAAATTAAATTGTTTCCTTGTTTTCTGTTATAAGCAAAACCCCCGCAAAGTGCTGGAGGGGGATACAAGTTTTTCGCAGACTGAGATAATTAAAATATATAGAATGCACTAAACATAAGTTGGCGTTGATTTTATTTTTTAACTGGATATTTTTGGTAAACAACCAACGGTACTGCTAACAAATACTGTACAAAACAAAGGAGACAGACAAATTTAAAATCTGCAGATAGAATTACATTGGCGCTTTATTCATTATGGGCCTTATGTAGATGTTTTGTAAATAAGATGCATCTTAAGCTGGGAACACACTAGTAGATAGATCTGAATATATATCTACAGATGGATCAAGCAGTGTGCAATCCGTCATAATTTACATCAAAACTGGGAAGATGCGTGCAAATGCGGTCAATCACCGGCAGCTCCCACAGCGGCTGTGTGGGTGGTAAACATAGAACGATGAACCAATATATCTTTAAATGTATCGGGCATTGGCTGTGTTGCACAGCCAACGTGATACTTATATCTATGAATGACGCGGTTCAGAGATATATCAATGGTTCATTCAATTGATTGTATATAATATAGGCATTTTCAGATACGTTTATTACAACAATAGGGTATAACAAAAAATGAAAAAATAAATACATCAAAATTATGTATAACAAAGAAAAAAGTTAAATAGACTCAACATTTATTTATTTTATTTATTTATTAACAGTTTCTTATATAGCGCAGCATATTCCGTTGCGCTTTACAATAGCAGACAGTGATACAACAAAACAGGGTATTTACAGACAGTCAAAATGTAGGAGGGCCCTGCTCGCAAGCTTACAATCTATAGGGAAATAGGCACTGATACATAAGGATATATACTGTATTCTTTATTGCATCGATTCCACCAGAATGCAAGGTTCTATGACTGGTTCTGGAATTTGATAAGCTTGCCTGAAGAGATGAGTCTTCAGGGAACGCTTATAGGTTTGGAGACTGGAGGAGAGTCTTATTGTGCTTGGGAGGGCATTCCACAGAGTGGGTGCAGCCCGAAGAAAGTCCTGCAGTCGGGAATGGGAACGGGTAATGAGTGTGGATGAGAGACGCAGATCTTGGGAGGAGCGTAGAGGTCGTGTTGGATGATATTTTGAGATAAGAGAAGATATGTATGTTGGTGTAGTTTGGTTTATGGCTTTGTGTGTAAGTAAAAGAATTTTGTATTGAATACGGTAGAATACAGGTAACCAATGAAGTGACTGACAGAGTAGCTTTGCAGACGATGAACGTCTGGCTAGGAAGATTAGCCTTGCAGCTGCATTCATAATGGACTGTAGTGGTGAGAGTCTGTATTGGGGAAGGCCAATAAGGAGACTATTGCAATAATCAATGCGTGAGATGATGAGAGCATGGATTAGAGTTTTTGCAGTGTCTTGTGTAAGGTAAGGGCGAATTTTAAATATGTTTTTTAGGTGCATGTGGCATGATTTTGAGACAGATTGAATGTGGGGTACAAAGGAAAGTTCTGAGTCAAGGATAACACCTAGGCAGCGAGCTTGAGAGGTAGGAGTGATTGTCATCTTCTCAACAGCGATAGAGATATCAGGTTGGTAACTACTATTTATTGGCGGAAATATAATTAATTCTGTTTTTGAGATATTAAGTTTGAGGTGGCGAGATGACATCCAGGTTGAAACAGCAGAAAGGCATTCAGAGACACGGCTCAATACAGATGGGGACAGGTCCGGGGAGGATAGGTAGAGCTGAGTATCATCCGCATACAGATGATACTGAAATCCAAAGGAGCTGATTAGTTTGCCAAGAGATGAGGTATAGATTGAGAAAAGCAGGGGACCTAAAACTGAACCCTGAGGTACTCCAACTGAAAGAGGTTGCGAAGAGGAGGTAGAATCAGAGAAACGAACACTAAAGGAGCGGTTAGAGAGGTAGGATGAGAACCAAGAGAGGGCTGTGTCTTTAAGACCTATGGATTGTAGTGTTTGTATGAGAAGTGTGTGGTCAACAGTGTCAAAAGCAGCAGAGAGATCTAGAAGAATTAGTAGTGAGTAGTGGCCTTTAGACTTAGCAGTGACCAGATCATTCACAACTTTAGTCAGTGCTGTCTCTGTGGAATGTTGGGCACGAAAGCCTGACTGATGCGGGTCCATTAAGTTGTGCGAGTTCAGAAAGTGTGTGAGGCGAGTATAAGCAAGTCTTTCAAGTAGTTTGGAGGTGCATGGAAGTTGAGAAATGGGACGGTAGTTTGAGAGAGAGCTTGGATCAGAATTCTGTTTTTTCAGAATCGGAGTAATAACTGCTTGTTTGAACAATGAAGGAAAGACACCAGTAGAGAAAGAGAGGTTACAGATTTTAGTTAAGATTGGAATGAGCACAGGAGACAGAGATTTACTTATTTGCGAGGGTATAGGGTCGAGAGGAGAGGTAGTAGAGTGAGAGGCAGAGAAAAGTGCAGATACTTCATCTTCATTTGTGGGATCAAATGAAGCAAATGCTTCAGAGGGCTCAGGTATGGAATTGAGCATATCACCAACTGAGTTGCAGCATACCAATTCATCTCTGATCTTGTCAATCTTATCCCTGAAGTAGGAAGCAAGATCTTGTGCATGGATAGTGGTTGGTGGCTTGGGTGAGGGAGGGTTGAGAAGGGATTTAAATGTATTAAAAAGTCGTTTTGGGTTAGAAGCTTGAGCAGAAATGAGAGTTTGGAAATATGTTTGTTTGGCAGTTTCCAGGGCATAACTATAGTACTGGTAGATATTCTTATATGTAAAGAAATCCATTGGACTGTGAGATTTACGCCATTTACGCTCAGCTTTGCGTGAGATATTTTGTAGGTGTCTCGTTAATTTAGAGTGCCACGGTTGGCGTCTAGGCCTACTTGGAGTGTGGTGGGTAACTGGAGCCACTTCATCCAGGGCTGTTTTGAGGGTTAGGTTTAGGTGTGATACCGCCATCTCAGGAGTAGTGAATGCAGAAATAGGAGCAAGCTGTTGTTGCAGTGAGGAGGAGAGTACTTGAAAATTAATATCATTAATATTTCTGCGGGCTTGAGGTGGATTATAGGATTTCTGTGTTTTTGAGTTAGAAGTACTAGAGGACAGCATGCAGGTGATAAGGTTGTGATCTGAGAGAGGGAAAGGAGAATTGGTGAATTCCGACACTGAGCACAGCTTAGTGAATATCAGATCAAGACAGTGGCCATCCCGATGAGTAGAGGAGTCAGTCCATTGGGAGAGGCCGAGAGAGGAGGTTAGAGAGAGTAGTTTGGATGCATGAGCAGCAGATTTTGGGCTATCAATAGCAATGTTGAAGTCACCCATGATGATGGTTGAGATGTCAGCAGAAAGGAAGTGAGGGAGCCAGGCAGAAAAATCTTCCAGAAATCGTGTTGGCTGCCCAGGTGGGCGATAGATAGCTGCAACACGCAGCGAGAAAGGAGTGTAAGTTCTGATGGAATGTACTTCAAATGATGTGAATGTGAGTGATGGAACCTGTGGTATAACTTTGTATGTGAAGGATTGGGATAGTAATATTCCAACCCCACCTCCTCTGCTGTCACCAAGCCTGGGTGTGTGTGTGAAGTGGAGAGCACCATGTGACAGGGCTGCAGGGGAGGCTGTGTCTGATTGTGAGAGCCATGTTTCTGTTATAGCCAGCAGGTTGAAGTTGTTTGAAATGAAGAGGTCGTTGATGGATGTTAATTTGTTGCCAACAGAGCGTGCATTCCATAACGCACATTTTAGTGATTTGGGGGATGAAGGGAGGCATTTGATGTGTATGAGGTTAGCTGGATTACTATGTTCCTGAGCGTTAGGTGCCTGCGAGCGGGGCAAGCAGCTGGGGCCTGGATTAAGTGAAATGTCACCAGCTAATAGAAGCAGTAGAGAGAGATAGGTGTAGCTGCAGGTGGTTTGTGAATGTTGTTTCTGGCGACAGTTTGTGGATGTTATTGTCAATGTAGAGAGATATGTAAAAATCTCATGAGTGTTAATAAGAGGGGTGTGGATAATGGAGGCAGAAATGTGTATAGAGGGCTGAGCTTCAGGGAGAGAGAGAGAAGAGACTGATTTTGAGAGAAAACCATGGAGAGCAAAGCAGAGCAATAGTTTGTAGTACATGGTGTATTTGAACAGTTCTATAGGCCAATAGTTATATTAGACTTGCAATAGTTAATACCAGCTTACTGATGTTGCTCAGATAGTAATTTATAAACCCTACATATATGTGAGTGCACGCAGATTAGCACAGCTGACCATAGATTGCATACAATGCTATGGCATGCAGTGAAGTAAATGTTTTCAGTTATAGAGTTACCCTGTATTTTGTGGAGCAGGCACCAGCCTAATATGGCTCCAATTAGCAAATTTGCAATGTCTAAATGTACAAACACAAGTATTGCAATATAGAAGCAGATTATTTGCAAATGTTTTTGCTATTTAATTGACTTTCATATTCAATACATAGCTGTTAATTTATTGATTTAATTGCCTACATGATTTAACTCTTGTAATGTGTGACATGATATATAACTGTAAAGTGTCCTTTCTACTTCTTCGAACACAACAATTATTTATAACATGAATTTAAATAAAATCATGACAATTAAGCATAACAAAAAGTCAACAGAAATATCAAAAGGCCCTTTTTTTAAAAGACATATTTTGATTGTATTAATGGGTGTCAATTTTTACACATTGTATATGTTACAACCATTGTATTTTTAAATGTTTCAGTGCATATTGATATAATTGACTGAATTTAAACAAATACAATATTATTATGTAAATGTAATTAATTATAGAGAGCACTCTTTGTATCACAAGTAGTCATTTATTATTGTGACCCCAATATACCGGTAACAATGAAAAACATTAGATTCATAAAAATATATGTATAAAATAAAATATTTAAATTAATAACAGCAATTCTGGTAAGTATGCAGTCCAATACATCCCAAAAGTATACATTTTATTAAATTTATATTGTTTGTATAAGAGTTCATCAGATGTTATACTCTACCTCTAGTGGCCCAAGTAACAAGAGGCTTTATATATATTTTTTTTATATAGGCAAATAATCTTCTCCTTAGAAAGGATATTTATGCAGGAGAGTTGAACGTGACTAGTTGGTACAGGGGTAGGTAAATGTGCTAGCGTTTTTAGCAGCCCTAATTGGATATATGCAATTGTTTTTAGGTATTTAAGGCGCTTGTACAAGTAAGGGGATACGGGTGTTAAACAAATGAGTAATGTGCTTGCCTGTAAGAAAAAGGAGTTAGTATTAAAATGTTTACAGCTCCTTTAAGGAGTAAGTTTGTTTAAGATGTTTGCGGTGGTTTCCGGGGATCACGCATGTGACTGCGCACTTACACTGTCCCTACAATACCTCTCCTCTCAGCAGGTTCAGTGCGGCGCTTGTCCAGATGATATAGCTGCGTGTCCGTCTCCCGGTCCTCCGTCCGGCTCGTAATACCGAAAGTTCGGGGTAGCGTGTTTCCGGCTCACGCTCCCGGCATCCAACGCGTTTCGAGCAGGTCACTCTTTGTCAAGGATGGTTGCCCCTTGCTGGGGTTTCCTATTTATTTGCTAAAAACTTTATTCAAACTTTAAAAACGGACATTCACTTTCCCGGAAGTTGTCATAGGGGTAATGGAAGTTAATGGTGACTTTTGGTGGCAAGCACATGTTCTGATATTATATAATGAAATGGCAGATTTTGGCGTGGGATTTTTCTGAATTCTGATTTCTGTTAGTGGGGATATCTTTGAAAATAGTGTTTCACAGGAAAGAGTTTAGGTCTATATCTATATTGAGTCCTGACGGTGTTAGGGTTTTTAACTCATATATCCATTTTGTTTCATTCTTCCTCAGTTCTGTCACAATCTCCCCTTCTCGCCAGTGTGGGGTAACTTTCTGGATTGCAGCAAATTTCAGTGTTGAAGGGTCTTTATTGTAAAATTTTGCATAGTGGTCTGACAGGCTGTGGGTTGGGAGTCCTTTTTTGATGTTATATATATGCTCTGCCAATCTGATCTTCATTCTTCTTTTGGTCTGGCCCACGTATTGGTACTTGCAAGGGCATTCAAGAACATAGATCACTACTATGTTCTTTTGGTCTGGCCCACGTATTGGTACTTGCAAGGGCATTCAAGAACATAGATCACTACTATGGTCTCACAGCTTATATGTTGTTTAACTTTATATTCTTTTTTTGTTTGGTTTGAGTGAATGGTTAGAGTTGGTTTGGTTGTTTTTATTTTTGTTGTTTTGCATCCCATGCAGTTTAAACAGGGAAAAAAGCCTGAGGGAGTGTTTTTCTTCTCCTGTTCCAAGGGGATGTAGCTTTTTGTTAGTTCTTGGTTCAATGTGGTTGCACGTCTATATATTACTTTTGGTTTTCTTGGAATGTTGTCCTGTAGTTCTTGATCTAACTGTAGGACATGCCAATGTTTGCTTAAAATGTCTTCCAGTTGTTTGTGATTACTACTGTATTGGGTTATGAATGTGACTTGTGGATCTTGGTTTGGTTTTATTTTTGGTTTGTATTGTATCATTTCTTGTCTGTCCATTTGTTGTACTTTAATTCTTTTCCTCTTCCAGTTTGGATTCTTGATATCCTTTATTGATGAAATGTTGTTTTATGGCTAGACTTTGTTCTTCATAGATTTCATTTTCTGTCCAGTTACGTTTGAGTCGTCGAAATTTCCCATTTGGAATGTTCTTTATCCATTTTCGGTGGTGATTGCTGTTATGTGGGAGGGTGTTGTTTCCATCTACTGGTTTGGTGTGGGTCTTAGTCATGATCATATTGTTTTTTATATATATCTCTAGGTCTAGGAAGACTATTCTTTCTTTGCTTGTCTCCATCGTAAATTCGAGACCATAGATGTTCATATTCATATGTTCTTTGAATTTTTCTAAGTCGTCTTCCGAGCCATCCCATATGAAGATGACATCGTCTTTGTAGCGGTGCCAGCTTTTGATGTTATTTCTGTAGATGTTATTTGACCAGATCTGTTCGTTCTCCCACTGGGCTACAAAGAGATTCGCATACGATGGTGCGAACGATGTCCCCATCGCTGTTCCCTTGATTTGCAGGTAGAAATCATCCTCATACCAGAAATAGTTGTTTTGTAGAATGAATTCAATTTGTGCCATAATGAAGTTAATCTGTGAATTTGAGATTTCTGTTTCCGTAGATAGTAGATGTCGAGTTTGTTTGCAGCCAAGGTTGTGATCAATGCAGGTGTATAAAGACTTGACGTCACTGGTGCATAGTGTATATGTTTGTTCCCATTCCATATTCTTTAGGATTTGTAAGATATGTGACGTATCCTTTAGGTAGCTTTGTTTTTTTTTTTACTACTGGTTGGAGAAAGGTGTCTATATATTTTGATAGGTTGGAAGATATCGATCCTATCCCGGACACGATCGGACGGCCTGGTGGTGTGTTTAAATCCTTGTGGATTTTTGGGAGGTGGTAAAAGGTAGGTATTTTGGGGTTTGTGATGTTGATGAAGTTAAATTCTTTCTTTGTGAGAATTTCTAGACCGTCTTCTAGTTGTTCTGTAAGTGTTTTCTGGAATTTTTCTGTTGGGTCCATGGGAAGTTTTCTGTAAGTTGTCTCTTCTGCTAAAAGCCTTTCTGCTTCTTTGTAGTTTTTTACATTCATGATTACTAGTCCACCTCCCTTGTCCACTGGTTTTATTGTAATGGTTTAATCCATTTTTAGTTCTTTGAGAGCTTGTTTTTCTGTTTTCGTTATATTGTAATGTGTCCCTGTATGGCCAGGTAATGTTCTGATATCTTCTTCAACCAACTTCTGAAAAGTCTCTACATGAGGTCCTTTTATGTAGGCGGGAAAGAAGGTGGAGTTCGGTCTGAATTCCGTGTGTATATATTCTTGATTATGGTTAGATAGAGATCTTTCTATCGGGTTCCTTAGAAAATATTTTTTGATGCATAGCTTTCTTATAAATTTTTGTGTGTCAATGTAGGTGTTAAATTTGTTTGATGATGATTGTGGGGCAAATTTAAGGCCTTTTTTAAGGAGTTCTGTTTGGTCCTTGATTAGTTGTTTATCACTCAGGTTGAAGATGGTTACCTTCTCTTCATCTGTACTTCTTGGTTCCTGTCTTCTTGACCGTTTCCCCCCCCCCTTGTTCCTCGTTTTCTATTCTGTCGGTTTTCTGCCTTTTGTGTGGTGTTTTTTCTGGTGGGTGATCTTTGTCCCAAACCAGTTCTAAAAAATCTTCCTCTTCATATCTTTCCTGTTCATCATCGTCTTCTCTTTGATTACGTTTCCTAGGATTCCTGGAATCACTTACTTCTTGTATATTTTGCATGAGGTTCTTCACCTGCACTTGTTCTTCTTGTCTCACAATGTTTCGTCCTTCTAATAAATCAGCCTTAAAATATAGCAGTCGAGTCCAGGTTTACTTACTCCCAACAGCAGCAAGGGAGTTGGCATCCAACTGTGTGGAATGTACCCGCTGTACTGGGATAACCAGTCTCCCTCCCCCACTCAGGTGTTTGTGCTTGCCGCTAGCAGACTGCTCCAGTGGCACTGGTGAGACAGCCAGCAACGGCTCTGGTACAACATCCGGCAGCAGCAGGAGGGTTAGAACTTGTCCAGTCCTAATGTGCACGCTCAATCCCCATGGTCTGGCGTTAGTGTTATGCTGGCCACACATCAGACCAACTTTCCTCCAACCATACAACTAGTTGCTTGGATGGAATAAAAAATATAGTACTGGATGGGAGCAAAGGACAGTGAGAAATGGGCTCACAAACCCAGGAAAATGGAAAAAATATTTAGTCAAATTTTTTTTAAATCAAACAGGTTCTGAGCAACAGTTTTTTGTCCTTTTCCAGGTTTTGGGAGCAAATTTCTGAATATTACATCTGCTCCCATCCAGTACCATATTTTTATTCCATCTGAGCAACTAGTTGGATGGTTGGAGGAATGTTGGTCTGATATGTGGCCATCATTAGCCATGAGCAAGCAGCGCCAAAGTTTTCTATAGAGGGAGAACATCTGACTTCAATTCCAATTATGGTTGATGGTCTGCAGAGAACAGATACCAGAAGACTTTGCTGTAGAACCACCTCTACACATTTCTCCACTCTTAAACGTGGTGGTTTCCTCATGAAAATGATTATTTTATTATGTACCCTTATTAATACCATTATATTATGAAATAGCGACAACTTTAACATGCTAATTTGTGCTTACTTATCAATACTAATTTTAACAGCCTTAAAAAAGATACCTGAAATCATCTTGTCAAGTTGATATATTTTAATAACAATGTTCCCTTGAGCCTACACATAGGAACACTACATGTATGGCAGTTTGTCCTGTCCCACACTGACCATTCTACACTTTGAGTGACTTTAAATAGTGCAACCAATGTTGAACAAAGATTAGTGAACCTCCTTTAAATATATATATATTCTTACCCAATAGTGGTATGGCGCCAACAATCAGAATATAAATGCCCAAATACAACAGATCCACATCCAATGAAGCACATAGGAGATATATTCCAACAATTATTTATTTGTCTTCACAAAGACTTAATCAGGGAATACAATAATCTTCCACCATGTGATTAAAGCGATTTAATGAAGTTGTCAACTTCTTATTGGTGATGTCTCCAATACCTCTTTTTGTTCGAGGCGTGATATGTCCTATTTATCTATTACATCCATTTTCTATTGTGTATTTAATAAAGATTGGCAATGTGATGCCTAAAATATTGGTAGGTCAAATATTATAGTTGGCCTCCTCTCTTATAGAATTACTGTTTATACCTATAAGGTGGCTAAAGTTCATTCATCCGGAAAAAATAATAAAATCTCCAATGGTACTTCTGGTCTCTCCAGAGAAGGCCAGCAGAATCTCTATTCTCGCTGCGCTCGCCACACTTTATAAAATCAACTCCACGCCGACGTGGATAGTGGGGGTATGAAAAGGTCATAGGACGCGTACCGCCGCCCCTTGCGGGCTCTCTGCGCTCACCACGCTTTGGGTTCACGTTTATACTGGGGGGTGGTGTTGGGGTGCATTTAACATTGTAAGCACCCATTAGGGTACTTATACAAATTTTCATCGCATAGGGGGCTAAAATCGCATCGCAGTGCATCGGGTGTATGGCATGCGATGCGATTAAATATTGCGCGATCCCATATCGGGGGCGCAGTGATTATACACAAGTACCGAAACAAGTTGTCTATGTACCTCACATAGTTTGATGTATTTATTGAATTCTTCATTCCCGTAAATATGTTGGTTTTCATAGACCGCCATGAACAAGTTTGCGTATGATGAGGTCATGTTGGACCCCATCGCGGTTCCTTGGCGCTGAAGGTAGAATCTATTCTAGAATAAGAAACAGTTTTTGTTTAGAATAATCTCCATCAATAATGTCAGGTAATCCACAGGTGGTCCGGTTTAGAAAGGTAATCCACAGGTGGTCCGGTTTAGAAATTACTTGTGATGATGAGCTCCCGACTGGCCACAATCCCTAGCCTGTGTGGGATATTCGTATACAAGCTAGAGACGTCATGTGACACCATGATAGTATCGGGTAGTAAGTGTTTGACATCTTTGAGTTTCCTTAGGAAATCTGATGTGTCCTCAATGAAGCTTGCTGTGTGTCTCACCACTGGTTGTATGTAGAAATCAACCAATTGGGAGATTGGTTGGCATAATGACCCTCTGGCCGATATGATGGGCCATCCAGGGGGCTCCGTCAAGGATTTGTGAACTTTGGGAAGGGTGTATAAAATTGGTATAATAGGATTGTCTTGAGTCAGAAATTCTGCAATTTCTTTGTTGATACTGTATAGTTGTTAGAGATTCCCAGTTGAATGACGCTGTCAATTTCTTTTTTGTATCCATGTGGGGTCATGGTCGAGGTGTGTGTAGCATGCTGGATCTGATAGCTGATTAAGGACTTCTTTAACATAGTATGAGTGATCAAGTAGTAAGATGCCGCCTACCTTATCAGCTGCCCTGATAATCAGGTACTTGACCTTTCTAACAGTCTCTATTGCTTTTTTTGCTTCCTGGGTGATGTTATGGTAAGAAATCTTTTGTTTGTTGATGAAAGAGCAAGTGTCTCTTTTAAGTACACTAAGGAAGGTGTTGACTGAGGCATTCTGGGAGGGTGGAACAAATTTGCTAGGGTATTTTAAAGCACTGGTGTTGATATCCTTAGTGGCCCTAGGTTGGGGTGATGGATTTTTCCGAAAGAAAACTTTGTCTGAGCTGCCGACAAAATTTATACATATTGACCTGCCAATTAAATCTGTCCTGAGTGAGAGTAGGTACAAAGGACAAACCTTTGTTCAGCAAGGAGATCTCCGCTTCGTCAGTATGTGCTTTGATAAATTGTAGATCACTGAGCCTGCGTGTTTCTATATTACATATTTACAGTCTAGTCTGTGGCGGATGGTGTAACTATTTCCGTCTGTTGGGTTGCTGAATACATTGCGTGTCGCTAGGAACTTGCAATTAGAGCAGCCAGATCATTTGTAGATATCAGGTTTACGTGTTAGACAGCTTGTTGATGTCAAAGTATTTAAGCGAATGTCTGTTACTACCAGCATGTCCTTTGTCAATGTTGATTCCAGTGTTGGATCGGTTGCAATTACAGTAGGTGCCAGTGTTTCAATATCTTGGACTTGATGTATCTAGAGGCCACCGTGTAAGTACTGCAAAAGTTCAGTTTTTCAACACCATCTTGTGTATCATGGGATTTTTGTTTCAGTAAGTCTTCCTATTGAGATCAAAAACCTTGTAGAGCGCTTTGTCGACGTCTTGTTTATTATAACCCCTTTCCAGGTAGCCTTGACCCATTTCAGACAGGGCATCCAATAATGTCTCCGGATCTGAGTTAATTCAACATACTCTCCTCATTTGAGAGTATGGAAGTCCTTTTTTAAGTGTCTGTGGGTGGAAGCTGTCTCTGTGTAACAGTGTGTTCTTATCAGTGCTTTTCGTGAAGACTTAGTGGTGATGTTGCAATCATGTAAGGTGACGTTGACATCTAGAAAACTGATGGTGTGTTGATTGATGAAGTTGATAGTGAATCTGATAGTGCCTGGAATTGAATTAAGATAGTTCACAAATTACAACAATTTCTCCTCTCCACCTGTACATAGAAGAAACAAGTCGTCTATGTACCTCACATAGAGTTTGATGTATTTATTGAACTCTTCATTCCCGTAAATATGTTGGTTTTCATAGACCGCCATGAACAAGTTTGTGTATGATGAGGCCATGCTGGACCCCATCGCGGTTCCTTGTCGTTGAAAGTAGAATCTATTCTAGAATTAGAAATAGTTTTTGTTTAGCATAATCTCCATCAATAATGTCAGGAAATCCACAGGTTGTCTGGTGTAAAAATTACTTGTGATGATGAGATCCCGACTGGCCGCAATCCCTAGCCTGTGTGGCATATTCGTATATAAGCTAGAGACGTCATGTGTCACCATGATAGTATCGGGTAGTACAGTAGGAGCAAGTTTCATCTTTGCTCCTTTGGTCATGGCTATTCTATTGTTCTCAGCTGCAATACAATACGTATTGATGCTGAGAACAATAGAATAGCTATGGCCAAAGGAGCAAAGATGAAACTTGCTCCTACTGTAAGTGTTTGACATCTTTGAGTTTCCTTAGGAAATCTGATGGGTCATCAATGAAGCTTGCTGTGTTTCTCACCACTGGTTGTAAGTAGTGAAAAAGTGATAACGACCTTCAACTATATTCAGACACCACAGGACCAAATGCTGACATGTCAGGAGAACATTGGAATTGTTCTAACTTTTATTGGCATTTCCTCATATTTATACCACAAGATACAGGCATCCCCTCCCTTCAGGGAAGGGGATATTAGAAAAAAAACATACATATTTTAATATAATACACCCTTTAGGAGGGTTTAAAATCCAAATATTCGTTCTTGCGTGCTTTGGGTCCCGTCTCTTTCGTCATAATAGGAGTGAACTTCTAAGAATAGGAGTAATTCTTCTAGGAATCTAAATTACGTTATATTTTCTTCAGTGACTGCCCAAAAACATATGGGTTCCATTAAAATATATTCCCTTATAATGAAATGTATATTTTACTTTCAAATGTATGCATATGGTTGGTCATTGCCAAGGAATGTTCCTTAAGCAGTTTTCTCGTGACTAGGGCCTCTCAACATCTGGGTTTTATTTATGTTAGTTGAGGTTTCTAGCAAAGTCTGAAACTTAGAATATACATTGGTTCTTGTTAACTAGCAAAGTCTGAAACTTAGAATATGCATTGGTTCTTGTTAACTATTTCAGGTCTTGGAAGATGGTACCAATATATTGCTTAATTCTTGTAATTTACAGAATAGTTCTTGCGATACCTTGTAATGGCAGGAATCTTCTTATTATACAACTAATATAATCTTTACTAAGAACCTCCATCATTCTCCCTCCTTTTTATAATAATTAAACATTACAATTAAGTTAATATTGTTTACATACAGTAGTAAAAAAACAAAAATCAAAAAACATTATTAAAAATGTCGAAAACTCATACTGGTCAGACATCTTACAATACAAACTGCCTAACCATGCAAGGAAAAGTCTGATCGGATGGTTCTAGTGGGTTATATCCCTGAGACAGGGTAACTTCTTCCCTGAGGTCAGAGGGCAACTGGCCGTTCGCTCACATCCATCTGAATAGACTGATCCTCTATTTTCTGTGCCCTTCCAGATATGAGTTTCTTGAACTTGGCTGTAGTTGCAGCAGACCAACAGCGCTTTTGACAGACAGAGAAAACACACATTAATATCTTTAAAGCAATTTAAGCAAGTATGCATAATCCTATCATTTTAAGGCTGATCATGAGAATTCCCATAACCCATCCACTGATTCCTGAAAACCATGTGGATGGGTTCAGCAAAGATAGCCAGCCCCAATCACTTCCTAGAGTGTCAGGGGTATTATGCTCAGTGGCATAGATCAGTTTTTCTTCTTCTATCTCTTGTACATGTTTTTCTATTGTCTCTTGAGCATTGTGAGTTTCATTAGTAATAAATGTACAGCACAATATTCCCGTCTGTGTATATAAAGTCATACAGTAGCCTCCTGTCTTTGCAAGCAAAAGCATGTGTTGTAACTGCTCTTTCTTCACTTCTTGAAGTTATTTTCCTACATCTCAAAGGTAGATATGGTGAGCAGCGCACTAGGATACAGTTGGTTGGGGCTGGGTGCAGTACTTATACAGGTGAACGGCCTGGTAGAAACAAGTACACTTTTTTTTTTTACACAAATTCGCACATTTCTGAAAATGTGCCAATTTTCATGCCTAAAAATCGCACATTTTCATTTTTTTAGGAGAATTTGCATCTCATAAAATTTGCGAATTCACAGCAAAAGTGCGATTTTTTTTTTTAAGTGCGATATAGGGCGATTTTAAACCAAATCGCACTTTGTAAAAAAATGCATTTCACTAAATTTCGCCCAGTGTGTTAGTTGCTGTGTTAAGTGTTACTGTTGATTCGCTTGTAATTCACAAATGGGATTAGGGACCATGTGTGTATGGTGCCGGGTCAGGCTCTGTGAATAAAACTCTGATGTTGATCGGGGTGGTGTGTTAGTCTATCTTTTGCCTACTATTGATTTGATTTCATTATCGAGGTTTAGTCCACGTGGGGCGAAAGTTTTCATCTCGTACATCCACCTTAGCTCGACTGTATTTATGTGTTTTAAATAATCCCCTCACCAATTGTGGGGGATACAAGAAAATACAAAGCGGGAGTATATTGATGCGCTGTCAGATAGATAGGGTGTGTTGGTCACTCCTTCTTCCTTGGTCCTGTATTCTGTCCAATGTTTTTACAAGCTCATGGGAAAGAAGGAAACAAATGCACACAATCGGTGAATCTGATATTCCAAATTGGAAAAATATCCATATGTTGGTCCTAGGAAGAACACTGACCTGTACAACAGGCCCTATGTGCCTGTAAAGGTATCTTTTATAAGCACCCACGTTCTCCAAATTCCCATGAACTTAATGCTCACCTTCTGGCAATGCCCTATGTGCATACAAAGGTTTCTTTCTGTTCCTCGTTTGTCCAGATCTCATGGAAAGGTTTGTAGCATCAAACTCATAGGCAGATGACGATATAACAAAATTTTATTCTCACAATCCATGAAACGATAAAAATCCAAACAGGAAACACAATAAAAAGATTTTAAAAAGTTCCAAGTAAAGCTTCACCTCCTATCCCTGCATTAAAATGGCTCTTGGGTAAACAATGTATAATAAAGCAGGCTAATGGGAAATATGCTAGACACCCTGTAGCATTGCGTGGACCATACCAAGCGGTCACCAGATATCTGCGGCGGAACATTAATTCAAGGCTGCCTCTGGCAATATTATCTGGAAGCTGTTTTCTATCAATTTTCTTGTAACGAATAGTCACAGAAATGTCCTGCCTTTACTCCCTACCTAATGAGCTTTTTGACTGCTCTTTGTCACAAACCTGCTTGTTTTGTTGCTTTGGTCAGCAGCCTTTACACAGTTTGTGTGTGTTTTTTACTCACCTCTGCTGCTGACCACTAGAGGCCAAAGTGCTAAAAGATGTCACAACAGAAAGTGAAAGCAATTTTTGTAGGGACACTGATATATTTCAAACTCGCTGTACAGTATATGGAGAGAGGGAGCTGTGAAGACAAAGATTGGAGGTAGGAGCAGATAGGGGCTGGGTTAAAAGTGAAAGTACACTGCAGAATCCATCATTTTGACAGGCTTTTAATTAAAATAAATAAAAATATAAATGTATATAATTCAACTTGCAGCTGGTGAAAACAATGGGAAATTTTTATTCCATCAGACCATCAATGTTTCAGGGCGCACAGGACCGTCATCCAGACATTAATAGACAGTCTCCGATTGGCCATTGCACTGCAGACTTCTGCTGGGAGAAGCACATGAACGGCGCAGGTAACTTTGCGCCAGGATATGTTTTGAACCTGTTCTGCATAAATGTGTTGTTACTGCAGCAAAATTATGGTGCAAGTACATGCCCCCATTAAGTGGCCACAGCCATTTTGAGTGGCCACAGCCCCTTTTCTGGAGCCAAGGTGGGCCTGTGTACTTTAAATGTCAGGGCCTATTTTTAGTCCCAGTCCGGCCCTGCCCGACATGCAGCAACCAGTCCTGCTTCCGGATGCCACACTTCTGGTTGTGGCCTGCAGCCCATCATAAGAAACCGCGTCACGTGGGCTCTGTGGGTGTAAAAAAACATGTAACCATAGTGACAGGACTCCTTGTGTGAATATACAATGCACAAGCAGATTAAATGCAATATACATAAATATCACATTACCTGGTAATATGCTTTCCTCTACTCCACCATGGCAGCCCTCACTCATGGTTTCCTGCGCTCTGGGTAGTGCCTCAGAAAGGACAAAAAGACACCAGCCCCATAAGAGGGCCCCTCCTCCTAAGTCCAGTGTCTTTGAATTTTCCAGTTTTAACATGGAACACAATTATTCCACATAACACAATAAATATAACACAGTGAGGGTTCGGGAATATACGCTGCCATGGTGGAGTAGAGGAAAGCATATTACTAGGTAATAATCTGATATTTCCTCTACCTCCCCCATGGCAGCCCTCACAAATGGGTCTTACCCCAGCAGTAATATATTCGGGAGGGTCATACTCGCATACAACTCAAAAAAACACCATCCTGGGCTCAAATTAATATAAATTAAGAAACGTTGTCCTTCTTCAATTCGTTTCACAATGCCGCGCTTAGGACTTTTCTCCCAAACTTAGGGTCAGAAAATGACATCACATCAATTCTGTAATGTTTCGTAAAGGTGTGTATTGATGACCACCCTGCTGCCTTGCACAGTACCACCACTGAAGCGGATTCTTTCTCCGCCCAAGAAGATGCTACTGCTCTTGTAGAGTGAGCCTTCAGCCCTTTTTTTTTCTTGCTAATGTCTATTTGGAAGCTATTTGCCCCTTTCTGCTACCAGTCGTAAGCACAAACATATTTTTGGATTTACGAACTTCAGCCATCCTCTGTACCTATACATACAAGGCTCTTACTACATCTAAAGCCCCGTACACACGGGGGAGATATATTGCTCAGCAATATATTGCCCAGTGTCTCCTTTTCAACAGCGACCAGAGATGGCTCACCATGGCTAGCCATGGCTATCCTTATTGTTCTCAGCAGCAATACAATACCTAGAACAATACAGTAGGGCAGGGGTCCTCAAACTATTTTGCTCTGGGACCCCATCAGACAATAAAAATAATGACAGGACCCCAGCAAGTTACTGCAGAAGGTCATCACGTCACATGTGTAGTCAGCAGACAGCACATACATGGCAGCATTGTGGAGGCACAAAATGATGGGAGGAGTCTAATCTACCATAACCCATCACGTCACATGTGTAGTCAGCAGACAGGACATACATGGCAGCATTAGGGAGGCACAAAGTGATGGGAGGAGTCTACATTTACAGACTATTCAATAGACTTTTCAGACTCTTCGAATCACTAACTGAAATTAGAAAAGTTATCAGCCTGATAGTCAGCAACATGGAGTCGCGACCCCACGCTGAGAAGGTCGGGACCCACTTTGGGGTCAGGACCCACAGTTTGAGAACCGCTGCAGTAGGGGATTATTATAGTAATCCTATTACTCACTTAATCCAATTAACAGGCTAAATGAGGAGGGCTCCATCTGTAGAACTAGTTTATTTTCAAAAAAATTAAGAAAAAGCTCCTCTGCCCATAATGCCTGTAGTTCGGACACTCTTCTTGCGGAGGTTATTGTCACCAAAAAAATAATTTTCCATGAAAGAAATTTCAACGGGATTTCCTGTAAAGGCTCAAATGGTGCTTCCATAAGCACCCCTAGAACTAAATTTAAGTTCCACGGAGCCAGCGGACTTCGAAACTTAGGCCTTAATCTTCTCACCGCCTGCATGAATCTTCAGACATCTCGATTATTTGCTACATCCCAATCCAATATCGATGCTAAGGCTGATACTTGTACTTTTAGTGTACTTAGGGATAGATTCTTCTGCAACCACTTCTGTAAAAACCACAATATTGTAGAGACACTGTGTGGGTTATTTTGCTCTTCTTTGGACCAGGAAAAATACGTCTTCCATATTCTATAATATGATTTTGAAGTTGACCACTTTCTTGCTTTTAGTAGAGTATCTGTAACACCCCTATCAAAACCTTTGGCTGTTAAGGACTTGGTCTCAGCAGCAAAGCCATCAGCCTCCATGTTGACATTTGTGCGTCGAAGGAAGTGTCCACAGTCTTCCTATCGCCAATTGAAGAACTGTGGAAAACCAAGCCCTCCACGGGCAATCCGGAAGTACCACTATCACCTCCGCTGGTTCTCTTTGAATTTTTCTCAGTAATTTCAGAATCAGGGGAAAATTGTATGCTCGCGACATCTCCTATACGGATTCAGTATTCAATCCCGGCGGTCTGGATCCCGGCGTTCAGAATCCCGAAGCCGGAATCCCGACAGCCGAAATGCCGACAAGGGGGGGACGTGGATCGCCCCCCCCCCCCTTGCGGGCTCGCTGCGCTCTCGCCACGCAGCGGGCCCGGTGCCTCGCTACGCTCGGCACACTAATTTATTCTCCCTCCAGGGGTGTCGTGGACACCCCAGGAGGGAGAAAGTGTCGGCATTTCGGCGGTCGGGATTCTGAACGCCGGGATCTTAACTGCATCCCCTCCTATACTGCCGTAAGCACATCCACTTGTGCCACTTGCGGATCCTCGAATCGTGAGAAAAATATCAGGACTTTTCTGTTCTCGACTGTGGCCATTAGATCGACCTGAGGTAGCCCCATCTTTTCACCAGCACAGTCTTGATGGTTTCATAATTTAGCAGGCCTTCTTTCTGTGTGTTTGGGCTTTGGCATGTTGATTAGGTTCAAATTTCTGACTCCTAAACATTGGTCACGGCAAAGTATAACATTTACAAAGAGTGCTTTTTTGGGGTTTGACCCAAACATTTTGGATAAAGCTGCATCTTTAGCCCACCAACCTGTCATGTCCATGGTCTGTAATCACATTTGGTTTCCACTTTTATCAGTTGTGAAGCTTTCCAGTATGTCTATAAGGATATATAATTCCCTAAAAAAGGCACTATCTGCATTAAGCAAGAAGTGATGCTGCAGCTAAGGGGGAACAATTTGTATCACAAAGTACTAGATTTAAAATGTGACTAGCACCAAACCGGGACTTTATTTGGTGACTCTTTGCCTAGCCAATCTGGAAACCTCTTGTATGTCCCTGCATATTTGCTGCTCCATCTGATCTGAGTTTGCCACACACTTTGTAATATCTAAATTATTTTCTTCCAGAACGTTTTTAAACAATTCCAAAAATCCCTTCTCAGAAGATAATTAACAGGTGACTGATAACCAAAGTTGTTCATGTACTTGATCAGTGACATAGGCCCTTATTCTGATTGACGCGTACTTTACCGCATACTTTCGGATCGCGTCTTTACGGCGTCTGCGCATGCGTGGAGAACGCTACGCGCATGTGCCACGCCTTGACTCCGTACCTGTTCGGGCAAATCCCGTACAAAACTGGTCACCGCAATCATTCGGGAAATATGGGCGTATTATGGGCGTCATGCGGAATGACACATGGGCGTAGTTTCAAAGTGGGCAAAACGGGGCGGAAACATGGGCGGACACGGGGGAGTACACTGATGTTGGGGGGCGTGCATTCGGATACCACTCCGAATGCACGCGAACAAAAAGGGAAGAAATGTGCGGTGTCCAAAAGGTCACTATTGCTTTGCGGACACCACTCGTTCCTGCGGGAGGCGAACGGACCGCCTAATGACTACAAGCATTAACACCTGAACCCAATAAAATCGACTCCTTTACTCATTACTCACTAATAGGACGCTTGTCAGTGCTTTAATTGAAACCATTGCTGCTTCAAGGAAACCTTACTAATCACCCACATATGCTGTACTTCTGACACACTTTAAACCTGCTAACAATGGACATGACTGAATATTAATACTAGCAATACACATGTGTATGCGACATGTACTAATTAAACCACACAATTGTTGTAAAGTAAAGAAATTTATTTATATACATTTCACAGTCAATGCCACTGTGATGCAATGACAAAAAAATGAAGATACCAAAAAATACAAACCATGGCAGGAATGTCCCAAAATAAATTATAATACAAAACAAATATAATTGCACACAGATGGACTCCAGCACCTCCTATGTGCCACTGCACATGCAGCCAGTGGGAAATGAGGAGGCTGCTGGCCCTTCTACAGCAGGCCAACCTGCACCTGACCATTCTACAGCAGGGCAACCTACACCTGGCCCTTCTGCAGCAGGCCAACCTGCAGCTGGCTCATATGCACCATCAGCAGAATCATTTGGAACACAACCGGGGACTTAGCAACATCACATCAAGTGCAGCTGACAGTAATGGCAGGCAAAAGAGGGCAACAGGGGAACCAAAAAGGACATTTGATGCAAGGGCTCATCTGGTTACCCTCAGCACGTGATTGGACACAAGAAGCTGACACACACAGTACAATGGAAGATTTGGGATGAGATAACGGTGGAGATTAATGCAGCCACAAGTTCATTTTCGACCACGTTTGGCCTTGGTAGGCTCCTTGGCCTGTGCAGCAGCTCTTCGGGCACGGCCAGATGCTGGGGCAGGTGGAGCAGATGCTGGTGAGGGGTTGGCTGGTCTACCCCTCCTGCCAGCAGGGAGTGTTGCTGGTGGTAATGCACCAGAAACGGATGACATTAGGACCCTGTTGCTGGTAACTAGCTCCACCATAAGCTCATTATGGTGGAGGAGGAGATCATTTTGGCGGGTGGCTTGCTCGGCCAGCACCTGAGCACTTGCAGCCATGGCCTGATGCGCCTCAGCCATGGCCTGCAGGCTCCCAGCGATGGCCTGCTGGGTGCTGACCAAGCTCGCCATGATCTCCTCGGTCCTATGCATCCGTTCTGATGCCAACTCTCCCTGCTGGTTTATGTCCCCAAGCATCTGGGCCAACCTGGCCAAATCGGCTTGGGCCGATGGCTGCTGCTGCACAGGCCTACCACTGGGGCCAGGTGGCACGGACTCCTCCACCTCCTGACCAGAGTCGTCACCAAGCAGTGGGGTGTCTGTGGAAAATGATAAACACAATTAGGACACATTCTAAGATAATTACTTGCACAAGTTTATGGCATGACAAATATTTACCTTCAATAAAAGACGCAAACACTTCAGCTGGGGCCTCGCTATCCATCGTGCTCACCCCCCTGACCTCCTCAAGTGATACACAGCTCTCGGCCATCAACTCCAGGGGGGTGAACTCTAGCCCTGATGGCATGGGCCCGGCCCCAGATGTCTGGCTGTGTTCCCACCGCTTGGTCATCTTCCTCTTCAGGTTGGTTTTGAAGTCCTGCCACCTGCAATGTAAGTTGACATATTAATACATGTCACTCCAGATGTTTGCTGTTGCTGCCATTGCTCTGTGCTACATATTACGACATGTGCTTAATGTCCAAAAGATAACATTACATGCAACTATGATATCAACCGTTACAATACACATTCACAATCACCCTACTCTAACTCTCAACCAAATAACATGTCAATAATGTCTGTGTATGGTAACAACCTCACCGGCCATTTGCAAAATCCATCTAAGCATGAATTCAATCATTACTTGTCTATTACTGGGCACATGTATCACAAAACAACTTGCCTCTTCTTGACATGGTCGGCCTCACGAACTTGTGGCGCAACTTCATTAATCTCTGCCGTTATCTCTTCCCAAATCTTCCATCTGCGTGTGTGTGTCAGCCTCTCTGATGGACACTCAATCAAATCACGTGCTCGGGGAACCAGGATGGCAAGCTCCTGTGCTTCATATGCCTTATTTCTTGTAGTTGGTTCCTCTGTTGCCCTCTTTCTCCCCTTGCCACGTCCATGGCCACGCCCCCTGGCACGTGTCGCTGCACTTGAAGTGCTGGCCATGGTACTATCTTGTGAAGTCCCCGGTTGTGTTCCAAAAGATTCTTCTGATGGTGCATATGAGACAGCTGCAGGTTGCCCTGCTGCAGAAGGGCCAGGTGTAGGTTGCCCTGCTGTAGAATGGTCAGGTGCAGGTTGCCCTGCTGTAGAAGGGCCAGCAGCCTCCTCATTACCCACTGGCTGCATGTGCAGTGGCACATAGGTGGTGCTGGAGTCCATCTGGTCAAATAGTTGCTGCAGCTCCTGGTCCACCTCTGGTTGTGATCCAGACATGTTAGCAACAACATTGTCACATTCTAATACACCTTTATATACTGTTTGTGTATCCTGTTTGGCGGACATCAGCGGCAGCTGCGTTCCGTGCACGAGCGTACGTCGCTGTTTTTTCGCGCCGCATACGGTGGCGGAAATTCCATTGTGTAAAACCTGGCGAAACTTCTACATGAAATACTGGTCACCAATTCTAACATTGCATAGAATCTTCTGATACACCTGTGACTATCGCACAATACACATGCTATTTGCTAGCATGACATGACATTTGGTTCATGACTACTGTGGTATTGTGGCGTTTGATTGCAAGCTAAAAGTAGCCCAATCCCTTAGAAATTCCAGGCCACAAGTCATGCAATACTCATCACTACTGTTATAGACCACACATGTGACAGGCCTATAAATAGTGAGTTGCTGCTAGAATCATTTGTCTCCAGATCTGGACTTGTCAGGGTCTAAGGTAAGCTCTTCCATGGTCCTTGTAGATATGATATCCATTAACAATGTAAGTGTATGAATGTATGCACCATTGCCTCACTGACTACAGATTGTTGGGCCAGCAAAGTCTTTGTAGCATTATTGCAACATGTCACATGTTCACTATTTCACTCACAGGTCTTAAACCTGTGTGTGTTCATCTATTGCAGGACAACATGTCCCAGCAATAGCTGGAATGTCTCATAGTACATGATGTCGGCAACAAATGCAGACACCTTTGATACTCAAGTAGTGTTTAGTAGTTCGATGTTGTAAGCATCTGTGTGTTTAGGACGGTGTGTATTGAGTTCATATTATTGTTACATCATTATAGAGTCAAATGGATCTTCGGGATTTTACAGGGCGGCCATCTATTGTACGTATTGAAGCCTACAAATCTATTTGTAGTGGGATATGGCCATTATGTGCATAGGTGCATCAGTATTTATGTTCATTTCTTTATAGGTTGCTGAAGCAATGATGCGGGACATGGAAAGGAGGCTAAGGGCACTTGCGGCTCTCCCCACTCGTCGCCCAAGGAGGCCAGGACGTGCTAGAATCTATCGCACACGGGTGACTCTGTTTGCTATGCCCGATGATGAGGTACTTACTAGGTACCGGTTACCGCCACATGTAATTCTGGATCTGCTCTCGTTAATTGAGAGTGATCTGGAACCTCTACACGGGATCACGACAGCAATTCCGCCTCACACACAGCTGCTGGCGGTGTTGCATTTCTGCGCCTCAGGATCATTCCAACAAGTAGTGGCAGTACTTGCTGGAATATCTCAGCCGGCCTTCTGCCGAATCCTGAGGCGTGTGACGTCGGCCATGTTCAGGCGCAAGGGGCACTTCATGGCCATGACATTTGCCACCGAGACCCTGCGCAGAAGCCAGCAGGCCTTCCATCAAATTGCTGGCTTCCCTAATGTGATAGGGGCTGTGGATGGCACCCATGTACCATTTGTGCCTCCATCTCGAAGTGAGAAGATATATAGGAACCGCAAATTGTTCCACTCACTGAACGTGATGGTGGTATGTGGCCCATCCATGGAGATTCTCGCCTTCAACTCGAAGTTTCCCGGAAGTGCCCATGACTCTCATGTCATCCGACAAACCGGGATATGGCAAAGACTACAAGAGCTGGAAGGCCGTGATGCGTGGGTTCTGGGTGACTCCGGTTACCCATGTACGCCCTGGCTACTTACGCCGTACAGCTACCCAGCACCGGGCCCACAGGAGGCATTCAATCGGGCGCATGTTGCCACCAGGCAAGTGGTGGAGCGCTCAATTGGCCTTTTAAAGGGTCGATTTAGAGTGCTCCACCGCACTGGTGGTGACTTACAGTATGCGCCTCAAATGGTGTCGAGGATCGTGGGCCTGTGTATATTTTTCCACAACATTGCTGTGCGGCGTGAGATACCCTTTGATGAGTGGGAGGTACCATCTGAGCCGCAAGTTCCGCCCATGCGCCCATCCCGCGCCCCTGAATGCCGGAGGGGATACCAGCTGCGGGACTCTGTGGCGCAAAGATACTTCAGGTACATTTTATCTAGTGGACCAGAACACACCAATTGTTGTAAAAATCACCCCTTCAAATAAGTACAGTGTGGTAGTTGTCAGTGTTACAAAACGACAATTAGCCAGCCTGCCCTCCTAATGGCAAAGAAATAGTAGATATTTATCATATGTGCTTAGTTTTGGGGGAAGTACAATATAGGTGCTCATTATTATACCTTGTACAAGGGATCTTATGTGTTTGTTATATCTTCATTATTGTAGTTGATACTATCCCTGATGACTGGTGAGTACATTGATTTATTCTCTAATGTGTTGGGGATTTTTTCCTGTGTTGATGTATGATTTGTTTGCAGATATATATATATATATATATATATATATATATATATATATATGATATTTCAATTTATTAACATGTTTAAACATTTCAAGGAGCAGGCAGGCAGGCAGCCAGGCAGGCAGCCAGGCAGGCAGCGCTGGTGTATAATGCTGGACTCAGGATACCTGCAAGTATGTGTATGTGTCTTTTAAACATAAATGTACGCATACACATAGATGCATAGAGTAAGTAATGCTAAGTACAGCTATGCGTTGCTAAGCTATAGCACGCGTTGCTTGGCGGAGCGAGGCCTTATTGGATTTGCTAAGTGCATACACACTGTGTTTTATATATATATATCAGATTTGCTCATTCCCATACATCAGCACTACTGTTTTTAAGGCATGCGAATTTGTCACCATTTGTGTTGGCGCAGAGACGCTGTTCATGTAAAGATGAACAATAAAGTTATTAACACAAATAACTGTGATAAACCAATGACACCACCTGATTGGTTGATTGATGCCATTGTTAACATGGCGGAGACACGCAGTGCAGAGCCATTTTCGCCTGCGGAGCTGAGGGCTCTGGTCTCCGTCATGGAGACAAGGCTGGGCCGTGCGGGGCCCTTTATCACAAATGGGCAGAAGCGGCGGGCATATGCTGCGGCAGGGCGCCGGATTTACGCCCGCACCCGGGTGCGGAGGAGCATCGGCCAGCTTGAGAGGCGGTGGTCGGACCTCCGCAGGCGCCAGCCCCAGCTTCTCCAGCAAATTAGGGGCGAGATAGCTGATTGTGAGTATTTTAGCTATGAAATTTCGCACTTACATCATACCATCTATAAACAATAAAATGTGTCTCATGATAAGTGGGTGTCCATGGGTTTACAAGTCCATAGACTGTTATGTGTGCTTCTTCCTGGTTAACATGCAGTCATGTGGCTTTTATATGTAATGACATAGCATTCATGATTCAGATGCATACAATGTGCCAGATCTAATATGTGTTCAACATTGATAAATGCCTGGGTTGTAATGATTGAACAAATTACTAACAATCACATAATAACTTAAATGTCACATTTTGGAGTCCATTAACAGTAAGGAGCTACTTTCAAGCATCGTTTGCCAACATTATCACCCTTCCATGTATGTCTTGTTATGGATTACTACATGTGCCCCAATGACCCGACATTGACCATGATTTTGTTTGCTACCACACAGCACGAGCCCGAGCACGACAGGCACGGGAGCAGGCCGAGGCAGCCCTGGCGGAGGAGCAGGCGCAAGAGCGTGATGAGGAGGTGGCGGCGAGGGTGGAGGAGGAGCAAGTGGAGGAGGAAATGGTGGAGGAGCAAGTGGAGGAGGTGGAGGAGATGGTGGAGGAGATGGTGGAGGAGGTGGAGGAGATGGTGGTGGAGGAGGAGGAGGTGCCTGAGGAGTTGGTGGCAGAGGAGGAGGTGGAGGAGGTGTTGGTGGCGGAGGAGGAGGTGGAGGAGGTGGTGGTGGTGGAGGAGGTGGTGGAGGAGGTGGTGGTGGTGGAGGAGGTGGTGGTGGTGGAGGAGGTGGTTGTGGCGGAGGAGGTGGAGGAGGTGATGGTGGCGGAGGAGCTGGCGGAGGAGGGGGCTGAGGAGGCCACGGTTGCCCCAGAGGTGTCCGAATCCGAGGGGGAGGAGGCGTGTGAGGCCCCGGAGTCCCATCAGATCGGTATGTTTACATAATGCATCATTCATGAAGTAGTTGGACTGGTATTTGTTATGTAGCACTGGTGATTAAAAATTTTGGTACAATACTATTAATACAGACCCCAAAGTGGGTAGCTACAGATACTGGGACGGGTTAGATGGGGTGTCCAAGGCATCCCTTTCATCCAGGACACCTCTGAATTACACAGGTTTGTGGGATGGCTTGGAGCTCCATTTTGACTGCCACATAACCGTTGCAGTTAAACAGGATCCTGGAGTAAAGGGATGAGTGGATCATTTGTGGATTAAATTCACCTGCTGCAAGCCTCGATTCTGACCCATCATATAGTGGAATCTATATTGTTGTTGAATGTTATTTATAAACTATAGGATGTATGCTATAAATGGAGTATGGGCCGGCCTACCTTGGAATGGAGTCACAAGTTGCCAGTGTCCCAGGAGCCTCCTCTACCTAAACACCCCCTGTAGTTCAGATTGTTTTTTTGGCCTCACAGAATTGTAGGTTGGTTTAGACTGAATTATGATTTTGAGGATGTGTACTGTGCATTCCTGACATTTGCATAACTCCCATGCCACGAACCATCACTGAACTTAGACTGAGGAGATTGTGACAAGTTCTTATTGACGGAGGCCATGACATGCTTGTCATTGGTTAGTCATGGGTGGGTTGTAAATGAGAAGAAACACTATGACTGTTATGTCTTCTGCAGAGTAAAGGGTAGAGGGAAAAAAACACAGTATGTAGTAAATAAGTTTGCATGTATGTATATATCTGTGTGTCATATCTATTTATCTATGTGTGTCTCTATCTCTCTACATATATATATATATATATATATATATATATACACGTCACCTAGCATTTCTGCAATTTATGTAGCAGTATGTGAAATGTATGCATGAATATCATGACTAATTTTTGCCCCTTTGACATGCCCACAGATGACACAACACCGGCAGATGAGGGGGTTCGTGGGGCCCTCCTGCGTGCGGAACACCATTTACGATTATTAATCGCGGATCTGCAGGACCTGCGCGATTTACTTCTTTAATTTTTTTTTTTTTTTTTTTTGATATTTAATTGTTAATTGTTCCTCGTAATAAATAATTTATGCAAGTTCAAAGTTGTTGGTTTTCTTTGCACATTAAACAGTATATGTGTAGATTGTTTATAATCTTTTACACAGGGTCTAATACAAACCATTGCACTTCAATTGCTGTAAGGGTTAATGTGTGCAATGCATGTGTTAGGCATGCTTGTAAGGATATATTGGCATCTAATTGATTCCAATTCCAAATAAGCATTTTTTTATGAGGATAGGTAATTGAATAAGTGGGTCATGTGATGTATTGCAGAATATACATAATAGTGGGTTGTTTGGCGTAAATACTCCGCTTACGGGCGGTAGCACCGCTTGGCTCCCGTTCGGATGCGGTATTCCCGAGCATACTCTGTAATACTCTGTAATACCGTGCAGAATCGGAGAGTTTCCCCCGCACACGCATGGTTTGTATGTCGTCCGTAAACATGCCCTGTTCTTAAAGAGTGAGTCCGTCCGAATGCGGAGGACACGTGGGCATTTCTACGGACGATGGCCGCACGCGGCAGAACACCGTGGCGTGCGGACCGCTCCGTAAGAATGCGGGAATATCCGCACCGATCAGAATAAGGGCCATAATGAATAGTCACAGAAATGTCGAGAAACATTGGGACTTTTCTGTTCTCGGCTGTGGCCATTAGATCGACCTGAGGTAGCCCCATCTTTCCACCAGCACAGTCTTGATGGTTTCATACTTTAACAGGCCTTCTTTCTGTGTTTGTGCTTTGGCATGTTGATTAGGTGCAAATTTCTGACTCCTAAATATTGGTCACGGCAAAGTATAACATCTACTAAGAGTGCTTTTTTGGGGGTTATAAGACCCGAACATTTTGGATAAAGCTGCATCTTTAGCCCACCAACCTGTCATGTCCATAGTCTGTAATCACATTTGGTTTCCACTTTTATCAGTTGTGAATCTTTCCAGTATGTCCATAAGGAGATATAGTTCCCTAAAAAGGCACTAACTGCATTAAGCAAGGAGTGATGCTGCAGCTAAGGGGGAACAATTTGCATCACAAAGTACTAGATTTAAAATGTGACTAGCACCAAACCTGGACTTTATTTGGTGACTCTTTGCCTAGCCAAGCTGGAAACCTCTTGTATGTCCCTGCATAATTGCTGCAACATCTGATGAGTTTGCCACACACTTTGTAATATCTAAATTATTTTATTTCAGAACTTTTTTAAACCACTTCCAAAAATCCCTTCTCAGAAGATAATTTACAGGTGACTGATAACCGAAGTTGTTCATGTACTTGATCAGTGACATAATGAATAGTCACAGAAATGTCCTGCCTTTACTCCCTACCTAATGAGCTTTTTGACTGCTCTTTGTCACAGAACTGCTTGTTTGTTGGTTTGGTCAGCAGCCTTTACACAGTTTGTGTGTGTTTTTTACTCACCTCTGCTGCTGACCACTAGAGGCCAAAGTGCTAAAAGATGTCACAACAGAAAGTGAAAGCAATTGTTGTAGGGACACTGATATGTTTCAAACTCGCTGTACAGTATATGGAGAGAGGGAGCTGTGAAGACAAAGATTGGAGGTAGGAGCAGATAGGGGCTAGGGAGGGGTGGAGAGTTTGGGTGTAAAACCTGTCACAGCTGAAAGTGAAAGTACACTGCAGAAGCCATCTTTTTGACAAGCTTTTAATTAAAATAAATAAATATATAAATGTATATAATTCAACTTGTAGCTGGTGAAAACAATGGGGAATTTTTATTCCATCAGACCATCAATGTTTCAGGGCGCACAGGACCGTCATCCAGACATTAATAGACAGACGTACACCCGCCACCAGGGCCCGACTGGCCATCTGGCACTTCTGACAAATGCCAGAAGGGCCGATATCCAGGTGGGCTGATTTGTTCATCCATTTTACAGCAGCACCTGGCAGCGCTGCCTCCTGGGTGGCATGTGCTGAGTGGCCAAGTAATTTGCAAATTGACGTTGAGATTTACTCTAAAGTCTCAAATGGTGCTTCCATAAGCACCCCTAGAACTAGATTTAAGTCCCACGGAGCCAGCGAACTTCGAAACTTAGGCCTTAATCTTCTCACCGCCTGCATGAATCTGCGGACATTTCGATTATTCACTACATCCCAATCCAACATCGATGCTAAGGCTGATACTTGTACTTTTAGTGTACTAAGGGATATATTCTTCTGCAACCCCTTCTGTAAAAACCCCAATATTGTAGACACACTGTGTGGGTTATTTTGCTCTTCTTTGGACCAGGAAACATACTTCTTCCAAATTCAATAATATGATTTTGAAGTTGACCACTTTCTTGCTTTGAGTAGAGTATCTATAACACCCCTATCAAAACCTTTGGCAGTTAAGGACTTGGTCTCAGCAGCCAAGCCGTCAGCCTCCACGTTGACGGTTGCGCTCTCACCACTTGGACCTGAACAAGAAAGTTGTGCATCGAAGGAAGTGTTCCCGGTCTTCCTATCGCCAATTGAAGAACTGTGGAAAACCAAGCCCTCCGCATCTAATCCGGAAGTACCACTATCACCTCCGCTGGTTCTCTGAATTTTTCTCAGTAATTTCGGAATCAGGGGAAAATCGTATGCTCGCGACATCTCCTATACTGCCGTAAGCGTATCCACTTGTGCCGCTTGCGGATCCTCGAATCACGAGAAAAACATTGGGACTTTTCTGTTCTCAGCTGTGGCCATTAGATCGACCTGAGGTAGCCCCATCTTTCCACCAGCACAGTCTTGATGGTTTCATACTTTAACAAGCCTTCTTTCTGTGTTTGGGCTTTGGCATGTTGATTAGGTGCAAATTTCTGACTCCTAAATATTGGTCACGGCAATGTATAACTTCTACTAAGAGTGCTTTTTTGAGGGTTATAAGACCCGAACATTTTGGATAAAGCTGCATCTTTAGCCCACCAACCTGTCATGTCCATAGTCTGTAATCACTTTTGGTTTCCACTTTTATCAGTTGTGAATCTTTCCAGTATGTCCATAAGGAGATCTAGTTCCCTAAAAAGGCACTAGCTGCATTAAGCAAGGAGTGATGCTACAGCTAAGGGGGAACAATTTGCATCACAAAGTACTAGATTTAAAATGTGACTAGCACCAAACCTGGACTTTATTTGGTGACTCTTTGCCTAGCCAAGCTGGAAAACTCTTGTATGTCCCTGCATATTTGCTGCACCATCTGATGAGTTTGCCACACACTTCGTAATATCTAAATTTTCTTTCAGAACTTTTTTAAACAATTCCAAAAATCCCTTCTCAGGAAATAATTTACAGTGACTGATAACCGAAGTTGTTCATGTACTTGATCAGTGACATAATGAATAGTCACAGAAATAACCAGCCTTTACTCCCTACCTAATGAGCTTTTTGACTCATCTTTGTCACAAACCTGCTTGTTTTGGTCAGCAGCCTTTACACAGTTTGTGTGTCTTTTTTACTCACCTCTGCTGCTGACCACTAGAGGCCAAAGTGCTAAAAGATGTCAAAACAGAAAGTGAAAGCAATTGTTGAAGGGACACTAATATGTTTCAAACTCGCTGTACGGTATATGGAGAGAGGGAGCTGTGAAGACAAAGATTGGCGGTAGGAGCAGGTAGGGGCTGGGGTGGGGTGGAGAGTTTTGGTGTAAAACCTCAGAGAAAGTACAATTTTTTGATAGGCTTTTAATTAAACTTAATAAATACAAATATAAATGTATATAATTCAACTTGCAGCTGGTGAAAACAATGGGGAATTTTTATTCCATCAGATGATCAACGTTTCAGGACTGTCATCCAGACATTAATAGACAGACGTACACCCGCCATCAGGGCCCGACTGGCGATCTGGCACTTCTGACAAATGTCAGAAGGGCCGATAGCCAGGTGGGCTGATTTGTTCATCCATTTTACAGCAGCACCTGGCAGAGCTGCATCCTTTGCAGCATGTGCTGAGTGGCCAAGTAAATTGCAAATTGACGTCATGATACGGCTACATCATGACATGACAAGTTCCGGGCTCGTAGTGTGATTAGCACGGGTGGCGGAGCTGAGAGGAGGACACCACTCTACATCATTTGCACAGGGGAAGGGACAATATGACACGACCAAGCGGCCTGCCTCTGTGAAAGATAATGGCAGGATGAGATGAGCAGGCAGCGGGTGACATCTTTAATACAGATGCCTGTGTCTCCGATTGGCCGCTGCACTGCAGACTTCTGCTGGGAGCAGCACATGGACGGAGCAGGTAACTTTGTGCCAGGATATGTTTTGAACCTGTTCTGCATAAAAGTGTTGTTACTGCAGCAACATTATGGTGCAAGGACATCCCCCATTAAGTGGCCACAGCCATTTTGAGTGGCCACACCCCCTTTTCTGGAGCCGAGGTGGGCCTGTGTACTTTAAATGTCAGGGCCTATTTTTAGTCCCAGTCAGGCCCTGGCCGACATGCAGCAACCAGTCCTGCTTTCGGATGCCACACTTCTGGTTGTGGCCTGCAGCGCGTCATCAGAAACTGCGTCACGTGGGCTCTGTGGGTGTAAACAACATGTAACCATAGTGATAGGACTCTTGTGTGAATATACAATGCACAAGCAGAATAAATGAAATATACATAAAATATCAGATTCTTACCTGATAATATGTTTTCCTCTACTCCTCCATGGCAGCCACACACTGGGTTCCTCCCCACTGGGCAGTACTTGCAAAGGGAAAAAAGACACATCTTCTACATAAGGGTCACTACTCCGTTGGTCTGTGTCTTCAGTATTCCAGCTTTAAAACAAATCACAGTTCATTAGTTACTTCACTCCCCCAACCCACATAAGGGCCGGGAATATATGCTGCCATGGAGGAGTAGAGGAAAACATATTATCAGGTAAGAATCTGATATTTCCTCTACCTCCCCCCATGGCAGCCACACACTGGGTTTTACCCCAGCAGTAATATTATAGGGAGGGATACTTCATAAAAAACATGAAAAAATAATGATGCTCTTAAAAAAACGAAAAAGATTTTCCATTCGGAAAAAAACAAATCTTGCTCTTCTTGAGCGATGCCTCCGATAACTGCTCTGAGCACCCTTCTCCCGAAGCTTGCATCTGCCGAGGACCAGACATCGACTCGATAATGCCTCATAAAAGTACAGTATGTACTGACGCCCATCCTGCTGCTTTGCACAGTTCTTCCACCGTGGCAGATCCCTTCTCTGCCCACGATGTTTCAATCGCCCTTGTCGAATGAGCTTTCAGCCCCTTCGGGAACTCTGTGCCTTTCAGTTCATAAGCCTTTTGGATACAATTTCTTATCCATCTTGCAATGTTATCTTTTGAGGCCATCTGACCTACATTCTTACCCTCATTTAACATAAACAAACTTTTTGTCTTCCTGTGCTCTTGCGACATTTGGATGTTGATCTTTAGCGCTCGGACTACATCAAGTGTATGTAGCCTGTTCTCCTTTTCATTTCTTGGCTTTGCACATAATTACGGTAAGACTATCTCATGATTGATATGGAAGGTGGACACTACTTTCGGAAGAAAAAGAGGATTCATACTCATTACTACTTGTCCTCAAAAAAATCCAAGAAGGGTTCTTCCACCCACAGCACCTGCAGTTCTGAAACTCTCTGGGGCTAACAGCTGCCTAATCCTGGGCCTGATCTTCCCAGCCGCCTGTATGAATCTTCTCACATACCTATTATTAGCCAAATCTCTATCTAGGATGACCCCTAACGCTGAGATCTGTACCTTTAACGAAGCCAGAGCTAAACCTTTGTACAACCCGTTTGTAAAAAAGACAATATGATAGACATTTCTTCCTTATTGCCTACTTCTTCCTTGCACCAGAAACTAAATTTCTTCCAGATTCTGTAATAAGAGCTAGACGTTGACTTTTTTCTTGCCCTCAATAATGTTTCTACCACCTTATCCGAGAATCCTTGATCCTTCAGGTTCCTGGACTCAGCAGCCATGCCATCAGGTTCCAGGATTCTGGCTGAAGCCGCCAGACTTTCCCTTGGAACAGAAGATCTGGTAAATCGGGAAGTCTTACTGGTCCATCTATCGCCATTTGCAGAACTTTTGTGAACCAGGCCCTCCTTGGCCAATATGGCAACACTGTTATAACTAGAGCACTTTCTCTTTGAATTTTTAGTAGAAACTTTGGGATTACTGCGAAAGGAGGGAACACATGCGCAGTTGCATGTCCCATGGCGTTGATAGTGCGTCTACTTGCTCTGCTCTGCAATCTCGGTATCTTGAGAAGAATACCAGTACCTGATTGTTTTTTGAGGTGGCCATAAGGTCTACTTGCAGCATACCCCATCTTTGCACCAACTCCAGGAACACCTGTCCATTGAGACCCCACTCGTTCGGGATGCAATCTCCTCTGCTGAGACCATCTGCCCATTGATTGTCTTTCCCGGCCAAGAACACTGCTCTGATGCTTGCAACGCAATATTCGGCCCATGTGAACAGTTTTTTTGTCTCTTCCATCAGAGTCCGGCTTTTTGTTCCTCCTTGCCGATTTACATAGGACACGACCGAACGATTGTCTGATCGTATTATGACCTCTTTTCCGTACAGTATTTCCTGGAAATGTTGGCACGCCAACACCACTGCCGCCATTTCCCTTATGTTGGATTGTTTTCTGCTCCACTCTGCTGACCATGTGCCTTGAGCGGTTCGAAAACCACAAACTGCTCCCCAACCTGAACTGCTTGCGTCCTTGGTCACTGTTACCTGTTCGCCTGGTAGAAAAGACTTCCCTTCCACCAGTCTTTTCCTGTTTTGCCACCATACTAGGTTTCTTTTGGCTAACTTCGACAACACTATTCTCTATAAGTCTTTTGAGTCCCTGTTCCACTGTTCCAGAAAGCACCTCTGTAGCTTCCTGATATGAAACCTGGCCCAAGGAGCCATGTCTAATGCTGCTGCCATCAGCCCCAGCATTTTCATGCAGTCGTCTGATGACACCACTGTTCTCCGAGACATAACTCTCGCCTGCTGGACTAACTTTAATCTCCTTTTGTCGGTTAAACTTTGTTTCATTTTTTGAGAATCTATCATGCACCCCAGGTACTTTATCTGTCTTGTGGGAGTCAGATGGCTCTTGCCGACATTGACCAGCCACCCGCGCTGTTTGAGACAGTTTATCACTCTGTCTGTATGCCTTTTTACTTGCTCTTTTGTGTCCCCTGCTACCAGAAGATCGTCCAGGTAGGCCCAGATAGCAATTCCCTCTTGTCTTAGTTTTGCTATTACAATGATAAGGATCTTGGAGAAAGTCCTTGGAGAGGTGGAGAGGCCGAATGGTAAGGCCACAAATTGGTAATCTTTTCCTGCCACAGAAAAACGAAGGAACCTTTGGTGACCTGGAAAAATTGGGACATGCAGATAGGCATCCTTTAAATCTATGGACGCCATACACGCCCCTTTTTTATGTTTGGAAGTATAGATCTTATCGACTCCATCTTGAACGGCCTTACATGTACGAACCTGTTCAGGCGTCTCAGATCCAGGATGATCCGAAAACCTCCTGAGGCCTTCTTCACCACGAAGAATCTTGAGTAACACATGGTTCCTTCCTGCCCTTCTGGTACTCTTACTACCACCCCTTGCTCTAACATTAACTGAAGACTTGACAGCAAGGCTGCTTTCTCCTCTTTGTTGACTGGGACTGGTGAACTTAAGAAAAAACTTTCTGGGATTTTGGAAAATTCTATTTTGTAGCCAGATTTTACTACTTCTAACAACCACTTGTCTGTCGTGGATGTCTCCCAGATTTGATGAAACTCTAGTAGTCTGGCTCCTACCCGCACTGTCTCGGCATCATTGCAGGTCTTTCTTTGGCGGGAACCTCCCTTTGCGTCCTCTTTGGCCACGAAAATTACCCCTAGCCTGCCATTGGCTTCTTCTGTAGCTTCTGCCTGGTCTGCAAGAAGCCGCATCCCTAAACTCCTGGAATTGTCTAAACGGTTTTGCTGGAGGTAACTTTTTCATTGCCTTGTCCTGGGGTAGCCACACCGACTTACCCCCTGAAATTTTGGAGATTATCTCATCCAGTTGTTTACCAAGGAGATAATTTCCTTCGAATGGCAGTGACAGCAGTTTGTTCTTGGACTGCACGTCCGCTGCCCAAGGTTTTAACCACAGTGCTCTCCGTGTTACTGCGGCTACTGCACCTGTCCTGGCTGTTGGCGTTACTGAGTCTACTGAGGCCTCGCACATAAATTCAACTGCTAATTGCAAGTTTTGAATTGTTTTAAGCAACTCAGATCTCCTTATGCCGTCCAAGACATCAGCTTCCAGTTGATTACATCATCCTCTCAGCACTCTGGCTGTAACTGCCATAGCAGCTGCCGGCTTCATTGCAGCTCCTAATATGAGATGTTGCTTCCTAAGCCCAAGCTCCACCCACCTATCCATGGGGTCTTTGAATACATTTGCCTCTTCTAGTGGCAACGTAGTCTTTCTGTAAATGTGGGCAATTGCTGCGTCCACCTTAGCCAGGTCATCTTTCATCACAAAAGTGCCTGCTAGTGTGGTTTTTATCATCTCCACCATACTTGTCATTTGGGACATAGGAATCAACGGTGGTACTTTACAGGTTTCACAAAGATTGCCCACATGTTTTTCTGGAAGCTTCTTGTCACATCCTGTACACTTAGACAAGTGAATCCTTTTATGTTTGCTCTGTTCCTTCTCCCTGCTAGTCTCTGACCTAAGTGAACACATAACTTTATCACTTACTACTCTATCACACACAAAAAATATAAAACAAGAAAAAAACTTCCAGCTAAAGCAATGCATATGATCCACAGGCTTACTCCAATTTTTTAGATTGCAGCTTCTCTTCCATGATACCAGCGGGCGCCCCTGTAGACAACGCAGGCTCCTGACGCCCTGTTTGCTGCTCAGACTCCAGCTTCCTGGCTGACAAACCGCTTGCACAGTAATCAAAACCGAGTTGTACTTCCAATCTATTAACTGCGGTGATCAGGGCCGTTTGCACGCCGCTGCTCTGGCTCCTTATACCAGTAATGGCACTTACACTTCCGCCCACACTGGACGCGTCATCCGCGTCAGCCTCCGGCGCCCGCTGGTTACGTCCGCCTCCTTTCTCACACAGATGAACTGAGGCCAGGTACACGCGCCGCACCACGCGCATGAGGACGCCGCCGCTCAAGCCACAAAGGGCGGCATGCAGCACCCGGGTATTAACCCGTGGAAGGCCGGCTCCCACCTTCCCTTCCGCCTGACTTCCATAACGCCAGCGGGTAACCTTCACGGGGTAAGCCACACATACTGCCCGTTTGAAAGGGAAAAAAAGACACAGACCAAGGGAGGAGTGACCCTTATGTAGGGGATGTGTCTTTTTAACCTTTGCAAATACTGCCCAGTGGGGAGGAACCCAGTGTGTGGCTGCCATGGGGGGAGGTAGAGGAAATATGCATTACTATTCTAAATCCGCAAAAAACATGCTGAATGGAAATATATTATGCTGCTAAAGTACGGATTCTTACCGGTTAATACGCTTTCGTCTACTCCTCCATGGCAGCCAAACACATGGGTTTCCTCCCTTTATAGGTAGACATCTGGAAAGGAAAAGAAAAGACACTGCCCCTATATAAGGTCCGCCCCCCAAGGCTCTGTGTCTTTCAATTATCAAGCTTAGATACTATTACTTCATAGCAACAATAAACTAAAACATATCATACAGTACTGAATAGCAATATATACTGTCCCACAAGTGGCGGGAAATACGCTGCCATGGAGGAGTAGAGGAAAGCGTATTAACCGGTAAGAATCCGTACTTTCCTTTACCTCCCCATGGCAGCCGAACACATGGGTAGTACCCTAGCAGTTTAATCACTGGGTGGGCAACAAAATATCCAATTCAATTAGAATATACAACAAAACAGATAACTCATAAATAAGCATACAAGAGAGAAAAGGAAAAACAGAGAAAAAAGGATACTCCACAGAGTTAACTTCACTCCGTAACAGGCCTTCCACTCAGTTTTCTTGCCGAGCTTCTGCCTCTTTTTCTTTTTTTTTTTAAATTACTGCGCTTAGGATCCTTCTCCCCACCTTGGCATCACTAGAAGATCCTACATCTACCCTATAATGTTTGGTAAACGTATGAGCCGAAGCCCAACAAGCTGTCTTACATAGTTCGTCTAGTGAGACCGCCTCTTTTTCGGCCCAAGATGAAGCCACAGCTCTGGTGGAATGCACTTTTAATCCTTTCGGAAGTTCTACCCCTTTCACCTTGTATGCCTCCGAAATACAGTTCTTAATCCACCTTGCAATGGTGGCTTTGGAGGCCCCCAGTCCTTTGTTCCTACCCTCAGATAAAAGAAAAAGCCTCTTAGATCTCCTCACAGGTTCCACTCTTTGAAGGTAAATTTTCAATGCCCTGCTGACATCTAGTTTATGAAGCTTGGCTTCTTTGGCGTTAGCTGGTTTATTACAGAAAGAGGGTAGAACTATTTCTTGATTTATGTGGAATTGGGACACCACCTTGGGCAGAAAGTGAGGGTTGGTCCTCAAAACCACCTTCTCCTCGAAAAAATTTAGGAACGGCTCCTCGGCCCAGAGTGCTTGAAGCTCTGACACCCTCCTGGCCGATGTGATGGCCACCAGGAAAGCCACTTTCAGGAATTTCATGGGGACCTTGTCCAATGGTTCAAAAGGCTCATCTGTCAGAACATTCAGTACCATATTGAGATCCCAGGGTACAATAGGGTTATGGAAGACAGGTCTTATCTACTTTATGGCCTGCACAAATCTCTGTATATAACGGTTTTCCGCTATCTTGGAATCCAGCATAGCACTAATTGCTGAGATCTGTACCTTCAGCGAGCATACAGATAAACCCTTGTCCAACCCTCCTTGAAGAAATTCTAAAATAGTAGAGATGTCAGTATGTTTTCTATTTTTACCTCTACAGAACCTCACATAGGCCTCCCAGATCCTATAGTAGGTTTTCGATGTTGAGTTTTTTCTGGCCTTAAGCAGTGTGTTCACCACTCTCGCTGAGAACCCCTCACCTCTCAAGGTTCTGGTCTCAGTAACCACGCCGCTAATCTCCAGTGGTGTGGTTGGGGTTGGACAAACTTTCCTTGCCTCAGCAAGTCCTGTTCCTGAGGCAGAAACCAAGGGGCTTCCACCGCCATCTTTGTTACTCTGTGGAACCAGGACCTCCTTGGCCAAAATGTTAGGATCATTATCACAGTGGCCTGTTCTCTCTGTAATTTGCTGAGAATCCGAGGAATCACAGGGAATGGAGGAAATGCGTATAGTAGACCTCTCCCCCATGATGCTGACAGAGCGTCTACTTGCCAAGCCCGTGGCTCCCAATGTCTTGACATAAACTTTGGCACCTTTGCGTTCCTGCTGGTAGCCATCAGATCCACCAACGGTAGTCCCCATCTGTTGACTATCCTTTCGAAGACCTCCTGAGAAAGCTCCCATTCCCCTGGCCTTAGCAGCACCCTGCTTAGAGAGTCTGCTTGTTGATTCCTCTCTCCAGCTATAAACACTGCCTTCAGACTCTTTGTCCACTTCTCGGCCCATTGCAATAGCTCTGTTACTTCCTTCATGAGGCTTCTGCTTTTTGTGCCTCCCTGTTTGTTGACATAAGCCACAACAACTTGGTTGTCTGACCTGACTAGCACATTTTTCTGATGTAGCCGATGTTGGAAATGCAAGCAGGCCAAGGTGACTGCCCTCATTTCCTTTATGTTGGAGTGTAACCTCTTGGTTGCCCCTTTCCATACTCCCTGAGCTGCTTCTCCTGCGTAGACTGCTCCCCAGCCTGTATGACTGGCATCGGTTGTGAGGACCACCTGATTTTCCTCTAAGAAAGACCTTCCTCGACAGAATTTGCTTGTGTCTGACCACCATCTGAGGTCTGCCAATGCGCCCCTCGATAGGACGATTCTTTGATTCAGGTTTTTCCCGTCCCCGTTCCATTGGGACAGGAAGCAGTTTTGCAGGGACCTTGTATGGAACCTTGACCAACTGACAGTGTCCTGTGCCGCCGCCATAAGGCCTAGAATCCTCATGCAGTCTGCCGACTTCACTGCTTGTCTTGCCAGAAGACTTCTGACCTCCTTTCTTAATTTCTCTAATCTCTCCTCCGTCAAGGTTATTCTCATTAACCCGGTGTCTATCATGACCCCTAGGTATTTTACTTACCTTGTCGGTCTCAATTGACTTTTCTCCACGTTTATGATCCAGCCGTGCCTTTCTAGGTACTGTATCACACTCTGCGTATTTCTCAGGGCTAGCTCTTCCGTACTGGCCATTATTAGAAGGTCGCCTAGGTAAGCCCAGATCGCTATCCCTTCTTGCCTGAGATTGGCAATAAGAACTATTAGTACCTTCGTGAAAGTTCTTGGGGACGTGGAGAGTCCGAATGGGAGCGCTGTAAACTGATATGTGACTCCCCCGAGACGAAATCTTAGGAACTTCTGGTGATCTGTACATATGGGAATATGCAGGTAAGCGTCCTTTAAGTCTATGGTGGTGAGGAACAAGCCTTGTCTTATGTCCGGTAGGATGGACCGGATCGACTCCATTTTGAATTTTTTTGCATGTACGAATGAGTTCAGCCTCTCAGGTCCAGAATGGTCCTGAAGCCCCCCGAGGCTTTTTTTACTACGAAGAACCGGGATTGCCAACCCCGGCCTTCTTGATCCTCCGGGACCCTCACCACTACTCCTTGAGCCATCATTGTCTTTAAGCTGTCTAATAAGGCTTTTCTTTCTTGCGGGCACTTTGGCATTGGAGAAACTTCTTGCCAGTTTCCCGGCGGTTTGACAAACTCTATTCGGTATCCGCTGGAAACTATCTCCTGGACCCACCTGTCCTGCGTAGATCGGAGCCAAGCTTGCTGGTATTTCAATAGCCTGCCTCCGACCCTGTGCCTGGAGTCATTGGGACAGGTTACGAAATCCAAATCTGCCCTCTTTGCCTCGCTGACCTCGAAAGGAACCTCTGTTCCCGAACCAAGGCCTTCTATACCCTCTACCTGGCCTATAGGTTCTGGCCTCTTTGAGGTCAGGGGTTTGAAAACGCTGGAACCGATTAAAGGGTTTCCTTGTTGTTTTGTCCTGCGGGAGCCATACTGATTTCCCGCCAGAGAGTTTGGAGATAATATCATCGAGTTTGGCACCAAAGAGATATTCTCCATGAAAAGGCAAAGAAACCAATTTATTCTTGGATTGGGCATCAGCCGCCCAGGGCTTCAGCCACAGGGCCCTCCTTGCAACCGCTGTACTTGCGTTAGCTCTCGCTGATAACCTCACTGCGTCTAGAGATGCGTCGCAGACAAACTCAATAGCCACCTGCATGTTCTGCACCACTTTAAGCAATTCAGCCCTTTTGATACCATCCAGTAAATCGGATTCGAGATCCTGACACCATGATCTCAGAACCCTAGAGGTCACTGCGATTGCCGAGGAAGCCTTAATCGCCACCCTTGATGTCACATGTTGTTTCCTCAGGGTAATCTCCATCTTTCTCTCCATACTATCCTTAAAGATGTTGGCGTCTTCCAACGGGAGAGTAGTTTTTCTAGATATTCTCGTAATCGCGGCGTCCACCTCCCAATGCTTAATAAGCTTCTCCTCAAAGGGGTACATCTTTGCCACCCTGACCGGGGCTGCTACCTTTTTGTCAGGATTGGCCCGTTCCTCTTCTACAACCTCCTTCAACGCTTCGGACAAGGGAAAGGTTTTGGGCCTTTTTTTCTTGTCTTTAAATAATAAGTCCTGTAATTTTCCCTCCTGCAGAGGGTCCTCTATGTTGAGTGACTTATTAATCAAGCCCAACAGGTTCTCCAGTAGGTCTGGATTAAAGTCCAGATCTGGCTTCTCCTGGGCTACTTCTCCTTCCTCTACATCGTCGTCAGCCCCTACCGCGGGGCCCTCTCATGAACCATCCGAATCTTCGGACAATACCTCCCTGGGCCTTTTAAGGGACATTTTAGCTAGGTCATCCTTTGTGACGAAGGTATCGGCCAGGGAAGTTCTTAACATAGACACCAGGTCCTTCATTTGATCCGGCCCCAGCACAGGTGGCCTTTTGCACTTCTCGCATACGGAGCCTGTACATTTATCTGACAGGTCTTTATCACAAAGGACACATTTGGCAGGCCGCTTCTTATGTCTTGCCTTGGCCTCAGCCTTCTCCTTGCCAGTCTCAGACCTAAACATACAATAATTTACTATCAATAAACCTTATGCAAGACCTTTTTTTTTTTAAACCAACAACCGAAAATAGTCCTACATTCCTAGGCTTACCCTGACTTGGATGGCTGCCTTCTCTCCTCCTCCATTCTATCAACTCTGTAAGACATATTCTAAATTCAGTCAGAGGATAAACAAGAGAGAAATCCCCGCAGCCCAGCTGCCAGGGGATCTTACCAGTCTGCTGAAATCCTTCTCTCGTTTCTGTAGTGCAGTGTAACATACACAATCCCGCTACATGAAGAGATCCCCCAGGTCGCCTGGTGCCTTTTTATGACGCCAGACGCCGGCTGCAGACACCGCCGCAGCCCTGGCCGACGCGCTCCCCCCCGCCTGCCGCGTACACTTCCAGCGCCGGAACGCGCGCGAGCCCCGGCACCCGGCAGTACGCATGCGGCTGACACACACCGCAGCCAGCCGCCCAGCTCTGAGGGGGGACGCACCGCCGCCTGCCAGCCACTCGGCTTCAGTGAAGGGAACGCCGCTCCATACTAACGACTGAGCGGGACTCCCATTGGCACGGTCAGTACCCGTGCACAGGTTCACAGGGCGCCCCTAACTGCACTAGGCAGCGGGACGCCTCAGCAGACAGGCTCCCAACTACACTAGGTAGCGGGACACCTCTACCTCACCATATGTCTAAACCCCTGCTGCACTAGGCAGTGGGGAAGACCGGCAACCTTTTCACAGGGTAAGCCTCCTGTCCACCTGGAAAGGAAAAAAAAGACACAGAGCCTTGGGGGGGGACCTTATATAGGGGCAGTGTCTTTTCTTTTCCTTTCCAGATGTCTACCTATAAGGGAGGAAACCCATGTGTTCAGCTGCCATGGGGAGGTAGAGGAAATCATGTTTCAAATAAATCCCAATAATGTAGTGCAAAAAAGAAAAAAAACATAACTGCACACATGCATATATAAATCAAATAAGTGATGTGACAAAGTGACATATAAATGAGAATGTTTAGCATAAAAAGGGTCAGTATCAAAATTATATATTTATATTAACTAAGGGAAAAAAATTGTAGAAATCTACTATCTATCTTGTTTAAGGTTAAAGGATTGAGGGTTTATTGTGAATACTAACCATTTGGACCAATGTGGTCCTACTGGGCTAAATAATACACCTATATTTTTCCTTTTAGTTATAATAATAAAATACATGACATCATGACTAGTAACAAGACTCTGGCACCGGCCTGTTTAGAAGATTTATTGAATGTAGTTACCAACCAGATTACTCTGGTGTATCACCACTTGTGCAGCAGAAATTTTTGTCATGACTCATGAGCTATAGATTTATAGGAAATTATGCAGATCCAAACTTTCATTCAGCCCTCTAGGCTGCAGAGTCCCTAATCGGAAAATCCATTCCGATTCCAGTTGTAGCAGCTTCTTGAAAACATTGCCTCCCCTGATGGATTCTGGGACATGATCCGTAATTTTATAGCATAATGTGTTTGAAGTGTCGCAAAGTGCCTGGCAACAGGCTGTTTGCTATGACCAGATTTGATAGCCACCCTTGTGGCACCCTGGTGTTGGGTCATTTCAACTTTAAATGTATGGTCAGTCTTGCCCACATAGTCTAAGCTGCAAGGGCAGTAAAGCACGTATATGACAAACTTGGTGGAATATGTTAATTTGATTTTATATTTTTGACCTGAAAAGGGGTGTATCATGTTGTCACGTGGTGTCAAATAGCTGCATGTCATGCATCCAATGCAACGGTAACAGCCATTTTTGTGTTTTCTGAAGTGGTTCTTCTAGTAATATCAGTCTTGACCAAAAGGTCTTTTAGATTGCTGCTACTGTATGTGTGTAGCTAGGCATAATACTGGTGTTCCTGAAAGTGTGGAGGGCTGTATCTGTGGTGATGATGGGCCACCATTTTTTTTACCTTCTGTTTTATTTTTTTTATTATACTCGCTGGGTTGAATTAATTTACCCATGGAATTTTATCAACATTGGCTTTAGGTTTACAGACTGCAGTAACTCTAATCTCTTGTGTCTGAGCTTTAGATTTGGCTTTTAATAGCTCCTTTGAGGGATATCCCCTTTGTTGGAATTTAGACATCATAAGTTGTAATTGGTGCTCCGTCTCCTCAGTATCGTTGGCAATTGTGAATATGGAAGCCCCCTCACAGTTGGTTGTGGATGGAAACTGTTGTGATGTAGGACCATATTACGGTCTGCCAACTTTGTTCGCCCCTCGGATCACGGTGTCCTTTCTGCACTTAAAATCCCTAAAGGCACTTTGCTCTGAAGGAGATAAATTGGGATATACCTTAGGGGGATTGCTGGGAAGCGCTGTATCAAGGAGACGTGAAAAGGTTTTTATGGATGCATTCATTGAATTTGGATCAAATTAAGATTTAGTTCCCATCCTTTGGACTGTAGGCAGAAAGGTGATTAATTTGGAGGCAGTTTTCTATTTCACAAAGAATTCATTTAATTTTAGAGATCGCTGTAATTTGAACGATTCAACCTTCCATTGAAATGGGTGAGTACAAACAATACTCATTTTCCTGAGCACCTTAGTCTCACTTTCTGATCGTGCCACTGAGGGTAGGTTGAATATTAGTTACTTTTTCTTGTTCCCTTTTCATTTGCCTTTTCAACTGTCCACCTCATTTATTTACAGTTTCTTATATAGCACAGCAGATTCCGTTGCGCTTTACAATATTAGACAGTGATAAAACAAACTGGGTAAAAACAGACAGAATTGGGGGTTAGAGGGCCCTGCTGCAAGCTTACAATCTATAGGGATATTGGAGGGAAACACAAGGACAGGCACCAGTAATAGCATAGCAGTCCCAGCAAGTTACAAGTCCAGAAGGGAACTCAGATAGTGCCTCAGATAGTTATGCGTGTAGAACTTAAATATGATAGGCTTGCCTGAAGGTGAGTTTTCCGTGAACACTTGAAAGTCTGGAGGCTAGTGGAGAGTCTTACCGTGCATGGAAGGGCATTCCATAGGATGGGAGCAGCCCAATGAAAGCCCTGTAATAGTGAATGGGAGCTTGTGATCCGTTCAGAAGAGAGACGCAAATCTTGTGCAGAGCGAAGTGTTCGAGATGGGAGATATTTTGTGATAAGTTGAGAGATATATGCTGGTGCAGTATGGTTAATATCTTTATATGCTAGTAGAAGTGTTTTATATTGAATACGGTAGGATACAGGTAACCAATGGAGGGACTGGCAGAGCGGATCAGCAGATGATGAGCGTCTTGCAAGGAAGATCAGCCTAGCAGCAGCAGCATTTAAAATGGATTATAGTGGTGAGAGTCTGTTCTTGGGAAGACCAGTTAGGAGACTATTGCAATAATCAATGCGGGATATAATAAGTGCATGGATAAGAGATTTAGTAGTGTCTTGTGTGAGATACGGTCGTATTTTGGATATGTTTTTTAGATGCATGTAACATGATTTGGAGACAGATTCAATGTGAGGAAGAAAGGACAAGTCAGATTCGAGGATGACCCCTAAGCAACGAGCTTGTGGGGTAGGGTAGATTGTCGAGTTGTCAACAGTGATGGAGATATCGGGATGGTAACTGTTCTTAGTTGGCAGGAATATAAGTAATTCTGTTTTGGAAATATTGAGTTTGAGTTCGCGAGAAGTCATCTAAAATGAGATAGCAGAGAGACATTCAGAGACTCAGCCCAAAACCACTGGTGACAACTCTGGGGTTGATAGATAGATTTGAGTATCATCCGCATTTAAGTGATACTGAAATCCGAAAGAGCTGATTAGTTTGCCAAGTGAGGAGGTATAGATTGAGAAAAGCAGAGGACCTAAGACTGATCCTTGTGGAACTCCGACTGACAGAGGTAGTGAAGAGGAAGTAGAGTCAGAGAAGAGAACAGAACAGTGAAAGAGCGATCAGATAGGTAAGATGTGAACCAGGAAATGGCTGTATCATTAAGACCTAGGTGTAGTGTTTGTAAAAGGAGAGTGTGATCCACAGTGTCAAATGCAGCAGAAAGATCTAGAAGAATAAGCAGTGAGTAATGGCATTTAGACTTAGCAGTTACCAGATCATTCACCACTTTATTCAGTGCTGTCTCAGTGGAGTGTTGAGAGCGAAAGCCTGACTGAAGCTGGTCTAATAGGGTGTTAGAGTTAAGAAAGTTTGTGAGGCAAGAGTAGACAAGTCTCTTGAGTAGCATGGAGAGGCATGGGAGCTGAGAGAAAAGGACGATAGTTAGAGAGAGAGAGAGAGAGTTAGGGTCAGAATTGTGTGTTTTTTTCAGAATGGGAGTAATCACTGCATGTTTGAGCAGAGATGGAAAAGTACAAATAGCAAGAGAGAGATTGCAGATTTTAGTTAAGGTTGGAATAAGCACAGGAGATAGATTTTTTAATGACTTGTGCAGGTATAGGATCAAGAGGAGAGGTATTAGAGTAGGAGGATAAGAGTGCGGATACTTCCTTTTCATTTGTGGGCTCAAACAAAGAGAAAGTGCCAGAGGGTTCAGGTGTGGAAGAAAGCGGGTTAGACGTTGTGGAGCATACCATTTCATCTCGGATGTTATCAATCTTGTCCATAAAGTAGGAGGCAAGTTCTTGTGCACTGATGGTAGCCGGTGGGGGAGGGGGGGAGGGTACAGAAGAGACTTAAATGTGTTAAAAAGTCGCTTAGGGTTGGTGGCATGAGAGATTGGTAGTATATTTGTTTGGCCGTGTACAAAGCTCTGCAGTAGGAGTGGTAGCTAGTCTTATATGTGAGGAAATCAGGTATATTACGAGATTTACGCCATTGGCGTTCTACTTTACGTGACTGATTTCGTAGTTGTCTTGTTGTTTTGGAGTACCACGGTTGGCATCTAAGCCTACATGGGGTATAATGGGTAGCTGGAGCCACTTCATCAAGGGCTGTTTAAAGAGTCAGGTAGAGGTGGGAAACAGCAGAGTCAGAAAAGGTAAATGTAGAAATTAGTGAGAGCTGTTATTGGAGGAGGTGGAAAGTTGTGGAAAATTAATAGCATTAGTATTTCTGCGGGTTAGAGTAGGCATGCATGATTTCAGTGTCAGTGTGCTTGGGGTAATGGAGGAGAGCAAGAAGGTAATGAGATTGTGATCAGATAGAGGGAAGGGAGTGTTAATAAAATCAGAGACTGAGCACAGCCTGGTGAAGACAAGGTCAAGGCAGTGGCCTTCCTCATGAGTAGAGGCATTGGACCACTGGGAGAGGCCAAGAGAGGAGGTTAGAGAGAGGAATTTGGAGGCATGCAGAGATGGTGGACTGTCAATAGTAATGTTGAAGTCACCCAGGATGATAGTGGAGATGTCAGAGGATAAGAAATGGGGAAGCCAGGCAGAGAAATCTTCCAGAAATTTAGATTTGGGAAGCCCAGGTGGGCGATAGATAGCAGCAACACGAAAAGAGAAAAAACCCTAATGGAGTCTACTTCAAATGATGTAAATGTGAGTGAAGGAACTGGTGGTAGAACTGTGTATGTGAAAGCTTGTGACAGTAATATACCAACTCCACCTCCTTTACAGTTACCAGGCCTGGAGGTGTGAGTGAAGTGGAAACCACCATGTGACAGTGCTGCAGGCAAGACAGTGTCTGATTGTGTGAGCCAGGTTTCTGTAATGGCCATCAGATTGAAGTTGTGAGAGATGAAGAGGTTATGGATGGATGTTAATTTATTGCAAACAGAGCGTGCATTCAATAGGGCACATTTAAGTTGTTTGGTGTGTGGTGGGAGGCATGTGATATTTATGAGGTTAGCTGAATTTCTAGGCTTAGAAGCAATGACATCGGAGTGGGTCAGGTGGTTGGGGCCTGGGTTTGGTGATATGTCACCAGCTAATAAGATTAGAAAGGAGAGATAGATATAGGCAGATGTTTGCTGTTTTTTGTATTGGTGATGGGATGTGGATGTGAAAGTACAAGTAAGTAAAGAGCTCATGAGTGTTTAGAAGAGGGGAGTGAATAATGGAAGAGGCAATGTGTACTGAGTGGTGAGTGTCAGGGAGATTATAGGATGGTTGAAGTTTGGTGAGTATGCCATGTAATGAAATGAGAAGTAGCATTCTGGTGAGCATGATGTGATAGTTTTTATGTTGATGAACAGGTTAAGTCAAGTGGATATTGTTTTGAAATAATGTGGAATAAGTATTGTATTACCTTGTTTGATGTTGTTCAATGGGTTTCAACTGTTTTATAACTGTTCTTTATAAGTAAATCCCACTTTGTATATATCTCACTTTGTATATTTCTCAATTAAAGAACTGCCCAGGCAGAGGACTGCCTTCTAAATGACCAGATATAGCAGGTCTAATTAGGAGAGACTACAGCTGAGGTCACATGACCAGCTAATCAAGGCCTATGTAACATAAATACTAGCCAAAACATTTACTACAATAAATATGCCTCACTGAACACAGCTTCAAACAGGTACTATAAAGACATTAACACATTAACAATATAACATATGTTATGCAAAGGGAAAAATACAGATTATCAGCTGCTGGGACTTGTAGTGAAACAGACCAGTTTAAATCACATACATTGTATACAGCTGCAATGGGCTCATTTGGTGGGTCTCTTGCTTGAGTATTTTCCCCCGAGTGGGTACTTTCCCCTAAAGGGTTCACACCACAGGAAAAGCTGGGTTGGCCCTCTGAGAGCTCTCATTTTCACTGTACTGGAGAATTGTGTTCTCTGATGTCACTGACGATATCTATATTGTTGAGGCCTTTGTTGTGCCCAACCAAGGGTATACAGTGGTATGCTTGTAGTCCTGTTGGACCTTAATCAGCTTATCCTTTTTGTATTTCAGCAAGTCCAATTTGTATGTATCGACTTGTGTTTCGAGTTTGTCGAGCCACTTGGTTGCAGGATCACTAGTGAGGGTCAGATGATGCTCCTCAAACTTGCTGATTTTTTTCTTTCTTTTGTTATAGTGTATTCCTTGGTTGCCTCTTCGATGATTCGTAAGCTTAAGTCCATTGAACATTTATTTTAAATGGTAATCCAACTTTTGCAGAATGTAATGCTATAGCGACCAATGGTCGGAGTGTTGTGCATCTTAAAACCACGGGGGATTTGCTAATATCTGTAGTCATCGGACAATGTTTGCCCTTGGTATAGGAAATCCACTTCACGCTTTTTCAGTTTGAATAATTCACGGTAAATATCCTTGTGAAAAATGGTGGCATTGTCTTCGAAACCTGAGTCATTGTGTAATATGTTTTCTGCTTCCGAAAAGTTGAAGGTATCAAGATTATCACATTGTAGGATATAGGTTACTACAGCCGGCAATACCGGTTCAGGGTCAATCATGATGTTCAACTCCTGCCAGGATGGATGAACAATGCCCTGTTTTTGTATAGCAGGGTGTCCTGTTATCACAACAATTACCACTCCCTTAGTTGTGGACAGGGATCCTGTCTCAGGAGAAATCATTGTTTAACAATGCACTTGGTGCCTTCACATTTCCACAACAGCACAGCTGAGAAGGAATACCTACATAGGTGGAAGATCTGTCACTCAGGTCTTCAGTTTTTAAGCAGTTATTGTCCCGTGCCCTCTCATGAAAGCAAATTACCTTCCAATAGACACAGCTGTAGAAAAGCGGCACTCAGAGACTTGCAGCTGGTGAAAACAATGGGGAATTTTTATTCCATCAGACCATCAACATTTTGGGGTGTCGTCAGGATGTATAAAGTGCATGTCATACAGTGCAACATAAATAGACAGACTTACCCCAGCCGTCCCCTCCTAAAATATACTGAAAGGAAAAATATTATACTAAATCATGTGTCAAGTAAATCACAATAATGAAGTGCAAAAAAGAAAAAAACACATCTAACATACAGTAACTGCACACGTGCATATATAAATGAAATAAGTGATATGAAAAAGTGACATATAAAAGAGAATTTTTAGCATAAAAATGGTCAGTATCAAAATTCTATCTGGAATCTAAATGGATTGAAACTGAAACCTTAACCCGCCCGTCCCCAAAGGGAAAATTTTAAATAAAATGATACTCACAGAGACGGAGGAACCCAGGGTACAGGTGAGAGGGAGCAGAGAACGGTCCCCCCGATTTATCGCCTCACACTAGTTGGTGGGAGGCACACTTATCGGTGCCTTCCAAACTATTGTAAATATTACGACTTGCTAAAATGATATAAAGACAATACTTATGACACAGAATATGTGTCATAGGTATATTCTTTGTAATATTTTAAACAAAAAGACAGGGGAAGCACTGGGGGAGGTGGAGGAAGATGGTGTTCTCTGCTGAGGAGGGTACTGCAGAAGGACCTCAGTGCAAGGGGAAGAAAAAAGGCCTAAGATCACCAATGAGAAGAGTGAGGCCCTGTTTGATGTTATTTATAAATACCGCCATCAACTTTTTGGCCCCTCAGCCAAGAAAGTCTCAGTGTCACGCAAATTGCACATTTTGGACAAGGCTGTGACTGCCCTCAATGCAGAGGGCACTTTTACCCACACACTGGACAACTGCAAAAAAACGTTTTTATGACATCAAGCATATAGTGAAAAAGAGGATGGCAGAGGCTGCAAAAGAGATGCGGCATACGGGTGGGAGTTCACCAAGCAATGTCAACGAGACATGAAGTGCATGATTCCTACTGAAGTCATCAATCCCACTTGTGTCGTTGACACTGGTGCTCGACATGCTCATTGTGGTGAGTGCTAATGGTCATGTATTTATTTATTATCTTTAGACATCATGGTAATGTTGCATGTTGTAAGTGTAAGCATTTTTATTAATGTAGTTTGCCATGTGTAATTCCCCCCCATAATCATGTGTGGCCGTGCATAATTTTTAAGCACATGAAACTGCATTGTCACCCATTTATGATGTGTGCAGTGGCGGGCTGGGCTGGGGGGCAGGGTGCCACCTGCCCCCCAGGCCGGTATGTATTTCAGTGTCTGGCAGCCGGTAGACAAAGTATGCTAGCAAAGCTCATTGGGCCTGCTAAGGGGTGGAAGTGCTGATAGCGGGGAATTGATGTTGCGCCGCGGTGTGTGACAGAACAGATCTCTGCTGCTGTGGATCCGATTTGCGCCACTGCTCCCCCAGCCCAGTGACAGCCGTCTCTCAGCCACCGGCACTACATCTGTGCGGATGTGACGTCTGCCTTCCAAACTGCTCACTGTGTAATTGTGCAGCCTGCGCCGGGAGTTACTGGTGTGCTGCACAGGCTGCAGGATGGAGATCAGACTTGGCCACCCGTGTTGCATTTAACCCCATCCCACCTGGCTGCCCGATGTATTGGGCAGTCGGTGGCCATTGGGTATAAGAAGGGGACACAAACATAACAAAAATAAAGTAGGTCATGTGGGATGTGGTGGTGGGGAGGTGTTATGGGTTGTGTATGTTTGGTACAGTCATTGGAAGCAGGGTGTGAAATGGGAGTATAGGATTATAGGGTGTACGTGGGTGGAATAGGGGGAGTGAGAGAGAGATTATAGTCCAAAATATATATTTATTAAAAAGTCACCACATCGGTCGTGGTACTTTTGGACAGGATTTCAGTGATTTTCTAAACAGCATAACAATCGTTTCCAACGCGTTTCGTCCCTATAGGGACTTCATCAGGGGATTGCTATAAATGCAAAGAATATATCTTAAAAACACATACTGATAATTTGTGCATTTCTTTCGTTAACAATGTAAAAACAGTATAAAATCAAGGGACTTTACATTTGTACAATTGACAGTTATAATACTAGGTTGGATATTCATTAAATAGATGAAATTCATATAAGACAACGGAGGAAAAAAGAGGAAGCAAATGGAACAGGTGAAAGAACAATAGCGTAATTCCATAGGATTGATGATATGGGCACTCTGCCTCAAATACTGAAAATCATTGACTTGGTCCTCACGATTCTCAAGGGTGGGATGTGTCCCCTACCAGGGGTTATTTGTATAATAATTCAGAGAGGCCTGGTGGAAATAATGCACATATTTTAGGCTACTAATAGAGGCAGCTTACCAGGACTACTTCCAATGTGGTGGATTTTAGTCATTTTAAATCTTACATTTGTATTGACATAAATACACTTGATTTAGTGTATAGTTTAGATTACTTACGATATTGCTTATAAACTCTCTCTCTCTCTACGCCTGTTTTTTTAGGGTTTTTTATCCTTGTTAGAGGTTGAATACATGCGAGGTAATATGGAGAGCTGTAGATATATATACAAACTAATTAATATAATAAGATAGGGTACAAATCTATTTTACCTCTAAAGGCCATATAGCCAGTCATATGTTTAATTTACCTTTAGTAGGTTTTAGAGAACGTTTAGAGAAAGGTTTGTCAGTCGCACAGAGGTAGATTTATTGTAACAAACGGGTGGACCCTCATAGCATAATTGATTAATTGAATATATGTAAATGCGAGGGTGTGCTACCAGAGGCACAGACAGGATATTTTAAGGAGGACAGAAAAGAGTGCCTTTTCTTGGTGCACCTAGAGAAATAATACTTAGTAAAACATCACTTTTATTGAGTTCATTTAAAATAGTTGCGAAGATATAAAAAGGACTGGACAACACATAAGACAACAAATAGTGATTTTTAAAAAGGATAAGAATCCTCACCTAGCGGGACCCCACTACCCGTTATCACCGTTATTATTTATAATAGATATAGTGTGGCACGGAAGACTTGTTTATATTACCAAAGTCATGTAATGTGGATAAGTCAGGTTTGTAACTTTATCATATACAATGTATCACAATAGTCCTGAGGCTCACTTAGTGCAGCCACCAGCACGCGCTTGAACACGGATGTGATGCCGTTTCAGCGCTGCTGTTAGGCTTGCTGGAGCCAGTAGTTCCACAACCTGCGTTCCAACCGCAGAGCTGAGTCTGAGGTGTGCCTGTGTGCACTCCCTCGCTCATGTGGATCTAGAACAGGCAGGGACACACACGGCTCTGGCGCCAGAGACCGTGTCAGTGTACTGATTGGGGACCGTGTCCAACGGAAACCCCAATGTAGCCAACAACAAATATATATACAGTTTGTAAGTGGGGAGGGGAAAGTGGGGTATTAGACACACTAGGTGTGTAGTTAGTCGAGCGTACGCTTTCGCAAAAAAGCTTCCTCAGGACCTCAGGTTTAGGTTCTGCTGAACAGGCAGAATTTTAGTGTTTAACCCTTTCCCGACGGGGCGTTTTTTGTTAACTTTTCTTTTTTTTTTTCCTCCTCGCGTTCAAATAAGCGTAACTTTTTTAATTTTCCGGCTATATAGACACATGAGGGCTTTTTTTTTGCGGGACAAGTTGTACTTTTTAATGGTACCATTTACTATACCGTATAATATTCTGGGGAATCAGGAAATAATTCAATGTGGGGTAAAAAGGAAAAAAAACGCAATTCCACAATTTTGCGCTGGTTACGTTTTTTTTGGAGTTCATAGTTCGTTTAAAATGATGGGTTATCTTTATTCTATGGGTCGTTACGATTCCGTTGATACCAAACTTATATAGTTTTCGTTACGTTTTACCACTAAAAAAAAAATAGAAATTTTTACGGTTTTTCTAATTTGCGTCGCGTCGCCATGTTCTGCGGCTTATAACTTTTTTATTTTTCCACCTACGGACCTGGGTGAGGGCTCATTTTTTGCGGGCTGAAGTGTACTTTTTAATTAATACCATTATGGGATATGTGCGACTTTCTGATCTCTTTTATTTACATTTTTTTGGGTAGGCGATGCGACCAAAAAACGTAGTTTTGGCGTTGGGAATTTTTTTCCGTTTACGCCTTTAACCGTGCGGGATAACTAATGTTATATTTTAATAGATCGGACTTTTAGGAACGCGGCGATACCAAATATGTTTATTTTTTTTATTTTTTTTTTATTTTTATTTGTGAAATGGGGAAAGGGGGGTGATTTGAACTTTTAATTTTTTTTTTTTTTTTTTTAACTTTTACTACAAGGCCCCCTAGTGTACTTGACCCCTAGGGGGCGCAATCGCCTGTACTAGGTTCAGCCATAGAGCTCTATGGCTGAACATAGTGATTTTCAGCACTTCCTATTACATCCTGCCTCAGGCAGGATGTAATAGGAATGCTGACATGGCCAGCACAGGGGTCTACATTAGACCCCTGGCTGCCATGGCAACCGATCGGCACCCTCCGATCTCGCCGCGGGGGGCCCCGATCGGCGCCGGAGGGGGCGCCCCCCCTCCGATCAGCTATTTAAGCACTGCGGGCGCTTTGCCCGCGGTGCTTAAAGGGTTAAACGGCCACGATCGGCGAACTCGCCGCTCGTGGCCGTGAGAGCAGGTACCTGGCTGTAATATACAGCCATTACCTGCTCTCTTTCAAGCCAGCTCACTCCGTGAGCTGGCTTGATTCCCCCGCAACCGTCATATGACGTACATGTACGTCATATGTCGGGAAGGGGTTAATGGGGGTTAGGAGTAGGGCTACATCAAGGTTGTGTCTTTTTCTATCTCAGGAGCACACCTCCCCATGTATGTTTGAAAAGAGGTGTGTTCCTTATAATATCTAGGATTATTCCAGATATAACTCACGCAGTCTAGTAGCCAATTACTATGGTGTGCCTACTTATAAATGGGTTAAAACCTTAACCCATATTGTTGTGTTCTATTGTTTCACAACCCTAAACTTCCAATATTTTTATGTTAGGTATCAGGGTATCTCATTGTAGATTTAGATTTTTGCAGACCGCCTGTTTCCAATACATCTTAAAATCTTTAAGGTTCATTAATGGAAAACGGGGTATACTCTCTTACATAGAGCAATAAAACAGTGTGGAATAGTTCTTATAATCTCTATCATAACATTGTGACATGTGGGGGCATACATACCAATGTGCACTTCAAAAAACAGGTATAGACTGTGAAAAAGCTGTGAAATGGCCAGAATGTAGCCTTCACTATCTAGTAAAGGAACATAATACATACATAAGATATAAACAATAATTATCCCTTAAGAGCAAAAAGGTCATTCAAACATATGTAAAGAGCAGTATTTCTAATCCATATTGGCCATATTTGACTTACCCCTTTGGAGGTGTGTGCCTGTGAAGGGATCAGTGAGAGTGAGGTGGCCCTGTCTGCCGGCTAAGGTATATATAGGGCTTGGTGATTACATCACTTCCTGTTTAAATTAATCCTTTAGGGGACTAATAAAACCTTTATTGACTATTATTAACGCCCTCTTCAGATGTTCTTATTCTGGTGTTCCCCTCAATGGCTCATTATAATTAATTATTAACCTATACCAATTAAGTGCTCATTATCCGGTTTTTTCTTGTGACATTCTACCAAGTGCTTTTATTAATTTGTGCCTTATTCTTTTATGTACACAATATTTAATTACTATTATATAGATTATAATCATTAATTGTGAATACTTATTATTTATTATAATAGGTTTACATAAATAAAAATATATAAATTAAAAATAAAAGTAATAAAAAAAAAATAATAAAAAAATAATAATAATGATAATAAAAAAATAAATAAAAATAATCCCTATTTATTAGTCCTCTTATTAGGGGCTTAACATTGTGATCGCTAATCTACACCTATTTTGTGTTTATTATCTCTTAGTTTAAAGTGACATATCTTAATGAGTGCTTCAATTAATTGTCATGTCATGTTTCTGTGCTAATACATATTACATCTCTAGTGACTAACTATGTTTTTCTAAGTAGCGAAGTACAGTTCTCCTTGTGTTATCTTTTAAATTGACATATGCCGTCAATGTCTATTACTATTCTAGATAATTGATCGCTTTTTATTGATGTGTGTCCATTCTTACCATAATATCGGCTATGTGAGGGTGGGGTATTACGGTTTGGCATAATGCTGGATTTCAGAATGCTACCTTTGGAGTTTGATTCCTATGGGGATTAGTAACCAATAAAGGTGTCCTCTCGTGTGTCTCCCGAGATTATTCTCATTTATGAGGAAAAAATTATAATAATATTTACCTCATTGGCCCTGTTTAATCATTAATAGTTTGTTATTATTGGGCGGTACTATGTTTCAAACCTTACAATTATCATCATGACCTTCTGCTCTCGTGCAATCTAAGTTAGTGTAACCCCTGTTTAAATCTGGAATTATCACAACTTATCATTATGCAATTGAACCCTTATATTCCATATACTGCTGGTTTGCAATCGCAGTCCTGATTCTAAAATAAATAACAGCCAAGGTTATATACATCCTCAACCTCTCTTTTATTGAGAGGTTCTTTGGATGATCTTACAGAAAAGACACTATGTCGATGTTCTCATTGAGCCCTTTCGGGCTCAAAGTGTCCAAATGAAATATCCAATATGATTCTCTTTTTGAAAGGAATAGGTCCCTATCCCCTCCTCTATCATCAGGTTTGATGTGTTCTAGGACCATGAATTTTAAGCTGTCTACCTTTGATTCATGTTTTAACTGAAAGTGTCGGGGAAGACTGTGGTTTTGTACCTTGTTTTTGATGTTCCTGAGGTGCTCTTGAATTCTTATTTTTATATTCCTTTTGGTTTTCCCGACGTACAGCATATTACAGCCGCATCTGATCATATACACCACGTAACTGGATTCGCAGGTAATGGCTTCCCGGACCTTAGAAGCTGACGTGTATTGTTTGTGCTTTTCGATGTATTTGCAACAAATACATCTATTGCAGGGGGTGATTCCATTCCTTCTCTGGAGAAAGTGGTTTTCTTTTTGGATTTTCTCGACTGGTTTAAGTCTACTAGGGGCCAAGATGTTTTTTTTAAGTTAGAGACTCTTCTGTAGATCACTGTGGGTTTAGGAGGAAGGTGGGGGCCCAGAACTGGATCCTTAAGTAATAAGTGCCAGTGTTTTTGTAGGCATTTTTTTAATTTTGAGATTTTCCTGATTGTAATTCGTGATGAAGGGTCTTCGTTGTTCATCATTTAGGGTTGTCGCTGTTTTCTCCTCTAATAAAGACTCTCTAGGTACTGTGATGTCTTTTTTTGGTCGAGGACAATTTTTGTATCTTTATAACCTTTTTCTTTGAACTGACCTTTTAGGACATTGGATTGGGCCCAATAGGAGTTATCTGAGCTGCAGTTTTTTCTAATCCTAAAAAACTGGGAATACGGGACATTTTCCTTCCAGAGTGACAGGTGGCAACTTTCTGATGGTGTATAACTGTTGACATCAGTACTTTTGAAAAAGGTTTTCATAGTGATTTCGTTATCGTTGTTGATCTCAAAGACTATATCTAAATAGTCAATTCTTTTGGAATCACATTTGAAGGTAAATTTTAGGTTGTACTGATTATTTTTTATTTTAGTCTTGAACCTTTTGATGCTTGGCAAGTCCCCCTTCCAAATCATGATAAGGTCGTCTATGTATCTTCTGTAGAAACAGACGTTTTTGTGTCTGTATTCTACTCCTTCGTATATATAGTGCTCTTCCCAATCCTTGATGAATATGTTGGCATAAGAGGGTGCGAATTTCGTCCCCATTGCAGTACCTCTATTTTGGACATAGAAAGTGCCCTCGAATTCAAAATAGTTGTGGCGTAGAATAAATTCTATGCCAGAAGACAGAAATCTACTTTCTTCTGGTTTGAACATTTAAACAGAATAAGAATATCAGATAAGAATATCGGTCTTCACTAATGCATCCTTAAGGTTCTTGGGTCTTTTATAGCATGCTAACAAGTCTGTGGTTTGCAGACCTAAGTCAGGATCTGACTTAACCATATGCCACAAATTTTTAGATGTTGAATTTACAATTTCACTGCTGGAATTATAGGTGGTAACCCAGAGCATCCGATTGCCCAATTCCTTAGCAGTTGCTTTGGGCACAAGCAAGTCCTTCCTATATATAGCATCAACTTTAATTTTAGCTGCCTCAAGAACTGATGTTGGATACCCCCTATCATCAAATTTTCCAATCATCGAATCCATCTGTATTGCTGCTCTAGTGGGGTCAGAGTTGATGCATTTAGTATGCAACAACTGCGAGTAGGGTAATCCCCGAACTGAAGATCTTGGATGGCAGCTAGAATAATGTAGCATGTTATTTTTTTCAGTGGATTTAGTGAACACAGATCGGGGGGAGATTTAAGTCTGCACTCTAAAGATATTTGACCTGTCCATATAGGTCTTTACCACCTATCTATTTTTGTCGGTGGGGGTGCTGTCCTCACAACTGTATAAACTTGTATGGACAAAAGAAGAAAAAAGAGGGTTGTGGGTTTGGACGCACACCTTATATATGAGAGGTTTTTGTCTTTTTTAGGATATATTTTTATTAAAAATGTCCTTCTAGTTTTTCTTTTATTGTGTGAAACTAGAGGGCTTGAGGGCTGTTAGACATTGTGAAATAAAGAGGTTAAAATTAACATACAATTACGACATGAAATGACCAAATAGTGAGACAAAGAAATTGGACCATGAAAAAGAATAGTATTAAAATTGGTGCAGAGCTGGGGCTGTTTGTGCAGTTTTTGTAGTTAATACATATGAGATAAATGCTGGTATATCTTTTGTTATTATAATTTTATTTATAAGGCGCCACAAGTGTTTTGCAGCGCCGTACAAAGGAACAATACAGGGAGAAAAAGCTTGGCATAACATTGAATAAATAACAAAAATACAGTACAAATAAAGAGCACCACAGATCAATACACATTACAGCTTAAATGTAAGTAGTGAGGACTCAATCAACATACAACTAGAGGCTTGATGCTAATGATGGAGATGAGTATGGGGACAAAGATGGTCACTGAGTGTTGGAGTATAGGAGAGCTGTGAGTGAAATGTGAAGAGAAGTGGGCTTTGACAACAGGAGGGAAGAGGGCCCTACTCGGAGTAGCTTACAATCTAGTAGGAAGGGGAGACAGACAGATTACAAGAGGTGCAAGCGGGTGGGTGGTGGTTAGATAGCAGGATATAAACAGGCAAGGGGTCGTAGAACCAGCAAGTTTATGCAGTGGAAGGGTATACTTTGATGAATAGGTGAGTTTTCAGTGCCTGTTTGAAGCTTTGCAAGGTCGGGGAGAGTCTAATGGAGCGAGGGAGTGGGTTCCACTGAAGGGGTGCAGCACGGGCAAAGTCCTGTACTCTAGCATGGGAAGCAGTGATCAGGGTGGAGGAGAGAGACGACAGTCGTCAGCTGACCGTAGAGGGCGGGAGGGTGTATGAATGGAGATGAGGTTAGAGATATATGGAGCAATGGAATTAGAGATGGCCCTGTATGTGAGTGTGAGGTGTTTGAAGAGGATTCTGTAGGGGAATGGAAGCCAGTGCAGATTTTGTTGAAGGGGAGTGGCAGAATTAGAGCGGTGGGAGAGAAAGATAAGCCTGGCTGCAGCATTGAGGACAGATTGGAGAGGAGCCAGTTGGGATTGAGCGAGGCCGGTGAGGAGAACATTGCAGTAGTCGAGCCGTGAGATGACCAATGAGTGGATGATCAGCTTAGTTGCACTCTGTGAGAGAAAGGGCCTGATGTGAGCAATGTTGCGTAACTGGAACCGGCAAGAATGGGCCAGGGCTTGGATGTGGGGTGCAAAGGAGAGGGAGGAGTCTTTCCTTTATTTGTGGCTATATTGCCTACACTGGATACTTCTGCTCTGTTTTTGGCACAGAGCCCAGCTTATTATCTCGTCTCAGTGGCAAGAAATAGCTGTTGTTGGAATCTGCTTTAATATGACATTGTTTCACTTTTTTCAGTAGTTCTTTTCTGCTCCCTTTTGTGTGGGAGATGTCAGTTTTTATCTGCTAGTGTTAATTCACAGTAGGTTCATAAACATGAATTACAGGCATCCCTGTGATCACTATGATTATATTATGCCTGTCTGGAGTTTCTGCCTGGACCGACAGTAAACTCCCCAGGGTTTTATATTTCTATTAGTATATACACTTATATTTTTCCTTAAGGGGTCTCTGCCTAGACCGGCAGTAAACCTCCTCAGGGTTTTATATTGCTGGAATTGCGTCTATCAGTGTATATACTGCAGCAAGATAAATGACTGGTGCTCTATTTCTGTTTGCCCTTTGGGGGGATATGTTGGCCAATTGCGCCAAGTCCCTCTCTCTATTTTGCTACAATATCTGCTTATTATAAGTACATTCATCTACTAACAAACATTTTCCCAGCTCTGCCCTTCCCACACGTGTTTCAACTGTCTAGCAGTTTTTCTCAAGGATAGAATCAGCGGCCCCACTGGTGCTTTATTTATCACGTTGTAGTCTCCAATCAGATAGCTTCTCTTGGTCACATGTGCTATTAGCACCTATCACGCGCTTCTCCTGGCTCATTGTATTGCGGGTTTACTTCCGCCATTAGTCCGGAGTATTGATTTCCTCATGCGGCGTCTGACGTCAGGTGCGCATCACGTGACCAATTGCCGCAGGTTTTTACCGAAACCCAGAAGTCTTGGTGTCCGGGACATACCCTGTACTCTGTATAGAGTATAATTTACAGTATTTCTTTACTTTATTCAGTTCAATATGTTGGTGTGAGTAACTTTATAATGAAGATGCTGTTTTACCACTATTCAGCGCTTCATATTCTTAGTTTAATCTTTTATATATGGTCTGAAAGGTCATCATTTTAGTTATTGGTTATTACCCAATGCTCATTTAGGCATTGGTCCGGAATCTGTATATTTCATAGTTATTACCTTGAAATTTTCAGTTTATTGATCTCCACTTATTCCTGATTTATATTTTTATTTGAATTCTTTCGTCTGTGCATATCACATTGTTTTTCATGTGTTTATTTTGTTCATTTTAACAGGGGTATGATTTTGACTGTATATGTATATCCATTTATCCATGGTACTGGGTCGGACTTTGATAGGTGGTGAGAGAGAAGTGTTTCTCTGCTCATTAATTCTTTTTGATGTATGAGAATATATTATTTTTGGTTTCTTTTCACATATATTCATTATTTCCTTTCTTTTATTCATCTAGGTGAGGTTTTAAGCTTTTCAATAATCGTAGAGCATGGGGATTATTCCCTATGTGTAGGAAATGATATTGGTATATTTCCCATGGAATTTATATATCTATTATCACGCCTCTTGCTAAAGTGGTGAACTGGTGATCAAAAAATATGTGAGAAAATGATAAATAAAAATGAGGTGCCAGTGGTGTGATTGTGTTTTTTATTTTTTATTTTTTAATGGATGAGTGATGTGATTGGGATAATTTTGGTGATATTTAGTTGGTGTTAATAACTGCATTAATGTATTAATTGTGAGGGGGTCTTTTGTGATGAATTATTATGTGTGTGACTCTAAGAATCGGTGTTTGAACATTTATATTTTAATTCGTGCTATTAAGTGATATTAGAGTAGGTTAGTATATATTGATTTTCAGGGTTCTTTTAATTCTACCTGACTGATTTATTCAAGAGCTGCCCCATTCACCTTAATGATAATTTCTCTCTCTCTTATCCTTTTATTGTTTTATTTGATTCTTGTTGTTATATCGAAATTTTGACCATGGTTTAGTAATTATTTCAATGCTTGTGGTAACAACTTTGTTGCCCTGATGTCAGAGTGTTTTGTTCCCTGAGGGATCAGAAATCGGTGGAGTCAAATTCTTCTATATTTGTTTGGGGTTGGTTTTCATCTATTTTTTCTTCTTCCTTTTCATGAGGAGGAGGAGGAGGAGAATGAAACAGATATGTGTTTGGTTTTGACACTTCTGGCCGGATAAAAGGTAATTATTACAAATATGGCATGTAGCTGTTATATTCGTTCAATCCATCCGATGTAGAGTATTCATTGTAAAGATCATCTTTGTTTCGGCCATCAAGAGTTCTTTATCCAGGTCGCCACCCCTTATTCCAAGTAGAATTTGTTTCATGCCATACGCGTTTAGTTTTTCATGATTACATGCATGATATTTCAGGAAGTGAGAGTCTTGAATCTTGCTTTGTCTCTCTGGGCATTCCGCATATTTCCTACGTGTTCAAGTACTCTTACTTTTTAAGGGTCTCGTTGTTTTCCCAATGTAAGGTTTGTTACATGGGCATTCAAGATGATATATTATTCCCATGCTTGTGCATGTGATATGTTCTTGAAATGTCCATCTTTTGCCATATCTGTCTGTGTAGTTTTTCTTGGGGTCCATATATTGACACGCTTTGCATCTGCCACATTTGGTGGATCCTTGTCTGATGTTGGTAACGGGGGGTGGGGCTAGGTGACTTTGTACTAAGCGATCTTTCAGGTTTTTTGCTCTTCACCAGCTTGTTGGTACTTTGTCTGGTAGAATTTCCTTAAGATCTTGATCCGTATTTAGTATTGGCCAGTGTTTTTGTAAAATGCCTGTTATTTCTTTCCAGTTTTCATTATATGTACCTATGTATCTCACAGCTTCTTCCTTTCTTGTTCATGTTTGTGGTACTAATAAAGATTCTCGTGGTGTGGATTTCACTTCTTTTATTGATTTTTTGATCAATCTGTGGCTGTAACCACGATCTAGGAGTCTCTTCTTCAGTTCCTGTTCCCGGTGATGGTAAACTTCAGGTTCTTGTTCCCGGTGATGGTAAACTTCAGGATCTGTCTTGGTGCGTATGAGTTCTCCTTTAGGTATTGCTTTTATTGTGGCTGGTAAATCTGCACTCGTTGAGTGTAGCAGACTGTTTGTTGCTGTATCTTTTCTGAATATATTAGTCATTATGCTGCCATCCTCTTGTATGCTGATTGTAAGGTCTAAGAAGTTGATTCGGGACTGGCTTGCCTCAATTGTGAGTTTTAGGTTCAGGTCATTTGAGTTTAATGTTGATATTAATTGATCCAACTCCTTCTTACTCCCCTCCCACAGAATGAGAATATCATCTATGTATCTTTGATACATGAGTATGTTGACTGTGTAGGTTTCGTTGGTGTCTTGGAATACTATTGCTTTCTCCCACCACCCCAGGTATAGATTGACATATGTAGGGGCACAGGCTGTCCCCATTGCTGTGCCCCTCACCTGGAGGTAGTGGGATTCATTGCAAGTAAGTAAGTTTTTTGTTAGAATAAATTCTAATGCTTGTATTAAAAATTTGTTTCACTCTTGGTTGGCTTCCATGTCCAGAAATAATTTTGTAGCTGCTACACCTTTTTGGTGATTGATACTTGTATACAGGCTTTCTATGTCGCATGACACTAGCCATGTATTCTCATCCACTGATAGATTTTCTAATTTTTTAAGGATATCCATAGAATCTCTTGTGTGGGATGGTAGAGCAATAACATGTTTACAGAGATGTTGATCGACAGAGATACTTAGTTTTTCCATTAGGCTTCCCATACCAGACAGTATTGGTCTCCCGGGGGGTTTCTTGTTATTTTTGTGTATCTTGGGCAGAAGACACATTGTTAGTGTTTTGGGGTTATTGACTTTCAGATATTCATAATCGTTCTTGTTCAGTATCTTGTTCTCATGTGCTTCCTGCATAAAATCCTGATATTCTTTGGTATATTTCTGGCTTGGATTGAATGTTAATTTTTTATAACAATTTTTGCATGGCCATAAAACAATATTCCCCCCCTTATCCTAGGGTTTTATAACTGTGTCGTCCCACTTTTCAATTTATTTTAGGGCATCTCTTTCTCCTTTCTTGATGTTATCTTGTTTCAGATTTATTTTGTAGAAGAGGGTATCTAGATCCTGGGATACCATAGATTGAAATACTTGGACTTTGGGGCATATTTTGGGATCTGGATAAAAGGTGGATTTTCTTTTTATTTTTGTTTTGTCATATGGTTCATTGGAGGGCTCAGAGGTGTCGTTTTCTGCTTCCAGTTCTTGGAGAATTTGTAGAGCAGTTGTATCATCCGTATCAAACTGTACCAAATTTGGTTCTTCCCCCATATCATTTTGTAATTTTGACCGATTCGAGAAGAATTTTTTTAAAAGAAGCTTCCTCGTAAAGAGGTTGAGATCTTTTTCACAGTTGAAGCGATCTGGTTTACATGATGGGGAAAAAGATAAGCCTCTTTTTAGAAGTGATTCTTGGTTGACTGTCAGATCTCTATTTGTCAAATTGATGATTTTCAGACTGTCTTCTATAGGGTTCATATGGTGTGGGTCATCAGTTATTATTCCCTGAACCTCCGTCGTTCTCGTCATTCCTCCCTCCAGTCTGGGGCTTCTGTTTTGCGTCTGCCCCCCCTTCCCCCTCCTGATCTTTCTCCAAGTTCTTTTTCTCTCCAACTTTGTCCTAAAAAAGTAGATTTTCTACTGTATTGAGGTCTACGGTCGTGGTTCTCCCCTTCTGATAATTCTGCCTCAGATGTTGAGTAATTGGACATACTACTGGGTCTTCTCTGTTGTTGGGATGGTTTTAAATTCCATCTGAATCCTCTGTTGGTCGAGAAATCTATCTGATCTCGCTGGAATTTTCTTTTTTTCCTTTCAATAATCTCATTCTCATACTCTTCTATTTCTTTTTGGTATTTGTTATAGCGTGTTTGGAATTGCTCCAGAGTCTCATGGGGTTTGAGTTTTTCCCCTATTTTGGCAATTTCCTGAGATAATTGGTTCAAGGTAATTTCATCATGTTTTATTAGGATTTTTATAAGGTCTTATAAGAGCATTGCATTAATACTGTTTCCCACTCTTTCCTTAGATCTTTATTTGCAAGTTCATATGCCGGGAAGAGTTTGGGTCTTAATCCTCTCGGTACCATATTATGTTTAAGATAGTTATTAAATGTTGTGCAATTCCATGTGGTTTTGCTCTGTTTCATGAGTAATGTTTTTAAAGAAAACAGGTCTTCTGACCAACTAGTGTTGGTTATATTCATTCTGTCCTGGTCTTCAGAAAAGATTGATTCCATATTGTTCTTCAATTTATCTCGCCTGGTTTCCTGGTCTTTTGCCAGGCTAAAATTTGACATCTTGTGGGGCTTGATTTTATATTTTGATTCAGAATTTGTTCCGTATTATTGATTTTAGAGGTAGGTGCTAGACTTATGGAACACTGAGTTTACAGTATTATAACACACAGATCGGGGCGAGATTTAAGTCTGCACTCTAAAGATATTTGACCTGTCGATATAGGTCTTTACCACCTATCTATTTTTGTCGGTGGGGGTGCTGTCCTCACAACTGTATAAACTTGTATGGACAAAAGAAGAAATAAGAGGGTTGTGGGTTTGGACGCACACCTTATATATGAGAGGTTTTTGTCTTTTTTAGGATATATTTTTATTAAAAATGTCCTTCTAGTTTTTCTTTTATTGTGTGAAACTAGAGGGCATGAGGGCTGTTAGACATTGTGAAATAAAGAGGTTAAAATTAACATACAATTACGACATGAAATGACCAAATAGTGAGACAAAGAAATTGGACCGTGAAAAAGAATAGTATTAAAATTGGTGCAGAGCTGGGGCTGTTTGTGCAGTTTTTGTAGTTAATACATATGAGATAAATGCTGGTATATCTTTCCTTTATTTGTGGCTATATTGCCTACACTGGATACTTCTGCTCTGTTTTGGCACAGAGCCCAGCTTATTATCTCGTCTCAGTGGCAAGAAATAGCTGTTGTTGGAATCTGCTTTAATATGACATTGTTTCACTTTTTGTTCAGTAGTTCTTTTCTGCTCCCTTTTGTGTGGGAGATGTCAGTTTTATCGGCTAATTCACAGTAGGTTCATAAACATGAATTACAGGCGTCCCTGTGATCACTATGATTATATTATCCCTGTCTGGAGTTTCTGCCTGGAGCGACAGTAAACTCCCCAGGGTTTTATATTTCTATTAGTATATACACTTTTATTTTCCCTTTAGGGGGTCTCTGCCTGTGAACAAACTGGTGGATAATTTGCCTGCTTCACATTTGATCACCACATCCAAAAACATTATACATTTTTTACTATGCAAAAAGGTAAATTTGACAGGACTAGATGTTAAGTTATGTTGTTCGATGTGTCTGATCAAATCTTCAGTTGCGACCCTCCAAAAAATAAGCAAGTCATCTATATAGCGGGTGTAAAAGAAAATGCGCCCGCTATATGATGATCCTTAAAGAAAAATCTCCTCCTCCACCCGGAACATAAATATATTTGCATATGAGGGGGCTACCGCCTCCCCCATAGCACATCTGGGCAGTTGGAGGTAGAAACAACCATTATAGATTAATTTTTTTTTGTCAGAATTAATTCCAAAAGCTGTAAAACCAGATCCACATTAGGCCCATTGTATAAAGGGTGGTCTGTTATGTAATCCCTGACAGCGGCCATCCCCAAATCATGGGGATTGATCATGTAGAGACTACACACATTCACCGTGAATAGGCTAATGTCATCATCAATACTAACAAACAATTGCAATTTACACAGTAAAGATGTGGTATCCAACAAATATCTCGGATGTACCCGTATGCAAGGCTGCAGAATGCTATCAATCAGGATAGAGGAGGGTTGAAACAATGATTCACGGGCCGAAATTATGGGGCGGCCTGGAGGGTCCATAAGAGTCTTATGAATTTTGGGGATAGTGTACAATAGTGGAACTAAGGGGAAGGCTGGTATTAACGCTTCTTTCACCTGGAGGGTGATGAGCTTCTTATCAACCGCTTGCTGCAGAACACTATCAAGTTCACTTTTAACCCCTTCATGACATAGCCAGTTTGTGCCTTCATGACAGAGCCCTTTTTTTCAAATCTGACATGTCTCACTTAAGTGGGGATAACTTTTTTTTGCTTTTACTTATCCCAGTGATTTTGAGATTGTTTTCTCGTGACACATTGTACTTCAAATTAGTGGTAAATTTTCGTCGATACAGTCTGTGTTTTTTTGTGAAAAATACCAAAATATCGTGAAAAAATGGAAAATTTAGCAATTTGCAAAATGTTAAATTTTCTGCTTGTGAGACAAATAATCATACCACTCAAAATAGTTAATAACTAACATAGACCATATGTCTACTTTATGTTTCCATCATTATTTCAACTTCCTTTTAATTTTTTTGGACACTAGGAGGCTTACAATATGAATAGCAAATTCTCAAATTTTCATGAAAATTTCAAACACTGATTTTTTTAGGGACCAGTTCAGTTCTGATGTGACTTTGAGGGACTTGTATGTGAGACACCCCCATAAATGATGCCATTTCAAAAACTGCACCCCTCACAGTATTCAAAACAGCATTTTGGAAGTTTGTTAACCCTTTAGGTGTTTCACAGGAATTAAAACAAAGTGTAGGTGAAATTTCTAAATTTCTTTTTTTTTGCAGAGTTTCAATTTTAATACATTTTTCTAACGAATACAGTAGATTTTACTAGAGAAATGTGACTAAAAATTGATTCCCCCAATTCTTTTTTTTCAAAAATATCCTATATGTGGCCCTAGTGTGCACGTTGACCAAACCACAGGCTTCATAATAGAAGGAGCACCTACTTGATTTTGGAGCCTCCTTTTTATGAGATTTTTTTTTAGGCACCATGTAGGTTTCTAGGCACCATAAGTGCTAAAAGTTAGGAACCTCCCCCACAAGTCACCCCATTTTGCAATCTACACCCCTCAGGGAATTCATCTAGGGGTATAGTGTACATTTCAAACCCCCAGGGGTTTCACCAATTTTGGTACAACTGGGATGTGAAAATGGAAAATTACATTTTTTTACACAAACATGCAGTTCTGGCTCAAAATTTTTCATTTTCACAAGGAATGAAGGAGACAAAGCACCCCAAAATCTGTGCCCCAATTTCTCCCGAGTACGGCAATGCCTCACATGTGACCAAAAAATACCAGTTGGGTGCATGGCAGGACTTAGAAGGGAAGGAGTGATTTTTGGATTTTGCAGCTCAGATTCTGGTGGAATTTTGGTGGGTGCTATGTCGCATTAGCAAGACCCCCCAAGCACCAATACAGTGGAACCCCCCCACAAGTGACCCCATTTTGCAAACTACACCCCTCAGGGAATTCATCTAGGGGTATAGTGTACATTTCAAACCCCCAGGGGTTTCACCAATTTTGGTATAACTGGGATGTGAAAATGGAAAATTACATTTTTTTACACAAACATGCAGTTCTGGCTCAAAATTTTTCATTTTCACAAGGAATGAAGGAGACAAAGCACCCCAAAATCTGTGCCCCAATTTCTCCCGAGTACGGCAATGCCTCACATGTGACCAAAAAATACCAGTTGGGTGCATGGCAGGACTCAGAAGGGAAGGAGTGATTTTTGGATTTTGCAGCAAAGATTTTGGTGGAATGAATGGTGGGTGCTATGTTGCATTAGCAAGACTCCCAAAGCACCAATACAGTGGAACCCCCCCACAAGTCACCCCATTTTGCAAAGTACACCCCTCAGGGAATTCATCTAGGGGTATAGTGTACATTTCAAACCCCCAGGGGTTTCACCAATTTTGGTACAACTGGGATGTGAAAATGGAAAATTACATTTTTTTACACAAACATGCAGTTCTGGCTCAAAATTTTTCATTTTCACAAGGAATGAAGGAGACAAAGCACCCCAAAATCTGTGCCCCAATTTCTCCCGAGTACGGCAATGCCTCACATGTGACCAAAAAATACCAGTTGGGTGCATGGCAGGACTCAGAAGGGAAGGAGTGATTTTTGGATTTTGCAGCAAAGATTTTGGTGGAATGAATGGTGGGTGCTATGTTGCATTAGCAAGACTCCCAAAGCACCAATACAGTGGAACCCCCCCACAAGTCACCCCATTTTGCAAAGTACACCCCTCAGGGAATTCATCTAGGGGTATAGTGTACATTTCAAACCCCCAGGGGTTTCACCAATTTTGGTACAACTGGGATGTGAAAATGGAAAATTACATTTTTTTACACAAACATGCAGTTCTGGCTCAAAATTTTTCATTTTCACAAGGAATGAAGGAGACAAAGCACCCCAAAATCTGTGCCCCAATTTCTCCCGAGTACGGCAATGCCTCACATGTGACCAAAAAATACCAGTTGGGTGCATGGCATGACTCAGAAGGGAAGGAGTGATTTTTGGATTTTGCAGCAAAGATTTTGGTGGAATGAATGGTGGGTGCTATGTTGCATTAGCAAGACTCCCAAAGCACCAATACAGTGGAACCCCCCCACAAGTCACCCCATTTTGCAAAGTACACCCCTCAGGGAATTCATCTAGGGGTATAGTGTACATTTCAAACCCCCAGGGGTTTCACCAATTTTGGTACAACTGGGATGTGAAAATGGAAAATTACATTTTTTTACACAAACATGCAGTTCTGGCTCAAAATTTTTCATTTTCACAAGGAATGAAGGAGACAAAGCACCCCAAAATCTGTGCCCCAATTTCTCCCGAGTACGGCAATGCCTCACATGTGACCAAAAAATACCAGTTGGGTGCATGGCAGGACTCAGAAGGGAAGGAGTGATTTTTGGATTTTGCAGCAAAGATTTTGGTGGAATGAATGGTGGGTGCCATGTTGCATTAGCAAGACTCCCAAAGCACCAATACAGTGGAACCCCCCCGCAAGTCACCCCATTTTGCAAAGTACACCCCTCAGGGAATTCATCTAGGGGTATAGTGTACATTTCAAACCCCCAGGGGTTTCACCAATTTTGGTACAACTGGGATGTGAAAATGGAAAATTAAATTTTTTTACACAAACATGCAGTTCTGGCTCAAAATTTTTCATTTTCACAAGGAATGAAGGAGACAAAGCACCCAAAAATCTGTGCCCCAATTTCTCCCGAGTACGGCAATGCCTCACATGTGACCAAAAAATACCAGTTGGGTGCATGGCAGGACTTAGAAGGGAAGGAGTGATTTTTGGATTTTGCAGCTCAGATTCTGGTGGAATTTTGGTGGGTGCTATGTCGCATTAGCAAGACCCCCCAAGCACCAATACAGTGGAACCCCCCCACAAGTGACCCCATTTTGCAAACTACACCCCTCAGGGAATTCATCTAGGGGTATAGTGTACATTTCAAACCCCCAGGGGTTTCACCAATTTTGGTATAACTGGGATGTGAAAATGGAAAATTACATTTTTTTACACAAACATGCAGTTCTGGCTCAAAATTTTTCATTTTCACAAGGAATGAAGGAGACAAAGCACCCCAAAATCTGTGCCCCAATTTCTCCCGAGTACGGCAATGCCTCACATGTGACCAAAAAATACCAGTTGGGTGCATGGCAGGACTCAGAAGGGAAGGAGTGATTTTTGGATTTTGCAGCAAAGATTTTGGTGGAATGAATGGTGGGTGCTATGTTGCATTAGCAAGACTCCCAAAGCACCAATACAGTGGAACCCCCCCACAAGTCACCCCATTTTGCAAAGTACACCCCTCAGGGAATTCATCTAGGGGTATAGTGTACATTTCAAACCCCCAGGGGTTTCACCAATTTTGGTACAACTGGGATGTGAAAATGGAAAATTACATTTTTTTACACAAACATGCAGTTCTGGCTCAAAATTTTTCATTTTCACAAGGAATGAAGGAGACAAAGCACCCCAAAATCTGTGCCCCAATTTCTCCCGAGTACGGCAATGCCTCACATGTGACCAAAAAATACCAGTTGGGTGCATGGCAGGACTCAGAAGGGAAGGAGTGATTTTTGGATTTTGCAGCAAAGATTTTGGTGGAATGAATGGTGGGTGCTATGTTGCATTAGCAAGACTCCCAAAGCACCAATACAGTGGAACCCCCCCACAAGTCACCCCATTTTGCAAAGTACACCCCTCAGGGAATTCATCTAGGGGTATAGTGTACATTTCAAACCCCCAGGGGTTTCACCAATTTTGGTACAACTGGGATGTGAAAATGGAAAATTACATTTTTTTACACAAACATGCAGTTCTGGCTCAAAATTTTTCATTTTCACAAGGAATGAAGGAGACAAAGCACCCCAAAATCTGTGCCCCAATTTCTCCCGAGTACGGCAATGCCTCACATGTGACCAAAAAATACCAGTTGGGTGCATGGCATGACTCAGAAGGGAAGGAGTGATTTTTGGATTTTGCAGCAAAGATTTTGGTGGAATGAATGGTGGGTGCTATGTTGCATTAGCAAGACTCCCAAAGCACCAATACAGTGGAACCCCCCCACAAGTCACCCCATTTTGCAAAGTACACCCCTCAGGGAATTCATCTAGGGGTATAGTGTACATTTCAAACCCCCAGGGGTTTCACCAATTTTGGTACAACTGGGATGTGAAAATGGAAAATTACATTTTTTTACACAAACATGCAGTTCTGGCTCAAAATTTTTCATTTTCACAAGGAATGAAGGAGACAAAGCACCCCAAAATCTGTGCCCCAATTTCTCCCGAGTACGGCAATGCCTCACATGTGACCAAAAAATACCAGTTGGGTGCATGGCAGGACTCAGAAGGGAAGGAGTGATTTTTGGATTTTGCAGCAAAGATTTTGGTGGAATGAATGGTGGGTGCCATGTTGCATTAGCAAGACTCCCAAAGCACCAATACAGTGGAACCCCCCCACAAGTCACCCCATTTTGCAAAGTACACCCCTCAGGGAATTCATCTAGGGGTATAGTGTACATTTCAAACCCCCAGGGGTTTCACCAATTTTGGTATAACTGGGATGTGAAAATGAAAAAAATACATTTTTTTACACAAAAATGTACTTCTGGCTCAAAATTTTTCATTTTCACAAGGAATGAAGGAGACAAAGCACCCCAAAATCTGTGCCCCCATTTCTCCAGAGTACGGCAATGCCTCACATGTGACCAAAAAATACCAGTTGGGTGCATGGCAGGACTCAGAAGGGAAGGAGTTATTTTTGGATTTTGCAGCACAGATTTTGGTGGAATGAATGGTGGGTGCTATGTTGCATTACCAATACAGTGGAACCCCCCCACAAGTGACCCCATTTTGCAAACTACACCCCTCAGGGAATTCATCTAGGGGTATAGTGTACATTTCAAACCCCCAGGGGTTTCATCAATTTTGGTACAACTGGGCAGTGAAAATGAAAAAAAATACATTTTTTTACACAAAAATGTACTTCTGGCTCAAAATTTTTCATTTTCACAAGGAATGAAGGAGACAAAGCACCCCAAAATCTGTGCCCCAATTTCTCCAGAGTACGGCAATGCCTCACATGTGACCAAAAAATACCAGTTGGGTGCATGGCAGGACTCAGAAGGGAAGGAGTGATTTTTGGTTTTTGCAGCTCAGATTCTGGTGGAATGAATGGTGGGTGCTATGTGGCATTAGCAAGACCCCCGAAGCACGGTGAAATGATGAACCTAATAATCCATAGATGTGTGGTATATTTTGAAACACTCCTTTATACATAGGCCGGGTTTGTCGGGGCAAGTTTCACAGTGGAAAATAGTTTCCTTTCTTATTCCCTTTTTATAGCAAACTTTGCACCTTTTTTGTGTCCTGCCCTTTCTTGCAGTGGAGGGGATTTCGTTGGGAAAATGCTGCCCTGGTACAATACGGGGGCCAGTACTAGAAGTACTGGGGCCCTCTGCCTGCTGATTCCCAAATGTTAGGCTCTTTATGACTTCCTCTTGAAAGTGCATAAATGTCCCCCTCTGGCCGGTAGAACGGAATAGCACGTAAGCGTTATACAGTGCCATCTGGATGATATACACGGCCAGCTTCTTGTACCAGATATTTGTTTTCCGCAGGGCACTGTACGGCTTCAGTACCTGATCTGAAAGATCCACTCCGCCCATGTACTTATTGTAATCTAGGATACAATTTGGTTTTGAGGTGTGGGTACTGGTACCTCGTACAGGGATGGAGGTGGTACTGTCTCCATGAATTGTTGTCAGTATAAGGACATCCCTCTTGTCCTTATATTTGACCAACAACATATTTTCGGTGCATATTCCCCTGCTTTCACCCCTTCTCATTACTTGGGCAATGTGCGTTTTGGGGAGGCCTCTTTGGTTCTTGCGCACAGTACCGCAAGCTGCTGTACCTCTTGAACCAAGGGCCTTAAACAGGGGGATGCTGGTGTAAAAGTTATCCACATAGAGGTGATAACCCTTATCCAGGAAGGGGTGCATTAAATCCCAGACAATTTTTCCACTAACACCTACGAGGGAGGGGGGGCATTCTGGTGGTTCAATTCTTGAATCCTTCCCTTCATATACCCTAAACTTGTGGGTGTACCCTGTGGTGCTTTCACACAGCTTATACATTTTTAGGCCATACCTTGCCCTCTTACTGGGAAGGTACTGGCGGAATTTAACCCTTCCTTTAAAATGTATAAGGGACTCGTCGATACTAATACATTTATCAGGGATGTATAGCTCTGCAAATTTGGCACTGAAATGATCAATGACCGGCCTGACTTTGAATAGCCTGTCAAAGGTGGGATCATCTCTGGGTGGGCACTGTGCATTATCGGTGTAATGTATAAATTTATGGATTGCCTCAAAACGAGCCCGGGGCATGGCCATACGGTGAAATGGGGTGCTGTACAGAACATCTGTACTCCAATATTGCCTAATTTGTGGCTTTTTTACTATGCCCATATGTAACACCAGACCCCAAAACGTCATCATCTCTACTGCATCTACAGGGGTCCACCTAGCAAATGATGACGTGGGGTTTTGAGCAATAAACTGCTGGGCATATAAATTAGTTTGGTCCACCATTAAATTTATAAAATCATCAGAGAAAAATAATTTGAAAAAGTCAATTTCTCTGAGACCTGTTGAATCAAATTGGATTCCTGGGATGGCCAAAAACTCAGGAACCTGGGGCTCAAAATTGTCTGGTGGTGGGGTCCATACGAGATCAATTATTGGGGGGGGGGTCTCAGCTGCTCTACGGGGGCGTCTTTGAGGGGGTCCCTCATCATCAGAGGAGGAAGAGGAGCTTAAGACAAATCCTTCAAATTCCCCGCTTGCCTCACTGGCTGTGTCAGAGTCAGAGGCAAGCATGGCATATGCCTCCTCCACCGAATACATTCTCCTGGATGACTGGGACGACATTTGGGATGACATTTGGGATGCCATTTATATTTTTGTGTTACTGGTAGTGAAATGTTTCAACACGTGTATAGTGTAGGGGGGGGTACAAACTTTATTTCAACCCGGGGGGTATGTAGTGTGTAGTGTGTATGTAGTGCAGAAAAAAAAAATACAAAAAAAAAAAAATTGAAGGGTTCAAAAAAAAAAAAATGGAAGGGGTTAAAAAAAAAATGGAAGGGGTTAAAAAAAAAATGGAAGGGGTTAAAAAAAAAAATGGAAGGGGTTAAAAAAAAAAAAGGTCCTGCGCCAAAAATTGAGCACAGATGTTGGTCAGTAACGTCCGTCACTGAACAGCGCTCAAAGGCAACAGGAATTTGATCCCAAAAAAAAAAAAAATAGATCAACCCTGTGCCGAAAAAGCTGATCAGTGATGTACGTCACTGATCAGCGCACAGTGGCCACAGGACACACACAAAATCACAGTGTGTGTAAAAAAAAAAAATGTAAAAAAGACCCCACAGCACTCACAAAAAATAAAAAAGGTGATCAGTGATGCGACACTGATTACCAGTGAGGGGCAGCAGGTGCACAACCTTTGGTGGTACTGACAGGTATATATAAAAAAAAAAACCTCTGTACCCCCAAAAAGTTGCTGATCACCTCAGATATAGTGATCAGCACAAAAGGCGGGGGCAGCAGACACAAAATTTAGCACTCTCTATCACTCTCTGTCACTATCTCTCTCTATCTCTCTATCTCTCACTATCTATCACTCTATGACACTGCAGCAGCAGCACTGACAGGTATATCTATATATAAAAAAAAACCTGCGCCCCCAAAAAGTTGCTGATCAGTTAATTTATACTGATCAGCACAAAAGGGGGGGCAGCAGTCAGTTATATAAAAAATATATAGCACAATCTGTCACTATCTCTCTATCTCTCTCTCTCTATCTCTCTCTATCTCTCTCTATCTATCTATAGCTCTATCACACTGCAGCAGCACAAAATATAGCACTAGGCCTCTCTATCTCTCTCTATCTCTCTCTATCTCTTTCAGTTATATAAAAAATATATAGCACAATCTGTCACTATCTCTCTCTCTATCTCTCTCTCTCTATCTCTCTCTATCTCTCTCTATCTCTCTATCTATAGCTCTATCACACTGCAGCAGCACAAAATATAGCACTAGGCCTCTCTATCTCTCTCTATCTCTCTCTATCTCTCTCTCTCTAACTCTCTCTCTATCTAATAAATCGCAGCAGCACAAGATGTCACAGGATGTCACAAGATGTCACAAGCATAAGCAATATCAATGATCAGGTAAGTATTTTGGATGGGTTCTGGTCAGTATAGGCGGCAGCTGGGCACGGTGACCGCACTGCACGCTATTCCAGACCGGAATGGCGTCTGCAGTGCAGTCACCGTTAGTTTAAACCCCCCTCCATGGCTGTGATTGGTCCGTCGGTCCGACGAACCAATCACGGCCTTTGGGGGCGGGAGGGGTGAGGTGGGGTGACACCAGTGTCACCCTTACACCCCGCGGTGATTGGTGCTGTACTTTACAGCACCAATCACCTCCGATCCCGTGTCACCGGCGAACGTTATTCGCCGGTGACACAGAAAAACGCTGTGAATGGCTGTTCACAATGAACAGCCAATCACAGCGATCGCCGACGGGGGGGCGGCATCGCCGCCCCCCCTGGGCATGCACGGACATGTCTGCTGTCAGGGACAGCAGACATCGTCCCTCTGTCACTGCGTCTCTAGACGCAGTGACAGTTTTAAGCCATGACGTATATATACGTCAACGGTCGGGAAGTACTTCCCGGCCATGACGTATATATACGTCAAATGTCGTGAAGGGGTTAAAGATGTTTGAAGGATCCTGTGACAGTTTTTTGTAAGTCAATGTATCGTTTAGATGCTCCATTACTTGAGTGTGGTACTTTTCATGATCCTGTAGAACAAGGGCACCCCCCTTGTCTGCAGGACGAAAGATTAATTTATCATTTTTGGACAATTCACCCAGAGCCATACGTTCAGCTTTTGTGAGATTATCCCTGGTGAGACGTTTCTTCGGAATTTCAGCCGTTACTTCATTGTTAAGCAGACGCATGTAGTTCTTAATAGTTGGATTAAATGACTGTGGGTCAAATTGAGATTTGGGTAAGATTTTTTTCAATTGGGTCGGTATGACATCCCAACCACTCGATGGATCTTTTGTTCCCACAGCTGAGTCTCTAGGTTTTGAGAAAAAAATCTTTGAGTCTCAATTGGTGTGCTAGCCGATGTTGTTCGATGTTCCAACTGTTATCAAAATGTGCGGTGGGGACAAACGAAAGGCCTTTTGCTAAGAGGCTGGATTCAACAGGAGTAAGGGGGTACGAAGACAGGTTGATAACTAGTTCTTGCCCCTTCCTGCTAGTGGTTTTCTTCCAGCGTTTCTGTCTCTCAGTCTGGCCCCCTCTGCAGGTATACGGTCGCCACCTCCTTGCAGGTTGCATTTGCTGCGAACCCCTAAAGGGTTGGGCCGGCTGACAGATGAAGGGCCCGCTCCTGCACATTCTCCTTCACTATTAGAGGAGTTGAATTCTGTTGAGGAGCCTTGGTTTCTGTCTTGGCCTCTATTGTATCTCCGAAAGAAGGGCTTTTTAGGTCCCCCCGTACGCTGAGGAGTTGTCCACTGGTAGACCAGATTTAAATCGTAATCAGTATCCACCTTTGTGTTTTTGTCCCTTTTGAACTTGATTAAGTTCCTCTTGTAAACTTGCAGTTGATTGTTTAATTTAGCGTACCAATCAGTGGTAGGATCCTCACTTAAATTGGTTTTGTGGCTGGCTTCAAATTCAACAATCTTATCTTTAGCCAATTTGACTTCCTGGGTTGAATATTCAATTATCAGTAGCATCAAATCAAAAGAACACTTGTTCACAATGGAAACCCATTTGCGGCAAAATGTGGGATTGTGTTTTCCAATTGTCTGGCCATTTTTAATGCGTAATCGCTGAATTGGGTCGGCACTCCGCAATGTATAATGCATCCTCCTAGGTGCCCTTGCCAAATTCATGCAGCATATGGGTTTCTTGATGCCCCGTGGGGACTAGAGGACATTGCGTAACATTCCAGGATTTAGTAATACCAATTTTTTTTTAGGAAGTTTCAGGTCCCGCCTTCAGGAAAAATAGTGACAATCAAGGTAGGATTTTCTACATCATTCGTTTGTCACTACATTTCCTGAAGACAGAACATGTCGAGTCCCAAAACATCCATAAAGATGTGCTACTACTAAATCCTGTAATCTAATCCCCATAGGGCAACAAGACTCCCATATGCTAATTATATATATATATACTTACTATAGGGATCAATATTCTACATTATATATTAGTGTATACTAATGGGTGCAGCACCAGAAGCTGTTTCATCTTTGCTGTTTATTAGGGGGGGTTTAGAATAGTGGGGAGGGTGGGCCGTTTGCTTGTGTTGCCCCCCCCCGGGCTGAAAGTTGCCAGCCAGCCCCTGGATGTGTGCTAAATAAATGTTGTTGTATGTTTTTTTTTTTTTTGGTACTTGTGTATTTTGGCGGCGCCCATCGCATCGTATACCATAACGCATGCGATGGTATGCGATGCGACGCGATTTCGTGCCATAGTGTGCGATGGCATACAATTTTCAAATTGTATGCCATTGTACATGGCATACAATGCCATACGATGAGATGCGATTAAACATTGTATAAGCACCCTAATCGGTGCTTATACAATGTTAAGCACCCTAATGGGTGCTTACAATATTAAATGCACCCCCACGCCACCCACCGAGCCCGAAGCGTGGCGAGCGCACGCGGATACCTTCACAGGTATCCGCGCCCCCTGGCGGGCTTCACAGGTGTCCGCGTGGCGATGCGGACACCTGTGAAGCCCGCCAGGGGACGCGGATACCTGTGAAGGTATCCGCGTCCTCTCGGGGCTCGCTGCGCTCGCCGCGCTTCGGGCTCGGTGGCTCGCCACACTTTCTATTCTCAACTCCACGCCGACTTGGATAGTGGGGGTATGAAAAGGTTGTAGGACGCGTACCGCCGCCCCGCGCGGGCTCGCTGCGCTCGCCACGCTTCGGGTTCACGTTTATAGTGGGGGGGTGGCGTGGGGGTGCATTTAACATTGTAAGCACCCTTTAGGGTGCTTATACGATTTTTCATCGCATAGGGGGTCAAAATCGCGTCGCATCGCATGCCATCGGGTACACAAGTACCGTTTTTTTTTTTTACTGTGATTTTAACTAGCCATTTATATTGTGTGTCAATTTTGGGCCATGGTGTGCAATGTTGATATGGTCACTTGGTCAACAAGCATTAGGTCCACACCACTAAGTGGACATGCATGATGATTTCAGATTCTTAGCTTATTTTCACTTAACATCAATCATAAAAGTTTTATCTAAAATATAATTAGCCACAGTTGTCTGTAAGTGTTTTCATTACCATTAGTATAACATCCAATCTTTAAAAAACAATTGGTTGCCCATAGCAACGGCCTTTCAATGAAATTTAAAAAAAATATTTTTGAATTTTTGCTTCCTAGTGTTTTTGGAGATGAGGCTCCAAAAACACTAGGAAGTGTTTCCTAGTGTTTCCTAGTGTTTCCTATTCCACTTATCCACTACCCTTTCTCTGAAGTAATTCTTCCTCATATTTCCCCTGAATCTTCCTCCCTCTAGGTTCAGTGCATGTCCTCGTGTTCTGTGGCTCCTCTTCCTGTGAAGAATGTCTCCCACCTGTACCTTCCTCCCTCTAGTGTCAGTGCGTGTCCTCGTGTTCTGTTTCTCTGCTTCCTGTGAAGAATGTCTCCCACCTGTACCATGTTAAAACCCTTGATATATTTGAAAGTTTCTATCATGCCCCCCCTTTCCCTTCTTTGCTCTAAAGCAGGGATCCTCAGACTTTTTAAACAGGGGGCCAGTTCACTGTCCCTCAGACCATTGGAGGGCCGAACTATAGTATAAACAAAAACTATGAAGAAATTCCTTTGCACACTGCATGTATCTTATTTTTAAGTGAAGAAACAAAACGGGAACAAATACAATAATTAAAATGAAGTAAAGTTAAATCAACAAACTTACCAGTATTTCAATGGGAAGTATGGGCCTGCTTTTGGCTGAAGAGATGGTCAATGTCTGGTTCCATATTTGTCACTGCTAGTCGCAACAAGTGATGCAAGTGTGCATCCGTTAGTCTTGATCTGGTTGGAGATTTCAAATGTTTAATTCTAGAAAAAGTCTGTTCACAGATATAAGTGCTGCCAAAGATGGTTGCCATTTTGAGTGCATGGTTCCTGAGATGAGGATATGTCTCAGAGGGGACAGATGCATAGAAATAATGAAGGCTGCTTGAAGGCTCATTGCCAGAGGTTTCTTGCTCAATGTTAGGGGTTACGTGCACCATGCCAGAGGTTTCATGATTGTTGCTGTGCCAGATTACATGCTTGTTGCCCAGGGGTTAAATGATCGTTGTCATGGACATGGGGTATCATATGCTTTTTGCCCAGGGGGTGTTACATGCTTGTACCCCAAGGGTTAAATGCTCATTGCATTCCCAGCAGAAACAGCACTGCTGTCTCCTTCAGTCTCCCACCCCAGCGCTTGCTCACAAGCGGTGGCCGGGAGCTGCGTGTACCATCTCTAGTTAGTTACACAGCAGCCCCGCCGCAACCGCAGTCCTTTCTGCCTCACCTGCCCACAGCACAGAGAATTACATGCCAGCACATACTACCAGCCTGGCGCTGTTCTGCCAAGGCTACACAGGCCAGCAGCAGCCAGTGGCCACCAGAAAACATGAGGGAGGGGTTGTGCCAATGCACTGAGAAATTGGTGTGCGTTTTTTTATGTGGCCGCGCACCATTCCTTGACCTCTATATTTCAGCGCATCTTCATGTACAGGGGGGGGGGGGTGTCAGGGAGCATATAAATGTCCTTAGCAGGCCGCTTGTGGTCTGCGGGCCGTAGTTTGACGACCCCTGCTCTAAAGTATACATATTTTAAAAAATTTGTTTTTCCTGGTACGTTTTGTGATGTAGGCCATGCACCATTTTAGTTGCCCTTCTTTGTACAGTCTCTAATGTATTTATATCCTTCTGGAGATATGGCCTCCAGAACTGAACACAGTACTCTAGATGAAGTTGTGCTAATGACCTTATACAGTGGCATCATTACTTCTTTCTTTCTACTGCTGATACCTCTCCCTATGCAACCATGCTTCTGACTTGCCTTCTTCATTGCTTTGTTAAATTGCTTACCTGGATCCCTCTCTTCCTCAGTAGTTTCCATTATAGTGCCATTTATACTATACTGAGTCTTTGGATTTTTGAGATCCAAGTGAATGATTTTGCATTTTTTGGCATTAAACTGTAAATGCTGTGCTCTTTACCATTCCTCTAATCTACCTCATCAGTCATTTGTTTTACCCCTCCTGTTTTACCCCTCCTGGTGTGTCTACACTGTTGCATACCTTTGTGTTATTTGCAAAAAGGCATATTTTACCCTCAATTCCATTTGCAATATCACCATTAAAGATATAAAAAAGCACTGGTCCAAGTACAGATCCCTGGGGTACTCCACTTGTAACCTTTCCCTCCTTTGACTGTACTCTGTTTACTACAACTCTGTTATCTGTCCTGCAACCACGATCTTATCCATTCAACTATCTTAGAATCCAATCCCAAGCTTTCAAGTTTATTTAACAGTCTGCGATGTGGGACCGTGTCAAAAACCTTACTAAAGTCTAGATAAGCTACATCTGCAGCTCCACCTTGATCTATTACTTTAATCACCCAGTCAAAAAAGTCAAGTAGATTTGTTTGACATGATCTTTCCCCAGTAAACCCATGCTGTTTCAGATCCTGTAAGTTGTTGGATTTGATATATTCTACAACTTTGTTTTAAGAGTGTTTTCATCAATTTTCCTACTACTGATGAAAGGCTCACTGGTTGATAGTTGCTTACCGCTTCCTTTCTTCCACTTTTGTGCAGTGGGACTACATTTGCTGTTTTCCAGTCCTATGGGATTACTCCAATAGCTAGTGACTGGTTGAATAATTCTGTTATTGGTTTTACCAGCTCCCCTTTAAGCTCTTTTAGTATCCTCGGATGTATCCCATCTGGCCCCATTGACTTATCCACTTTCAGTTTTGAGAGTTCTTTGAGGACTTTCTCCTCTGTAAATGTACTTGTTTCTCCCTCAGTTTTCTGACTATACTTGCAACTTAACTGTGGCCCTTTTCCCTCTCTTTCAGCAGTGAATACTTAGCAGAAATAATTATTAATATGATCTGCCATTACATTGTCCGCACTGTGTTTTTGCTTACTCCTTACTTCTGGTGCAGGCCATCACTTTTATATAAGGCTCTGTCTTGCCAGGTAGCTTGACTTTGACCTAAATATCCAAATAGCTCCTCATTGCACCAGTTCCTTAGCCAAACATTGAAGTTTCTGATTCTCAGAGTTCTATCTTCCCCTTCGTGTACTGGCAATACTTCTGAAAAAGTCACAGTGGTTGCCACCTGTTTTAGAGCGGTTCCTAACTTCCTAAATTCATCTTTTACGGCCATGACTTCAGCATTAACCAGTTAATTTGTGCATAGGTGGATGATGACATCCACCTCCCCATCTTTTCTTGCTGCCTTTACAATTCTTAGTATGCCTTCTTTATCTCTTGGAGCTGTGGCTCCAGGTAAGCACCTTACTTGTTTCTCTACTTTAGTAGCATTTTCCAGATTTACTCCTCTAATCATAGCATCTCCCAAGAGTGTAGTCCTTTTTGGAGATGAAATTTTCCTGGTCCTACAGTTAGTAGAAGTCCCCATATCTTCCTGTTCTTTATTGCCTATGTTGGTCATACATTCCAACCCTGCAAGAGCAGCATATGAGTTTTGCAGTGTGACCACTTGGGGGATGTGTCTAAGGCCCTCTGTAAGTTTCTGCCTTTCAGAGCCCACAGCAGTCCAGGCAGAATGTCTTCTTGGGGCTCTCTGAGGCAGTGGTCATCGCAAGGACACAGACATCCTACGTAGCTCAGCATGCAGTTTAGTGATCTCCTCCTGCAGCAAAGAAAACAGTTTGCAGATTGGACAGTAACCGAGTCTCCAAAATGTCTCTCTGAAAGCAAATGGATTACATCCACTGCACTGCACCAGGCCAAACATTGTATCAGTTGTATGGTAATAAAAATAATATGTGTTTAGACGTTTGTGTTCAAACTCATCTGCTTCTGTTTCAAACTCACGTCACTTAAGTATTCAAGCTTCTGTTTAGTCTGCAAGCTTCTCTCTCAATGAGCAAGCTCCAAATGAGTCTGCTCACTACTTATATAGTATGTCAGTCAGCTCCTCCCCTTAATCTCTCTTCACACCTAGCTTTAGCTTCTCCTAGTTTCTGTTCACACCTGCTTCGGTTTCAAACTCACAAGTCTCACTTAAGTATTCAAGCTTCACTTTAGTCTGCAAGCTTCTCTCTAAATGAGCAAGCTGCATCAGTGACAATATCTGCACCACCAGTGGAAGAGTCAGATGTTGAGGTGGTAGGTAATATATATGTATGATAATATGTCAATGTAAGGATCATGAATATACATGCAAACTTGGATTAATTGTAACATCCACATGATGCAGATTGTCGTGTGCTCACAAAGGCTGTGTTATTATTGTATACTATTACAATGGAGTCAATATTAAATTAATTTGTTATATGTACTAAGTGAATATTAATGTCATGTTTGAAAGTTGTGGGTATTTTTCAAAAATGCTTCAAACATATGTTACACATTGTGCAAAATAAATTCTGCAGTTGTTCATAATATTTTCAAATTTTCCATTATAGTTCAACCACTGCCACTAGTTGAACAGACCCCTGAGGAGGAAGAACCGGAGGACCATATCTCATTTGTCCTTAGCCCCCTCAGGTCACATCAGATTTCAACACCGAGGCCACCTACTACATTGACAGCACAACAACCAGAAGTGACATCAGATGAACCACAAACCCAGCAACCTGAAATGGCTCAAGCTCCTACAGTATGGCTGACCTACAGATGCCAGACTCCAGCTTCTTTGAGAACTGGAGGAACCACTAGGCAGCCAGCTGGGATGCCCTGGCCCAGCAGGCTCAAAATATGGCTGAGCTGGCCCGACAAAATGTCAGAATTAATAGGTCAGTGCTTCGTCTGGGTGGGGATGTTCATGGCATTAATGCTGTACATGACATACATGACACTTTGCGGGATATAAGAAATGATCTCATGAGATATGAGGACTGCTCATTATCATTAATGGAGGGCATCTCCCAGCAGCATGGGACTTTAATTTGGCTGCTGGAAGGGATGGGCCAGGCACAGAGGGAGCACAACTCCACACTTACAGGAATCATGCAAGCCCTAACAACACTTACAGCTGCTGCCTCTAGTGTAAGCCCCAGCCGCACACCCCCAGTGCAGCCTCCTGTGAGACGATCGGGCCGTACACTGCAACCCCCAGACCAGCCTTCACAGGGTAAATCTGGCAGACGAAGATAATTCATTTTTTTAACTAAAATATTGTTTAGACATTGTTTTGTTCAAATCACTGTTTGGTGTACACATATGTTAATGTGTATAAGGTTGTATTTATTGTCATTTCAGTTTCTGAAGAAACACACCCCCCCCCCCCCCCCCCCCCCCCCAAAACTAACCTTGTAATTTGTTATAGGTACTTTTTATAACATAGGTAAAAACCACACATGGGGTAAAAATAAACACAAAAACCATTGTGGCAATTGGCCAAACATTAACGCAAAAGGTTCAATTAATAGTAAAGCTTGTAGTTCATCCACTGAGGTACACCGTACATCATTGGGCCATGGAGTTCAGATATCCCAATAACCACAATATTTACCAGTTTTGGTACTTGTGTACTATCACGGCGCCCATCGCATCGCAGACCATAAGGCATGCAATGCGATATCGCGCGATGTTCCCCAATGTCAAACAATGTTAAAATTGTATGGCATTGTATATGGCATACAATGCCATACATTGCGATGCGATTATAAATTGTTAAGCACCCTAATGGGTGCTTACAATGTTAAATGCACCCCCACGCCACCCCCACTATGAATGTGAACCCGAAGCCTGGCGAGCGCAGCGGTACGCGTCCTCCGACCTTTTCATACCCCGACTATCCACGTTGGTGTGGAGTTGATTTTATAAAGTGTGGCGAGCCCGAAGCGTGGCAAGCGGACGCGCATTACTTCACAGGTATACACGTCCGCTTGCCACGCTTCAGGCTCGCCACACTATATAAAATGGGGGGTGGCATGGGGGTGCATTTAACATTGTAACCACCCATTAGGGTGCTTAAAAACACCCATTAGGGTGCTTATACAATTTTACATCGTATAGGGGGCTTACATAGCATCGCAGTGCATCGGGTGTATGGCATGCGATGCCATGCAATGCAAAATCATGCGACTAAATATCGGGGGCGCCGTGATAATACACAAGTACCCCAGTTTCTTATATAACACTCACATACTGTATCAGTCCCTTCCCCAGTGGAGCTTACAGTCTATATTCTATACCACATGTACACTCACACACAGACATTCTAGGGTTATTTTTGTTAGGATCCAATGAACCTATATATTTTTGGATTGTGGGAGGAAACCTGAGTACCCGGAGGAAACCCACTCAAGCACGGGGAGAATATACAAACTCTGCACAGTTAGGGCCAAAATAGGAAAGATCACAAAATAAAAAACTTTGATGCATGTCGACCTTGTGGTGTTGACATAATGATTTCCAACCTAGTGGCTGCCTATCCAATTATTTCATTATATATATATATATATATATATATATATATATATATATATATACAGTTTCTAGTTCTGGCACTCGCTATAATGAAGACGGTATCTTGCCTGTTGCCATCTGCCGAAAGGGACAGCTCACTGTAGCCACCCACACAACCACGTACTTGCAGCGGCACTCAGGACCAATAAAGAAACACACAGAGGCAGCCCAATGTATGCCAATGTTTCAATAAGATTTACTTATTTTCCTCAGGGCAAAGTACAAATAAAAACTCACCATTATATGTGCTCATGCCTTCACCAAACCAGTCCAATAGAGACGCAGTCCCTGCAGCCGCCGGAAGCCGCCCGGAAGCGTCCCACATCGGATGACGTCACCCAGTGCACCCGACACCCATACAAAAAGTAAACAAGAAATAATGCAACTGAAAAAAATAGAAATATAAATACACATCAGTGCATATATTACAATAACATGTATACGCATATAACATATAATCATCTTTAAGAGAGTGCTCTGTTGCGTACGAACATAACTATAAAAATCACAAGAAGCAGCTGAGACCCATTGTCTCGTTTCTTTATTGGTCCTGAGTGCCGCTGCAAGTACGTGGTTATATATATATATATATATATATATATATATATATATATATATATATATATATATATATATATAGACATTGTAAGGGCTCTGCACACACTAAATTAACTGATAATAAATAGTGGAGATTTGGTTCATGAATTGATCAATGCATTTAAGCCTGCAGCCCCCTTCACGGGACCCCACTTTTCTGCAGGTCCTAGCACTATCGCTCAATATGGCTACAATACACATAGCTATCACATGTTTGATTCCAGGCATGCTATCTGGTCTAAAGCTCACAGCAGACTGTGCTTTTATAGGTGAGCAGTTACCAACACACCTGTCACTAATCATCTAGGGAACTGGTTATCATAAGCTATGGAGTCTTAGCTAAAACAGGGTGCATGAGAGAATGTGACCACAATAAGACTAATTAAAAAATTAATCTAATAAACAATATATACACTAAACATCGGCACTCACCTTTCCTAGTTTTGGGGTGCCCTATGGCTTGTGACCACATTGTTTAAACAGACATTGTAAGGGCTCTTTTTAGAAAAAAATCAAAAGAGATTTTATGGGGCTTTCCCACAGCGCTGGACCTTTGGAATCAGTATAACCAGGATGATTTTTTATTTATACAAGTGAATGCAGTCCACTCCGCCTTTAAAAATTCAAGAACAATTTATTAAAAAAACGTGAAAAAATCCAAATCACGAAATTCCTCAAAATTTCCACAAAAAAAATGGCTTCCATATACCATAAAACATGCAAAAAAAGTCACGCAAAAAATATATAAAAAGTATAAAAAAATGTATAAAATATCCAAAACAGTTCCTTTTATAGCACGGTTACTGCCTCATAGGGAAATTGGTGATATATGGATGACACAGACCAGACCTTTTCGGGGAGACTTATGATCTTGTAGCAAAAAGTATGTATCCCATAGGGAAAAGATGTAATTCCCGGGTGTCTCCTATGGGGCCCTTTTACACAGTCTCACAGCCACCTCTCCAAGGTTTGGAGCACAGAATGGGGGAAAATATAAGGAGATCACTCTCACCCTTCCGCTGTATACACTGTCTGGAGACTTCTCCTTGGATAGGGGATGTCACGGCCGACCACACTGCCACTGCAGGTGTCCGTGCGGCCCCTTCACCTCTGGATATCGTCTTCAGGGAAGCTGTACACTCAGAGACTGCTCTGCCACTGCAGTCTCTGGATTCTCCTGCCTTCCAGTGTACACGACTTTACTCACGGTGGATAACTGCAGGGGCTGGAGATGATACCAGAACCGTCTCTCACTACGGTGCGCTCAGCCGGCTGTAATCAGCTGTGCGCCTCCTGCTCCCTCCATGAACGATAGTCAGATGGCTTGCGGATGGGTGGTTTGTGCGGGACTGTCCATGCACCTGTCCGACCTCAGTCTAAACAAGCGCCGCTCAGCTACCCGCTTGTAAGCGCTCTCCTTCTCCTCTCCCACTATCACCTTTGTTCCTTGTCTGTGATTGCAGTAAAACCAAATGGAAAAACTCCAAAGCTGCTGCCGCCAACGCGTTTCTACCCTCTCAGGGTCTTTATCAAGGCACAGCTGGAGTCAGCGTCTCCTAATTATTTATACCCTCCCTGAAAAGATCTGGTCTGCTTGTTCCGGGGCAAATTCATGCATGTTCCATGGTTCTCTTAAAGTGAAAACACTTTAATAATACAGCCTCTGCTTTAAATTGCCTGTTGTCTCAGAAAGCACACAGGTGTCTCAATTCATTTATAAAGACATAGCATAAATAACTCATAAACTAACAAAAACATCACCTACTCTAAAGATATATAAGAAAAATTATTTTGAGGCAGTAACTGCACTCAGGTATGTCACGGGAAAAAGCAGTGAAACATCATTACAAGAACCATTTTGTTTCGAACTCTCCATTTAACCCATTGGGTTGGAGGGTGTCCAGTTCATATATCCAGCGCATTTCTGCGCGTGCTAGATCGCCCATTATATCCATTTTCCTCCAATTACCTTTTATACAATCGATTATTTTAAAACTGATTATATCGTTGGGGGAACACTGGTGTGCTTTTTTAAAATGGGCTGACATGCAGTGGGACTCCACACCTTTTCTTATATTGTTCAGGTGTTCTCTAAACCTTATTTTGAACTGTCTTGTAGTTCTTCCCACATATTGGCCCTTATTCAGATCTGTGCGGCCGGAGCCGCACACGGTGCTCCGGCCGCACAAACCAATCCCCGCCCATGATAAGGATCGCCACGGCCGTCCGTACACGGACGGCTGGCGATCCGCAAGAAAATGGTGGGGCGTACGCCTCCACCATGGTGGGAGCTGCCCCCTGCATTCGATGGTCGGCGACCATCGAAGGCAGGGCCGCACGCCCCACCAGGTCCCGCAAGCTGAGACCACACGGACAATCGTCCGTGTGATAGCTTGTATGGGGGCTGAGAGCTGACATCCGGCGACGTCAGCTTCCCGCCCCCATCACTGGCGTCATACCCTCATTAGCATGCATACGCCCCGCGTTTGCATGGGAACGCCCATGAAACGCGGGGCGTATGCATAGGGAAATGAGGGTATGAAGCCCCTCACGCCCCTATACGCCCCCTTTGCGGCGGACGAACTACGTCTGCGGCGAATTGGGCTGCACATGCGCAGATTGACCTCTGCGCATGTGCAGACTGAAAACATCGGCGGTACGGCCGCACGCGGGCCGTACCGCACGATTCAGAATAAGGGCCATTGTTTCTTGCACGCACATTCTATTAAATAGATCACATTTTGGCTGTTGCATGTGGCAAACTGTTCTATTTTATAGGGTTTTTTTGTTACATTTGACATGAAGGTATCAATTTTATTCCCTTCTAACCCTTTACAATGTTTGCAACCTGCACAAGCCCCGCATCTAAAAAATCCCCTGCTCTTAATCCTTGTTAGCATGTTGTGCTTTGGGGCTGATGCGCTTCTCACAACCCAATTCTTTATATTCGGGGCTCTCTTATAAATTACTTCTGGTTTGTTCAAAACAAAATTGCCTAAAATAGGGTCAGCTTTTAGCAGACCCCAATGGTTTTTTAATTTTTTTTTCTATTTCCCTATGGTCCTTGTTATAGGTGGTTATGAATGATGTTGAACAATCCTTTTTATTTTTGTTCTTATTGTTGACTAAAAGGGCTCTCCTATTAATTTTGTCTACCTCTCCCAGTGTTTTATCCAATGTGTTATCATACCCCTTACTCAGAAATTGATTTTTTACTTCTATCACTTGATCCAAATATATTTCGTTCTTAGTGCAGTTTCTTTTTATTCTGCGAAATTGGCTGCCTGGCACTCCCCTCAGCCAATTGGGGTGATGGTTGCTCTCTTTTCTGATGAAAGAATTGCTATCTGTGGGCTTACTGTAATTTTTTGTCATAATTTTGGAATCTTCCACATATATCATCAGATCCAAAAAATGAATCTGTGTTTCACTTGACTCAAAACTTAACACAATGCCCACATCATTTTCATTCAGGGTATTCTTAAACACCTCCAAGGTATCCTTACACCCCCGCCACACAAATATCACGTCATCTAAGTAGCGATGGTATGTGACCAAATTCGCCCCCAGCTCCCGCCACACATGTGACTCCTCCCACATGCCCATGAAAATATTGGCGAAGCTAGGGGTGAATTTCGTCCCCATCGCTGTCCCGGCGCACTGCAAGTACCATCCCTCCTTAAATACAAAATAATTATTTTTCAATATAAAATCAATACTCTCTAAAATGAAAGCCTTTAAATCTTCATTAAAATCTTCACTTGTAAGTGCCGCATTTATTGCTTTAAGACCATCTTCATGTTGGATGATTGTATACAAAGATGATACATCAGCCGATACTAATATATCACCTTCTTTCCAAACTACCCTATCCAATTTATTTATGATGTCCATTGTGGCCTTTAGATATGCCTTTCCCTTGCATACTATCGGTTGCAAATGGTGATCCACCATTTCTAAAAGGTTGGAGGTTATTGACCCCACTCCGGCCACTATCGGACGCATTGGAGGATCGTTTACATTTTTGTGGACTTTAGGCAGCCCGTATATCACCGGTATTACTGGTGTATCTATATTTAAAAACTCTTTTTCTTTTTCTGATATAATGCCCTTTTTATGGTATTTCTCTGTGAGATTTTTAAGTTTATCTTTTATCATTTCTGTTGGATTTTTTCTTAAGGGTGTATACGTGTTTCTGTCCAATAACATATCAGAGCGGAGAAAGAGCGGATATAAAGCACATCTTTTGGTCTTGTGTGAAATTAATTTTTTTGTTATAATATGTGGTGTCCATTAGGACCACCCCACCCCCCTTATCCGTGGGCTTAATAGTAAGAGATTTGTTTTTTTGCAGGTTTTCTAGGGCTTCTTTCTCCCCTCTTGTTATATTAGATTGGGAATATTTCTTTTTTGCGCACATCTTTTTGAGATCCTCTCCTACAAGTTTACCATATGTTTCCACAAAGTTACCTCTGCTGAAAACAGGATTAAAGGTAGATTTTTTGCGGAAATTTTGTTTTTCTTCTTTATCCACTTCCCTGTCCTCATCCTCTATGGTGTCAGTATCTTCTGCATTCTTTTTGTAAAAAATTCTTTTTAATGCTAATTTTCTTAAGTGACATTGTACGTCCACATATAGATCAAATGACCTTGCTGAGTTGGTGGGGCAGAATTTTAACCCTTTACCTAGAATGCTTTTTTCATTTTGTGTTAACTCATGTGAACTGATATTGTGAATCTTTATTTCTTCTAAACGTGATTTTTTCTGTGATTTATTTATTTGTTTTTTTCTTGGCAAAAAATAGCTTATTCCTTTCCTTATTTTTTTCTTTTCTTTTTGCTATTCCCCCCCTGTGACCCCTTTTTTATTATTTTTATTACTCTTTTGTTGTGGGTTGGAGGTTCTCACCTCCTCCAGTGATCCCTCCTTTGGTGATGTGTACCTTCTCCTAAAAAATCACCAAAACTTTCATTAGTGCCATAGTTTTCTCTGGTGTCATAACTCTTATTATTTTTCTTTCTATTGTCGTGATTATAATTCTTATGATGATAATAATTATCTTTATGTCTCCTATACGTGAATTGTGTGTAATTTCCCCCCCCCCCCGTGTTGTTTGTGGGTGTGTCCTACCCCCCTTTTCTCTTAGCATGTCATATTTATTCCATGTTGGTATGTTATAATCATAGGACTCTTCTCTATTGGACCTATGTTTACTCGGTGTTATGGAGTCTCTGTACTCTGTCTCTTCTCTGTAGGGGCTGCTTTCTATTATTTCTGTGCGATCTCTTTTAGTATGTTTCTGGTTAACATAAGCTATGGAGTCTTAGCTAAAACAGGGTGCATGAGAGAATGTGACCACAATAAGACTAATTAAAAAAATTAATCTAATAAACAATATATACACTAAACATCGGCACTCACCTTTCCTAGTTTTGGGGTGCCCTATGGCTTGTGACCACATTGTTTAAACAGACATTGTAAGGGCTCTGCACACACTAAATTAACTGATAATAAATAGTGGAGATTTGGTTCATGAATTGATCAATGCATTTAAGCCTGCAGCCCCCTTCACGGGACCCCACTTTTCTGCAGGTCCTAGCACTATCGCTCAATATGGCTACAATACACATAGCTATCACATCAATGTTTGATTCCAGGCATGCTATCTGGTCTGAAGCTCACAGCAGACTGTGCTTTTATAGGTGAGTAGTTACCAACACACCTGTCACTAATCATCTAGGGAACTGGTTAACATAAGCTATGGAGTCTTAGCTAAAACAGGGTGCATGAGAGAATGTGACCACAATAAGACTAATTTAAATATATATATATATATATATATATATATATATATATATATACACATATATATATATCTATATATATATATATATATATATATATATATATATATATATATGGTGTGTGGTGCACAGACAGCGCTGCCACTCACTAAGTGTTAACCAGTGATTTACAAATATATATATAAAGTGCACAGTGCAGTGTGCAAAAAACGCAAAAAATGTCTATTAAAAATTATTAAAAACACTCCAGAGTTCAAACTGTGTCGTCAGATGTCATCAGGTTGGCCTAATTTCAATAAGACCAATAGATAAAAAATAGAAATGTGGTATGACTTCTGCGCCTTCAGTGTATCAATAATCCTTCTTAGTTAATCAATATATGCGTACCATCTTTACAGCGATCTCCTTCCCTCGCTTTCTCTCCTGTAGACACGTCTCAAGAAGGCGCTCCAGGCATAGGGAAAGTCGATGGGGGAGTGTATTATTACAAGTGATCACTTTTTGGTGACTTAATTGAATAATATTTAAAAGTGCTTGTGCATAGGAATATAATTGGTGAATAACGCCACCTAGTGGAATATTTAAAATGATCCACGTGCTGATCACCTCGTGAAAAAGGCTTTATAAAGGGTAAAAACAAACAACTCACAATTGGAGCCTGTACCTCCAGGTATTATCCAATGGGTATCGTCCAGATCCCTTAAAGCCAAAAAAGGTCTCCCAAATGGGAAAAGAATATAGCGTAATATTGCTTATACACAATAAAACATTTATTTCAAAAAAGCAATGTACATTAATTAAAAGAAAACATGCATGAGGACAGTAAAAAAATTAATGGACCCGTACATTGGCAAAAATAGATATAGCTCTTATCTGATTTATGATGCCAGTGGGGGATGGAGAGGTCGTTTGCCCAAACGGTTTCGTCCCTTCTAATCCTTATGGTGGGACTTCCTCAGGGGTTAACCCTGGCATCATAAATCAGATAAGAGCTATATCTATTTTTGCCAATGTACGGGTCCATTCATTTTTTTACTGTCCTCATGCATGTTTTCTTTTAATTAATGTACATTGCTTTTTTTTAAATAAATGTTTTATTGTGTATAAGCAATATTACGCTATATTCTTTTCCCATTTGGGAGACCTTTTTTGGCTTTAAGGGATCTGGACGATACCCATTGGATAATACCTGGAGGTACAGGCTCCAATTGTGAGTTGTTTGTTTTTACCCTTTATAAAGCCTTTTTCACGAGGTGATCAGCACGTGGATCATTTTAAATATTCCACAAGGTGGCGTTATTCACCAATTATATTCCTATGCACAAGCACTTTTAAATATTATTCAATTAAGTCACCAAAAAGTGATCACTTGTAATAATACACTCCCCCATCGACTTTCCCTATGCCTGGAACGCCTTCTTGAGACGTGTCTACAGGAGAGAAAGCGAGGGAAGGAGATCGCTGTAAAGAAAGATATCACTACATGAGAATTCCCCACTCATTTGATGGTACGCATATATTGATTAACTAAGAAGGATTATTGATACACTGAAGGCGCAGAAGTCATACCACATTTCTATATATATATATATATATATATATTCTCCCAATAGTATTGCCAGGCGCCCTATGGTGTTTCCTTTCTCTCTCAGCTATATAATTCATACACAATAGGTTTTAAACATAAAACATTTATTAAAAGAAAATATTTAAACGCTTTTTCCATATCCAGTTCTTTATCAGAGGTGAAATTTCACAAGATTAGGGATGGAACATAAACCCAACGCGTTTCGTCTTGTTATGAGACTTCTTCAGGGGTATACATGTTTTAAACCAATCTACAAAAGTAAAATACAGCAATGAGAGACATAGTACATATATCTACAAAAGTAAAATACAGCAATAAGAGAGACATAGTACATATATACTGTATGGTAAGTATTCATACATAGAGAGACATATTACATATACATAGATTCAAACATTTTTATAATTCAAAAATTCTCTATCATAAAAAATGGAGATGGGGGACAAACGAGCGGAGCATTCTTATACTTATTGTAATGGACGTCATTCGTCCTAAGTGGTGGTTATTATACAACCTTAGATCAAGGAAATTTTCTTTACTTTATCATCTTGGGAAGTTACCCTATTAATATAATATTATTATGGGTGATATTTTTAAACATGGAAATATATGTACTTTACCTTTAATAGGTCTATTGTTGGTTCTTTCCCAGTTGTATAGAGAGTAATATATATTGGCCCTCTGGTGGAATAAATGGTTCCTCCTGTGTTAGGTGGAACGCTTATTTTGGTGAACACCTATGGTCATAGACAATATTTCAATATGCAATTTCATTAAATATCCGGTTTAAAGAACCGAAAATACACAAAGAATATATACATACCCTTTTATATGGGATATTTCGCTAAACAGGGGCTCTCCTATAATCCAATATTGGAATCAAATTCAAACTACCATCAAATAATGACCTCTGTTGGTCCTACAAAGGTTGAGTGTTTTTTTTACTAAACCCGCCATACAAATTTTTATCACGTATCACAAACATTTTTTTGAAAAAATAAGGTTAACATACCTCTAATAATTAGGAAAATTGGTCCTCTAGAATATTATTATTCGGGAAAACAATCAGGCTGCTTCTATAACCAGGTATACCAATGTAATATTACAAGAGAGATTTAACAAGGACCATTCTTAGAACAATTCTCACATACAAAAGTGCAAACATACTCTCATTTACTTTACCTGTGAAATAGGTGCATATGCTCACATCAAGACTCAGCCTGCAAGTGACTATGTGTGTCTCTGTGCAGGTATTTATAGGGAGAGGCTTGTGACCTCACTTCCTGTTATATATATTTTTTTTTTTCAAATGTGTACCTATATCTTTAATTATTACTATTCCTACAAAGTGACTAATTTTATTACATATATATTATCCAAGTGAAAATGATTCAGGTGTAGTTATATTACTGAAATCATGTTATTGAAGCGTGTTCAATATATATATATATATATATATATATATATATATATATATATATATATATATATATATATATATATATATATATATATATATATATATATATATTCTATAGTCCATTCTTTGGAGTGAGGGACTAAGTGGACTGGTATATAAGTGTATCTAACAACTAGGCCACTATTCGTAACTAAAAAACTATATGAAATATATTAGGGATATAAAATATCTCCTAATTGAATGGTTTGCGTTCCACCTATCCGATGGTGGAACGCACAACCATTTTCTTGGACTGCGCCTGAGTGTGGTGACGGTCTGCGTTCCACCCTCGTGATTGGTGGATCGCACCGCCATTTTGATCATCCTCAAATATAGGAAGCCAGAATGATGCGTTTCAGCCCATTAACAGCTGGAACGCACCGCCATTTATAACTGCCCTGGGATTCTAAAGTACATTGCTGCGTTCCAACTATCATTGGAGCGCTGAACCTCTGAGGCCATCTTATCATTGCGATTAGGAGGTGTCATGTTCTAATGGATATACTGGAGATATATTATTTTAGATAGTATTTAAGATGTCCAGCGAACCATCCCTCTCATAGATAAGGCGCATCTAAATAAAAAATCAGGATGGGCTATTGTTTACTGGCTTATTAGTGTGATTTTGACATTTATATGAGCGACTTACATTACTAAAGGAAGGAAAATTAGTGGATATACAAAATACATTTTAGGCTAGAAATACTAATGTTCCTATGTGATAGAACCCACACGTTCTTGTGAAAGTTAATTAGGGCTAATATAAATATAATTTAGTGAGAATTCTTCCAAGAATAGGTTCCTGTTTTACAGTTTTCATAAACCATTAAACCCATAGAAACGTCATTGTTGCAATTGCACTCATAGAAATAACATTGTTTCTCAGTCTATCCACATGTATAGTGCTTCATACAATTTTTATACATTTTTTTATATACATATTGCTCAGGTCTTTACACGCTCCTATTTATATATAATTCTTTCAGATAGTACATTGTCATTTACATACAAATATAGACTTTTTCATTTACATTGCCGTATTGTTCTTACATTTACATACAGGTATAATTTTTTACATCTATCAATTTTTTGTTTATTTTATTAACATTTGAAAGTGCTTTATTCATAAAAACAAGCCATTACATGTATAGACCCAGATCAATGTGTCTGTAAGCTAATCATACCTGGGTATATTTAAAGAAAAGGAGTAATTTTGATGCCTTCATTTAGCCCATTGGGGATCATACTATTAAGGGAAAAAAATCCAAAATGATTCCCTCATAGTCAATAGCTTTTCTCTATCTCCTCCTCTGGCATTTTCCTGGATGTGTTCCAAGACCGAAAATTAAAAGGAGTAAATTTTAGAATCGTGGTGCTGTTCAAAGTGCCTAGGAAGGCTGTACGTTTGTACTTTTCTTTTTATATTCCTTAGGTGTTCTTGGATTCTAATTTTTAAACTCCTTTTAGTTTTTCCCACGTATGATAGCTCACATCCACATTTAATCATGTACACCACAAACGTGGTATTACATGTTATCACTTTGTCCATTCTATATTCCTTTTTTAGATTACTAAATAAATACTTATTTATGTGGTTGCAACAAATACATCTGTTGCAGGGTTATAACCCTTTTCTATCCAAAAACCCAACCTGTGAGGGCGGGTCTATATTCACAATCCTTTTGAGTTGACTCGGAGCTAATATACTTTTTAGATTTTTGGCTTTCTTATAGACTATATCTGGTCTATCAGGTAGATGAGGGCCAAGGATCGGGTCCATTTTTAACACGTGCCAATGTTTTTCCAAGCATTTCTTGATGGCCTTATTTTCTTGGCTATATTGTGTTATGAACGGACTCAGTTTTTTTGTTGTAGGACCTTTTTCTTTAATTTGTAAAAGGTAATTTCTATTTAAAATGGCTGCCCTTTCTTGGTCTTTATACAAGTCTATACTCTTATAGCCCCAATCTAAGAAGTTTTTTACTAATAGGTTTGATTGTTCCCAGTAGGTCTGTATGTCACTACAATTTTTCCTAATTCGAACAAATAGGGCATATGGCACGTTATTAATTCATCTATTCAAATGGCAGCTGTTGGCACGGATGTAGCTATTTGCATCTTTTTTTTTTTAAGTAAGTCTTGGTGCTTGATTTTATTGGTTGGATCTACTGTTAGTACAATGTGGAGAAAATCTATCTCTGTTGTATGTTCTTTATGGGTGAACTTTAAATTATAGTTGTTAGTTTGTAATTCATGTACAAACAGGTCCAAACTGATTTTGTCACCTTCCCATATAAAGATTAAATCATCTATATATCTCTTATAGAATATTATATGGTTGGTTTTAAAATTGGCTTCTTCATACAGAGTCTCTTTCTCCCAGCTGTCCATGAAGATATTAGCATACGAAGGCGCAAATTTAGTGCCCATGGCCGTCCCTTGTTTCTGAACATAATGGATATCATTAAATTCAAAATGGTTGTGGTTTAAAACGAAATCTATTCCTTTCAATATGAAAGTTCTTTCTTTTTCCATAACTTTTTTATCTTCCACAAGTATTTTCTCTACAGCTTCCAGGCCTTTAGAATGGGGAATACAAGTGTATAAAGCTTGCACATCGACTGTTGCCCACCTATATGTGGGCTCCCAATTTATACTTTCCAGTTCTCTAAGGACCTGAGTAGAGTCTTTAAGATAGGACTTCTGTAGCTTTACATAGGGTTTAAGTTTTAGGTCAAGGTAATGTGACAAGTTGGCCATTAAAGACTCAACCCCTGCTACTATGGGTCGGCCCGGCGGGTGATCCTTATTTTTATGTATCTTAGGTATGTGATAAATTGTCATTGTCTTTATAAGCTTTATACAACAAAACATCTTCTTGATAGATTTCCAAAGGGTTGGAATCTAGCTTTTGATATGTGGCTGGGTCCTCTATAAGTTTATGGGCTTCAGAGAGGTAGTTAGTCCGATCTTGTAGGACAACTCTCCCCCCCCCCCCTTATCCGCTATTTTGATTATTACTTCCTTATCATTTTTTTAATTCCTTTATCGCTTTTTGTTCCTGTGATGTAAGGTTACTACATTTCTTATCTTCTATTTTTATTTTCCTTAGGTCATCTTTAACTAATTTGTAGAAGACTTCCATATGGTGTCCTTTGGACTCCACTGGAAAGAATTTTGAAGGAGGAGCTACTAAAGGTTTAGGAACGTTGGATTCATTTATCGGATTTTTTAGAAAGTGTCTTCTAATGTACTTATTCAGGTCTACGAAAAGATCAAATTTTTTAGAATGTTGGTCCGGGGCAAATTTTAATCCTTTTTCTAATACCGCGACTTGGGATTTAGAAAGGACCTTCTTAGAAAGGTTGATGATTCCTGTATCACTGGATCTTTCTGGAAGTGTGCCACCCTTTTCTTTTTTGTGGAGTTTTCTGCCCCCTCTCTTTCCCCTTCTCCTAAAGACCTTTTTATACTTATAGGGGACTCCAGTCTTTGGTATAAAGTCTCTCTCCCTTGTGTATAAGGGAGGGCCACCCTTCTTTTCCCTAAAAAATGATGGTGACCTGGGGATGGGGATCTCAATACCTCTTGCCTGTTTTGGGTCTCAGGGTAATATGGTCTTCTTGGTGGAGTATAACGTCCCTGATTTTCCCTTCTTTCATATTGGTTCCTATACATATTTTTATAAGGATACCTGTAACCTGGTGACCTCCATTTATTCCTTTCAATACGTTGAAAGGAGTTATTTCGTTTTTGATACGAGTCCCGTCTATATGGTGGGTGTCTTATTTTACTTTCAAAGACTTCTTCATTATCCTCCCAATGATTCCTAGAGTATTTACGTTGTCTAGGAGTATACTGGTTAGTATCTTGTGCCCAATTACGTATTTTTCCCTTCTCATAGTCCTGTTTGTCCCTAATGAATTTTTTCTGTTTACGTGATATTATTTCTGTTTCTAAGCTGTCGATTTTTCCTTGTAAATCTAAAACGTCTCTTTAAAATTCATCATTTTCTTCAAATTTAGCCAGAGATGCCTCTAGTTTTTCAAGGTCTTTTTCATGCTTATCTAGATCTTTTTATTATAATGGCATACAATGCGACCAATGTGATGGACCCGATTTTACATAGGGAACAATGTTAAATGGGCCAATGTACCCGATTTTTTATTGTATACCCACCATGATGGGTAATTTGTATGTCAAATGCCCCCCCATTGTTAATGCCACCCCACGATGAACGCCAACCCGAAGCGTGGCGAGCGGCGGTGGTACGCGTCCTCTGACCTTTTCATACCCCCACTATCCACGTCGGTGTGGAGTTGACTTTATATAGTGTGGCGAGTGCAGCGAGCATTGCTTCACAGGTATTACGCGTGTGCTCGCCACACTGGCACTCGTACGCTCGGTGGCTCGCTGCGCTAGCCACACTATATAAAATCAAGTGCCACCGAGTGTGGTGAGCGCATGCGTAATACCTGTGAAGTAATGCTCGCTGCGCTCGCCACGCTTCGGTCTCGGTGGCTCGCTGCACTCGTCACACTATATAAAATCAACTCCATGCCGACGTGGATAGTGGGAGTATGAAAAGGTCGGAGGACGCGTACCGCCGCCCCTTGCGGGCTGGCGTTCATCGTGGGGTGGCGTAACAATGGGGGGGCATTGTACTATACTGCTCTTTCATCTGAAACATGCTGTAACTCTGCTTAATACAAACTGTTTCTATTTAAAAACGAGTGCTGGTATGTTCCTACCCTTAACGCCTAGGCTGGGTAAGTGATATATATATATATATATATATATATATTATTTTTTTTTTCACAAATGGTGGACCATGCGCCACATATAGATATCAGAGTCCCGTATAAAAGAACCTCCAGGCAGTTCACTTGGGGTATGTAGAGGCACACTAAGGACCAATGCGTCCCTGCAGCAACCTTTTTCCAACACGGAGCCTCTGGGATCCACAGAGGAAATTTTCTAGGCAGCAAAAGAGAAGAAAAAGGTGCGCTCCATAGTGCATTAAAAGAGACAATTTATTGAGGAAATAAAACAATTCCCGGGTACAGCAATATAAAAGCCTCGTACCTAATAGCAAAGCTCTGTGGACTGGCTACCACATGACATGTACATACGATCCAAGGCAAGACAGCTCACAGATTCGAACCCTCTGGGACTCCCTTCAGAACGCCGCCAGGCTGGTTTTCCGTGCAGAGGACGGGGGAAGCCACTGGAGTAGAGCGTCACAGGAGGAGGTGTAGTAGGTGAGCGACGTAAGCCACGCCCTGACGCGTTTCGTCACTAAGACTTCGTCAGAGGGCGTGGTTATTACGTCCGCTCACTCGGGTTTTATGGTGCAGTCACCAGAAACCACTAGCCCGTGATTGGTCAAATGGGAGATGACGCGGCCGCGAAGCATGGTTACATATGTAAATAACAATGAGTGAACTGTAGTATGGGACAATTTACAGGCCCTGATAGGCTCAGTGGTGGGGACACATCCACAAAGCAACCAATGGCTGCAATCCCACACGAAACGATGTAAAGGACAGAGCTATTTTGCTGTGGATTTACAATTAAAAACACACATATATTATTAAAAAATATACATATACAGGCAATATGACATAACAGAATTTGTACAATACAAATATATAGACAAATCAAACAAATAGAAGTATACACTCTTCATACATATAAAAAAGCGAGTGCAATTAGCAACACAAGACCTCATAGATCAAACAGTGCAATCTTGCATGTCTGGTATCGGGTTGAAACCCGTTTAGTATCAGTCTTCATCTGTAACGCATACAAACATGTACATATACAAGAAATTACAGAAAAATAACAACATATTAAAAATCGCCCCAATAAATTGGTTCGTGTGGACAACCCCCTAGCCAAACAATTAATTGGTCAAGAGGCTGTAACGTTAGCATACCACTGCCTCATGTTGTCACTGGGTATCACAGCTGTGAAATTTTAAATATTCCACAAGGTGGCGTTATTCACCAATTATATTCCTATGCACAAGCACTTTTAAATATTATTCAATTAAGTCACCAAAAAGTGATCACTTGTAATAATACACTCCCCCATCGACTTTCCCTATGCCTGGAACGCCTTCTTGAGACGTGTCTACAGGAGAGAAAGCGAGGGAAGGAGATCGCTGTAAAGAAAGATATCACTACATGAGAATTCCCCACTCATTTGATGGTACGCATATATTGATTAACTAAGAAGGATTATTGATACACTGAAGGCGCAGAAGTCATACCACATTTCTATATATATATATATATATATTCTCCCAATAGTATTGCCAGGCGCCCTATGGTGTTTCCTTTCTCTCTCAGCTATATAATTCATACACAATAGGTTTTAAACATAAAACATTTATTAAAAGAAAATATTTAAACGCTTTTTCCATATCCAGTTCTTTATCAGAGGTGAAATTTCACAAGATTAGGGATGGAACATAAACCCAACGCGTTTCGTCTTGTTATGAGACTTCTTCAGGGGTATACATGTTTTAAACCAATCTACAAAAGTAAAATACAGCAATGAGAGACATAGTACATATATCTACAAAAGTAAAATACAGCAATAAGAGAGACATAGTACATATATACTGTATGGTAAGTATTCATACATAGAGAGACATATTACATATACATAGATTCAAACATTTTTATAATTCAAAAATTCTCTATCATAAAAAATGGAGATGGGGGACAAACGAGCGGAGCATTCTTATACTTATTGTAATGGACGTCATTCGTCCTAAGTGGTGGTTATTATACAACCTTAGATCAAGGAAATTTTCTTTACTTTATCATCTTGGGAAGTTACCCTATTAATATAATATTATTATGGGTGATATTTTTAAACATGGAAATATATGTACTTTACCTTTAATAGGTCTATTGTTGGTTCTTTCCCAGTTGTATAGAGAGTAATATATATTGGCCCTCTGGTGGAATAAATGGTTCCTCCTGTGTTAGGTGGAACGCTTATTTTGGTGAACACCTATGGTCATAGACAATATTTCAATATGCAATTTCATTAAATATCCGGTTTAAAGAACCGAAAATACACAAAGAATATATACATACCCTTTTATATGGGATATTTCGCTAAACAGGGGCTCTCCTATAATCCAATATTGGAATCAAATTCAAACTACCATCAAATAATGACCTCTGTTGGTCCTACAAAGGTTGAGTGTTTTTTTTACTAAACCCGCCATACAAATTTTTATCACGTATCACAAACATTTTTTTGAAAAAATAAGGTTAACATACCTCTAATAATTAGGAAAATTGGTCCTCTAGAATATTATTATTCGGGAAAACAATCAGGCTGCTTCTATAACCAGGTATACCAATGTAATATTACAAGAGAGATTTAACAAGGACCATTCTTAGAACAATTCTCACATACAAAAGTGCAAACATACTCTCATTTACTTTACCTGTGAAATAGGTGCATATGCTCACATCAAGACTCAGCCTGCAAGTGACTATGTGTGTCTCTGTGCAGGTATTTATAGGGAGAGGCTTGTGACCTCACTTCCTGTTATATATATTTTTTTTTTTCAAATGTGTACCTATATCTTTAATTATTACTATTCCTACAAAGTGACTAATTTTATTACATATATATTATCCAAGTGAAAATGATTCAGGTGTAGTTATATTACTGAAATCATGTTATTGAAGCGTGTTCAATATATATATATATATATATATATATATATATATATATATATATATATATATATATATATATATTCTATAGTCCATTCTTTGGAGTGAGGGACTAAGTGGACTGGTATATAAGTGTATCTAACAACTAGGCCACTATTCGTAACTAAAAAACTATATGAAATATATTAGGGATATAAAATATCTCCTAATTGAATGGTTTGCGTTCCACCTATCCGATGGTGGAACGCACAACCATTTTCCTGGACTGCGCCTGAGTGTGGTGACGGTCTGCGTTCCACCCTCGTGATTGGTGGATCGCACCGCCATTTTGATCATCCTCAAATATAGGAAGCCAGAATGATGCGTTTCAGCCCATTAACAGCTGGAACGCACCGCCATTTATAACTGCCCTGGGATTCTAAAGTACATTGCTGCGTTCCAACTATCATTGGAGCGCTGAACCTCTGAGGCCATCTTATCATTGCGATTAGGAGGTGTCATGTTCTAATGGATATACTGGAGATATATTATTTTAGATAGTATTTAAGATGTCCAGCGAACCATCCCTCTCATAGATAAGGCGCATCTAAATAAAAAATCAGGATGGGCTATTGTTTACTGGCTTATTAGTGTGATTTTGACATTTATATGAGCGACTTACATTACTAAAGGAAGGAAAATTAGTGGATATACAAAATACATTTTAGGCTAGAAATACTAATGTACCTATGTGATAGAACCCACACGTTCTTGTGAAAGTTAATTAGGGCTAATATAAATATAATTTAGTGAGAATTCTTCCAAGAATAGGTTCCTGTTTTACAGTTTTCATAAACCATTAAACCCATAGAAACGTCATTGTTGCAATTGCACTCATAGAAATAACATTGTTTCTCAGTCTATCCACATGTATAGTGCTTCATACAATTTTTATACATTTTTTTATATACATATTGCTCAGGTCTTTACACGCTCCTATTTATATATAATTCTTTCAGATAGTACATTGTCATTTACATACAAATATAGACTTTTTCATTTACATTGCCGTATTGTTCTTACATTTACATACAGGTATAATTTTTTACATCTATCAATTTTTTGTTTATTTTATTAACATTTGAAAGTGCTTTATTCATAAAAACAAGCCATTACATGTATAGACCCAGATCAATGTGTCTGTAAGCTAATCATACCTGGGTATATTTAAAGAAAAGGAGTAATTTTGATGCCTTCATTTAGCCCATTGGGGATCATACTATTAAGGGAAAAAAATCCAAAATGATTCCCTCATAGTCAATAGCTTTTCTCTATCTCCTCCTCTGGCATTTTCCTGGATGTGTTCCAAGACCGAAAATTAAAAGGAGTAAATTTTAGAATCGTGGTGCTGTTCAAAGTGCCTAGGAAGGCTGTACGTTTGTACTTTTCTTTTTATATTCCTTAGGTGTTCTTGGATTCTAATTTTTAAACTCCTTTTAGTTTTTCCCACGTATGATAGCTCACATCCACATTTAATCATGTACACCACAAACGTGGTATTACATGTTATCACTTTGTCCATTCTATATTCCTTTTTTAGATTACTAAATAAATACTTATTTATGTGGTTGCAACAAATACATCTGTTGCAGGGTTATAACCCTTTTCTATCCAAAAACCCAACCTGTGAGGGCGGGTCTATATTCACAATCCTTTTGAGTTGACTCGGAGCTAATATACTTTTTAGATTTTTGGCTTTCTTATAGACTATATCTGGTCTATCAGGTAGATGAGGGCCAAGGATCGGGTCCATTTTTAACACGTGCCAATGTTTTTCCAAGCATTTCTTGATGGCCCTATTTTCTTGGCTATATTGTGTTATGAACGGACTCAGTTTTTTTGTTGTAGGACCTTTTTCTTTAATTTGTAAAAGGTAATTTCTATTTAAAATGGCTGCCCTTTCTTGGTCTTTATACAAGTCTATACTCTTATAGCCCCAATCTAAGAAGTTTTTTACTAATAGGTTTGATTGTTCCCAGTAGGTCTGTATGTCACTACAATTTTTCCTAATTCGAACAAATAGGGCATATGGCACGTTATTAATTCATCTATTCAAATGGCAGCTGTTGGCACGGATGTAGCTATTTGCATCTTTTTTTTTTTAAGTAAGTCTTGGTGCTTGATTTTATTGGTTGGATCTACTGTTAGTACAATGTGGAGAAAATCTATCTCTGTTGTATGTTCTTTATGGGTGAACTTTAAATTATAGTTGTTAGTTTGTAATTCATGTACAAACAGGTCCAAACTGATTTTGTCACCTTCCCATATAAAGATTAAATCATCTATATATCTCTTATAGAATATTATATGGTTGGTTTTAAAATTGGCTTCTTCATACAGAGTCTCTTTCTCCCAGCTGTCCATGAAGATATTAGCATACGAAGGCGCAAATTTAGTGCCCATGGCCGTCCCTTGTTTCTGAACATAATGGATATCATTAAATTCAAAATGGTTGTGGTTTAAAACGAAATCTATTCCTTTCAATATGAAAGTTCTTTCTTTTTCCATAACTTTTTTATCTTCCACAAGTATTTTCTCTACAGCTTCCAGGCCTTTAGAATGGGGAATACAAGTGTATAAAGCTTGCACATCGACTGTTGCCCACCTATATGTGGGCTCCCAATTTATACTTTCCAGTTCTCTAAGGACCTGAGTAGAGTCTTTAAGATAGGACTTCTGTAGCTTTACATAGGGTTTAAGTTTTAGGTCAAGGTAATGTGACAAGTTGGCCATTAAAGACTCAACCCCTGCTACTATGGGTCGGCCCGGCGGGTGATCCTTATTTTTATGTATCTTAGGTATGTGATAAATTGTCATTGTCTTTATAAGCTTTATACAACAAAACATCTTCTTGATAGATTTCCAAAGGGTTGGAATCTAGCTTTTGATATGTGGCTGGGTCCTCTATAAGTTTATGGGCTTCAGAGAGGTAGTTAGTCCGATCTTGTAGGACAACTCTCCCCCCCCCCCCTTATCCGCTATTTTGATTATTACTTCCTTATCATTTTTTTAATTCCTTTATCGCTTTTTGTTCCTGTGATGTAAGGTTACTACATTTCTTATCTTCTATTTTTATTTTCCTTAGGTCATCTTTAACTAATTTGTAGAAGACTTCCATATGGTGTCCTTTGGACTCCACTGGAAAGAATTTTGAAGGAGGAGCTACTAAAGGTTTAGGAACGTTGGATTCATTTATCGGATTTTTTAGAAAGTGTCTTCTAATGTACTTATTCAGGTCTACGAAAAGATCAAATTTTTTAGAATGTTGGTCCGGGGCAAATTTTAATCCTTTTTCTAATACCGCGACTTGGGATTTAGAAAGGACCTTCTTAGAAAGGTTGATGATTCCTGTATCACTGGATCTTTCTGGAAGTGTGCCACCCTTTTCTTTTTTGTGGAGTTTTCTGCCCCCTCTCTTTCCCCTTCTCCTAAAGACCTTTTTATACTTATAGGGGACTCCAGTCTTTGGTATAAAGTCTCTCTCCCTTGTGTATAAGGGAGGGCCACCCTTCTTTTCCCTAAAAAATGATGGTGACCTGGGGATGGGGATCTCAATACCTCTTGCCTGTTTTGGGTCTCAGGGTAATATGGTCTTCTTGGTGGAGTATAACGTCCCTGATTTTCCCTTCTTTCATATTGGTTCCTATACATATTTTTATAAGAATACCTGTAACCTGGTGACCTCCATTTATTCCTTTCAATACGTTGAAAGGAGTTATTTCGTTTTTGATACGAGTCCCGTCTATATGGTGGGTGTCTTATTTTACTTTCAAAGACTTCTTCATTATCCTCCCAATGATTCCTAGAGTATTTACGTTGTCTAGGAGTATACTGGTTAGTATCTTGTGCCCAATTACGTATTTTTCCCTTCTCATAGTCCTGTTTGTCCCTAATGAATTTTTTCTGTTTACGTGATATTATTTCTGTTTCTAAGCTGTCGATTTTTCCTTGTAAATCTAAAACGTCTCTTTAAAATTCATCATTTTCTTCAAATTTAGCCAGAGATGCCTCTAGTTTTTCAAGGTCTTTTTCATGCTTATCTAGATCTTTTTATTATAATGGCATACAATGCGACCAATGTGATGGACCCGATTTTACATAGGGAACAATGTTAAATGGGCCAATGTACCCGATTTTTTATTGTATACCCACCATGATGGGTAATTTGTATGTCAAATGCCCCCCCATTGTTAATGCCACCCCACGATGAACGCCAACCCGAAGCGTGGCGAGCGGCGGTGGTACGCGTCCTCTGACCTTTTCATACCCCCACTATCCACGTCGGTGTGGAGTTGACTTTATATAGTGTGGCGAGTGCAGCGAGCATTGCTTCACAGGTATTACGCGTGTGCTCGCCACACTGGCACTCGTACGCTCGGTGGCTCGCTGCGCTAGCCACACTATATAAAATCAAGTGCCACCGAGTGTGGTGAGCGCATGCGTAATACCTGTGAAGTAATGCTCGCTGCGCTCGCCACGCTTCGGTCTCGGTGGCTCGCTGCACTCGTCACACTATATAAAATCAACTCCATGCCGACGTGGATAGTGGGAGTATGAAAAGGTCGGAGGACGCGTACCGCCGCCCCTTGCGGGCTGGCGTTCATCGTGGGGTGGCGTAACAATGGGGGGGCATTGTACTATACTGCTCTTTCATCTGAAACATGCTGTAACTCTGCTTAATACAAACTGTTTCTATTTAAAAACGAGTGCTGGTATGTTCCTACCCTTAACGCCTAGGCTGGGTAAGTGATATATATATATATATATATATATATATATATATTATTTTTTTTTTCACAAATGGTGGACCATGCGCCACATATAGATATCAGAGTCCCGTATAAAAGAACCTCCAGGCAGTTCACTTGGGGTATGTAGAGGCACACTAAGGACCAATGCGTCCCTGCAGCAACCTTTTTCCAACACGGAGCCTCTGGGATCCACAGAGGAAATTTTCTAGGCAGCAAAAGAGAAGAAAAAGGTGCGCTCCATAGTGCATTAAAAGAGACAATTTATTGAGGAAATAAAACAATTCCCGGGTACAGCAATATAAAAGCCTCGTACCTAATAGCAAAGCTCTGTGGACTGGCTACCACATGACATGTACATACGATCCAAGGCAAGACAGCTCACAGATTCGAACCCTCTGGGACTCCCTTCAGAACGCCGCCAGGCTGGTTTTCCGTGCAGAGGACGGGGGAAGCCACTGGAGTAGAGCGTCACAGGAGGAGGTGTAGTAGGTGAGCGACGTAAGCCACGCCCTGACGCGTTTCGTCACTAAGACTTCGTCAGAGGGCGTGGTTATTACGTCCGCTCACTCGGGTTTTATGGTGCAGTCACCAGAAACCACTAGCCCGTGATTGGTCAAATGGGAGATGACGCGGCCGCGAAGCATGGTTACATATGTAAATAACAATGAGTGAACTGTAGTATGGGACAATTTACAGGCCCTGATAGGCTCAGTGGTGGGGACACATCCACAAAGCAACCAATGGCTGCAATCCCACACGAAACGATGTAAAGGACAGAGCTATTTTGCTGTGGATTTACAATTAAAAACACACATATATTATTAAAAAATATACATATACAGGCAATATGACATAACAGAATTTGTACAATACAAATATATAGACAAATCAAACAAATAGAAGTATACACTCTTCATACATATAAAAAAGCGAGTGCAATTAGCAACACAAGACCTCATAGATCAAACAGTGCAATCTTGCATGTCTGGTATCGGGTTGAAACCCGTTTAGTATCAGTCTTCATCTGTAACGCATACAAACATGTACATATACAAGAAATTACAGAAAAATAACAACATATTAAAAATCGCCCCAATAAATTGGTTCGTGTGGACAACCCCCTAGCCAAACAATTAATTGGTCAAGAGGCTGTAACGTTAGCATACCACTGCCTCATGTTGTCACTGGGTATCACAGCTGTGAAACACCAGATTGACTAAGTTTGCCGGTTGCCCATTATGGTACCGGCAGCATCTGATTGCCCACATTGTCCTCTTTCATTGATATTTGTTTTTATTACACAGATTCATTGTTTAACCCAAACAAAAGTAGTGGCTCTGCACCCTGCAAAACTGAGTGACCGTCCTTGCAAATACCGCTGGTGGCTTGATTAACAGACAGGGAAGACGGGTTTCCCCGCTACGTACATATCCCCATGGTTACAATGAATACAGGTGAGACCATGCCCCCTGTGATGCAGGGCCATCGGCGCGGATGCGCAGAAATGACGTCACCCAGCTCCGGGAGCAAGCGTGGCTTGGTGAAGGGCACAAGTTTCTGTAAGTATGTTACCCTACTGTATATATACATGTATGTTTTGCACTTATATTTCATGTCTTGATAAAAGGGACAAGATCCCTGAAACGTTGACCACAACTTGACTATCGTGTCATTTTTTGCATGGAGTGCCATCCGCTTATTGGACTTATATTACTTTTATTTTGGAAAGGCACCATGAAAGCTGTTGATATTGTGGAGTGCCGGTCCCTGGGGTTGATATATATATATATATATATATATATATAAGGTAGCAGGGGGGGTGCTGCACTCACGGCGTCTTGTTCAAATAAATACAAGCAGTCTTGTATTTATTTGAACAAGACGCCGTGAGTGCAGCACCCCCCCTGCTACCTTGTCTTCACACTCGCTCCGACGAGTGTTATGTGCTGACACCCGGCGCACCAGCTGACTTTAGACGGAGAGCCGGTACACAGGATTATGTATATATATATATATATATATATATATATATATATATATATATATATAATTAGGTGATTCATCGCTTCGCCCCATTAGAAGTAGAAATATATGTGAGTGTGAGATATAGTGTAATTTGCTGAATAATGTGCGCAAAGTGCATTTGAGAGCATAAATGTTTAGAAATGAAAGTGCAAATAATTGCAAAGGGGGTGTAGTCTATGATAGTGTTATGACGATTTTTTTTTTTCAGAAATGTTACCTAATCTAGATGTGGGAAATATGTATTTGAATAGAAATATTTTATAAGAAGAGTTTAAAAACAGGTTGAACATTGTGAAGCTTTTATTGAAAACATTGTAAAAAGTTAGGAAAGTGCTTTTAAATAAATAAGGTTAGTAAAGTCACATATTGTAGTACTACGACATGTTACATTTGAAAAACTTGTGAAAAACCACATTTTTGGTAAATTGTCTATTGTTAGAATGTACTTGTCCTTATTCTTTATTTGGGGTAATGTGGACTTTGACTTTATTTGGTTGTCTTGATCTTGATAAAGCCACGCAAAGTTGACCATGTGAGAAGACTGAAGTTTGCAGATGAATTCCAATGTGATTGAATGATTGTCCTCTGGATTTGTTCATAGTGATTGCATAGGCTGGAATGATTGGAAATTGTCTACGTTTTAGGATGGATCCGATACGTAATCCCGACACTGGAATCCCGACCGCCAAAATCCCGACATGGGGGGACGTGGATCGCCCCCCCTTGCGAGCTCGCTGCGCTCGTCACGCAGCGGGCCCGGTGCCTCGCTACGCTCGGCACGCTATTTTATTCTCCCTCTATGGGTGTCATGGACACCCACGGAGGGAGAAAGTTTCGGGATTTCGGCGGTCGGGATTCCAGTGTCGGGATTCTGAACGCCGGGATCCCGACCGCCGGCAAATTGACCGCATCCCTTTAGGATAAATGGCAGTGTTGTATCAGTTGGAGCTAAATCAATGCGAGGAATAAAGACAATGTCACCTTTGTTGCAATCTGACATAATTTTGGTAGCTATGAAATGAGGTGCTAAGTTTTCAATAATTAATAGTGTCCCATTACACAATCCTTTTTTGGGGTTAAGGTTGCGAAGTAGCATGATAATAACACCCTTTTTTAAAAGCAAGATATGTGGAGGCATTCCAGAAGGAGTTTGCTCATGTAGAAATTCAAGAGGGAAGTTTAAAGTGTCGTTGGGGTCTTCACTTACGACAGAGTCTGCGCTGTGATACATTTGTGGAATTCCAGGTATTAATCCAATAATGTTGCGATTCATTTCAAGTGTGTGGGCATTGGTTGGAGCAAGAATTACTCTTTTGGAAAGTTCTTCTACTGACATATTTTGTACATTGTTAAGAATGGTACTATGAGATCGTCTGTAGTTAGCATATGTTGTGGGATTTCAATGATATTTGTTTGTGATATTTCTGGTATTGCTGGTACAGTTCCCATTCCAACTTGTAAAAGCCATGTATTATGTTCTAGTTGTCCTTCACTGCGCATGTTTGTAGTGAGAGTTAGATGGCTGAAATGTTGCCATAGGTGACTGGCTTTTATGCAGCATTCAGTGATATCCGTTTGTGTTCCTCTTGGCACAACAGGAAGTGTCTGAGTAAAATCACCTCCTAATACAATAATTTTGTTTCCAAACGGTTTGTTGATGTTCATAATTTCCTGTAGAAGTGTGTCAATGCATCGAAGACCATGTTTTGGGAGCATAGTTATTTCATCAATGAGAATGACAACAGCTTGACGTAATAGTTCTGCTTCTGTGGACGTTAGTCTCATGCAAGAAACGGATGTATCAAGTAGTGGGACAGGTAGCTTAAATCCACTGTGTACAGTGCGTCCACCTTTGAGTAAAGTCGCTGCAATTCCTGTGGTAGCAAACGGCAATATAATGTTACCTTGACCTCGTATATACGCAATGAGCGTAGTGTACAGGAATGTTTTGCCGGAACCTCCTGACCCATCAACATAAAAGCAGTGGTTGTGAGTATATATTTTCCTTGCATTTGTTGAACTGAATTTCTCGAATACTTACAGATGAAAAAGTGTTTTTATATTGTATTTTTATGAAAAAGTGTATTAAAACTGTTGAGCAGTGACTTAAACATTGTAAATTCGGTTCTTCATATTGGATTTGGTGGTGGAAGTCAGTCTAGGGGCGCACTTTGTTTCTTACTATCTATTTTTTCGTCCTTACCCCCCTTGCTAACAGGGAGGAATAACTTAGTTGCTGCCCATCAAATACTATTACAGCGCATTGAAGGGGTACTCTTTCTTGTAATATATATATATATATATATATATATATATATATATATATATATATATACATATTTTTAAAAAAAAATCATGGAAATGATCCAATTTAAGCTCTGCAATATATAACCTGAACAAGGTCCTTTCCTCCAACAGTTCGATCACCATCAATGATTTTTGTCAACATTCAGGTAAAAAAACAGTGAAAAAACCCATGTCCACCTCGCGACCTGTCAACCGAAAGTCAGGTTGACTTTTTCACCTGACCTTTTGACCTTGTCAGGATTTTAAATGTCTGGATTTTGTCCTTGTCGGGATTTTAAATGTCGGGATTTTGACCATGTCGGGATTTTGTCCTTGTCAGTATTTTGACCCTGTCGGGATTTCATAGCGAATCCACAATACACATAGCTATCACATTAATGTTTGATTCCAGGCATGCTATCTGGTCTAAAGCTCACATCACACTATGCTTTTAAAGGTGAGCAGTTACCAACACACCTGTCACTAATCATCTAGGGAAGTGCAAGTTCCTGGAAGTGTAAGCTATGCAATATAGTTAAATCAGGGTGCATAAGAGAATGTGACCACAATAAGACTAATTAAAAAATGTATCTAATAAACAATATACACTAAACATCAGCACTCTCCTTTCCTAGTTTTGGGGTGCCCTATGGCTTGTGACCACATTGTTTAAACAGAAATTGTAGGGGCTCTGCACTCACTAAATTAACTGATATTAATAAATAGTGGAGATTTAGTACATGAATTGATCAATGCATTTAAGTCACTTTACTGCAGGTCCTAACACTATTGCTCAAAATAGCTACAATACACCTAGTTATCACATTAATGTTTGATTCCAGGCATGCTATCTGGTCTAAAGCTCACAGCTATGCTTTTAAATGTAAGCAGTTACCAACACACCTGTCACTAATCATCTAGGGAAGTGGTTAACATAAGCTATGAAGTATACTGTAGGTTACTTGAATTTCTTGTGCTGTACGGACGTATCTGCTGACTTGTCTTGACAAAGACCCTCTAGTGGCCGAAACGTTGACTGCCTACAACAGTAAGGTTTATCATACCCTGCAAAAAGTACCATTAAAATTGTACAAGTGATTTGACTGGTGAGTGCTCTCCGTGGATCATTTGGGTCTACCCCAGTACTATATATATATATATATATATATATATATATATATATATATATATATATATATATATATATAGAAGACTTGTCGGTCCGGCACTCTACTTTCAGCCAACGAGATACCGTGTGCTCAGCCCATTCAATTAGTATAAAAAACCAGGAGTACTTCAGCATGAAAGTACTGAGGCGGCACCACGGAGTTTGAAGCAAATAGAAAAGTTTATTAACGTTTCGGGGAACGTCAGTCCCCATCGGCAGAACATCAGATAATACAAACATTAAAAAGCTCACCTTATATCCCCACCATACGTGACACACAGACGGAGCCGGGCTGCTGGGCGGCACGCTGCACTGGGACGTAACTGTCGCTCCCAGATGATGTCATCACTGTTTGAATATTCATGAAAAGTAGGTAGCGTCCCCACTGTCATAGCAACGCGGCTCCGGCTGTCAAACAAACATAATAAAAACGGCAATAAGTGAAAGGTACAACTGTTACCGTCGGTACATCGCAAGAAAGGACCAGATACGATGGAAAAAACATTAGTGCATAATACTGTTCCATGAAATACGTTCATTGAGCCCTTTAGGAGATACTGTTTGAAGTGTGTGAATCCAGAACGATTCACGTTTAAGCAGGAGATTGGCTCTATCTCCACCTCTTGGAAGAGGGGGGATATGATCAATAATTTTATATCTAAGTGTAGATAGCTGATGTCCTGCTTCACGGAAATGAGATGCAACGGGTTGCTCCATCGGTTTACCTGTCAAAGCCGCTTTGATGGCTGACCGATGAAGGCCCATTCTCTCCTTAAACGTGCGGGTTGTCATCCCCACATAATGTTTGCCACAAGGACAAATAATCATGTACACAACGAAAGCAGTGTTACATGATAATACATGATTAATTTTATATTATTTACCTGAATGGGGGTGGCAAAAGGAATTACCTACAAGTAAGTAATTACAGGTAATGCAAGAGGGGCAGCGATAGCAACCAGGTTTTTTAAAGGATTGAAGAGGGTTTTTGTATTTGGTTATGTCTGCATGTACCAAATAATCGCGCAGATTTTTATTGCGGCGATAAGCTGTCATCGGTCTTTTATTCTGGAGTCCGGGTAATTTAACATCAGATGATATGATGGGCCAAATTGCCCGAGTGGCTTTGGGAATCACTGAGCTCGAGGTGTCAAATGTAGTCACCCAAGTGAATATTCAAACAGTGATGACATCTGGGAGTGACAGTTACGTCCCAGTGCAGCGTGCCGCCCAGCAGTCCGGCTCCGTCTGTGTGTCACGTATGGTGGGGATATAAGGTGAGCTTTTTAATGTTTGTATTATCTGATATTCTGACGACGGGGACTGACGTTCCCCGAAACGTTAATAAACTTTTCTATTTGCTTCAAACTCCGTGGTGCCGCCTCAGTACTTTCATGCTGAAGTACTCCTGGTTTTTTATATATATATATATATATATATATATATATATATATATATATATATATATATATATATATATATATATATATATACAATTGCTGGGCGGCACTCCAACTGTGGCTAACACTGTCAATAGTCGTGTATGGTGAAGAAAACGGGTGCCCTCCAATATGCAGCACTATGGCTGCTGTGTATACAGTCCTAGGGGGTGGCGGCACTCCAAATAACAACATACAAAACATTTATACATTACCGCTCCGTCCGTGCTGCCCGCCGACTCCCGCGCCAGCGTCTCATGCTGACGTCACCCGCTGGTTGACGCTACGGATCGCACGGAGGGAAGCACCGTGCATTGACGTTGCCCAGCAACCGCCTCAAACAAATCCTTGTTTGACTGCCGGCTGAGCCGTCTGAAATCTGAAAAAAAAACATTTCTTTATACATAACAGTTAAAAACCGCAAGATAAACATATAAAAGACCATAACCATAGTGCAACATTATCCAGGAGCAACACATTGTCTACATAGTACGCTATTATGGTAAACTATTAAACAGCGGACCTTGGTATCTCCCCTTCTGGAGTCACTCTACTGCTTTGTATGTGCACATAATAGACACACAGGACTGTGAGATGGAGAAGGTATGGAAAAGACTCGGTTATAGAAAGCAAGACAAACCCAGGTTTTCATTTAAGCCTCTAGGGCTCAAAGTGTCAAGTGTAAAGATCCACCGGCTTTCCAGCTGAAGAAGTCTAAGGGACCGGTTACCCCCTCTTTTTAAGGGGGGCACATGGTCAATGATACGGTAGCGTAACATAGCCAGATTGTGCCTAGCTTCGACAAAATGTCTAGCTACCGGCTGTTCGCTGGTACCTGTTTGAATGGCTGTTTTTATGGCCGAACGGTGGGCGGCCGCTCTTTCTTTAAACATCCTCTCCGTTTTGCCCATGTAGTGGTTACCACATGGGCAGCTAATTAAATATACCACGAATTTGGTATCACAGCTCACTCTGTGGTGCATTTTGTACTTTTTCCCTGAATATGGATGGAAAAAAGCATCTCCCTGTGTCATGTAGTTGCATGTAATGCAACCACTGCACCTGTAGCATCCCATTTTAGCTGCACCCCAAAATATTGTACTTTGTTTAGGATCTGGGAGTAGGGGAGTCCCATTTTTAATGAAGTAGGATGGAAACTAGAGAAGGATAGAATATTGTTTCTATCAGTAGGTTTGCTGTATAGTGAGGTCGTAATGCTTCCCATGGACAAACTGATGTTAACATCCAAATAATGGATGGACTGCTTGTTCATGCTATATGTAAATTTTATAGGCGAATTTGTTTTATTGTGGTCTTCAATCACGGATGAGAGTATTGTACTGTCTCCTGTCCAAAATATCAGGAGGTCGTCTATGTACCGTGTGTACAGCAATAGAGACCCCCTGATAGCTGGATTTTTAGTGAACAACGTTTGTTCAATGGTGAACATATATGAATTGGCGAACGATGAGGCCACTGAGGACCCCATCGCACACCCACGTTGTTGTAGGAAAAATTTTCCATTAAATTTAAAATAAAAGGGGGATGACCAAAGTCAGTTCCCTGGCCTTCTACCTCACTGGTGGAGGAAAACTCATCTCTTGATGAATCTGTGTCCCATATTTTTCGATTGAATCTGGGACCTTGTCGTCTCTTGCCAAATCTAGTTGGGGGATCACCGCCCGTCAACCAGGGGTACACCTGGTGTTTCTCATAGTTTACTCACTCTTTCTTATTGAGCTTAAACAACTGTAGCTCTTTTTTATATTTTTCCATTTGTGTGGACAACCTCTCCATCCAATTAGACGTCTGGTCAGCTGCAAGAGACTCTTTGTGTAGATTTTCAAACTCCGCCAGTTTCACACGTACACCATCAAGTTCTCTTTTCGCCTCCTCTATGACTGCGACCATAAGGTCAAAAGAACACTTGTTCAATATTGAAGTCCATGTTTTGCAAAATGCGATGTTGTAGCGGCCAATTGTGGGCACATTTTTTACGCGAAAACCCAGCGGGATTTTCTTTTCACGTATATAATCAGATAATGTAATGCCATGAAAATAATAATCGGTCTCTCTGCGCTTCAAATTGAGCCATTGGGGGTATAATTGTAGATGGTCTGGCGCTGCATTTGTAGACCCAAAATCCTCTTTGAATAAAAGTCTATCATAGTCCGAATCCAAATAGCTAAAGATGGAGCCCAGGGTCAATTCTACTCGTGACTGTGAGGAAGACTCTGCTGGCTGCTCCACTTGGCAAGGTTCCATAACTCACAGGGTGTCTGAATGCCTGTTTATATCGAAATGTCGACTTTCTGCTCCTGTCGACGTGCACACCACCTCCTGTGTAGACAAAAAGTGGCCCAATCACCGTGCACGGTTGCTTCCTCATGATAGAAATTTCTACCAAAAAAAATCCCTCATATGAACAAAAACACAACTGATAAATTGAGGAAAATTGGTGGAGGTACTTACCATTTAACATGGCCTGTGTGATTTGAAGCCTTACCTGCCACCCAGACTCTGTTGACCATCTTTCCCCAGATGTTATTACTTCCGATGCCAGATCACTGTCTTCTTCATCCTCAATATGTGGCAGATGTTCTTCCATACAGAGGTTATATAAAAAAACAGCAAGCCATCAAAATTTACATTGTCTGAACAACAACACTCCACCAGACTTATCCAGACACCTAAAGCGAGATTCTAAAATGCCCAAACTCCTACGCAGCCTTGGGGGTACCTGCACAACCTGCTGATCTGATACAGTTTCATGATTTTGGCATCTTCTTTGGTGCAACTGGCAGGACATCAAATAAGCCCCAACCCACACTGAAACCTCCTCTGCAGCTACAAAATGTGCCATTTCGTGAGGCGGGGCCACGGCTAGGAGGACGTGAGGTGTGTGTGGCAGCAGCTCCCCCGGTATCTCCTATCTCCCATGTAGGAGCCGGCTGGTTTGAGTAAACTCCCCCGCAAATCGCAGCAATTATCCGGCGGCGTGGAGGCTGAGTCCTGACGGCAGGACAGTAGCAGCAGCGGCCAGGCGCCATTGTAAACCCGCCGCGTACGTCACCCAGCAGCAGCAGCAGTGTGAACTTGGCGGTGTGGAGGCTGTGTCCCGACGGAGGATAGTAGCAGCAGCTGCCAGGCGCCATTATTAAACCGCCGTGTACGTCACCCAGCAGCAGCAAGAACTTGGCGGCGTGGAGGCTGTGTCCCGACAGCAAGACAGCAGCGTGTTGCATCCAAGGCTGCAGTGTGTGTCGACTGCAGGTCGGCTGTGGGTCCAGGGCGGCGGGAGTGCACCTGCAGCGTTCAGAAAGTCCAATGTACCAGAGCGCCGGGCTGTAATTGAAAAAAAAAAAGTGTGGATTTCGCGGCTGGAGGAACAGAGGTGGTGCAGGACGCAATTGAGTACCCAGCAGCTCCTTACTGGATGTGCAGCAGGGGTATGTACTGTTTTCCTTCTTGAGTCCTTTACAACTCGCTGAGCGTACAAAGGGACAGGCACATATAGTGCAAACCAGTGCCCACGAGGGTAAAATAAATAAAATATTGTACAGCAGTACAAGTTCCACTCTCCCCACTGGGTTAGGTGGATGAGTAAACAGGCAGGTGCTGGGACAGTGTACACCGGGACCGCAGCTCATATACCCTTTGTGATATTTTTTGAAAGCCATAATTCGTCATAATCTGCAAAGGGGTATACATCTAGAGTGCACCATGCCTAAGTCGGCAGCAGCAACACGCCTGGAAAAGTATGCTTATTCCCAAGCTGGTAATACATCTCAAACTGTCCTTACAACCCCTCAATCCACCCCAGCAAAAGGGACAAACCCCGCTGCTATTCCAGATTCTACCCTCCAGCAAATACTGGATGCAATTAGTAATAATGAAACACGGCTTTCAGATAAAATCAATGACCTTCAGGCGGATGTTGGCCAGATTAAACAAGACGTAAAAGCAGTAAAAGACAGGATGAAGGAGGCAGAAAGTCGTGTCTCAAATCTTGAGGACTCTAATAATAAAATGTTGCGGTCAATGGAGGACATGGCGGGACAGGTCCGGGAGATTAAGTCCAAATTATCTGAGGTGGAAGGTAGATTACGCCGGAATAATGTGAGAATGGTGGGGTTACCGGAGAGATTGGAGGGGAACGAAGTTTCAAGCTTCATTGAGCAATTGTTGCTTGCTAATTACACCCCTGCACCCTTCTCAGGGCAATTTGCAGTCGAAAGGGCCCATAGAGTCCCAGCAAAACCATACCCACCCAGGGGCCCACCCCGAACCCTGATATTTAAGATGCTCAACTTTCAGGACCGCGATACAATCCTGAGACTATCTCGTACAAAAGGTCCTTTGGAATACAAAGGGTCCAAACTGTCGGTCTTTCCGGACTTCTCTTTGGAGGTTCAAAAAAATAGGGTTAAATTCTCAGAAGTAAAAAAGCGGCTGAGAGAACTCGATATAAAATATTATATAATGTTTCCGGCAAAACTGAAGATTATTGTTGATGATGTATCTGTATTTTTTCATTCTCCCAGAGAAGTCGGGGAATGGTTGGATAAAAGGGCTCCAGATAAAAACCAGCTAGCTCCTTAGAAGCATTAAGTATAATGATAGAAAATGGAGTATGTCGGGGGGGGGGGGGGGCTGGTAACTGCTACTTCAAGAAAGCGTGGTCTTGGGGTAAAGCCTTCAGCGTTTCTGTTTTTTGCTTTTTTCCTGAGAAGTTTCCTTCTGTTGTATCTTCTTGTTTTTTTTTTTTTTTTTTTTTTTAGGGATCCATAGGTATGCCTAGGGAGGTTTGGTATACAGGGTGGGGGGAGGGGGGTCTATGTACTTCTTATATGTTATGTATTACATGTGATTATTGTATTTTTTTTGTGTGTGTGTTTTGCGGTAACTATGTATGCTGGACAGCGATGCACCTAGAATTAATCAGAGCCAGATGTGGGCATTGTCGGGAGCATGGTATGTGGCTAAATGCCTTTTTTTCCTTTCTCCTCATTTCCCACTGTTATACCCATACCTTGAATGGTTCGTATTATAGCCTGGAACGTTAGGGGCATGAACGACAAGGTAAAGCGTTCACTTGTCATGTGGCAGATTAGGCATTACAGAGGGGATGTAGTATGCCTGATGGAAACCCATCTCATTGGGCCTAAACTCCAGGCAATTAAAAAGGCCTGGGTAGGCCAAGCATACCATGCTCCCTTCACGTCATCGGCTCGGGGCGTGTCAGTTCTTATTAACAGAACAGTCACTTTTGAATGTAAAAGGGTAAAGATAGATCCTGGAGGCTGTTTCGTTTTTTTTAGAATGTACTATGAACATGTTACATTTATGTCTACTAGCCATGTATATACCCCCACCTTTTTCTTTCGACACTTTGGTTAGAGCGGCTGATTTTATCTCACAGTCCCCCGACATCCCTGTAGTGATTATAGGTGACTTTAATAATGTAATCAACCATCGACTAGACAGATGGCATAAAAGCTCGGTCTGCGAAGACAGGAGAAGTAGGAGTAATCAGGGGTTTGGTCAGTTTATAAAAGATATGGGGTTGATAGACCCATGGAGGGATAGAAACCCAGACCTTCTTGCTTTTCGGCATCTCATGTGGCATTTTCCAGAATAGATTTGGCTCTAGTTTCCAATGGGTTATTGTCGCAGGTATCGGAAGTGTCATATAAAACTAGGGGGATCTCGGATCACTCCCCGTTGGTACTAGAGCTTAATGAGTTAGTTGCGAAAGGATGTATGTTTTGGAAATTTAATGCCTCATGGCTAGCAAGTATTGGGACAGGGGCAGTTCTGGTAGAACAATGGGCCGAATTTTGGGATATCAATAGGGGATCAGCATCAGGGGCAGTCACTTGGGACGCGTATAAAGCATTTGTCTGAGGTACTCTTAAGAAAAGGGTTGGAGAGATTAAAAGAGCCAGTAGGCAGATAATTGTAGAATTGGAAAACAAATCCAATGAATGTGAAGCCACATATCTGGAGGTAAAAACAACTGAGGCAAAGGAAGCATGGGACAAGGCCAAAGGGGAATGGTTAGAATATATTAAAACAATAAATATTAAAGGTATGAAGCAGAGTTCAAAATATATATACGCTAATTCAGACAGACCAGGTAGGTGCTTGGCCTATTTGGCCCAAGCGGAAAAGCCCATAAACACAATATCTAAAATTATTAATAAAAATGGAAAGTTGGTAACTGATGTTGAAGATATAGGGTTAGCGTTTAGAGAGTACTTTTCTGAACTCTATGAGTCTAGATTAAATTGTAATCAACAACAGATTCAGGAGTTCATAAGTGGGATAAAACTCCCTTCACTTACGATAGAGGACTGCCGTGCGTTAGAAGCCCCTATAACATTAGAAGAGATTCAGAACGCCATAAAAGTCCTACCAAGTGGCAGGGCTCCAGGATTAGATGGTATCCCTATCGATCTTTATAAACAGTATGTAGATCACTTCGCCCCCTTGTTGCTCGAATTGTTCCTGTCATGCTTCGAGGCCGGCGTGTGCCCACCCTCTATGATGGAGGCTAAGATTATTCTTTTATTAAAACCAGAAAAGGACCCGGCGGACTTGGGGGCTTATAGGCCAATTTCACTATTGCCAGCAGAGGCCAAAATATTGGCAAAGATACTGGTGACAAGGTTAAATGGTTATTTAGAAAAAATTATTCACCCTAATCAAACGGGGTTTCTCCCGGGTAATTCAACCTCTATTAACATCAGAAAAGTTTTTAGCCACCTCCAGATAAAAGAAAATAAGACCAGTAACTCAGCAATAATGTCGTTAGACGCCAATAAAGCCTTTGACGCAGTAGAGTGGGCATATTTGTGGGCAGTGCTGCGTGCATTTGGATTTGGTCCCAAGTATATCAGATGGATTCAGCTGCTATACGCAAATCCAACGGCACGCATGTCCGTAAATGGCTGGACATCCGAGGCCTTCCCCCTTTTTAGGGGTACAAGGCAAGGCTGCCCGCTGTCACCAAGCTTATTCTCTTTGGCTATTGAACCATTGGCATGTGCCATAAGAAACCATTCAGAAGTCGTTGGTTTTAGTGTGGGTCAACAGTATGATACAGTTGCCTTATACGCAGACGACTTATTGATCTTCCTGTCTGATTATGTTAAATGCGCCCCTATAGTACTACAGGTAATTAAAATACATGGTAGTTTTTCTGGATTGGAGGTAAACGTAAAAAAATCTAGCATATTGGCCTTAAAAGCACAGTCGGCCTCCCACCCTCATATGGCATTGCCAGTGAGGTGGGTAGAGTCATTTAGATACCTAGGGATTTATATGTCTAGGAACCCCCTTGATTTTGTACAGTTAAATATTCAGCCGTTGATGGCTTTTATTGTGTCAAAATTTAAGTCATGGAGTCGGTTGCCCCTTACTGTTATAGGGCGTGTTAATTTAATAAAAATGATTATATTGCCCAAATTTCTGTATGTCCTACAGCAGTCACCAGTGTATTTGTCAATCTCTCTCTTTTCAAAAATTAATAGTTTAATAACCACTTTTATATGGAGCAACAAGCGGGCGAAGATCCAGATTAGTACACTGATGAGAAAAAAGGAGCAGGGGGGCACCGCTCTCCCCAACTTCCGGTATTACTATCTGGCCGGACAGCTAATGCAGTTGTGTGACTGGGTAGTGGTGGAAGGGGACAGTGGTATAGCTAAGCTATTGGTAGCACAAGGAAACTCAAGTTCTACTCCCCTACAACGACTTCTGTCGGGTAGTATAACCCAAAATGATCCACCGTTGGTAAGGCAGGCAGTAAAAATCTGGAGGGAAGCAAATAAAATAGTTAAATTTACAGATATAGAGGTAGAACACCCCCTATTAGATTATAAACTCCTAAAAGAGCTGAAGGTACTCCAACCAGATAAGATTTGGGGGCAGTACGGGTTAAATTTCATTAGTCAGTTGTACGAACAGGGCATTCTAAAATCATATATGCAATTAGAGTCAGAATTTAATCTTCCTAGACACTTTTTTTTCAGGTTTCTGCAAATTAGAAGCGCGCTTGAATCTCAATTTAAGAATAATGTGTTATGCTTCTCAGTATCGCCTATAAAAAAAGCTTTGCAAGTGAGAAGTAAGAGTAAAGGGGTATCGAGGCTATATAATCTGCTGGTAACAGCAAAATGTGACGATGGGTTGGTAGAGCTTAAAGAAAAGTGGTCGACAGATGTGGGCCCTTTGAATGATGAGGAATGGAGCATGGCCATGACCTCTTTCCATTTAACGACAAATTCAATAAGGGTACATCAAGTGCAGTTGTACTTTCTTCACAGGTCATATATGTCCACCACAAGGCTGGTTAAAATGGGTGGCCGTACCTCATCGATATGTCCTAAATGCAAGTGCGAACCTGGTTCCTTTTGGCACCTAGCATGGGGATGTATAGTTCTTGGAGCATTTTGGGGAAAGGTACAACAAATCTTGATAAGCACGGGTATCCCAGGATCTGTACTGGATTGTAAAAGCTGTGTGTTAAACATTCACATAGGCAATAGAATTAATGAACACGATAAAATGTATGTATCTAATCTGTGTGCACTGGCCAAGCTAATGATAGCAAGGACATGGTTATCTAAGGATGGGCCTGATATCGCAGCTTGGATATCACTGGTTAATTTTACAGCATCTCACGAAAGACACATATTTATATGTAGGAAACGACTAAGTAAATACACCAAAATTTGGCACAGATGGCTCACGTCTAGTCACACAAATATAGAAGTTAACCCAGGTTAACAGGTTTAAGTGATAAAAATATAGTAATGTTAACACTGTTTGTATCAAAAATAATAAAGTATTAAAAATAACAAGTATTAAGAATAACAAGAGGAGTAAAGGGGGAAAAAAAAAAAAACCCACGTAAGAATGTTCAAATAATTTGTTTTATTAGCACTATTCACCAATATTAACACAAAATATGATTATAGAGTGGATAAACATGTTTCAAATGCTATTTGATTAACTATCAGGATATGTTTTATGTTACTTGCTATCCAGCAATGAGTAAGATAAGTCTTGGGGTGGTAGGGATTAAATGTAATGTTGGTATAACCTGCTGATGGTCATGTATAAAAGAGAGTATTTGGCGACTATGTATGCTTAAGCAGTTTAATTTGCCCCTAGGGCAACAGAAAGCTCATGCCCCCGGGGGGCTCATAAATCTGGTATCTGAATTGTTATGATAATGTTTATTAAATGGGTGCATTGTTGTCCACAAAATATGTAATTGCTCTATTATTATGATTTGGTAATGTCTTATTTTTTGTTATTCCTATTTTGTATGTTGTTTGATGTAGATATGTATGTAGGGATTTGTCGTGGGCACCGGGCCGCTAGGTAATATGCACTATGCAATGATGTTAGTGACATAGTGGGGTAACTTTAGTGGTCCGGCGTAAGATAGAATATCCACTAGAGATTGATAATGGAAAAATGTACTGTAAACGGAAATGTATTGGAAAATATGTAGTGTGTTGCAAATGTCATTTCCCCTTTTAAAAAACAATAAAAAGTATTAAGATTGACAAAATGTGCCATTTCTCTGTAAGGAGCTGAGAAGTGTGTCTGTCGGCATAATGGGCTTTCACAAGCAGGGAGGGAGGTCTTTCATTAGGCAGAGAGAGAGGGAAGTCAGGCAAGGAATTTTGGGTGACAGTGGGGTCAGGCAAAGAGAGACGGGGGACAGTGGGGCCTGTCAGAGAGGGATTAGGTGGGAGGGGGGTTAGGCAGAGAGAGAGATGGGGGTAAGGCAAAGAGAGATGGGGGTCAGGCAAAGAAAGATGGGGGTCAGGCAAAGAGAGATGGGAGTCAGGCAGATAGAGAGGGGTGACAGTGGGGCCTGGTAGAGATTGATTGGGTGTGAGTGGGGTTAGGAAGAGAGAGAGAGAGAGAGAGAGAGAGGGGGGGGTCAGGTAAAGGTAACTTGCATGTCCTTGGGCTCGCTGAGATGCTGCTCACCGAGTTTCTCCTGACGGTGGAGCATGTTTCTTGTTTCAGCCCAAGGGCCTCAATCAGTCCTGCTCACTGCTTGCAGGCTTAGATCTGGGCTATGGTAGAGGCCTTGGCAGGCCCTGTGCAGCGGCTGCAGCCCTGGCCCTTTTCCGCAGGTGGTGGCAGAGGAACTGCTGGGGAGAGAGTGGAGGGAGGCCGGCGGCACGGATATCTGCGCACTTTGGATGTTAGTGTTAGGGTAAGGCACCATGGGGATGCTTCTCCCCAGGGGCCCTCAATTGCTGTTGGTGACGGGAGGTGTGGCTGACACCCGGCTGCTGATGCACTCCGCAGGGTTGCTGGACCTGTCAACTCATTGCTGTCTGAAGCTTGTATGTTGCGCTCAGGGACGGATTTATATTTCTTGGGAGGAGGAGCAGGAGAGGGGGGGGTGACAGGGGACGCCGCTGCATACAAAAGGGTACTGCCCTTGAGACTCACCCAGAAAGGGTATGGGTCAACCCAAAGGTCGACTTGGACTATAGGTCAACAGGGACTTTAGGTAAGCATGTTTTCTGTCCTTCAACCAAGATCTTATCCATTCAACTATCTTAGACTCCAATCCCAAGCTTTCAAGTTTATTTAACAAATAAAAATGTCACAGGGGGACAAAGGAAGAACACGTAGGGTTTTGGGGCACACTTTAGATTAAATAGTGAGAAGATGAAGAATAAGTGAAGAATAAAAATTAACCTTTATTACACCATTTAAAATGTCTCACATTTGTGGATTTCAATTATGCATAACCATAAATAATAATCAATAAACAAGTTCAATATAAAGTTAGCAAATGCACACGGTTACAGGCAAAAATGATTGTAGGGTGGGTTCAATTGCTGGGTTTAATGCCCGCTGGAGACAAACATTGTTAGCAGATTCTGAGAATCACATTCATAATAATATAGGTATACATTTCTATCTGACACAATATAGTAAGCTCCTTGCACGCTTCCACACTTAATTTAAAGCAGTGGTCAGGGAACTCGGTCCTCATTACCCCACACAGTGCATGTTTTGCTGGTAACCCAGCAGGTGCACAGGTGTACTAATTACTCACAGACACATTTTATAAGGTCCGCAGGTGGAGTTAATTATTTCACTTGTGATTCTGTGAGGAGACCTGCAAAACATGCACTGCGTGGGGTAATGAGGACCGAGTTCCCTGACCACTGATTTAGAGGGTCAAATTCCTTTTAAGACTCACTCCAGTGAGACCCAGTCCTGTAATGGATGGAGATGTGCGTCCTCATACATACAGGGTATCCACAGTGCAGGGGAATGCTGCCCAAAAACACTTGTTGCTTCTGCTGTCTGGGTTTGGATACAGCACCGGATATTCCCAAATGGACTACCAGAAGGTACTGTTCTGGCCAGCCACTGCTTAGCTGCTGAGTTCGGAAGGGATCAGGCGGCACAGTGATGTATGGCAGTATACCAGCAGATGAGAGGGCCCCACAGTGTCACGAGGAGCCAAGTACCGTTTCTGCTGTTCTTCGGATTGGAGTCCGCTGAATGAGAGAGCGGCAGAAAGTATGAAGTGGATGGTTGACAGTAAAGTTGAACTTAGGAAACAAGTGGGAAAATTAAGAGTTGTGCCTGCTGTAGCAGTCAGTTAAGTACCAGATGCCAGTAATGGATAATGCTGAGCATGCTGGTACACACAGGGGTCATAGATGTTGATACTACAACTCTCTGTATTCTGTCCTGCAACCAAGATCTTATCCATTCAACTATCTTAGAATCCATTCCCAAGCTTTCAAGTTTATTTAATAGTATGCGATGTGGGACAGTGTCAAAAGCCTTACTAAAGTCTAGATAAGCTACATCTACAGCCGCTCCTTGATCTATTACTTTAGTCACCCAGTCAAAAAAGTCAATAATATTTGTTTGACATGATCTTCCCCCAGTAAACCTATGCTGTTTTGGATCCTGTAAATTGCTGGTTTTGAGATTTTCTACAACTCTTTGTTTTAAGAGTGTTTCCATCAGTTTCCCTACTACTGATGTAAGGCTCACTGGTCGATAGTTGCTTACCTCTTCCTTGCTTCCACTTTTGTGCAGTGGGACTACATTCGCGGTTTTCCAGTCCTCTGGGATTACTCCAGTAGCTAGTTGAATAATGCTGTTAATGGTTTTACCAGCTCCCCTTTAAGCTCTTTTAGTATCCTTGGATGTATCCCATCTGGCCCCATTGATTTATCCACTTTCGGTTTTGAGAGTTCTGTGATGACTTTCTCCTATGTAAATGTACTTGTTTCTCCCTCCGTTTTCTGGCTATGCTTTCTGGCTATACTTGGTCGCTGATGAAAAGGGAGACATTCACACCAGACAAGTGAAAATCGCAGGGCTGGTCGCTGGAGCGCTTTCCTAGCATTATTGCCCTGTATACACTGGGGATATGGTCGATCAGTTACCATTCATTATAAAATCGTCTGCCCGCTTCCTGCCTGCCACCTGGCAAATAGAGCTACAAGCTCCCTGCCACCGCAGCAGGGTCCGGGTAGCAGTGTCCAGGAAGCAGGGATCCGGGCAGCGTTGGCTGAGAAATTTTAGCACTAATTGGTGGGCAGCAGGTGGGAAGTGCTGCTGAATTTGTTGAAAAGACTGGCCGGACGCTGATTGACTGAATTCTCTCATCCAATCAGCATCCGGCCAGTCTTTTTAAAATCAGCAATGCTTCCCGCCCCCCAGCCCAAAAAATAGCACTACAAGCTCCCAGCCCCCTGGGGGGTTTGTGGTATGAGGGGCTCCCCCAGTGAATTATTTTGCCCAGGTGCTCGGGCTATCGTTAAGAAGGCCCTGAGCATAGGTGGCTGTAAGAAGAGAAACTTCCCGTTGCTTCCAGTGTTTGATGTGCTGCTGATCACTACTAAACAGTCAGCACTGCAGGACAGCACCTGCAGACATTAGCAGCCACAGTGGAAATTTCAATTAACTCAACTCCCCCCAGCTCCCCAGTGTGTACCTATTGTCTGTTCCGATGAGCATCCCCTTGAAAAATCAAAGCTGTGATGGTTGTTCACAATGCTCTGATGGTGGCGATCTGATGTTTAAAAAACTCCAATACTTTTTTATTTACATTTTTTTTTATAAAACCATTTGAATATATGTTCTTTACCCTATTCGCTTTAAAAAATATTCAATTTCTGAGCACTTTTTTTTTTTTAAATGGCGTTTAAGTGGTTAATCAAGGAACCTTTACAGTAATAATAATTGTCAAGCTAAGTAATAAACATTCATTTAAATGTAATCAGTTTGTTTTCTGTTGTATGGTCATGGCACAGTAATATTTCGCTTCTTAATAAAGGAACCTTTACAGTAAATATTTTTATGTCAACCTTAGTAATAAAGATTGATTTAGAAATTCTCCTTTTGTTTTCTGTGATATGTTCATGGCATAGTAATTCAAAGGAGCCTTTACTGTAAATATTTTAGTCAAGCCAAGTAATAAAGATTAATTTATCAGTACTACGCTGTAATTTTCACTTCTATTGTATGTTCCTTGTAGTCATGGATAACCTGGCAATGGTACAGTACCGGAAATATTTGGGATTAACTTTTCAAACAAACTTAATTTTTCTACAAAAATACAATTAAAACAACTTATCACTAAGGGGTAAATTCACTAATACCCCGTTCTTACTGCCACAAAAACCCAGGTATTTCCCGGGGCAAGCTGAAAATTCCAGTGTGAAAGGGTCTTTGTGAAATTCCCGGGTGTTATGCCCCTGGAATAACCCGGGTTTTTTGCAGGGTTTTTCCTGGGTAATACACGGGTGTATGGCAGTATGAACAGCACAGACCCGGGTTTTTCACACAAAAACAAGCTCATTGGGGGATGTAATCATGTGATATGTGACATCATCTTTAGCCAGCCAATATAAGCTGCTTTTAAACAGCCTATCACAGCAATTTGTACAAATTTCCCAACACCCAATCAAAGCTGCTATTACATTCCACACACATGTTGGAAGGCAGACCATGGAAAGCAGTGTGAAAGGGGTAGACACGGGAAATTCCCAAATCTGAGGTGCAGTGTGAAGGGGGTCTGTTGAGCTGACATGCTCTGTGCCCCCCCAAAAATCCGGCAAGAAAACCCGGGATTTTGCAGGGGCGGCCATGAGAACGCAGCATAAGATGAGAGTTATATTGAAGGTGAAATGTTGCTCATACCAACCAATCAGATTTAACTTCTTATTTATTTAGTACCATCTAGAATATAATAGAATCTGCTATGGGCAACATCCTATATTGAATAGAACTCCCATCTTTGTAAATTTACCAGTAAAGGCAATCAAGGGCATTTAGTAATTCAGTGATCTGGTGGGATCTTTGTTCTGCAATGCATGTCATGTGATCTACAGTATGATCTATATTAATGACATTTGAGCGTTGATTGGCTGTGTGTTATCTCCTTTCATTTTATGTCCACTTTTTCTCCACTTTATCGCTTCACCGGGCTTAAAACATCTGCCCTAAAGATCACTATGGCTAAATGGGTTTTTAAATAAGGTTTCTCATTGGCACTAACATTATATGAAACTACTGGTAAAACGCAATACACAACCTCAGAAATGTATTAGCATCTCTTTATTAAACAAGTAGATCTTATTGACTGCTTTGGGGCTCATTTACATTTGGGTGTACACTACCATTCAAAAGTTTGGGGTCACTTAGATATTTCCTTATATTTGAAAGAAAAGCACAGTTTTTTTTCAATAAATCTAACAACATTATATTAATCAGAAATACACTCTATACATTGTTAATGTGGTAAATTACTATACTAGCTGCAAACGTCTGGTTTTTAAAAGATTATCTACATAGGAGTATAGAAGCTCATTTCCAGCAACCATCACTCCAGTGTTCTAATGGTAAATTGTGTTTCCTAATCACATTTACAAAACTAATTGATGATTATAAAACCCTTGTGCAATTATGTTAGCACAGCTGAAAACTGGTTTGTTCAATAGAAAAGCTATAAAACTGGGATTTTTTGCAGTTACCATTTCATGAAGCTGCTAGTTGAGGAACTGTGAGGCATCTATTTCTCAAACTAGAGACTCTAATCTACTTGTTTCAGGTGTGCATCGGAGCCTCCCACATATCTTTCTACTCTGGTTAGAGCCTGTGCTGTACTCTGAAGGGAGTAGTACAAAACGTTGTAGGAAATGTTCAGTTTCATGGCAATTTCTCACATGAAATAGTCTATTCTTGTTCTTAGAAATGAAGGCTGTTGAGTTTCACATGAAAGCTCTCTCTTTTTTCTGGCAATTTTGAGAGTGCAATCAAACCCACAAATGTGATGCTCCAGATACTCAACTAGCTCTAAGGAAGGCCAGTTTTATAGCCTATATATCAAGCAAACCCCGTTAGGGTTTTCTAATCATCCATTAGGCAAACACAATGAACAGTACCATTAGAATACTGGCGTGATGGTTGCTGGAAATGGGCCTCTATATGCCTATGTAGATATTCCTTTAAAAATTGGATGTTTGCAGCTAGTATCATCATTTATCACATAAACAATGTATAGAGTGTTTTTCTGATTAATTTTATGTTATCTTCATTGAAATAAAATAGTTTTTCTTTCAAAATTAGGACATTTCGAAGTGATCCCAAACTTTTGAAAGGTAGTGCGTCATTTATAGGACATGCCTCACACCCAGTACACACGGGGCAATTGTAGTCATATTTCTTTTTTTTTATCAATTTTCTTTTATTGAAGCATTACAAATCAATATAATATAATCACATAGTGTACAGAAGTAAATACACTAAACAGTTCAATGATATTCTCACTGTACACAGTGTTCTGTTTAAAAAGTCTACGAACATACTGAGAAAAGAAAAGAAATACATACAGTTGTGCTCATAACTTTCCATACACTAGCAGAATTTGTGATTTTCTGGCTATTAGTCAGAGAATATGAATGATAACTCACAAACTTTTATTTCACTCATAGTTAGTGGTTGGGTGAAGCCTGTCAAACAACTGTGTTTACTCTTTTTAAATCATAATGACAACAGAAACTATGCAAATGACCTTGATCAAAGTTTACATACCCCAGTTCTTAATACCATGTATTGCTCCCTTTAACATCAATGACAGCTTGAAGTATTTTGTAGTACTGTAGTTGTTGATGAGGCTCTTTATTTACTTAGATGGTAAAGCTGCCCAGGTTTCTTGGCAAAAAAACTCCAGTTCCTGTAAATTCTTGGGCTGTCTTGCATGAACTGCATGTTTGACATCTCCCCCGAACGGCTCAATGATTTTGAGGTCTGGAGACTAAGATGGCCACTCCAGAACCTTCACTTTATTCTGCTGTAGCCAATGACAGTGGCCTTGTGTTTTGGATTATTGTCATGTCGGAACATCCAAGTACGTCCCATGCGCAGCTTCCAGGCTGATTAGTGCAAATTTTCCTCCAGTATTTTCTGACAACATGCTGCATTCATCTTGCCATCAATTTTGTAGCTCACACATCCCAAAACATCAGCAATCCACCTCCGTGTTTCACAGTAGGATTGGTGTAACTTTCTTCATTGGCCTTGTTGACTCATCTCCAAATGTTACTTTTATGGTTATCTCTCCAAATTACTTTGTTCCAGAAGTTTTGAGGCTTGTCTCTGTGCTGTTTGGAGTATTGTAAGCTGGATGCTTTGTGGCATTTGCATAGTAATGGCTGTCTTCTGGCGACTCGACCAGGCAGCCCATTTTTCTACAAATGCCTCCTTATTGTGCATCTTGAAACAACCACACCACTTTGTTTTCAGACAGTCCTGTATTTCATCTGACGTTATTTGTGGATTTTTCTTTGTATGCCAAACAATTTTCATGGCAGTTGTGGCTGAAATTTTTGTTGGTCTATTTGAAGCTGTGTACACATGTTTCGATACTTCCGTTTTCGATTCAATTTTGCTTATAGAAGCAAAATCAAATCGAAATCATATGGTTTTAAGGACACTTTCGACTGCCATTCGATTCGATGCGTGCTCCTGTTTTCTCTATATCAAAAAGAAAAATAGACTGTGCAGCCAAAGAAATATCAAATACAATCCAGTAAATCGAATGTGTACACTGTGAAATTGATATTGAATCAAATGTAAAAGTATAGCTCTAATGCCAGATCTAATAGAAAATCAAATCTAACATTGAATCTAAAGAAAATCGAAGTATATGTACACAGCTTAACCGTGATTTGGTTTATACAGAATCCCTAATTTTCCACTTCTTAATTAGAGGTTGAACACTGCTGATTGGCATTCTCATTTGCTTGGATGTCTTTTATCTCCCTTTCCTGTTTTATACAGTTCAATCACCTTTTCCCGCAGATCGTTTGACAATTCTTTTGCCTTCCCCATGACTCAGAATCCAGACATATCAGTGCAGCACTGGATGAAAGATGCAAGGGTCTTTTAGGAGACCAGAAACTCACTGACCTTTTATACGCACACACACTGATTACAAGCAAACAGATCACAGGTGAGGATGGTTACCTTTAGTAGCCATTCCAACACGTTTGTGTCAACTTGTGTGCATGTTATCAGGCCAAAAACTCCAGGGTATGTAAACTTTTGATCAGGGTCATTTGGGTAATTAATTAATTATGATTTAAAACGAGTAAACACAGTTGTTTGACAATAAATGGCTTCACCCAACCACTAACCATGAGCGAAAGAACATTTTGTGAGTTATCATTCATATTCTCTGACAAATGGCCAGAAAATCACAAATTCTGCTAGGGCAGGCATGTCCAAACTATATACATTGAGAAACAAAAGAGGGGTCTTAGTCCAAGCCATTCATTACCTCCACAGCAAGCATTGTCACACTTGGATGAAGGGAGCTCCGAATCAAACGGTATTCCATGAAATTGGGGGGTCCTGCGCACTTACACGAGTTTCATACCATAATGTGTTTCTAAAACCATTCCCAATCTGCTCTTTTAGTGATGGAGATAGCATTTCTATGTAGCGCTCCTGAGTATCAAAAAAAATTCCTGTAAATTTTTCTTTACAGCCCTATTTCTAAACAATCTAACTACCATTTAGAAATGAAGCACTGGGTTGCTTTTTCAAAAGAAGGCAAGTATGTTTTCATCTACTCTTCTTCCAGCCAATCCTCTCTATTGTAAATGTTACATCATCTTCTATCATCTCCTCTGCTTGCTCTGTTGCTTCCTCTCTGTGTATAGCACAGTTAAGGGAAATTTATAATTTTATATTCAATTTCTGTTTTTATTTTCAATATACCCTAATCCTAGTAACTGATACCATATATGGTATCTGAATAAATCAAAATCCTACTTATAAGGAATAAAGTATTGTGGGCCCCCTATTATCATTTCTTTAAAACTCATTATGACAATTTAACAAACCAAAATGACTGACTGTTGCAAGATTAAATTAGTTTAAACTTTAAAATAATTGGTTTCTGGATCTAATTAGACACACAGTATGAAATGCTATCATACTGGGACTTGTAGTTTTACAAAGAAAGAAATATATAATGCTGATTAACACTGTTTAATGAACTAACTAGCATAAAGCAATACTGACGTTCTTGGTATATTATATCCTGATGACGGAGTGTAATTAAAAGAGCTCCGAAACGTAGACTGTAATACTCCATGTGTGAGCGTCTTCATTTAAGCGAGTGCCACCCTACAAACGTTGTATATATATATCTATATATATATATATATATATATATATATATATATATCTATATATATATATAGATATATATATATAGATATATATATATATACAGTGGGTCCCTAAAATCCCTTTCACATCACAAAGATGGTTCGAACCCGGGATCAAATCCCTGGTCCAGTGTTCTCACACTAAAACCAGTTTACTCTTTATACAGAGGGCAACCCTGGGTCAACCCTTCTTATAAACCAGGTCAAATTGCCAGCTTGGTCTATACGTCACCAACTCGGCAATGACCCAGGTCTGTGGTGTGACGTTGATGGGGTATAATACTAACTTTAAACCACTTTTTGAGAATTACTTTATACTGTAATATTATCCACATTTTCCATTGCTAATTACGCCTTTTTAATTCAATATATATTGTATATTATTATTTTTCCATTAATGAGAAATGTAATTAATACAAACAATTAGAAACATAATATATAGAAATATATCAAATCACATTGATATAATGACAAGAAGAATATTGTTCTAATTGCTAATGATAATATTACATTCACTTCTATAAAATTTTTCATTAAAATCTGTAATCATTTAAATGACCTAAACTCAATTTACCTCTCATGTTTCTGGAGACCGTGGTTATTTTATGCAGACTTGTCTGAAGATGTAACTATAAGATTTTTATGCACCAAGGATAGAGCTGGCACAAGTGACAGTTGACGATGATAATGATGATGATGGGTATGAAACCGGGCAAACATATAAGGGAGGTTCAAGCACAAAGATGAGTAAAACTCTATATAGAAATATAGGATACAGCCACTGGCTTCAGCATTTTTCATAAAGCGGAAGCAACATGGCCTCTTTGTCTCCAACTCTGCTCATGGACGACCCAAAGTGGGTGGCAGTGCATGCAATCTCGCAGAATGAGATGCGTACATGTGCAGCTCTTTCATCATTAGAGTTTTATGCAAATCATCTGGTCTATATACATCTCTTAATCAGGCCGTTACATAGTAGGTAAGGCTGAAAAAAGACTTGCGTCCATCTAGTTCAACCTTAGATCCATGCATGGCAGTACAGGAGTAAATAGGGCTGACTTTTGTTCAAATTTGCCCCTTGGTGTATTGCTTCTATATGGAGTCATCAAATGCATCTACAGTAAATACTCTACATGAAGACAAAATATTAAAATACAGCAATAATTATTAAGTACAAAAAATTGACAAAAGTTACTTGCGCTCACAAAAGAGATTGCTACTGGAAATACCACAAGGATTGGGATACCACACCCAAAAAAAAGTATACCACAAGACAACAAGATGTGGATCTCCACAGAAGCCGGACCCGGAAATGATGTACAAACCTCCCGGACACGGCGATCTGCAGTCTGTGTGAACAATACATGAAGTGAATTCAGCTTTTATACAGGTTTTGATTAAATTATATGTGAATGAATATGTGTATTTATATGTTGATTGTAATTATGTATATGTGGATGATTATCTTAGAATAGGAATCGCTGGGAATTTTGTGGTTTTATACATAATGATTTTTACCATTGATGCCATGTTTTAGCAAAGACTGGGACTGGTTAGGTATAAATACCCCACCGGGTGCACTTTGTATTTATACTCTACACCCTGAGGAAGAACTTTATTAGTTCGAAACGCTTTGGTGTTTTAAGGAATATTTTAACTCTGGACTGACCCCCTATCCACTTGTGTGCTGTCATCTACACGACTTGGACTTTATCTCTTCCATTCCGGGTGGGAGAGGAACGTTCTTGTGCGGTGGGAGGGTGAATGTCCTGCTTTTAAGGAATAAAATCGCTGTTTTGGATGACCCATATGGTCCTGTCTTTTTGGATGAGAAAATAAAAAGAAACCTTTGGATGAAAATAGGGCATTGCCTTTTCTTATTTTTGTATACAAATGTTGACAGTCTATTAAGAAACCGTTATGGGAACATCTCCTAGCTTGACTAGGTGAGTCACTCTGAGATCCAGAACTGGTGGAATTTAGTTTACAGACCTATATTAATCAGAAAATTTGTGTTCTATTTTTCCCGTACAATTGGAGATTTCTTCTCTCCACCCACATACATTTAAGGGATCAAGAACACTTCCGGAGGTAACGCTGTGGAGATCCACATCTTGTTGTCTTACAGCAATAATTATGTACAGTAGGAGCAAGTTTCATCTTTGCTCCTTTGGGCGGGGCTAGCCATGGCTAGCCATGGCTAATCTATTGTTCTCAACTGCAATACAATACGTATTGCAGCTGAGAACAATAGAATAGCCATGGCTAGCCATGGCTAGCCATGGCCAAAGGAGCAAAGATGAAACTTGCTCCTACTGTATGTATTAACTATCCAGACAGAGAAATTAGTTGTCTCATCCATGTGCATAAAAAGTCATGTGACAGAAATGCTTAACAGATGGAGCCACATCCATCTAGCCCACTCTCGGAGTGCCTTCCTGTGAATGAGGCCTGTGTGCGATGATCATGCACCCATTCACGGCAATGGATGCGAGAGTGAGTGAGACATTTGTGCATCACTGTCTCTGCGCATGCGTACCAAGACGGGTCACTCACACGTGCCACTGGGATAGATGGACACCGCTCCATCTGTAATAATATATCTTTTCTATTCATTAGGTCAATCAAATGCTCAAAGAATTAGCTTTTCTAAAGTTGGCTACACGCTATAAATTTATTTCCAATCTGGCTGGTTGGAACTAAAATCTGGTAATATCTGGGAACATATTACAATCAGAAATTTTGGAAAACGATAAAAATATTTGCATAAAGTGGTTCAATCACAATGCTTTAACCAATTTTTGTCTATTTTCCATGTTTGGAAGCAAACTGTTAATTGTCTTTTGCTCCCAGAAATGACCAGATTTTAATTTCAACCAATCAGATTGGAAAGATATTCTAATAGCGTGTTTCCAGTTTAGCATTGCCTATTAAACTTTTTGTTTTTCAAAATTCAGTGTAACATTACATACAGCAAAGTAGCTGTTTCCTTTATAATGTATATTATCTCATGGTACTCAGTGACATCATGCAATAGACCCTTACTCCATGTAAAAAAAAAAATCTAATTATACAGTACTGTAAAATAAATATTGATATAGGGATGTGATTGTTTAGCAGGTTTTGGTTAAAAAAAAATGTAAACAGATTTTGGATCTGGATTTGCTTACGTTTTTAATGCTACAATGGGTGAATTCATATAATTTGGGTTTGATTTTGTTCATACAGTAGTACTGACTTCAGAAACATTAATCAATATAAGCCAAAGTTTGGCTGCCTAAACTAACCAACAGAGCAGAATTAACGCATGGCAGTTTCTTCTTTTTAAAAATCTGTTGCTAATTAGACATGTATTATAGCAATAACTAATACAAATGTTTGTCTAGGCAAAAATGGCCACCACCAATGGTCCTCCAAAATACACTGCCGATGTTGAATTGCATCTACACACACCTTAGAGTATCATGGCCGCCGTTTGCGTAATTATGTAAACTGCGTACGGAAGCAGCAAGAGAATATGCGCTTGATAATGACAGTTATAATGTTACACATAGTCTTTTACTTATACTCTCATAATAATAAAATATAGTCATTTAGCTTAAAATGCACTACACACAGTTTAAGGTTAAAACATATTTTCTTTCCCTCATGTTTTGGCATCGCATGTGCAGCCTTCTGGTGATGGGAAATAGTAGTAAATATTATTCGCAGGTTATGAACCATAGTAATAATAATGAAAGTACAGTATGGCCACATGGAAAGGGGACATATTGAGCCAGTTTGAGCCAGCTTCTCGGCTGGACCACCAGGCAAGGTGACAAGCCTGGAACAAAGACACAACTGTGCATCTGTACTAGGTCTATCAGAAGAGTTGAAAGTTGACCCCCTGACCAATCGAAGACCGGCTGGATCCTATTGTTATTCCCTTTAAATTACTGCATCCTGAGCCAGGAGCTCACTATGCTGTGATCAGTCTTGAATACAGACTCCTGGCCCAGGAAGCGCTGCATATGTATGACGGTAACTGTTACTTTTGTATTGTTGTAGTGGTATAATGCTGATTGTACAGTACTTTTGTCTGGTTTCCCCTGTGAATGTTATGTTATTGTATCATTGGTTCATAATGTGTTACTACTGTGTAGCAATGGTACCCCTTTGTGTCCGCTAGTATGGCTATTGGGTTCGACCTTTAATCTAACCTTTCCATCTGTCTCGGCTAAGTTATTTATCTAAGCTGATAGAGCGCCAGGGACGCTCCTTGATAATATATATTAAGGTTCAAGCATGTGAATTGTTGTTAACCATATACAGTCATAATAGAGAGCATCAGTAACGCTGAGGTACGCTACGTGATGCTATGCATTGTTACGCCTGTAGCTAGAAATACAGGGTAATAGTTGGCGTAGCATGACAGGGTATTGTCTAATCGCTGTGCCCAATTATCCCCCCACAAATGACATAACTCTCTTGTTGGATAAAATTGGCCACAGCAGCCATCTTTATTGAAACAATACAAAATTAACAATAATCAAAAACATTCCCCACGGAAGGTGGTCCCCGAGGCCCTCAATAAATCAATCCACACCTCTAAGCACTTCCAGGAGTTGTTACCCCCAGCCGATAGCGATTGGCTCGAGGGCACCAATTGTCAACACCCAGTGCTCATTAATTAGCCTCACCCAGGGGAGTCCAGCCCCCTCATGGGGCCCTCCCCGCCGCATAATTAAGCCTCAATGCCACCAACCTCGAGGACCCCCCTCCGCACAGGCCACTGTGACAAAAGACAACCTATCAATAATTCTTCCTAAAAATTATAAAATTAGGGAGGGAGGGTGGGAGCTGTTCAGAAAAATCTCCCAGTGACCCCTATTTCCTGCCTGCACTCTGCTTATATACCCTTACTACACCCCGTTAAGCCCCTCCCCCTATGACCCTCTCCTTAGACACCCCTTCTATGACTGTCCAGCTAGTCAGCTCCCTACAAACCCTGTCAGGGGAGCCTACCCCCAGGCTTTGCCTCCAGTCCGGCTCCTACATGACAGGGTATTGTCTAATCGCTGTGCCCAATTATCCCCCCACAAATTACATAACTCTCTTGTTGGATAAAATTGGCCACAGCAGCCATCTTTATTGAAACAATACAAAATTAACAATAATCAAAAACATTCCCCACGGAAGGTGGTCCCCGAGGCCCTCAATAAATCAATCCACACCTCTAAGCACTTCCAGGAGTTGTTACCCCCAGCCGATAGCGATTGGCTCGAGGGCACCAATTGTCAACACCCAGTGCTCATTAATTAGCCTCACCCAGGGGAGTCCAGCCCCCTCATGGGGCCCCCCCCGGCCGCATAATTAAGCCTCAATGCCACCAACCTCGAGGACCCCCCTCCGCCACCAAGCACGGGGTTAAGCCCTTGACCCCGGGCGACCCCCCCACATCCGGAACGCTGTTTCTATCCCTTCCTGTAGTCCCAAGGACCAAACATCGATCCCTACAGCGTTCAAATGCACACCGTCTCCTCTCCAAAAAGCACCGGCACCAGACTCAAGTTCCCTGTGCCTCACCACCACCGCGCCGTTTCTAGCCATAAAACGCCCAATTGCCCTGTTGACTTTTATCCGTGCCTTATTGATCTTGTCAGCCGACCTTGCATCCCTCCAATAACGGCGCGGCACAATATCCGACCAAACTGTGATCACCTCTGGAAACATTGCCCATAAACGTAGGAGATCAAACTTGATATCCCGTATCAACTCCCTAAATGGTCTGCTCCCAAGGTCATTCCCTCCCACGTGCAACACTAATATTTTGGGAGCCCTATCGAGCCGAACAAAACGGTGAAATTCCTGTAACATTCCACTCCATACCATACCGCGCTTCCCCAGCCATCGAACCACTGCCTCCTCTCTATCCAAACCTAGCTGGCGGCCGTTCGGTCTGACATCAGCCCGCAAAGCTCCCCAAAAGACATATGAATGTCCTAAAATCCAAATCAGGCACGGGGGATGCACTAAAATTAGAAAGAACACAATCAGCCTCAACAATCCCCTAAACGAACATATGAACGAAAACGAGACGATTCCCATCGCCCAATGCGCTTAATCAGCTCATCTCCCAAACCCATCCTAGCAGCCTCAGTTGCGGCCCCGATGCGGAAAGAGTGACCCGCGTATTCCTCCCCCTTGAGGCCCAACGTCCGCAGGACTGCTCTAAACACGCTTGTGAACTGGAACCGTGATAAAAAGGACCCATTCGCATGCATCAGCAAAGGATCCCTTTCTCTGCCCACTCTGACTTCCTTAAATATCCTCAGCCGTGCTACCGGGCACATATCTGAGCCCGGTACAGAGAAGAGAACTACCTTCTTCCCCCTCCCTAATTGATCCGTCTTAGACCTCCTCACCACTAGCTCCACCCTATCCGAGTATAAATCCACATCCTCCCCTAACAAACCTCCCGGCCTGGAGACGCTTGGACTCACGAGTTCACCAATCCGCAGTGCCCCGAAGAAGGCGATCGAAAAGGCTACCCCGAACAACCTTTCCTCGAAATTGGAACTACAGACCTCACCCAACTTCCTGCCCATATTCTGCAACAACTGGAAGGACACCGGCCTTCTCTGATCCTGTACTACATGTCCTTTTCTCCAGCCTTTTAAAGCCTGCGCAATCAGGAAATTCTTTGTGACATCAGGCCTCCCACCTGCACGAAACCCAAAAGCTAAGCCCGCCATACAGCGCGTGATCTTAGCCACTGACCAACCAATCTCCTTACAATGGCCTATGTATAGCAAGACAGCCAACTCGTCATCATCCTCTTTCAAACCTACTACCTCACGCCATTCTAACCAGCTCCGCCATTCCTGGTTGTATGCCGACCATGTATTTGGGGCCAAGGATTCCCTGATGAGCTGATCGACTACCCGTCCAGCAGAGCCCAGAGCCGACTCGGGAACCCGGTCCCCTCCCTGTCCGCCTCTGGCGCCAACTCCCGGAATCGTTCCCACTGTGAACGAGATAAAGAATCCGCAATGCCGTTAGAGACACCGGGAACGTGCCTAGCCACAACCCACAAATTCAAAGCCAGACATTCCAATACCAACTGCTGCAAAATAGTAACCACCGGAGGTGAAGATGCCGACAATTGATTAATAGCCATGACCACCCCCAAATTATCGCAGTAAAAACAAATCTTCCTATCGCGGAACAGCTCACCCCAAACAACAACTGCAACCAAAATAGGAAACAATTCCAACAATGCTAAATTTTTAACCAAGCCTCTCTGCACCCAAGACTCCGGCCACCGGCCCACACACCAATGTCCCTGGCAATAAGCCCCAAAACCGCCACTCCCAGCGGCATCTGTGAAAAAGTCTAGCTCTGTAGCCACGCACGTGTCTGACATCCACAACGCCCTGCCATTAAAGGTTTCCAGAAAAGATGCCCACACCCGCAAGTCCCCTTTCAACTCACTACCTAATCTGACAAAATGATGAGGAAGAACCACCCCTGCTGTCGCTGCTGCCAGCCTCCTGCTGAAAATGCGGCCCATCGGCATAATGCGACACGCAAAATTCAACTTACCCAGCAAGGACTGTAATTCCCTCAATCTGATTTTCTTCAACAGCAACGCCCTCCCTACCTCGGCCTTCAAACCCAGTAACTTTTCTTCAGGCAAGCGACACTCCATATTCACAGTATCAATAACAATACCCAAAAAACTGATCACAGTCGCAGGGCCCTCCGTCTTTCCCGGAGCAAGCGGGACCCCAAAGTCTGCCGACACCCTTTCAACAGTCCTCAACAATAAATCACATACACCGGTCCCCCCGGGACCAATACATAAAAAAATCATCTAGGTAATGAATAACTGAACTGCACCCAGAGACATCCTTAACCACCCACTCCAAAAAGGAACTAAAGGCCTCAAAATAAGCACACGACAAGGAGCACCCCATCGGTAAACAACGATCAACAAAAAACTCCCCATCCCAACAACATCCCAACAAGCGCAAACTGGTTGGATGAACAGGCAGCAACCGGAATGCCGATTCAATATCAGTCTTTGCCAACATGGCCCCTTTCCCAAACCGCTTCACCCACTTAACGGCCGCATCAAAGGATGTATAAACCACCGAGCAGATGTCGGGGTCAATGCCATCATTGACCGACGCCCCTTTTGGGAAGGATAAATGGTGTATCAGACGAAACTTGTTCGCCTCCTTTTTTGGCACCACCCCCAACGGAGAGACTATCAAATCTGGCCACGGTGCCGCCCTAAACGGTCCAGCCATACGACCACCCAGCTGCACCTCCTTAAACAGTTTTTCCTGCACCACTTCAGGATGCTCCCTAGCAGACTTCAAATTCCTCCTAAAACTTCCTGACACCTGCACGTCAGAAGGTATCTTAAAACCTTCCCTAAACCCCTCCTCCAACAAGGCGGCTGTCCGCTGGTCAGGATACCTACGCAGATAACCCAGCATCCTTTCCAGCCGAACTGGTGTCGCCCCCTTTTGAACTACTGTCTCGGGACTTCCCTCTGAAGCATTTATTTGCCCCATGGTTCCCTCCACATGATGAACATTCATGCTTGAATTTGCATTTTGCTCCAAACCGGCATGACCCGTCGTTGAAGGCAAAGCAGAGTCCCTTCTGCATGGCCGTCCCGCTTGTGGCCTCTCTCGGCCCCCCCCCATCCCCATGAAAGGGCTGCCCACTTTTTATGGGGGCCGTTACCTTTAACCATAAAGCAATATCCTTATGATCCCAACGAATGTTGGGGCGAACCGCCTTCCTCTGCCTAAACTGCTCATCATACCTGAGCCAGGCCATGCCCCCGTACACACGGTATGCCTCTCCTATCGCATCCATGTAACAGAATAAGCCTGAACAATTGTCAGGTGCCTTCTCCCCAATCACACTAGCTAAAATAGCAAATGCCTGTAACCAATTTGTGAATGACCGCGGTATCAGCCGATACCGCCGCCGTTCCTCCTCCTCCTTTTTCTCCTCCTTGCGGGGCCTATCCAGGTTAAAACGCTCTAAGGGTAGTAATGAAAATATATCCACATATTCCCCTTTCCAAATCTTCTCCCTCACCTCCTGCTTCAGGTGGGCCCCCAATGGCCCCTCAAAACATACATACACCTCCCCTTTCGCAGTGTCACTAAGCCTCCCACTCTCATCCTGCGTCACCACACTGCCCCCTTCAGCCCCTGCCCTGCTGCTGCTTTGCTCCCCGCCGGATACCAGCACCACGCTGCTCCCCGGCACCCCACTGCTAACCGTCACCCCACTGCTAACCGGCACCCCACTGCTAACCGGCACCCCACTGCTAACAGGTACACTATTACTGACCGGCACACTAATGCTAGCTGGTGTGCCCGAATTCTGCGGTGCCCATGCTGCCGCCGGGGACGGCCCCGCCCCCTGCCGCAAACCCACCAGCCAATCTGCAAAACCACTCAATAATTCAGTAAAGCCCCTACTCATTTCCCCCTGGGGGGCTAACCCTCCCCCCCCCCTGACTTTGTGCTAAAGCATTAATAGACATAGAGACAGACTCACCAGGCTGCCTGGGGGCTGTGAACCCAGCAGCCGCAGGTCCAGTGTCCTGACGGGTCCCAGATGAAGAAGGACCAGGTATCTCTCCATCGTCTGCCGACGCTGCCATCTCTCTTCTCCTGTCCTCCCGACCTTCAGGTATAGCACCAGCCGGCGTGACCGTGTTGGAGGCGGAGCCAGCTGTGCGTCTCTCGCTCCGTGTACCAGGCCTGCGGTCCGCAGCCTGTACTTCTGCCCCCCTGGCACGACTCACCCCGCGCTGGGCAGCAGCATGCCCCGCATGCCCCGCCGCTCCAGGTCCAGACCCACGTGACGCCGGATCTTCTTGCACGTGGGGGGGGTTCCGCCTGCATGTTGGATTCCTCCCAGACCTGGTCCTGCGGGCGGAAGGTGCCCGGCCCGCAGCCTGGCCTGGAGGGTCCCTGACGGGGCTCCTAGAACGGCGCTGAACCCTGGGGGACACAGATGGGCTGAAGCGCTCCGGAGGCCTGGACCTCCGAGGCCGTGCGCCCGCTGGAGCAGCCTCCTGCGTTGCTGCTCCCAGTCCCCCCAGCAGACCTGACATCTGCTGCTGCAGCCACTCTGTCCCTCTGGTGCCTGCTGCCTCCCTGAGGGCAGCCAGCGCTGCAGATACCTCAGCATCAGCGTTTGGGGAAGCCATGGGAGATGCAGTGCTGCTTAGCTGTTCAGAAAAATCTCCCAGTGACCCCTATTTCCTGCCTGCACTCTGCTTATATACCCTTACTACACCCCGTTAAGCCCCTCCCCCTATGACCCTCTCCTTAGACACCCCTTCTATGACTGTCCAGCTAGTCAGCTCCCTACAAACCCTGTCAGGGGAGCCTACCCCCAGGCTTTGCCTCCAGTCCGGCTCCTACATTATGCAAACTGCGTAACTGAATTATGCTCCATCAGTTTACTTATCAATAGGATTCAACAACACCACATAATGAAAAGTAAACTAACGCAAAATGGCATTGTATTTTGACCAATCCTCGCACCCACCCTTATGTTGGATATTAAAAAGGACAAGCACAGTTCAACAAATCAAGCACGTTAAGAGCTGTCTTTTGCGTTGACCTGGCGATGAGCGGCGGGTCCCGGCGGCTCCCCCTCCCTCTCTTACCCGGCTGGCCGGCTGCTGCTGCAGGGGGGGCTGGCTCTCCTCCTCCCTGCACCCGGAAGAGGATGTAAAGTGCAGTGAGGAGGAGGTCACAGGTCCGGGCAGTACAGCTCTGTGCTGCCCAGACACAGGTGAGGGGGGGTCGGCGCGGGGCGGCGGTAGATCGGTGCGGGGCAGCGGTGGGTTTGTGTTAGAAGCCCATAAGCTTCTATGGGGCATCGCCAGATTTTTCTAGCAATGCCCCCCCCCCGCCGTGGTAACCCTGCGGGGGATGCTTAGAGCATTCCAAAATGCGGTAAAAACCTGAAAACTGGGTTTTTACCGCATTTTTAGTTTAGAGAATCTCCCCATTTAGCTTTAAAATATATCCTTTATCACATTTGTATGCAGCACTTGGTTTCTGCTGTCTGAAGCACTTTGTTTTTTTTATTGCTGTAATCAAACATTTCGTGTTATTTATTTGGCTCAATATTCATGTTATCCATCTTTTTTTTTGCATTAGCAGGTGTAAAAATTCTACCTGCATGTGTTCAAAAGAATAAATTGCTTCAAGAATGTTTCGACCTATCTCTTTTAGGTGGAGGTGATGTTCTGGTGGTTGTGAGATATGTCCTTGTTTCTTCATCACTGTCATCAGGACTAAGGCTGCAATATGGGACAGTTTTTTTTTATTGGACCCAGTACAAGAGCCCAAGATGATGACAAACTTTTAACATGTGATGTTGGCCTCTCAATAAGGGCCCGATATATTAAGCTTAGAAAGGTGATAAAGTGGACAGTGATAAACAGCCAGCCAATCAGCTCCTACTTGTCATGTTACAGACTGGGTTTGAAAAATTTCAGGAAGGAGCTGATTGGCTGGTTGTTTTTCACTCTCCACTTTATCACTTTTTAAAGCTTGAAACAGTACATCTGGCCCTAATGTACTGTTGGGTAATTGCAACTGATGGACCTGTTTTATGTTGCAGATGAGAATATAAACTTTCAGCATATCCTTTTTACAGAAATGATCTAATAGCATGTACACATGGTGAGACTTTTCCTTCGATTTTGACTATATATTTCAAATCGATTCGATGTTGAATGTTTTTTTTATAACATTCAAGGCAGATTGAATATCGAGTAGTGTAAATCGAATACAAAAGTAGATATGCCAGATAAGACTACATAGTATAAATTGAATGTCAAAAAGTGATCATCAAAAAGCAGTAGAGAAATCGAATAGTACAAATCAAATTGAAAACCGGGTCTCACGTGTACATACTATGGCTTTGTAAAATGATCAAGTTTTAAACATTTACAGTTTGTATATTGTAGCTAAATATACATTAGCACCTATTATTTTGTTTCAACTGATTGAGTTATTAACCCCTTGAGTGGTGGGTTTTCCTTAGGCAGGACAAACCTACCAGGACAGGTTTGTTCTGGCCCAGAAATACTCATCTCTCAAGCTTCAGCCACTGGTCACCTGGGGCTGCTGCTGCCGCCTTCGGCTGTTCCGGTTGCTCAGTGCTCAGGAAAGTTCAGAGTTGCTCAAGGGGGTGTGTGAGGGGGGGGGCTTTGGCACGCTTCGGTGTTCAGGCACGCAGTCATTCATGCGTTCAGGTGCCCGAATGCTCGAGGGCTCCTGAGCAGCTACGAACTTCACTGAGCAGAGCCTGGATTGGCGGGTGTGTGCTCCCAGATTGTGGTGCGCCGATGCTGCACAGCTGGAGGCACCACTGGCGCACACCTACTTATTTGTGGCATGCCCGTAAATTGTCGGGGCATACCACCGAAGTGGTTCATTTATAGCAGTCTTCACAGATGTCTTCTAACCGCACGTGACTTCCTCCTCTTGTGACATTATGATGTCATGCATGCTGCGCCTCAATGGACCAAAAATCTTTATTGCACCGGTCACCGCCAGTGTACTAATAATACAGTTGCTGCAATAAAGCAACAGTGCAAAACTGCTAATTAGAATGTAGATGTCCAGATGCCCCCCGGCTTTTCAGGGGCCCCTAGGCATTATCTGCACATCTAACCAACAGTGACTTTGCATTTAATATGAACACCGCTGGCTTTTATTTACCACATTTTTTTTTTTTTATTGACATGGCAATATACAGTATTTCTATCATTTGCAAATAAAACATTAATGGCCTTCTATAACCACATGTATTACATGCTGAAAAACTAGCAGTGCATTATTTCAATTTAAATATCCTGCATTATTTATTTTTAATTTGTCTAAATTGTCTCGTAGAATCCAAACATATCATTCATCTATTTGTGATCTTTTCTAATATACAATTATATGTTGACACTTGCTACATTATTATTTTAGCATCGCTGCCAGAGCTGGCAGGGGAAGGGAAGGAACAGGGAGCTTGTTTAGAGGTCTTGTCTAAGCCTCATTGGGATGCCTGACAAAGAGGTTAGAAGCTGGTTCAGGAAGTTCTGGAATCTCTGACAATTGTGCAGAGTGACCGTGAGTCACTGGTAAATATCCGCTCAGCAGTACTACTTGTGACCTATTACTACTATACATCTGCTACAAAAGCCAACACCGTCCGGGTCATCTGTATCCACTGTACATGTATTCTCTATAATAGGAGCCAGGTGTTTTAAAGATCACAAATTACAAACACCAGTAAAACTTCTCTCAGAAGCATTTCCATCATATTATAGAAGATGATTTTGCAAAGCTGAATTTATCAGTTTTTTTCTGGTTGTTTTTTATATATATATAAAGTTTTTTGGAGAGCAGCACGTCCACTTTATAATGTAGCTGGCTCCGGTGCCTTCCTGGAAGGGAGAACCCCACTAATAATATAGTCAAGTACGGCGGCACCCGGAGGCTTGAATGAAAGAAGCAACAACTGCAGGGTAGCGTGATCAAACGTTTTCGATGTTTATTACATCGTCATCAGGATAGTGAACTTGAGAACAAAGCATACCTTTATACACTAGCCACACCACGTGAGGGTACCCACACACTCCCAGTGCGGGTGATGCGCCCATAGATGACGTCATCGTCCCGTTACCGGTTGTCGGGGTAACCAACAAAGTAAATACAAAAAATACAAAAAAAAATTTAAAATCAGAGTGCAAGTACTGTATAACGTGTCCAATAGAATAAGCGACAGAGCAAAATGGACACAGCAGGTTGAACAAATGTGATATACAGTGGATACAAAACAGATACAAAGAAGTCAATAAGATATATAATATTTACAGAGAGGATCGTAAAAATCCACACATACCCAATGCATAAACATAGCGACCTGAGGTCGATTCAGCGAAATCTGTTGTATAAATACATAATATGAATATTCAAAGTATGGGTAGGTCAGCGAACGCAATGTCCATGTCAGAGTGAATAAACGTCGACATGGTATGTCGACCATGAGGTCAGACAAATAATGAATGGAACGAAAAACTTTACAAAAAACAATAGAGTCCAGCAGACTCATTAAGACCCCTGGGAGCTAAAGTGTTGAGTTTATTAATCCAGCGTGCTTCACGCTGTAACAGTTTGAGTCCCCGGTCCCCCCCTCGCAGTCTCTGTGGTTCATGATCAATGAGAGTATATTTTAATTGTGCAATACTGTGTCCATGTGTGACAAAGTGGCGAGCAACCGGTTGGTCACTGCTGCCACTATTAAGTGCAGCACGTATAACAGATTTGTGTCCAGCAATTCTTTCCCTGAGGGTGCGAGTGGTTTTACCCACATACCCTAAGCCGCACGGGCAGATAATCAAATAAATAATGTATCTGGTGGTGCAGGTTAATACATGTTTAATGGGTATGCGGACCCCAGAGTGTGGATGCGGGAAGTCACTGCCTGTATTAAGGGATCTGCATACGGCACAGTTGATGCACCGATAACTGCCATTCCGGCGTTGTAAGAAATTGCCTTGAACAGACTGTTTATTGTCAAGTCCACTGATGTCCGTCTTGACCACCCAATCGCGATTGTTTTTACCCCTACTGTAGCAGGGCATGAGTCTAGTGTCGTGCAATTGCAGCTCAGGGTCAGAGCTGACTACTGTCCAGAGTTGTTTGCTGATCTTGCGGATACCTTCGCTCGCTACATTATAGTGATTGACCCATGTCATGGTCTTGTCATGTCGCTTTTTCCCTACAGGTTGGAGGGTGTCAGCACGGTCATGGCACAATGCCTTTTGTTTGGCTTTAAGGAGTTGTTTTTCATCATAACCTCTAATCATAAAATCGTGAAGCATCCTGTCAATGTGCTCAATGGCTGTATTGCGGTCAGAGCAAATCCTGATAGCCCGTAAAAATTGTGAATAGGGAAGTGAAAATTTAAGCTTGGGGGGATGAAAACTGGTGGCATGGAGCGAAGTGTTCCGGTCAGTGGTCTCACGGTACAATTCAGTTGAGATAGTCCCATTGGTCAATTTTACTCTAACGTCAAGGTAATGGATGGTCTCCTCGCTGATGTCATATGTGAATTGGACAGGGTGTCCAGAATTATTGTGCGTGAGAATAAAGGTCTCAAGAGTGTCACGTGTGCCAGTCCACAGGACAAACAGATCGTCGATATACCTGACGTAAAAAAGTGCATGTCGACGAAATGTGTCGTCAGTCAACATAATGTCATCTTCCACCATGTACATGTAGGCGTTGGCATACGATGGGGCCACATTGGACCCCATCGCACACCCCGCCATCTGCAGGTAGAAGATACCGTCAAAAATAAAGAAATTGCATGTGAGTACCAACTCTAACAAATCAATGATCAGATTTACATCAGGACCCGTATATAGTGGGTTGTCAGTAACCAAGCGTCTGACTGCTGCCAGGCCCTCATGGTTAGGGATGACGGTGTATAGGCTTGAAATGTCAAGACTGCATAATAGAGTATCAGGGGGGACTCCAGAGATTTCATTGAGTTTGTTAAGGAAACTGGTCGTATCAAGTAGGTGTCTGTTATGCTGAACTATACAGGGTTGTAATATCGCATCCAAGTACGTAGATAATTTCTGAAATAGCCCATTGCGGGCTGAGATTATGGGACGTCCCGGAGGACTTATCAGTGACTTGTGGATTTTAGGCAATGAGTATAAAACCGGTATGACCGGCATCTCCTGTATCAACGCTGTCCTAAGCGAGTCACTGATAAGTCCCTCCGTGACGGCCTGCTTAAGGCGGTCAGACAGTTTTTTGGCAAAACATACAGTGGGATCAGAATCAAGTTTGCGATAAACCAACGTGTCACTTAATTGTCTGAGAATTTCAGAGCGATAGTCACATAAGTTCTGTACAACAATCGCCCCACCTTTATCGGCAGGGCGAATGGTAATGTCTGTGTATGAGGACAGATCTTTCAAGGCCAATTGTTCCATTTTGCTAAGATTGGGGTGCTTACCATACTCAGACGTCTGAAGCAGACCCCTCAACACGATTGTCCAGTAGGCGATTAAATGTCCTGATCGAGGGATTGGCAGAAGCTGGGTCAAAACTTGATCTTTTTTGTAGTTTTTGAAGTGCTGCGGGCAAAGGGGCACTGGTCTCTGTAATCATGGGGTTGCGGATGATGGCTTTACTGCCACGGAAATACTCGTGCAGCTTAAGCTGTCGATTCAGTTTGTATTTCTCAATGTTCCATTGCATGTTATCAGTATGTACCGTTGGTACAAAAGACAGTCCCCGTTGTAGTACACGCACCTCAGTGTCAGTCAGTGGGTGATTAGACAAATTAAATATTATTGACTTCTTTGTATCTGTTTTGTATCCACTGTATATCACATTTGTTCAACCTGCTGTGTCCATTTTGCTCTGTCGCTTATTCTATTGGACACGTTATACAGTACTTGCACTCTGATTTTAAACATTTTTTTTGTATTTTTTGTATTTACTTTGTTGGTTACCCCGACAACCGGTAACGGGACGATGACGTCATCTATGGGCGCATCACCCGCACTGGGAGTGTGTGGGTACCCTCACGTGGTGTGGCTAGTGTATAAAGGTATGCTTTGTTCTCAAGTTCACTATCCTGATGACGATGTAATAAACATCGAAAACGTTTGATCACGCTACCCTGCAGTTGTTGCTTCTTTCATTAAAGCCTCCGGGTGCCGCCGTACTTGACTATATATATATATATATATATATATATATATATATATATATATATATATTTCTTGCAAGAAATATAATGAATGTCACATCATTTTGTTTGCTGGTCTCAACATTCATAGCATCTGCAACTCGGTCTGTCTGGGAGACTGCATGGCTTTACTGAATAAGTGGCACCACCAGGGGGTGCGGCTCGCACCCTGGTGTCACCTTTCAGTGGGGTGACACCAAACAGGACTGATACAAAGGTTTAGACAGTGCTACCAGCAGTGGCGGCTCAGGCATCCTCCTCCCCCTGTCACTGCCACTGCCTCCTCTCCCCCCCGTCCCTGGCACCTGTGCTTTGATGACAGGCGCCAGGACTGGTGCATGCGCAGTACAAACAGCTGTACTGCGCATGCTCCCAGCTTCTATGGGCTGCTTGGGCAACAGCCCATAGAAGCAATATTGGTCCTGGCGCCTGTACAATATAAGTTACAGGCACCGGGAACAGCGCGTGCGCAGTACCGATATAGGTACTGCGCATGCGCAATCGCCGTTTTTGCATGGCAGCCCGCACAAAGGCGTCCCGGAGGGAGGGAACACCTCCCAATGGACTGCCTTTGTGACTGGCAGGTTGGACTACCAATTGGAAGTCACTGCCAGTCACAGTGAAAGCAGTGCAGTCTCACAGACTGCATCTGGCTTTACTTCAGTGGCGGATTTTACCTGGGGGGGCTGCAGCCCTGCAGCCCATAGGTAAAAACCACCACAGGCTACGGGTGTTGCATATAATTTGCCAATAACAACCAATCAAGATTTAAAGACAAATACTCTTATTTTAATCCATAAAAAAGGGAAGATTAGCAATTGAACACACATAATTATTGACCGGTATACTTAGACAAGGAGAAGACAACATGCAATTAAAAAGTTATGCATACATACATATAAAATACCTGTAGATAAAACAATGGTCATTTTAAGTGTTAATATGTAAAGCAGTCCATTTCAGGGGTTAGTTGCTATGCAGATATTTATGCTGCCATTACTGTCGCTGAACTTGATTACTTGAATGGGTTAGTTCAATAGGACTAAATAATGGTCAAAAGTACACCCAGCAATGATAATATTAGTATATTAGTGGTAGGTTAGTGGTAAAGCACTTGGAAAGCACTTGGAATAGTAATAGTTTGTTACTAATCGTGTAGCACAAATGAGGTATAGTTACCACTCCTGGGAGTGCGTGGTCACCTTCATTGACTCACAGGCTGCGGTGCCTCTTGTATTCCCAATAGGCTCAATTCTCCTCCAGTTCCCCTGGGCACCTGTATTTATGTTCCCTTGAGTCAGCACGTGTCTGGTTGCCATGCGTTGAGGAATCAGGTTCTTGCGATGCTGGCTGGCAGTAGAGTCAATGGGAATTAGGTAATTGAGATCTGACCTGTTTCCCCACCTGTATGTCTGCGTGGAGGAGAATCCAGCCTATTGGGAATACAAGAAACACTGCAGCCTGTGATTCAATGGAGACTCCCAGGAGTGGTAACTTTACCTCATTTGTGCTACACGATTAGTAACAAACCAAAAACTCATCTTATTAGACTGATCAATTTTGGGTTCAGAATATAATTTGGAGTAAAAGACTTGCAATACCTCAGTTATCTGTGAGGAGGTCCGAACTAGGTTACCTTCATTATTAAGTAAATATTTTATGATGACTTTAGGACGTCTGCACTACAGAAGTCTAGACAAAAGCCTACCCGACTTATTCCCAAATCTGCAAATGCAACAATCTCTAGAAAAGGAATATATGGTTTCCATCTGAGTCAGAAGGGAATCAAATTTAGTTTTTTGAGATAGATAGGCTTATTTAGAGTCCAGGGAAGGAGACATTTTGTATTGTTGAAAAGCATGTGTAAGGGAAGCTTGAGTCACCGGATACATAGCAATTAATTCAGAATCCCTATTTTTACTATATGATAATTACCACCTTGGATGATTGCCAGTATAATGCTGGCTTCTCTGACATAAGCTGTGTACACATGCTTAGATTTTTCCCTGTTTTCGATTCGATTTTGCTTATAGAAGCAAAATGGAATCCACATTGAATGGTTTTTAGGACACTTTCGATCTGCATTCGATTCAATGCGCGCTCCTGTTTTCTCAAAATCGAATAGAAAAATCGACTGTGCAGCCAAGGAAATCTCGAATTCGATCCAGTAAATCGAATGAGTACATTGTGCCTACATTGTGAAATCGAAAGTGAATCCAATGCAAAAGTACAGATCGAATGCCAAATTGAATGGGATGATCCAATGTCAGATCTAATAGAAAATCAAATCTAACATCAAATCTAAAGCAAATCTAAGCATGTGTACAGGGCTATAGTCTGTTCATTGTGTGAGTGAAAATCTAGCCATGCTGTTGCTTAAGCAGAATGGAAAGTTTTCGAGTTGCTGAGATGAGAAGGAAAGTGCCAAGAGAGGTAAAGATTTTTATCCGAAGAAAAGTTTACCTTCATCCAACATAGGGCGTGGTCAGATAAACAGATATCTTCCATATTAGAATCAGCTACTTAAGAAAAAGGAATTCTGATAATAATAGGTAGTCAATTCTGGATAATGTCTGATGAGCTGCCGATAGACATGGATAATTTTACTCCAAAGGGTAGCAGGCCTGCCAGACATTTTCCAATGTAAGTTTAGAACATATTTGAGAGATATATAAATTCTGGAGGTAGATGAGGATCGAGGAGGGATATTTTTGTCTAGTATCTGAGAAGAAACTACATTAAAGTCTCCACCTAAGATTATGGGGATTTCAGTGGAATTTAGCAACTTATTAATGGTACAGATGTAGCCCCTGTCATCTTTGGCCGGGGCTACACTGAACTGGGATGCTCGCGTGTCTCAATCCTCCGTCGGCAGGGCAGCGGCATCCTGCCCATCTCCGCTTCAGGGAGATGGGCAAGGTTAGGGGGGGTTGGGGGGACCGGCGGAGGGGACCTGGGGGAAGCTCTGTTGCCACAGGGCGCCCATGCCGGAGGCTGGCGGAGCTGGCAAAAGGATAGCCAGCCCCTGCAAGGTTTAAGCTGGCTCCATCTGTATGGTTAAAAAATTGTTTTGAATATTGATTCAAGCATATTTTATTGCATAATAGGAACCTAGAGCCCACCACCGTAGCATCTACCAACAGGTACATACCCTGTGCATCCCCGGTAATAGCATGAACAGTGAAGGGTATTGATTGCCTTATCAATATAATTACCTCTCTTGGGCCCTTATTCTGATCTGTGCGGCCAGATCAGAATATGCGGCCAGGACCGTGCAGGCGAATCCCCGCCTTCCATACGGATCGCCACCTCCGTCCGTACGCGGATATGTGGCGGTCCGCATGAAAGTGGACGGGGATACCCCTTCTCCATCTTGGAAGCAGCCCCTGCATTCGATGGTCGCCGAACATCGAATGCAGGGCCACACGCTCCACCAGCTCCCGCCACCTTAGACCACACGGACACTTGTCCGTATGAAATCATGTATGGGGGCGGGCAGCTGACATCCGGCGATGTCAGATGCCCGCCCCTACACAAGCGTCACGGCTTCATTACCATGCATACGCCCCGCGTTTGCATGGGAACGCCCATGAAACGTGGGGCGTATGCATAGGGTAATGAGGCTAAGTAGCCCTACACGCCCCTCTCCGCCCCCTGTGCGGCGTATAAAGAATACGTGCGGCGAAACCGCTTGCACATGCGCAGAGTGACCTCTGCACATGCGCAGTCCAAAAACATCGGCGGTACGACCGCATGCGGAGAAATCCGCACCGATCAGAATAAGGGCCTTGATTTAGAAGAATATTAGGAAAAGGCCACCACAGACTATCCCAAAGCATTTCATTTTACCACTACTTTTGACTATGCGATTCTTGTAAAAAGGCCACATCAATTTTCACTTTACTAAGATACAGCAAAATCTTTTTGCATTTGGCTGGAGATCCTATGCCACCCACATTCCATGTGCCCACAATCAGACTAGACATCTTTCAAATCTATAATCTGTATATGGACCCCAAACCTTATTGAGTTGGAAAAAGCAATATCCTTGTTTATAACAACTGGTAGTCAGGGAATACAAGACAGGGAGGATATGACACGAGGGTAGATCGTACAAAACGGGAAAACAGGAAATGAAAATAGAAAGTAACATCAATAAAAAGACAAAATAAATTTTTGCTAAATAATTGATCAATAACCTGATAGAAGGGCCACATTTCTTTAAGTTAACTGATATACTAAGAGACAAGAAAATAGAGAATACCATGGCTCAATACTGCCCAGTTTGATTTTACAGTGTAAATGATTGCCGCTTTAAAACATCTGGAGATTTCTTACCAAATCTCTCACTTTCTGATTCTCTCATCCTATTAAATTTCAGCCAATATTTTTGTGAAGTCTGAGACGATGTAAATTGCTGAGGTCTCAAAGGGTAAATTCTTAAAACCATAATGGGGCTGTACTGAATTTATTACTCGCACAATGCCCGAGTCTACAGTACTGCAAGAGGGAGGGGCTTACCCGTAGTCTGCACACGGGTCCACTCCTCTATTAAAGCACCCTTGGGCATAAATGCATGCGGCATTGACTCTGTGTTGCACGTATTTACAGGAGCATAATTCACAAAATATTATTTCATCATGTCTCTTCCCGCTGCATCAGGAAAAGAAGTGCCTCAAATGAATTCCTATTTAGTAGAATCTTTAATGACTGATTTAGCAATTTCTCATTTTACTAATACAAGATAATTTACTTTCCTACAATATATAAGCTATGTGGTTTTCTTCTTAATTTGGTTTGAAAGAAATGCACAATCATCAGCTCCCCTTTTGCCTGTTTTTGTGTAAACATATCCACATCAGGTCATGCAAATAAATGGCAGCATTACGTGACTATTCCGGCAGCAGTCATGCAGTTTCCAGCCTCTGGCAAAAATTAGGGCTGAACCTTGGTATTCAAGCATGCTTTATAGTCTGGACAGCACTCCACCTCTACATTCTCTATGGCATCTCTACAGTTACACTGTATCTTTCCGGCATCCACACCTACCATGGCCCAAGACGAATGGAAAAAGAGACAGCTGATGACTGAGATGTAACTTACTCTCCATCTTTTTCGGCACTACAACAACTCTAGAAAGGAAGCACAAAAGGTCTGGTCTTGTGACCATGTGTCTGGTCATGTGACCCAGATGCACGTCCTCCATGACCTTACTGAGGACAAAGCTGCATTGCTCACTGAAGAATGTACCAGATAGCACATCAACCACAATGGGTAAACTTAAACCCAGTGCCAACCATACCAAGCCAGTTCTATCAGGGTACCATAAAAGCCAGCTATCCCTGGCATCCAGATTCACAGGTGAACAAATCCTATTTAGTTCTTCCTACTGAAACTCTTGGGGATCAAGGGCTAGAAGCACAGGGCAGTTGTTTGACTGAAAGCAATCCTTTCTGGATGGGGTCTCCAGCAGCAGAGGCAAAGATCCTGAAAGCATCTTACTGTATGTGACTGAATGCAGAGCACCACCCTGCACCTTTCAGAGAAAGTATCACGGCTAAAGGGCTGGATGGAGTCGTGTGGTGCACAGGAGCTGGAGGGGGACCAGAAGGAGAAGGGTTGAAACGTGCAGGTTTAATAACAGATTTCATAAATGATAAACTTCACTCAAATACTTCTTTAAGTGGCAGTTAGGGGTAAATAATAATAGAGTCCAGCACGGTACTTTGGAAAAGGGCAGGCAGTTCTGTGAACGTATACTTAAATGGCCAGAGTACATATAATAAGATAATGATCCGGAAAGAGGCTGATATTGGTGACAGAACAAATGGATCCAGAAGACTGAAAGATGATGGAGGTGAATCACTGGATGAAGGGGACCAGAAGAATGCTGTGCCAGGAAGCTCAGGGATACGAGCAGGTACTGGAGCTAGGTAGGACTTACAGCATTGGTGTCAGGAAGATAACTTCCCTAGTAGCCAGACGCAGAGAGCAAGGCACCAGAGTCAAGAGAGAAGAGTCGGGATTCGGGAGTCGGTCGGGAGTTGTGAACGACTCAGAAGACTCATTGCACTGACGCTGAGCAGCCTAGGCATATCCCCTATATCTCAAGGGGGTGGCTGCCATTGGCTGTCAGCGCAGAATTGGCGGAGACCTCAGATCTGGGCCAATCAGCTCCCTGCCCCAAAGCAAGATGGCGACGCCGGCCTCCCGGCGCCACCAATGACGGTGGCGTCGATACCCGGAGCTCCCCTGCTGCTGTCCCTACCCCAGACTGCCTCTGCCCGCTACCCTGATGCCAGAACCTGCACACGCTAGCCGGTGGCGGGCGCGGACGGGTGAGTACTGTACCCGCCGCGCTCCGCCGCAGCTACGTGTGACAATACCCCCCCTTTTCAGGGCGACCCCAGGGCACCTACGCACCTTGTGTGGATTTCTTTGGAGAAATTGCTTTACCAGACTTGGAGCGTGCAGATCGATAGAATCCACCCAGGAATTCTCTTCGGGTACAAATCCAACCCACTCCACCAGATACTGGGTACGAGAATTGCGGCAGTGAGAGTCTATGATGCGTTTCACCTCGAATTCAGTCCCTCTTTCGGAGTTAATCTTGGGCGGTTTGGGTATCTTCTTTTGATATGAGTTCAATCTTAGAGGCTTGAGAAGAGAAACATGGAAAGAGTTTGAAATCCTTAGGGAAGGAGGGAGTTGGAGTCTATAAGCGACCGGATTAATGACTTGGGTGATCGGGAATGGCCCAATGAACCGGGGAGCCAGCTTCATAGATGGCAAATGAAGGCGTATGTGGCGAGTGGACAGCCATACCCGGTCTCCAACTTTCAAACTGGGAGCTGCCCTTCTTTTTCTGTCCGCCATCCTCTTGTATCGGGCGGAAGATTTAAGGAGAGCGGTGTGGACACCCGACCAGATTTTAGCAAAGCGTTGTAATGAAGAGGCTGCTGCAGGAACTTCGGGAGAGGATAAGTCTGAGAAATCTGGAGATCGTGGATGTTTGCCGAATACAGTAAAGAAAGGGTACCGAGATCGTGGATGTTTGCCGAATACAGTAAAGAAAGGGTACCGGAGGAGGAGTGATAGGAATTGTTATGAGGCAAGGCAGAAGGTCCACCCAGTCATCTTGGGAAGAGGAGACAAACAGTCGGATGAAGGCCTCCAAGTCCTGGTTAACCCGTTCTGTCTGGCCGTTGGTCTGGGGATGAAAAGCGGTGGAAAACTTGAGTTTGACTTGCACGGCGGCACAGAGAGCTCTCCAGAACTTCGCAACGAACTGTACTCCGCGGTCGGATACAATCTCTTTGGGCAGCCCGTGAAGTTTAAAGATAGTCGAGATGAATAGTTGAGCCAGTACTGGAGCAGATGGAAGACCTTTCAGCGGGATGAAATGAACCATCTTAGAGAACCGGTCAACCACTACCCAGATTACTGTATGGCCTTTTGAAGGAGGAAGTTCGGAAATAAAATCCATTGACACATGGGTCCATGGTTCAGTGGGTACGGCTAGAGGACGGAGAGGGCCAGCGGGAGACGTTCTGGGTGTCTTATGTTGAGCACACCTCACACAAGAGGCGACAAAGCTGGTTACATCGTGTCGAATGGTTGGCCACCAGTAGGAACATTAAGGTCTTTTGTGCTCCAGTGTGCCCTGCGAAGCGGGAAGAGTGTGCCCAGGACAATACCTTCTTGCGGAGTTTGGGAGGAACGAAAGTCTTGCCTGGAGGAGGAGAAGGCTGTACGGTTACCTGGGCAAAGACCACTGGGTCGAGGATTGGGGGAGGAGGTGTCTCTAGATCTGAAGAAGTTTCAAAGGAACGGGACAAGGCGTCCACCTTAGCATTCATGGTTCCAGGTCGGAATTTAATTTTGAAGTCAAAGCGTTGGAATAACATGGCCCAGCGGGCTTGGCGGGCAGTGAGGCACTGAACATGTTTGAGGAATGACAGATTTTTATGATCTGAGTACACGGTGATCTTATGTCGTGCCCCCTCCAGCAGGTATCGCCACTCCTCCAACGCGGTTTTGACCGCTAGTAACTCCTGCTACCCTATGGGGTAATTCTTCTCTGCCGAAAGAAACTTCTTGTAGAGGAAGGCACAAGGGTGTAATTCTTGATCCTCACCTCTTTGATACAAGATGGCCCCGATCCCCTCCGAGGATGCATCCACCTCGAGAATGAAGGGTCTGTCGAGATCCGGTTGGAGGAGGATTGGTGCAGTAACGAAGGCTCTTTTCAGTTGCTGGAAGGCAGAGGACGCTTCTGGCGGCCATCGGCTTGGATCTGCCCCCTTGCGAGTGAGAGCAGTGAGAGGGGCAGCGGTGGTAGAGAAATTCCAGATAAATCGACGGTAATAGTCTGAGAAGCCTAGAAATCTTTGGATTCCTTTGAGCGTGGTAGGTGCTGACCAGTCTTGGATGGCTCTCACCTTCTCTGGGTCCATCTCTATCCCAGTTGTGGAAAGGATGTGACCCAGGAACGGGATAGAAGTGACCTCGAAGACGCACTTCTCCAACTTGCAGAATAACTGATTTTGGCGAAGACGTCGTAGGACTTCGGACACTGTCTGTCTGTGAAGCTGAAGGTCTGGGGAGAAGATGAGGATATCGTCTAGATAGACTACGATGGAGTGGTACAGCAAGTCCCAGAAAATATAATTTACAAACTGTTGAAAGACGGCGGGGGCGTTACAGAGGCCGAAGGGCATCACCAGGTATTCATAGTGACCTTTGCGCGTGTTAAAAGCCGTCTTCCACTCGTCACCGGGGCAGATCCGGATCAAATTGTAAGCCCCCCACAGGTCCAATTTTGTAAAGATTGACGCCCCTCTGATCTTGTCGAATAGTTCAGTGATCAGGGGTAATGGGTAGCTGTTTTTAATATTAATGTCATTCAGACCCCTATAATCGATACATGGCCGGAGAGTTCCATCTTTTTTTTTCACGAAGAAAAACCCGGCCCCAGCCGGAGAAGTAGATGGTCGAATGAAGCCTTTGCTTAGGTTTTCTTGAATGTACATGAACATGGCCTCGGTCTCGGGTAGGGATAAAGGATAGATGCGGCCACGAGGAGGAAACTTCCCGGCCACCAGTTCTATCGGACAGTCCCAAGGACGGTGAGGTGGCAGGGTGTCAGCACCTCCCTTGCTGAAGATGTCTGAGAATGAACGATATGGTGCGGGTATGGACAAGGGTGGAGCTAGAGGAGACGGAGGACTGGTACCTTCTCTTTGTGGATTGGTCTGGTAGACCGGAAGGATTTGGGGAATGCAAGTAGATAGGCAATTAGCCCCCCAGGCCTTGACCTCTATGTTGGTCCAATCGATGTGTGGATTATGTTTGGAGAGCCAAGGAAGACCCAGAACCATCTGGTGTGAGGACTGCGGGAGAACGAAGAATTCTATGGACTCTTGATGTAGAGCTCCTATGAGCAAGGTCACTGGGGTGGTTTGATGGGTGATTTGCCCACTACGGATTCGACTCCCGTCCACTGCGATGAGAGCCAGCGGGTGATCCAAGGATTGCACAGGCAGGGTATGTTGGGTGACAAAAGAAGAAGAAAGGAAGTTCCCCGCCGCTCCGGAGTCCAATAGGGCCTGAACTTTACTTCTCCCTTGGGGACACACAAGGGTAACCGGAATAATGGAATCAGTTGAGGAGGGAGATTGAAGCAAGACTCCTAATCGGACCTCCCTCGGGGAGATTAGGAGCGGTTGTTTCCCGGACGCAGCGGGCAGGAGGATAGTAAGTGGGCTGAGGAGCCACAGTACATGCATAAATTCTCTCGTCGTCTTCGGGACTTCTCTTCGAGGGAGAGCCGGGAGCGGTTGATTTGCATGGGTTCATCTAGTGACACAGCAGAAGGCGGATTTGGCTTGGGGACCGGTGCGACATTAGAGGCAAATCGAGGGCGAAGGCAATCAGAGCGGTTCCTCTCAAGTTGGCGTTCTTGGAGCCGCAGATTGACTTTGTTACACAATGAGATAAGTTCAGCCAGAGTGGAAGGGGAGTCACGAGTAGCTAATTCGTCCTTGATGCGACCAGCAAGACCATTCCAGAAGGCGGAGACGAGAGCCTCTTCGTTCCATCTTAGTTCTGATGCCAGGGTTTAGTCTGTACGACTTATTGTCCCACTGGGCGAATGCCCTGGCGAATCCTTAAGATCTCCGTGGCTGCGGAGGACACTCTGCCAGGCTCGTCGAAGATGCGACGGAAGGAGGCAACAAATTCTTCATAGTTGTTGAGTATGGGGTCTGCGCGCTCCCAAAGAGGCGATACCCACTCCAGGGCCTAGCCTGCCAGGAGGGACACAATATATGCCACCCGAGTCTTGGGAGAAGGGAAGTTGGAAGGCTGGAGAGTAAAGTGAACGTCACATTGATTCAGGAACCCACGACATCCCTTCGGTGACCCGTCATATTTACTGGGGGTTGACAGCTGTAGATGATGAGGAGTGACTGGCCCTGGTGGGGCAGCTGAAACTGAAGCACCGGAGGTTGGAGCTGCCGAAACTGAGGGAGAAACCTGAGGTGGTGACAAGGTCTGGAGAAATTGAGCCACTTGACGCTGGGTAGCCTCTACTTGCTCCAAGCGAGCCATGATGCCTTGAAGAACGTCCGTCATGGAAGCCTGTTCTTCACCCGATTCCATCGGGTCAGTGCAAACTGTCACGGCTAAAGGGCTGGATGAAGTCGTGTGGTGCACAGGAGCCGGAGGCGGACCAGAAGAAGAAGGGTTTCACTCAAATACTTCTTTAAGTGGCAGTTAGGGGTAAATCATAATAGAGTCCAGCACGGTACTTTGGAAAAGGGCAGGCAGTTCTGTGAACGTATACTTGAATGGCCAGAGTACATATAAGAAGATAATGATCCGGAAAGAGGCTGATATTGGTGACAGAAGAAATGGATCCGGAAGACTGAAAGATGATGGAGGTTAATCACTGGATGAAGGGGACCAGAGGAATGCTTTGCCAGGAAGCTCAGGGATACGAGCAGGTACTGGAGCTAGGTAGGACTTGCAGCATTGGTGTCAGGAGGGTAACTTCCCTAGTAGCCGGACGCAGAGAGCAAGGCACCAGAGTCAGGAGAGAAGAGTCGGGATTCGGGAGTCAGCCGGGAGTTGTGAACGACTCAGAAGACTCATTGCACTGACACTGAGCAGCCTAGGCAGATCCCCTATATCTCAAGGGGGCGGTTGCCATTGGCTGTCAGCGCAGAATAGGCGGAGACCTCAGATCTGGGCCAATCAGCTCCCTGCCCCAAAGCAAGATGGCGACGCCGCCAATGACGGGGGCGTCGATACCCGGAGCTCCCCTGCTGCTGTCCCTACCCCAGACCGCCGCTGCCCGCTACCCTGATGCCAGAGCCTGCACACGCTAGCCGGCGGCAGGCGCGGACGGGTGAGTACTGTACCCGGCGCGCTCCGCCGCGGCTACGTGTGACAGAAAGCCCTGCTTACCAGCTTTCCTGGGCTCTGTGCACTACAAAACCTCACTTGGACATCTGTCTGGTTGTCCCATCAAGCCACACCTCTACTTCTTTTGCATCCAAAGGCAAGTATGGAAGTGCTAGACTTAAATTTTAACTTGATTCACTCTTTATTAGGAAGCAAATGCTTGTCATTTTGTTCCCATACATTGCCATATTTTTGTTTCCACCAGATTGGACAGATACAAACTATTGCTATTGGGTCTACAACTATCTAGTTACGTCACTGTATTCAGTAACCATATAAAACACGGCACATAGATCCTTCTATGTCTAATCTAAAGAGCACCGCTAAGCAAGTGAGTGAATGTTAATGGTGGATAAGTCCAAGGCGATAATTATTTCAATAACCAAGAGACATTTTGTAATCCATTATTCTTTAAATGCTTGAAATAGCGTGTTAATGTGTCGAAGATGAAAAAGCAGGAAGGGTTAAAGATTTGATATTTTATTAATTATTCACTTGATTTAGTTTTAGTAGTTTAAACGTGACCCACTACACTAAATACATAATTAAATTGCTTCTACATTATTTACTTAAAACTCAATAATACTATTCGATAACTTCCTCCAGCAATGACGTTACTGTTCAAAAAGATTAAATGATGCAGTTTACCTTAATTAGAAAAGATCAATCATATGTATTTTTTAAACTCATTTGGATTGCATAATTAGTAATTATCCTTTTTTCAGTCGGTGAACGTATTATTACATATAGAATTATATAAATCTCAACCTAATGCCAGAATTAATACTTACCTTTGAGTGTTTATCTGATGCATAACTTTAAAGTTTAATGATCTCTCTTTTTTTTTCCTTCGAGCACTATACCAATGCATGTACCGTAGCTTAAGATTTAATACACTGAAAGGTAGAATTTGCCACCCATATAGAAGTGTATTTCCTGTAGGGAAATTAAAGATAACTGCTGTTTTCTTCAGTTGGCTATCATCCAATATAAAATGCTTGAGTTTGTCCCTTAACAATAGAAATAATTTCATTTTCGTCTTTTTCAAGTGTTTCCTTCCTGTCCTGTTTTGTAAGAGAGTCTACATTTCTGTTTACAATATACAATCGTTGCTTAGGCAATCTCTAAAGAATGCTCGGTGATCTGCAGAACGAGAGGGATATAAGTGTTAAGCTAATTTAGTTTTATTTTATCGGTATTGCAATGTAAGCTCAGAAGCCTTCAAATTCCAGAGAAGATATCGCATTTCTCTGATAATAAAACATATTTAATACTGGCAGTAGAAAACAAATTGTGGTTATTGCATATTGTATGGTTTTTTTTTTTTTTGAGAGCTGGATCTTTTACATTTTCAAATCATTTGTCTACCCATTGGGAGTTTACATATAATGAAAAAAGAGCTCATCGGAGCTTGGAGAAGCATTTAATAGACTGTCACACACATGTCCTGAAAATAATTTGTTGGGGGAAAAGAAATCAATATATTACTAAATCTTTAGTGTGGCAACATTTAATTGTAATGGATAGAAAATATTAAACTGGAGTGCACAGCATTATGGCAGGGACATTATTCTTCCACATAGAGGATTTAGAGCAGCAGCAGGTCTAGCGAGATCCAGAGTGGGATTTCCTAAATTTGTGTTGTGAATCAGTCTAATTAACAACACCTGTTACTTCCTGTTATATGTTGGTTCAGAGCAGAGGGTCAGTGTTCCCAATGCCTTTTGGAGGCTGGGCCAAAGGCTTGGGAAAATGTGGGGATTATATTTGGGTTTCGCTAGAGTATTTTATTGTGAAGCCTCTGTGTTGCCTGCTAAGACCTGCCTGCTGTGACCTAAAAAATGATAATCTGTTATCCAGGTATGCTGTTTTACTGCTACATATAAATAACCAGTCTTTGTTTCAATCCAGGCAGTGTGATTCCTTGTCACAGTATCTAGGGATGTGGATGACTTTTTAATTTTTTTATGGATTTTTTGGTCACAGTTTCTAAATCTGAGCATGTGGCACCCCATTACTGGAACCAGGGTAATTGCTCCACTATTGCTGAATTTGGCACTCTTTATCATTCACAATCACAGTCCACATGGCTTTTGGTATTAAAAAGGTAAAAAAAAATTCTGATAAGTTCACATAGATCTTTTATATGTTGACTATTGTCATGTCAACATTTTGCTCGTGTTGATCTAGTGCAAATCAACCCATACTTCAGATTAAGGGCAGATTGGGAACTAAAAGTGGTCCTGTTAAAATTTATAGAAGTGGCCTCATGTAAGCTGCACCAAATAAAACATAAGTGTAACAAACACCAAAGCTGTTGGTAACTAATATGCTTGGCAGTCTGAAGGCCCAAAGACCTTTTAGGCTGCTGTTACATACCACAAACCTCCACATTTCACATAACACCCCCCACCCACCCCCTCCCCCACTAAGACTGACCACAGACCCCAAAACCTTAATTAAATAACTAATAACCATAATCCCCTGCATATCACAAATATTCCTGCCCCTCCCTCAGTGGGGCCCAGAAACTTACAAGAAATTTGTAACACCCCCAGATAGTGCTGTCCCTGGAAAAGATGACACAATAGATATAGATGGGTGCCCACATTTGATGAGAATTTGCAGTATTGGGTTCTCTGCTCTTTGAAACAGCAAAGGTCGTTTGTGTGGGAGACGGCCACTATACTGGGAAGGGCTAGATCATAAAAATAAGTCACTCACTGGCAGGGGGCCTCTATAGCTGTGTACACACGGGGGCGATAAATCGCCGGGTGCGCTCCCGTTTTCAGCCCCGTTCTAATCGCTGGTCGCAGGAGCTTGCTCCTGCGACCAGCTGATTACCTCTGCGGCACCGCCGGCAGAGGTTCCCTTTCATCAGCAACCATCTCTGGTCGCTGATGAAAAGGAGAAACTGAGCACTATATTGCTCAGCCATATATTGCTAGCAATATATGGCTGAGCAATATATCTCCCCTGTGTGTACGGGGCTTAAGGTGCATCAGCCTACCAGGAATCTTCCCTGTGAGATCTATGTCCAATCCACCCATGCCCCAGATTGTATAATGAATGTAAACCCAAAGTCCAGATCCCTTATTTAGAAGCTCATAAAAAAAAAAACATTTTGTTTGGTATTTTTATTTTCTCTCTTGTAACACATCGTTATGTTTTTAGTGGATAGCATGTATGGTGTATTCATAATAAATAAATATGTATCTATGACATAAGGATAATGAGTTGGTTGGCCCCCAAACAGAGATGCACAGTAAATGAGTTGTGCTGAAAGAGAATTTTTTATTAAAAATAAATAATTTTATTTCAAGCACGTACTTGTTTAGACCATATTATAACAGAAGGCTACAAAAGAAGCTATCAGCTATCATCAAACAAGTCCCAATACAAAGTAGTCATCACTGTAATGATGCCAGAGGAGTCTCACACACACCCCCCCCCCCATTGTCTAATCTGCTTGTTACTTGGGGACTTTATTAGATACCAATAGACAATGATAATAAAAACATTTATTCTAAGTTATTCAATGATTAATTATTTTAGGACCCATGTATGAATTCATAGGGAAGAACATATATTGCTTATCTTTTATGCAAATTCTGTGTCACTCCCTATCACAATAAGGAGGCAACAAATTACCAGCTCGTTTTGGGTTGAGTTTTATAACTATTACAGGTTGAGTATCCCTTATCCGAAATGCTCGGGACCACAAGCATTTTGGATAAGGGAATATTCCGGATTTCAGAATATTCTTTTTAAACCTACTCATCTTGTCCTCCAATGGTCCCCTGATGCTCTCACAGACCTTTTCGGTATCCCCAGTCCCAAGGATGTATTGTGTGTTGGTGCACCGGTGACGTCATACTTGGGACATAGGATGCCGTTGAAGAGAAGTCTGATGGCTGCTGTGGACACACAGGGATGAGTTGAATATAAATAACTTGAATCTCTTGAGCTGTACGGACGTATCTGCTGACTTATGCTGAATTGTCTTGACAAAGGCCCTCTAGTGGCCGAAACGTCGACTGACTGCCTGCAACAGTAAGGTTTATTATACCCTGCAAAAAAAAGTACCATTAAAATTGTTACATTTGATTGGTGAGTGCTCTTCATGGATCATTTGATTCTACCCCAGTACTATATATATATATATATATATATATATATATATATATATATATATATATATATATATATATATATATATATATATATATATATATATATATAGCTTCTTCCTATTATTATAGCTGGACTATATAAATTAGGACAACTGTTGATATCTGAATGCAAATGTAAGTGCACAATCCAAAACTATAATGACCAGAATATTCAATGTTGTAGTAATAAGACATTGTCAACATACAGTACTGTATCTTTCAAACAGTTCTCACCAGGGGGTAGATGTATGAAGCAGTGATATGGGAGGATAAGTGAGCCAGATGAGGCTCATGGTACATGGCAACCAATCAGCTGCTCTGCATAATTTTATATTATGCAAATTGTGCTGATTGGTTGCCATGGGCCACTTCTCATCTGGCTCCCTTATCCTCCCATATCACTGCTTCATACATCTACCCCATGGTATACTGTTATTTGGTCTAATAACTAGGAGTCCAAAGGAGTGTCCTAGATAGAAAGCATCTCTGTATTAGTCCATGCCAAAATGTCCTTGTCCCTGGAAAATGGCATGCATCTAATACATTTCACTGCACTCTCTTTTTTTTTCAAAGGTGATGTACTAAGACGATACATTAGTTATTTATATCTGTTTAAACAAGCAGCTCATTGACACCTGTCACAGACAATCCATTTGATACGTTCAGATTTTAAGCAAAATACAAATTTATAGCAGGCAGATTTATGTTAAACTGTTCACACTTTAATATGAATTCCAAATTTAAATATAGATTGAATAATTACAAATTACGCTCAACTTCCGGTGTTTGGAAAACAATCGCATGACTTCCGGTCCGTCGTTCCTGATCCCGTCCCAGTTAAATATGTAAGCCCGTGCATGATTAATAAATTGGGGACCACAGACCTGATACATGGGATCACCATCCTACAGATATCTTAGTAGTTCTGCATGGAAGAAAACACAAATGATTTCTGATGTATGGTGGCCCTTCCAGCATTAAAGACACAGACACCGTAATGTGACTTCCATATACGGCCCTTCCTGTGTATATGGTATGGGCATCATCATGTGCCTTCCTGTCCGTGGAATGAGAATATGCTACACACACACGCGCACACACACACACACACACACACACACACACACACACACACGGCCTTTCCAGTGTATATGGTACAATTATCACTATGGGCCTTATTCTAGTTCACTCTTTCTGACAAAATCCTTCTTAAGGTGCGTACACACGTACAGATTTTTTGTCTGATCTATCTGGTGGGAACAAAAACCTGGAAATGTATGGGAGCGACTGACACTCAAAAAATGTTTTCCAAACACTTGAAAACAGATAGTGATCAGTCAGACAAATTGTTTAAATCATTCTGATATAACAAATGTATCAAAGCATATATTTTTCTTCTGTTTTCCTGCATTTGGGTGGAAATTTTTGATTGTCATATGCTCCCATACATTTCCAGATTTTTGTTACCACCAGATAGATCAGACAGAAAATCTGAACGTGTGTACGCACCTTATGATGGACAAAACCATGTGCACTGCAGGTGGGGCAGATGTAACTTGTGCAGAGAGAGTTAGATTTGGGTGGGGTTTTACTTCAAAGTGAGATCTATATTGCAGTGTAAAAATAAAGCAGTCAGTATTTACCCTGCACAGAAACAAAATAACTCACCAAATCTAATTCTCTCTGCACAAGTTACATCTGCCCCCTGCAGTGCACATGGTTTTGTCCATCTAAGAAGGATTTTGTCAGAAAGAGTGAACTAGAATAAGGCCCATAGTGATGATTGTACCATATACACTGGAAAGGCTGTGTGTTTTAGACACTGTTGACCAGTGTTCCCTCTAAGCTGTGCGCGTGTGCGCGCGCACACAACTCGACGAGCGTGCGCACAGACATTACAACAGAGCGCACAAAGCAGCAGTTTGCCGTTGTGGACTCAATTAATGTGTGTTTCACCCATTAATTACATTGTGTGCTGTGTTTTGAATGTTTAAATGTATATTATCATTTGAAGTAAAGTTCACAGAAATGCTGAATGTCATTTTCCAGTTATATATGTGACGCACAAAAATTAAAATTTCCTTCCAAAGTTGCACAGCCAAAATCTTTTGCCGCACACAGCCTTCGTAACATTGGGGGGGACATTGCTGTTGACCTAAGGGTAGTGTCAACCTTTTTGCATGTCAACCATTTTGCATGTCGTCCTTTTTACATGTCAACTTTTTGCTTGTCGAACTAATGGTGTTGACCTAATGGTTGTCTATCTTTTTGCTGTAGACAAATAGTCCGGATACCGTGCCGGCGGCCTCTCTCTCCCGCTCAACACACGTGACTGAGCAGCGTGTGCTGAACAGGGGAGAGAGGCTGCCCTGTATAGGCAGCCTGTCCTTTCTACTCCCACGCCCGGGCAAAAAGTACCCCCCCTCATTTGATGGCACTGGATATACACTGGGAGCTTATGGGGGAAATTTACTAAAGGAAATTTGTAAAAAATAGGTGTATTTGTATCCAGAAATACACTTATTTTTTACATTTACTATCCCGAAAATATGGCAATTCGTAGTCGTATTGATGTGCTATCAATACGAATACGAATTGCCGTATTTTGGGGATAGTAAATGTCAAAAATAAGTGTATTTATGGATACAAATACACCTATTTTTTACAAATTTCCTTAAGTAAATTTCCCCCTATATGTCTGGTTTATCATACTGTATGTTATCACTGTCATTGCCATCATGTGCTGTTGTAGGTACAATAAAAATGCTGAATCTGGGTACACACTATCCGTTATCAATTAACTATATGCACGATAACAATATGATCCTGCCTATGGCTTAGTGTGTACGACTGTATCGTTAACAATATGCAGTCTGTGGATCGTTATTAATAAGCCCAATTGTCTGAACATGCAGTCACACCTGACAATATCGCCAGTAACTGAATGTTCGCCAGAGGTCCCGGTGACGCCACTGTGATATCGTTCAGTGTTCACCCTCAATACATTCATTTTTACAGTACTCTCGTTAATGATATTGGTGGTGCCACATATTGCACAGTGTGTACAGACATCACTGGGTATTATAGGTTTTCAGGAGTCACATTTGAATGCATACACACAGATTTAATGTTTTTGCAGAATGATATATTGTCCCATAAAAAGTCAGCAGTGCAGATCTGCAATTGGTAATATGCACGTGTTCACTTTCATACATGTATAAGGCAAAATTGGAGGTACTTGTGAGTTATCCGGGCGCCCGATGTTGAAATTGAATGTCAGTACAATAAGAGTACGATGCGACGCGATGCGACGCGATTTCCCTTGAAATGTCCTTGTATCCAAAATCGCATCGTAATCGCGTCGCATTGGATGCTATTGTATGGTATACAATGGCACGCGATGCGACGCGACGCGATTTTAACACATTTCAATGAAAAAATGCCCAAAACCCCCAAAAAGTGACAAAACTTAAATCCCATCCCCATTGTTAACGCCACTCCACTATTGACGCCAACCCGAAGCGTGGCGAGCGCAGCGAGCCCGCGAGGGGCGGTGGTACGCGTCCTCCGACCTTTTCATGCCCTACTATCCACGTCGGCGTGGAGTTGAGAATATAATAGTGTGGCGAGTGCAGCGAGCCACCGAGCCCGAAGCGTGGTGAGCGCACGCGGATACCTTCACAGGTAAGCGCGGCCCTTCGCGGGCTTCACAGGTATCCGCGTCCCCTCGCGGGGCTCGCTGCGCTCGCCAGGCTTCGGGCTCGGTGGCTCGCTGCGCTCGCCACACTATTCTATTCTCAACTCCACGCCGACGTGGATAGTAGGGCATGAAAAGGTCGGAGGACGCGTACCGCCGCCGCTCGCCACGCTTCGGGTTGGCGTCAATAGTGGAGTGGCGTTAACAATGGGGATGGGATTTAAGTTTTGTCACTTTTTGGGGGTTTGGGGCATTTTTTCATTGAAATAAATGTAAAATCGGGTCTCAGGGACCATTTTACATTGATTCCAATGTTTAAATCGGGTACACTGCTAAAATCGGGTGCTGATCTCGTCGCGTCGCATCGCATGCCATTTGGTTAACACGCGATGCGACGTGATCCGATCCGATGGTACTTGATCTAAAATCGGGCGCCCGGATAACTCACAAGTACCAAATTGGACAATTGTTAATGAAATCCACTGCAATAAATTTTGTGTAAACCTGAGTATAATAATATATGTTTATAACTCTAAAGACTCAAATATATTTTAAACATGAAGAGAAAAGAACTCAATATGATCTATATATTTGGGCAGTACGGCTGGTGTAATGGTTATTATTACTGCCTCACAGCACTGAGGTCACGGGTTCAATACCCACCATGGCCCTAACTGTGTGGAGTTTGTATTTTCTCCCCGTACTTGGGTGGGTTCCCTCCGGGTACTTGGTTTTCCTTCCACAATCCAAAAATACACTGGTAGGTTAATTGGCTCCCAAAAAAATTAACCCTAGAATGTCTGTGTGTCTCTGAGGTGAATTACCGCCAGTGACCACTAGAGGCCAATCGATGGACCAAATTACTCCTGATCAGAAAGTGAAAGCAAAATGATCTATTTCAAACTTGCTGGATATGGAGAGAGGGAGCTGTGAAGACAGAGATTGGAGATAGGAGCAGATGGGGTCTAAGCCGTAATTTTGACAGTCTTTTAACTAGTTGTTCCATAAAGAGCATGTCTTAAACTGGATACACACTATAAGATTATCTTTCCAATCTGGCTGGGTGGAATGACAATCTGGCAATGTCTGGAGCAAATGACAATTGAATGTTTGCTCCGATAAATTGGTTAAAAGCCTTTTTGATTTAACCAATTTATGCAAATGTTTTGTCCATTTTCCAGCTTATGGGAGCATATGGTTGTTCCCAGACTTTACCAGATTTTCGTTCCAACCAGCCAGATTGGAAAGATAATCTTACAGAGTGTATCCAGATCTACAAAGGTAATTGTTCCTCCATTAATGCCGAAGAGTTCATTTAAAAAAAGGAACACAAGAAAAATAGTGATGTATCCCTTCGTAGGTAATTTAAGTAAAGGGCTTTGGTAATGGGGGTTAGGAATAAAAGAATGACGTATTGTGAGGACACTAATCCTAGTCAAATTGACTGACTCCTAACCGAAGGTGTACAATTGAATATGTTGGAAAAGCAATCTAGAAATATAAAATTACACATTGAATTCTATGGATTCAATAAGTCTGTCCAGACAGCTTAAAGTATGCATCCAGTAATTCTCACATACTGTACACGCAGTTTTCTAAATTGATCTTCGCCGCTGGAAGTAGAGGGGAAAACTCGATAACAATTACTGCATTCTCTGAGGGACTATTATTGTGTTTTAGAGAGAAATGTTTAAATATTCTATTTAGGAATATTGTTTTTATGTATATACTGTATACTTATATATTAAAGCTTGCGTAGTTCTTCTTTCATACTTGAGGGGACATCTGCACTCCAATCAATAAATAATGTTCTTACAATTCATAAAAGATGTAACATGATGGCTAATCCCTGTGGTCTTTGATGTATAGGACAAACCTTAATTTACAATATAACTGAATTAATATATGTTTATATGTTTCCAAACCGTATGTATGCAATCCCAGGAGTAATCAAGTATTTTCACCACTGTACTTATTTACAGTGGTGCTTGAAAGTTTTGTGAACCCTGCTGAATTTTCTATATTTCTGCTGAAATTTGGCCTAAAATTACAACCAGGTATTTTCAAATCTATGAAATGACAATAAGTGGATAACCCTGTCTTTTAAAAAAAAAAAAGTATCAGCGATCTATTAAATTCTGATGTTCACAAAACATGTTTTTGGAAGTGAATCATGCCACAAACTAGGGAGGTTTCTGAAGACCTCAGAAGAAGAGTTGTCGATGCTCATAGGCTGAAAGAGGTCACAAAACCAACTCAAAAGAGTTTAGACCACCAATCAACATTCAGACAGTTTCTTTACAAATGGTATAAATTCCAGACCATTATTACCCTCCCCGTCATGCCAATAACAAAGTGTCTAATAGTTTTCAAGATAGCAAAGAAAACCAAGGTAATGTCTTTTGTTTTTTTTGAAAACAGTGGTTCTCAAACTGTAGGTCCCGAACCCAAAGTTCGTTGCGGCCATCTGAGCATGGGGTTTCGACTCAAAGTTGGTAATCGTCAGGCTGATGACTTCTCTGATCTCATGCTCAGTGAACCAAGGAGTTTGAAAAATCAGTTAAATGGTCTACTACTGTAGCTAAGACTCCTCGCATCACTGGCTTAGAGATCTGAGGAGTCACCAGGCAGGCTTCCTACTATGAAGCAGATGTGTGGTGCACTACCAACAGTAGCTGGTAAGAGGATTGTCAGACCTCTGGGGTAATTAAACTAGATAAATGTGTACCAGCGCTGGCTGAAAATATAATCTAAAAATACTTTCTTTGTATTTGTTTACACACATATTTTAAAAATATCAAAATACAGTATTTTACAAATCCATAATCATACCACTATATATTGCCTGATGAGATTAGAGTTGAGTTCCTTTAGGACTAGGACCCTTATTCAGATCTGATCACAGTACAAATTTGTTCTCAAAGTGGGCAAAACCATGTGCACTGCAGGTGGGGCAGATGTAATATATATAGAGAGAGTTAGATTTGGGGGAGTTATTTTGTTTCTGTGCAGGGTAAATACTGGATGCATTATTTTTACACTGCAATTTAGATTTCAGTTTCAACACACCCCAACCAAATTTAACTCTGCACATGTTACATCTGCCCCACCTGCAGTGCACATGGTTTTGCCCATTTTGAGAACAAATTTTTACTGTGATCAGATATGAATAAGGGCCTAGGTCTCCACCAATATTAGATATGCAGCTATTATTACCAGATCATGGTTGCAGTCCACTGGAAGGATGGTCTTTAGGTGCTTAGGGCAATAGGCAATCACCCAACCATTGATTCTGCCCCAACATGTTCTCCTCAGATGGCACTCTGTTAAAGGTCAGGTCTTGATGATAATCCACTGAGAAATCAGACTAAGGTTCTAAAGGCGATAGGCAGTCTGATGAAAATGCACTGGAGTCTTCTCCGTAATTTAACTCTGTTAAAGGTCTGGAAGATATAAGCTGAAATGGATTCTGGCCCAAGATCCCAATGTGTCCAAATTGGTAGGGTCTCAAAAGTCATGCAAAGGTAGTGTAGAAAGTCCAAGTTTAACGGCTCAAAGTGTGTCTCTGGGTGTTGACCCCAAGCTTCTCCAGGAGCAAGTGTGATTAGAATTACTGCTGTTTGAATATATGAAAAAACACACGCAGAACAGGGACTCCAAATGGAGCTTATCTCATCAATTGTGTATGAAATCAACGGATAACAATATCAGTTCTTTGCCTCTGCAATGCTGCTGTGCTTGTGCGGCATGCTGACTACACGTGTCTGCTGTAACTTGCTGGGGTCCTGTAATCATTTTTATTGTCTGACATGGTCCCAGAGGAAAATAGTTTGAGGACCCCTGGTCTATAACTCACAAAGAATTGTAAAAGTGGTGGAGGTGGATCATACCTGGCTAGAGAGAGAGGAGCCAAAGATAGTATACCGATAGATAGTATAAAGATAGTATACAGCAGAGTATTTCTGAACAATACCCTGCTTTGGCTCATCAGGTAGACCAGGAACAGGTAAGACAGGTCCTGATGTACTTCAAGATTCCTGGTCTCTTTTTCAAGGCTATGGCAACATGACCCTCTCCAGGAGGGACACAATGCTCTGCTCCTGGACTTTCCTCTTAATGTATGATTACCATCACCTGTGTTGAACAGGTAAATTGCTAAGAAAGGTGCTTCAACACCGGTTAAGGCAATTATAAATTAAGAGGGAAGTGCAGGAGCAGAGCATTGTGTCCCTCCTGGTGAGGGTCATGTTGGGAGGTATGCTATGGATAGAAATACTTCTAAAATGAAAACTTCCAATTTGATGCTGACTAGAAACAGAAGATACTGGAACCAGAAGTGGCATTACTCTGTAGTGGTATATTAAGGCCTTTGGAGAGTGTTAGGTGCCTTTAGAATGCAGAACAAGGTGAAGGAGGAACACAACTGATATGGGTGTGTCAATTTCCAGTCCAGCATTTCTGGGAACCAGAAGTACTGGGGGTAGCCAGAAGCAGTCCAAAAAGTTTGTTGTAGAACAAATTTTAGATAGTACGGGGAAAGGTGAAAATTTAGTTGATATTCATATCTATGGAACGGGGAATATATCAATTAATTAATTAATTACAGAAATCTATTGATATCAAGGTCATGGTGGAGATTCTTGGGAAGAAAGATATAGTTAGAAGATCTTTTATATTTCAGCTTTTGACAGGTTTTTCAATGTGTCTGTCCCTCTATGGTGATTTTATGTTTTTAGTGCCACAAATCTATTTGTTGTGTTTAGGGGAGAATTGATGGATCATTCTAACGTGTTCTGACAATTGGAGGGTGGATAAATCTTTTTGGGACTTTCCAAGGTGTTATGAAAATCATGTTTGGAGAGACTTGATGTTAGGCTCCTTCTAAGCAGATTAGATGTTTGTTTTTGAGATAGGACACTTCTCACTAATTTTTCAGTTTTGCTGCTTTGTGGTTTATAAAACCTGAATTTTGTTGGAATGATGTGGGTGTAGAATGGGCCCTTATATAAAAGTTTCCAGTGACTTCTAATGATGGATTCTTCTTGTTATGAGAAGCAAAGCCAGGTAGGAACATTGAAAACATAAATTTGTGGTTGTTTATATTTTTATTTTTTATTTCTTTATCTCTTCAGGAACGATGGCTCAAAATGATGCTGCGTGTTTGTTCAATGAAAGGAAAGTACATTATTGAACTGGTTGAAGTATAAAGTGGGCACTTTTCTGGGTATCAGCAGGCCATCCCTGACACAAGGGCCACCGTCAGCACCCTCAGTATAGAGGTAGAGATTGGATGGTACCTGTGCATTGTGATAAATGGAATTGTACATCCCACATCTGCTATACTCAAAAAGATACTTTTTTTTATAAGACTGCTGATCATGATCCTGTCTTATATAGAATCTAGATCTATAGTGTGTATCCATATTTGTATTACTAAAAGAGTTGTATACCCTCCCCGTCCCTCCTGGGCAGCCGCAGCAGCACACCCCTCTCAGCACAGCAGGCTCAGCATTAGCATCACACTGAGAGCTTATGCTGAGCCTGCTGTCAGCACAGCACATGCTGTAGGTGTGTACTGCTGCTGCTGCTGCTGAGAGGGGGACAATAACACCCCCCCCCCCACCTTGACCATACCTCCCAACATGACCAATTCCAGGAGGGACAAAATGCTCTGCTCCTTGACATTCTTGCCAGTTGCAGTTGCAGAGGTGGGACTACACCACTGTCGCAAATTCAAATGGGGGAGTCACACCTGCCAGTGAGTCTGGACTGTGCTGTTTACGGTGGCAGTTGGTGGGGCTCCCCTATCTGAAATTTGGACTGTGCTACAGACCTGCAACTCTGCAACTGCCACTGGTATGGATGTCCAGAAACCGAGCATCTGGTCCCTCCTGGTATGGGTCATGTTGGAAGGTATGCCAACATTTTGAGGGCGTGGCCTAATCGTGAGAGGTGGCCATGCCTCCCACGAGTAGTCCACACCCCCAAAAGTTTACAGGGGACCGGCATACCTCTTGGTGGCCCTGCTTCTTAGTTAGGGCATAGCTCTGCATGCTTCTAGTCCAGTGATGGCTAACCTTGACACTTTAACATCCCAGTATGACCTGCATCAGTTTTGTCATGGCCAAATAGCAAATCTGTAGCAGGACATGATGGGATGTGTAGTTCAACAACAGCTGGTGTGAAGGTTAGCCATCACTGTTCTAGTCTCTATAACACAGTAGCTCCACATGTAGAAAATAATGTTGCGCTTGCTATCCTATCTCCAGCCAGATGCACGCCCAGCTGTCTCACACTGCTCAGGAGACAGGACCTTTGCTGCTTATCTTGGCTGAGATGTGACTATGTAACTCTCTGCTGTGTCTGGGCTTATCACTCAGGTAGCTGATGGGGTTAGTCTTCTACTGCTCTTTCATTCCACTGCTCTATCACATCAGTGTATTTTGTATATTCCCCATCAGTGCCTCTTGTCTTCCCACTCAGCGCTTGTTCCAAAGAGCCAACAATCTATAAGTTCCAGTTTTTACCTATAACAAATAAATGACATATATAAATCAAAGTGGCATACGAATAACTTCCACCACCTAATAATATGTATTTTACCATATGTCTTACATATGGTCAACATTCGTCTTGTTTTTTTTACAATAAATGTTAAAAAACAATATGAATGTTGGTTACACCAGGCTGGATTATAATAATTATAAATGCAGAGCCCAGTGGCGTAGCTACGTTTTGGGCGCCCCCCCCCCCCGTCGCCGCCCCGCCGAGCACCCCTACCCCACCGCCCCGCCGAGCACCCCTACCCCGCCGCCCATGCAAACTCCTCCTCAATCCCCCACAGCCTTACCTATCGCGCTGGTCCCGGCGGCTCCGTTCTTCTGCTGAGGACCACCAGAAAATGGCCGCCCCCATACAGCAGACAGTTTCAGAGAACTGTGTGCTATATGGGGGCGGCCATTTTCTGGTGGTCCTCAGCAGAAGAACGGAGCCGCCGGGACCAGTGCGATAGGTAAGTTTGAGGGGGGATTTAACTATAGCACCGCAGCCCCCGGCGCCCCCACATGCACAGCGCCCCCCGCGGTGCTATAGTTACGCCCCTGGCAGAGCCTGCTGTGCCATTTTTCTGGTGATTTGTGAAGGATTGAAAAAATGTGTGCAGTGTGGGCCCCCTTGTTTATCCTGCACCCATAAAAGATACACTACTGAGTATCTGGCTAGGACATGCCCACAAATTCTGGAGACAAGCCCACTTTTAAGAAGCCACGCCCCATTACTTTTCATAAACGCTCCTTGACTGCCAATTCTCTGAATCCTCTCTACGACAGCTGTTGGTAAACCATGTGCATTGAGACTCTGATGCATGTGGAATACAAAAACATTGGTTGACCATGCAAATATCGGCAAAGCGTCAACCTCTAAATCAGGCCAACAATATAGAAAGGAAGCAAGGATTAGGCTTGTAACCCTTTCAAATCACAAATGCCAGGTTGCACCCAGTTTTGGACATGGGTCCGTTTCATGAGCAAGCCTGCATTTTTGATGATAGACGCCCACAGGTACCTGACAATAAGCTGGGTCGCTGATGTCAGAAAGGGGGCAGGGAGTGGTGGCAGTGTATCATCGGGAGGGGGGGGGTGAGGAGGCAGCACTTGGAGCTGATGCTGCCTCCTCTCTATAATGTCAATGGGACCTGGGTCGCTCCATCCCGGTTACCGAGATTCACCTTGAACAGTAACCTGGGCTGACCCGGGATTAGCCCTTCTTTTAACCCAGGTAAGAATGCCGGGTTGCTAGACCCGGGTTATTGCAAAAGGCTCTTTCACAGGCCCTGGTTATTTGTGCGATGTGAAAGGCGGGGTATTACCAAATTACAGATGTTACCTCCTTAGTAGTTCATCTGTTACTAGTTGAGCGATTTCTCACACCGTTGTAATCCTCAAGCAATTATCTGCAAACACAAAAATATCTGAATAAGCCGGCGCCGAGGGGAACAAGCGGCTATTCTCAGAGAAAGTGATGTATTTCTTCTGATAGGCACTGAAAGGAAACCCACACATTAATTCTGCAGCATTACTCGGCAGTTACTGATGTATTTATTCAGTGATTTCAGGAGCCAGGCTTTTAATACATAACGTAAGTAAAGCTAAGAATCTGTGGTTTAGTTTTAAAGAAAATTGCACTTAGAGAGTTGAGGTTCTATATTCAGTACATTTAACAAGTTACTTTTACAACATGACTTATTTAACACACAATTTGATCTGCAAGGAGAAAAGCAGAATGTGATGAATGTTAACACAGTGTCACTAACCTGCCGTCACGTTTACGTTGTGTTCATCATTCATATGTCAGCCTGGCAGGGCTGGAAGAGAGTGGTTGCTTTGTGCATTGTGCAGGAGAGGTCTCCCGGCCACTGAGGTTGTGTGAGGTCTGTATTTCCTTTAAAATACCCAATCCACAATAGGAAATACAATTTGTTTTGACTTGCACAACATAGCTCATTTACATTAACTTTTCACCTTCTTCCATAGAGGACTATTCGTAATTAACATTGACTGCCCCTCATAAATTATGTATCTAAGTGACTGCAGGTTGCGGCAGCCTACAGTAAATCCCAAATCCACCGGAGCTGTTCAAGATTTCTCAGAATAGGAGGCAACCGCTCCAAAGGCCATACGGTGGCTGTTATTTTGTAGCAGGCAAAAAGCTTACACTGCGGGCATGAAGAATTTTATGGCCTGATTCAGGCCTGTAGGCTGCGTGTAATGCCCGCCGCCCCACGAATCCCCTCGCTGGCATGGTTGCTCAAACACCACATGGTACCTAACAAGACTGGTGCCGTATAATCCACCAATATGAAATGACAACTTCTCGGATCCTTGCACGGCGTTGCCTTAAAGGAATGTATTATATAATATACTTAAACTGATATATGGAAATCTTGTAATGTACATGTTTCATTTTGATAAGCAATATATGCATCATATTGCACTTACCCACATATTGTCTATGTTGGGCATAATTCAGCCCAGATTGAGAATGTGCAGCTCTGGCGATTTATAGTAGAACCACACATGTGCGGCCACAGCCAGCTACAGCCTGTGGTCGCAGGCCGTACGCTGGCTGATTGACAATTGGCTGGCATTTGTGGGCAGCATCCCATTGTTTTCTGGGAGAAACGCAGGCTGGCCCAGGTATATTTTTTACCATTAATAAAAGTTTTAGTTACTTTCATCCCAAAATTATTCAGGAAATTCTGGTCATCCTACGCATGACCTACATCTATAAAAACCAGTGGATTTGATCATTGACTTTTTCAGTGAGGTAGGGCAAAAACTTTTAACAAGCTTGTTTTTCAGATTGGGGGCACGTCTAAAATTGTTTTATTAATGGTGAAAAATATACCATTAAGGATTTTTTTAACTTTTCACAGTGTTAATGTTATATATGCAATAACTGAGAGTAATTGCAATGTATTCTTCATTGGTAGAACTAGCCGACCTTTTAAAGTGCGTTTAGGTGAACATATTCGCAACATAAAAAAGGGATTACAAAATCATGCCCTTTCTATGCATTTTAAAAAAGTCCACCAGTGCAATATTAGTGAAATTAAAAACTTCTACATTTTATGTAAGATTAATCCCCCCAAAAGAGGAGGTGATACAAATGCCACTCTGGCCAAATGTGAGATGTCAACCATATTCAACTATCATGCCCTTATTTCCGAAGGGTTCAATAAAGACTTCGAACTTGATGGTTTTTATAACATTTTTTCGTTGTTTTAACATCTGTCGTAATTAATTATAGGTTGGCTTCTTGTATTATGAATTTTATTCTATTTTATTTTTATTTTTGTTATTGTATTATGATTCTCACAATATTATCATTTCTATTGTTTTGATGTACGGTTATACTTATTTAAAATTAATGGACTGGACAATGGTCGTAAAAGGGATTACGCTTTACAATCCCTATATATGGAAATCAAAAACTGAGGTCTGGAATGCATACAAATGCTGATTGGAGCGCAAAGAGAACATCATCTCCAACTTCAAGATCGTGGACCGGAAGTCATCATCCAGGTGGAATGCACAAACATTGCGGTTGGAACGCAAAGCGACACTTCCACTTCCTGCTGGTCTGAACAGCGGAAGACGGCACATGGCGGGAATCCACACAAAAGCCACATCTAAGATGTGGTTAAAGGACTTGATTCTTAACATGTTAATGTATAGGAATAGCAGGATAGATTCGATCTATGTCTGGAAATAGGTTTTAATTTTTACAAAGAGGGGTATATATACTGATTCCCCAGTCTCTCCCCACACCTTGACAAAGATACTTAAGGTATCGAAACACGTTGGTGGGAGGGGAGAGGAGTGTTACCAGGCTGTACTTTTCGCCAGAGAGAGTTTCCAGGGATGCCTGTGGACTTCCATTATTCCACACAAAACAAGGTTTTGGCCACCAGATAGGAAGAGTGGAATTTGCCCCACATCTGTATAACAGATTACTTAGGACGGTGAACACATAGTCCATGCACAGCACATGGTTAATAGTGTTCCTGGTAGCTGTGATAACACAGGTTGAAAAAGATAGTCCACATAACAGGACATTTAATACCCACCCGCCACATTGCATCACAGCAATATTAAAACTGTGGGTAGCACACTTGTAAATCCACGGCGTTATAATCCAATTTGCGTTATCTGTCCGACCAGACCCACATAGCCATTTTCTAAGGAGATAAGAAGCACCAGCACATCAGTTTGTGAAATTATTACACCACACAACATATTTAATCAGGGATAATAGGGATACAGGGGTCCCACTGTGCAAGGATTTTTATCCTTTTTTAAGACTCTTGTCTTTTGTCTGTACCCTTATCTGTTATTGGTTTTATATGTCGCTTTTTTTAAATGATTTGAATAAAAGTTAATTTTTACTCTACTCCCTTTTTTCTTTGTGCACCACACAGAGACAATCTTTTTCTGTCTTTTTTTTTTTTTGCTTCCATTATTCCATCATGCTTGTTTAGTCTGCAAAAAAACCTTGTGGGAGAGTGAGAGTCAGCTTTGGCCATTGCTGTTTTTATTGTCTGTTTTTTTTTTTTATCAATTAGAACGTACTTGCACCATATACTGGTCTCTCCATTTTTACATGTACTCTGCCTATCTTGGAAAGTGAAGGAGATGGAGAACCTATAGTGACAAATTATTGTCAAACCCATGCCCACTTTGTCTGCCTTTACAGTGAACAAAAACACTACGGTAAGGGTCCAATTACTAATTTTAATCTAGACAACTAAAGTATATCCACTTATATAAAAGGTATCACACCATTGTGGGATTGTTGTCTACCTTGGCTTGAGCCATTTCCTATTAGGTGGAATTCTCGAGAAAGGTCATAACGGTGACGTAACCACCCCATGAGACACGCTGGTAGTCTACCCGTCAAGTAGACTAAAACTAATGATACGGGACAAACAATAATACTTCAGAGACATTCCATCGTATTAGCTTTATTGTTAACAATTTCACACTATTGTATGTCTTTCTTTCCTTATGTTTTGGGGAGGAATGTAGAGGAATAAGAGGACGTTAAACAGCGCCAGGGACCGCATTGGCTAATCTTTATTGCGGTACAGTATTTTTCTGTGTGTTTATTTGGTAATACACATTGCTCAAGCTGGTCCCCTAGGGCAGCTCATGGGCACAGGTATTCTCATACCCTACATTTTTTCATAAGTTACAAGATCATTTATAAAATTATTTAATAAAAATACTATATAGCTAGTCAAACATATTTTTGTCCGTGGTTTTCAATGTAAAATCAATAATTGCTGTTTGTAGCAATAATTGAAATAAAAAACCTGGTGCAACACAAAATAATCGGACAACTCTGACTGCAGATTCGAATATTTGAAATACATAATGCTGTAGTACATCTTGTTGATTCTGCTAACTGAAATGTGAAATGGAATTTCATGGCATCTTTTAGTTAGCTATATTTTCTTATTAATGAAACCAGCTGAGATACATGGGAAGGCAAGCGGCAGTGAGGTCAAGGTCGTTTTTTTTATCAATTTTAATTGATCTATATCGATGTGGTGCTTCAGGGGCTAAAACACACATTTGCTTAAAGTACATCTAAAAATCAACATTAAAAAATCATCTATTAGCAAATGTGAGTTCTTTGGTTTTTAATCAATAAAAATTGATTGTAATCCACCTTTTTTTTTTTTTAATATTGGTACCCTAAAGGCCCATACACACTAAAAGATATGAAAGACTAAAGATATTGGTTAGATGAGCATGAAAGATATTGTGCATACACACTGAAAGACATGAAAGACTAAAGATATTGGTGAGATGAGCATGAACGATATTGTGCATACACACTGAAAGATTTTACAAAAGACCTGAAAAAAAAAAGATATTGGCACCAATCTTAAGTGACTGTACATTTAAATAATGGGCTGGTGTGTGAAACCCTGAAATATAAATAATGGGCTGGCATTTGTGGGAAGGTGTGCAAGTGTACTTCAGTATATAATCAATCCATTATAAAATCCTTTCATTTATGAATTTTAAATTAATTAGAAGGCTTTCTGTGGGGCATAATGTGTCAGGGGTATTGCGATGTGCGGCATACTGTATCAGGGGTATTGAGTGTGCGGTACAATGTGTAATAAGCATTATGTTGTGTGGCATAATGTTTAATGGCATAATGGCCCTCATTCAGAGTTGATTGTTGGACTGCATTTACTGGGAGCCCAGCGATCAGCTCAGCACAGATAAAACACCTCCACCGGCACCCGATTCCTTATGCAGCATTGTGAATGGATGTGTACCGACATCCATTCCCAAGGTCCTTGGAAAGAAAAAATAAATCATTCAATGGTTATTCACCATTGAATTACTTTTCCGCTGCACACAGCCACCGTGTAGCCTAGGACTTTCTCGATGGCTGCACGGCGTCCTCCAAATGTGGGCGGGTGCTGACATCAGCCACCCGCCCCTCTCATGAACGCCCCTAGTAGGGACGCCTCTGTTCGCCAGGGCTCCCCAACCTGTCAATCACCCTATAATTGGCTTCAAGCATCTGAATTAGATCCTAGCAGGGCCCTGCTCTACTTTTGTGGCAACATGTAAAATACAGTGTACTGTACATGCACGCTATATTTTACATGCTACCTACCGTACATGTAGGCTATATGTTGGTGGGATGTGGTTGCGTACATGCTACAAATGTATGCATGCTACATTGGTGGTAAGAGGGTGCAAGCATGCATGGTACAAACAATCTATACACCCTGTAGATTGTAAACTTGCAGCAGGGATCTCCAACCTCTATGTCTGTCTGTTTTACCTAGTTTGTTCTTTCAATGTTGTCAACATTTGTAAAGCATAACGGAATCTGCTGCGCTATATCAGAAACTAAATAATTTTTTTTTTTAAATACTACAAAAATTGGTGGGCAGGGGTACCATGCATGGTAGTAATGTTGGGGCCAGTGGCCTATAAAGTGTGCATGCTTCAAACATGCAGGCATACATGCTAAAACATTGGTGAGCATTGGAAGATCAAACTATTTAAAACATTGGTGGGCAGGGGGAATTAAAAATGATTTAGTAATTGGTGGCCAGTGGCCGGAGCACTCACACTGTGTGAGCTCCATGGGGGTTATTCTAGTTCATTCTTTCTGACAAAATCCTTCTTAGATGGACAAAACCATGTGCACTGCGGGTGGGGCAGATGTAACTTGTGCAGAGAGAATTAGATTTGGGTGGGGTTTTTCTTCAAAGTGAGATCTATATTGCAGTGTAAAATCATGCAGTCAGTATTTTCCCTGCACAGAAACAAAATAACTCACCCAAATCTAATTCTCTCTGCACATGTTACATCTGCCCCCCTGCAGTGCACATGGTTTTGTCCATCTAAGAAGGATTTTGTCAGAAAGAATGAACTAGAATAAACCCCAATGTGCTGCTGCCACTGCTCAGCTCTGGGGAGAGGAGGCGGGCGGAGGAGATGTGAAGCGGCAGCAGCACACGGCCAGACGCATGTCGGAGACTGAGCTCCAGAGGAGGCGGAAAGGAGCTCCCGCCCCGGGCAGGACGCTGGACCATCCCCCCCCAAAAAGTGATGATCATGCGATAATCGGGATAGCTGGGAGTTATAAGCTCAGACTGGGCTGCAGAAAGCAATGGCGCACAAACCGCTGTTGGTTGGACTGGTAGATGAGACCTGGGGCTTTATTATAGTACACTCTTTCTGACAAAATCCTTCTTAGATGGACAAAACCAAGTGCACTGCAGGGGGGCAGATGTAACATGTGCAGAGAGAATTAGAGTTGGGTGAGTTATTTTGTTTCTGTGCAGGGTAAATACTGGCTGCTTTATTTTTACACTGCAATATAGATCTCACTTTGCAGTAAAACCCCACCCAAATCTAATTCTCTCTGCACAAGTAACATCTGTCCCACCTGCAGTGCACATGGTTTTGTCCATCTAAGAAGGATTTTGTCAGAAAGAGTGTACTAGAATAAAGCCCCTGATTTTGCATGCTGCAGATGTCTGAGTCTCTTCGGAGAAACTTGCGCCAGACAACTGCAAAATAACCAACCACTGACGGGTTAACAAAATGTGCCTCTATACATGTCCCCATACATACTGTACTGTATGTGTGTGTGTGTGTGTGTGTGTGCAGAGTACCTTGTGTTCTCTGTGATAATTATATTTCTGCATAAGAATTAGTAGGCTTGTGACACAATTTCATTGTAGTGTTTTTAGTTTTGCCAAGCGCTAGAAATTCTACAGAAACATTACAAACAATTTAGGCAGAAATGTAAGTGCTTTTTCATGCATATATTTACATTTCGCTTGAGCAGCTTGAGCAAAGATATTCAATTAAGAATTTAATTTCTATTTATATGCAAATCATTCTGTTGTACACATGGATGGATTTACAATTAATGAAACAACACATAAAAAGCATATAGTTGTCTCATTGCCTTTTTATTGATGTCAACAATCCTTCATTGTCTGTGATTAACCAATGAAATGCATTCTCTTAAACTGCTTCTTATTCCCCACATGTAGAAGCTGATTGCAGAAGACGGACCAGTAACTGGCTTGTATGTGTCTTCACTAGGTTCAACAGGTAAGTATATAATTTTTCTAGAGATGTGCACCGGCCATTTTTCGGGTTTTGGGTTCTGATTTCCTTGAGGTTTTGGGTTCTAATGGGTTTTGCCAAAACACCTCCTAAGTGTTTTGTGTTTGGATTTCTTGGGTTTTGGGTTCTGATTTTTTTGTTAAAAAAGCATAAAAACTGCTAAAATCGCAGAATTTTTTTTTTTTTTGCTCCTACGCTATATTAACCTCAATAACATTCATTTCCACTCATTTACAGTCTATTCTGAACAGCTCACACCTTACAATATTGTTTTTAGGGCAAAAGGTTGCACCGAGGTAGCTGGATAACTATGATAAGCCACACAAGTGTGCGGCACAAACACTAGACTGATATGGCACACTTAGCATACCCTCTAGGCTGATACTGCACACCTAGAATTACCCCTGGACTGATATGGCACAGGTAGCATCACCCCTGGACTGATATGGCACAGGTAGCATCACCCCTGGACTGATACAGCACATTTAGCATCACCCCTGGACTGATATGGCACACTTAGCATCCCCCCTAGTCTGATACGGCACACCTAGCATCACCCCTGGACTGATATGGCACGCTTAGCATCACCCCTGGACTAATACAGCACACTTGGCAGCACCCCATGAATTATACGGCAGACTTGGCTTACCCCAGGAATTATACGGCACAGATGGCGGCACCCCTGGACTGTTACGGCACACATGGCGGCAGGCATGGAATTATACGGCAGACAAATTCCTGCAGTAAAAATAAAAATGTGTATTCTTTTAATTATAAAAAAGAGCAGCACACCTTACTTAGCAACACTCCATGAATTATACAGCACTCTTGGCTCACCCCTGGACTACAGCGCATTTAACAGCCCTTGCAGTAAAAAAAAAAAAAACACCTTAATTTTATTTTCATTAAAAAAAAAGGGCAGCTCCCCTGGTCTGATATGGGACACATGGGGCACCCCTGGAATTATACGGCACACATGCGGGCACCCCAGGACTGATACAGGACACATGGGGGCACCCCTGGACAAATACAGCACACATGTGGGCACCCCTGGATGGATACAGCACACATGTGGGCACCCCTGGACTGATAGTACTGGTAGCCAGTGGAAACAGCAGATTGGAATTATATACTGCAATAAATACTGGTAGCCAGTGGCAACAGACTGGAATTATATACTGCGATAAATACTGGTAGCCAGTGGAAACAGCAGACTGGATTTTTATATACTGTGATAAATAATACTGGTAGCCAGCGGCAACAGCAGACTGGAATTATATACTGCGATAAATACTGGTAGCCAGTGGAAACAGCAGACTGGATTTATATACTGTGATAAATAATACTGGTAGCCAGCGGCAACAGCAGACTGGAATTATATACTGCGATAAATACTGGTAGCCAGTGACAACAGCAGACTAGAATTATATACTGCAATAAATAAAATACTGGTAGCCACTGCCAGTGGCAACAGCAAACTGGAATTATATACTGTGATAGGTACTGGTAGGCCAGGCGCAACAGCACACTGGAATTATATACTGCAATAGGTACTGGTAGGCACTAGCCAGTGGCAACAGCAGAGAGCAGACTGCAGCAGACACTAGGCAGTGCAGGGCAGGCAGTGGCACTAGCAGCACCAGTGGACTATCACACTGTGACTGACTATACAGGAGCAGACTCAGCAGAGGCAGGCCCCAGCACAAAGGAGAGACAGAACACAGCACCAGTCATCCTTGCAATGGTGATGTCTTGATCACTGAGTAGAGACACAGTACACAGCAGCACGGGCCCCAGCAGAGACCACACACAGCAGCAGCACACCCTTCCCTACCCTTCTCCGAGATTGGAGTGAAGATGGCGGCGCGAGGTTGCGGAATTTAAGGGTTCAGTGATCTCGCGAGAATCCGACGCCGGGCGATGACGTTTTGCTCGTGCGCCCGGATTCGAGTCAGATGGGAAGCGCCGAGTGCTGCTCGTATCCGGGCCCAGATGGATGACGTCCGTGCTGGCTCGGATCTGGGGAATCCGAGCCCGCACATCTCTACATTTTTCGGTAAGTATTCTCTTCTTTACAGGTTATTTTCACTTCCACTCCGAAGGCATAAGACCAGGGCTATTTTTCAGCAGGCTCCAGCAGGAACTGAGGCCCTTATTCTAGTTCACTCTTTCTGACAAAATCCTTCTTAGATGGACAAAACCATGTGCACTGCAGGGGGGCAGATGTAAAATGTGCAGAGAGAATTAGATTTGGGTGAGTCATTTTGTTTCTGTGCAGGGTAAATACTGGCTGCTTTATTTTTACACTGCAATATAGATCTCACTTTGAAGTAAAACCCCACCCAAATCTAATTATCTCTGCACAAGTAACACCTGCCCCACCTGCAGTGCACATGGTTTTGTCCATCTAATGCTGGCCATACACGCTGCGATACGGGCGTGTTATTTTAGCACAAAAAGTACCGGGTAATTGGTATGTGTATGGGCACCTTTAGAAGGATTTTGTCAGAAAGGGTGAACTAGAATAAGGGCCTCAGTTCCTGCTGGAGCCTGCTGAAAAATAGCCCTGCATAAGAGTGCATGGAGTTTAAATACTCCCATAAGAATTTAACAATTTATTTGCAAACAAGCATATAATACAACTTAGCACATAACACATCAGGTAAATAAAATAATTCAATAGATAATGACAACTCAAACTTTATTAAACCGGAACTAGAAGAATAATGCACTGCTTTCGCTCTCTTTCCTTGAGCAGGTTCCTGTAATTAAACAGGTTATACAACCCTACCTTCCTTTGCTATAACCAGTAAATATAGTTATCACTTCAGGCACAAATAACATAACTTTGCTGAATTTCATGAATATCAATTTTATCCAACAATATCACAATTATTGTTATTATTGCACAATAATGTGTAACCCTTTTAGTGCATTGTAATCTCTGTTCTCTGACTGCAAATGCAGTAAGTAACAAAATAAGCGCTTTTAGATGTTTTTGCAGAATTACTTGGTGAGCAAAAGTCAGCAGTTCCTCCAAAGTCTACAATTTGCTACTGAGATCTTTAAGGTAAGTTCCTTGCTCTAAAACTGAAACTTTTAGTGAAATATTTGTAATCCGCAGTGTTAATGCTGGTAACAGAAAGATAACCTCATTTTGAATAAAGCGGTTCTTTTTCTCTACTAAATAGAGTCCAGCAGCTATAGGGGGGTATTCAGACTTTAGCGTTAGGTCGTTTTAAGCGTATTCTTTTCACTTTTTCTTATTTTTTCGAATGCGAACTGTTATCGGGTATTCAAACTTTGATTTTTCCACAAAATCGTTGTTTTCGATGTTTGTGAAAGTTTCGTTTCTTTCGACCTTATTTTTGCGAAAACCTCAGATTCTCACATTTCGCATTTTCGTAAAATCAGTGTATTTTTCACTTTGCAATGTTTTCTCATATTCACACTTTTTTAACGAACTTGTCTTCGCACTTTTTACGGTGTATTTACGGGATTCTGTTTGCGCTTTTTTTCTACAGCGTTATCATGTTGCATTACAATCCTCCTTTTTATTTGTTCATATTTGTTATGTTCGTTTGTTCCTTTAAATGCATTAGTTTCATTCTTCCCAATCTTATGAACAGAATTTATGTTATTGAATATATATTTAAATTTTAAAGTAATATTATTTTTCTCCCATGATGCTCTGTTCTGACATGTGATCCATTTTTAAGCCCACAATGCAGTTCTTCCCTTGTGTAGACACTCCTGTTTGAGACTTCAGGGAGTTCACAGCATCGTGCAGTCTGCTGGTATTTGGAATCGTTTTTTTAGGCATTTCCTCGGTTAATCCCCAGTTTTCTCTGGCTACAGATATGGAGCCATTCTCAACTTCGATTTTGATGTTACTGATCTTGACAAATTACTTAAGGTCTCGACGTCGGAGACATCAGGGTCGTGGTCAGAAAGTGACACCATTGGGTGAGTCAGATGTACGTTTACAAATTCCACGTGCACGCCAATATCGTATTAGGCGTGCACTGGATTCTCTCTCCGAGGCGGAAGTGATTCGTACGTTTCGCTTATCGTCTAGGGAAATATATTCGCTGTATGAGCTGATGGAGCCAGACCTTGAGCCTCGGATTTGCGCTAAACATGCAGTCAGTGGTTTCCAGAAACTGCTGGCTGCATTACAGTTTTTTGCGTCAGGTACATTCCAGCCTACACTGTCTCAGACACGTGGTTTTTCACAGCCAACAATGTCACGCTGTATTACTCAGGTCATATTGGCTTTCCGCAAATTAACGACCCAGTTTATTTGATTTCCAGACTCTGACAGCGAATGGAGAGAACTTAAATTTGGCTTTTTCCAAAAATACAAATTCCCAAATGTATTGGGCGCGATAGACTGCACTCATGTGAGAATCGTGCCATCTAGGGAATCAGAGGAATGCTTTCGTAATCGAAAGCACTTTCATTCCCTAAATGTTCAGGTGGTCTGCGATTCTAATATGCACATTTTGGATTTGGTTGTGGGTTTTCCTGGGTCGACCCACGACTCCTTCATCTTGGGCCAGTCATCCCTTTTCGAAGATTTTGAAAATGGAAGAATGCCTGATGGCTGGCTGTTAGGTAAGTGTGTTTTGTAGGTGTGTAGGTATGTATGTATGTATGTATGTATGTATGTATGTTTGTATCTAATGAATGTATTTTTCGATAAGTTTTAACGTATTTATGTGTGTACTATGTGCATATATTTATATATATTTTTTGTTATTGTTTGTTAGTATGTATGTTGTGTGAGAGATGGAGAAACATAGAAGGGGCCCTTTTTTTACATACGTTCATCTCTCTCTGTGCAGGTGATGCGGGTTATCCTAACAAAACGTGGCTACTTACCCCATTGCCTAATCCCGTTACTGATGCTGAGAAAAGATACCAAGAGGCACACATAACATCGAGGGGTGTAATAGAGCGTACCTTCGGTGTTCTTAAGAGCCGGTTCCGATGTTTAGACATCTCCGGTGGTGCTCTTTTATATTCACCTGACAAAGTTTGTGGCATTATAAATGCGTGCTGTATACTGCATAACATTTGTGTGTCACAAAATTTGCCAGTGAATATAGATGCTAGAGTTTTTCGGCATGGGGATCTCTCCTCAGTATTACAAGCGGGCATGGATGAAGGAGCAGAATCTCGTCGATTTCTTATCCAGCATTTCTTTGCATGTGAGTAATATTTTAATGGAAGGTATACTTTAGAATAACTTGATGAGAAATTAATTTTTTGTTTTTTTTACAGAGTGCTGTTCTGATTGTTGTGGGATTCATATTGGATTACTTTTATTGTTCTGAATAAATTTACGTTTACTGAGTTCACGATCGGTTTATTGTTAGTTGTTGTTGACGTTGCATTGGCATTTGGACACTATTATTTTCAACACCCCATTTCTGACACCAGGTGAGTTGGTGTTGCGTATGTGACCGCATAGTTTTTAGACAGCTAAATTTTGTGTCTCTTTGGGAGTGTGCGAGCTGCAAACTTATCTTTGATGTCCTGTCTAATCCTCTCCTCCTTCACAGGGTCTCCGTCAGGATGTTTGTCTCCATTTATCCTGATGTATGAGCTTTTATCTATGCTCTGGCTCTGTGATGGGGAAGTGTTTAATTGTACCTGCTGTTGCCCGCTTTTAAGCTGATGACCCCCCTCTGTTCATGGAACCTATCTGGACATTGACCTATGCATCTGCAGCTCCTTTCAGGTAATGCAGGTGTGTCTTTGGGAGTGTGAGAGCTGCGAACTTACCTTTGCTGTCCTGTCTAATCCTCTCCTCCTTCACAGGGTCTCCGTCAGGATGTTTGTCTCCATTTATCTTGATGTATGAGCTATGCTCTGGCTCTGTGATGGGGAAGTGTTTAATTGTACCTGCTGTTACCCGCTTTTAAGCTGATGACCCCCCTCTGTTCATGGAACCTATCTGGACATTGACCTATGCATCTGCAGCTCCTTTCAGGTAATGCAGGTGTGTCTTTGGGAGTGTGAGAGCTGCGAACTTACCTTTGCTGTCCTGTCTAATCCTCTCCTCCTTCACAGGGTCTCCGTCAGGATGTTTGGCTCCATTTACAATATCTTGGGGTACGATTTCGTATGAGCATTTTGATGTTATGTTCATCAACAAAGTTAGAAATTTTGAATTTTTTTGCATCAATATCAGGTTAATAAATTTGTAATTCAAAAGAAATGTCTGAAAGAGTGTATTTATGCATAACTTTTAATGCAACATATACCAAAATTGTTAAAATATTACTTTTCGTTTCATTACATTTTTTGATAAACATTCAGATATCGTTGTATCAGTTGTTGTTTCATTCTTCAAATATTGATGTTCGGCTAACCAATCGGTGTTTCTTATGGTTGTTTTTAGATGTGTTTGTTTTTTGATACATTATCCTGTTTGCAGTTTTAAATATTATAAATATAAATATAGTTTTAAATATTAGTCAATACATTTGTTGCTGTAACATATGGGGGGGTATTCAAATGTTGGTCTGTTCTTTTTTTCACTCCTATTCTCCCTTTTTTTCACAACTTTTATATGTTGTGATATTAGTTTGCTATTCAATTCTTCCCCATCTTTTAAAAGTTGACAGTTTTTTTGGTACTTGTGTATTATCTGGGCGCCCGATTTTTTCATCGCATTCCACTACTTAAGGCATGTGCTGCAATGCGATGCGATTTTTCATTGTAAAGACCCGATTTTTAATTGAGCAGTCACCCATGGGTGATTTCATACCCCCACTATCCAACTACGCATGGAGTTGATTTTATATAGTGTGGCGAGCGCAGCGAGCCACCGAGCCCGAAGTGTGGCGAGCGGACGTGGATTACTTTACATGTACTCTGCGTCCCCTCGCGGGGCTCGCTGCACTAGCCACGCTTCGGGCTCGGTGGCTCGCTGCACTCGCCACACTATATAAAATCGACTCCATGCGTAGTTGGATAGTGGGGGTATGAAATCACCCATGGGTCACTATACATTTAAAAATCGGGTCTTTACAAGGAAAAATCGCATCACATGAATTGTATGCCACTATATTGCATGTTATGTGATGCGATGCAATACAATGAAAAAATCGGGCGCCCAGATATTACACAAGTACCGTTTTTTTAAACCTCTTTTACTTCACAGTCATTTTCAATGGTCTTCTTATTCAAATGTTTTAATGACTTTTAATAGTCATCTAAAATTGGTCAATTTCTTGTCATTTTATTCACCTGGGTGTTGGGTGGTGATAAAAGTGTTGTTATTTTTTATTTATTTTTTAATGAATGACGTATTTAATGAAATTTCCTTTTTTTATAAGGGGTTAAGGATAAACTTTAAAAATAATAAAATGCAGTAAAGCAGGGGTTCTCAAACTCGGTCCCCAGAACCCCACACAGCTCACATTTTCCAGGTCACCCGGCAGGTGCACGGGTGCACTCATTACTCATTGACACATTTTAAAAGATCCACAGGTGGAGCTAATTATCTTACTTGTGATTCTGTGAGGAGACCTGAAAAACATGCACTGTGTGGGGTCCTGAGGACCGAGTTTGAGAACCTGTGTAATAGAGTAAAGACACACATCCCCCCATAGAGTATAGGCACACCTTCCACATAGAGTGTAAGCACACCGGCAAAACGCGTATGGGTCGACCACTGAAGTTCAACAGGGCTTAGGTCGACACTTGGAAAAAGTCAACATGGTTAAGGTTGTCTGGGTCAAAAGGTTGACATGCATTAGGTCAACAATGGGAAGGTTGACAGTCAAAAGGTTGACCTTTTGACTTTTTTTGTCCCTAATGTTGACATACACTAGTCGACATGGGCACTGAAAAAAGTGCCCTGCGTGGACTCCCCCACGAGGGAGAATAGCCGGTGGCAGTAGAAACCAGTCTGTCAGTGTTTTAACAGTCGGGATCCCGACGTTGGGTAAATGACTGTCGGGACCCCGTCTGCCACCCTTCAGAATCACAGTACAGGACACATCAGGGTGTAGTTGGGCGTGGGCAGTGCGAATTAAATGGCATCTGCTTAACGGGGTGAGGGGCGCTCTTATAATGGAGACAAACTTGTATGACTGGGCAGAGGGCAGGGTAAAACAGGTGGAACAAAATAGGGAATTTAAAAAAAGAATAAAATGGCACGCAAATAAAATATATGGGTACTTATGTAGTAACTGGGCTGCCGATTTTTTGATTGTATGCCTTAAGTTAAGGCATACAATCAGATGCGATGCGATGCGATATCGCATCGCATCGCATCGCATCGCATCCGATATCGGATGCGATGACCCGATTTTTCCATAGGAATCAATGTTAAAATGATTCCTATGGAAAAATGGGTCCTTTTCATACCCCTACTATCCAAGTGGGCATGGAGTTGGATATAAACCTGTGGCGAGCGTAGCGAGCCACCGAGCCCGAAGCGTGGCGAGCGAAGCGAGCCCCGCGAGGGGACGGTATTCGTCCCCTCGCGGGGCTCGCTTCGCTCGCCACGCTTCGGGCTCGGTGGCTCGCTACGCTCGCCACAGGTTTATATCCAACTCCATGCCCACTTGGATAGTAGGGGTATGAAAAGGACCCATTTTTCCCATTGAATTCCATGTTAAAATGGACTCAGTCCATTTTAACATTGATTCCTATGGAAAAATCGGGTCATCGCATCGCATCGCATCGCATCGAATCGCATGGTCGCATGCGATGCGATGCGATCTCCCGATCCGACCCGATTTAGAAATCGGCAGCCCAGTTACTACATAAGTACCAATATATGCAATCCGTGATATTAATAAAAAAAGGCTAAAATGGGCGTGAGATTATGAGGGGAAAAATGGGTGTGATAAATAAGACAACTATAGCAAATTAGACGTCTAAAGAAAAAACATTTGAATAGCAAACCCGACCATTACTTCAAAAGACGTCAGATGCGTGAATTTGAAAGGTGTGATAAATATGACGCCCAAAAGTAAACATTTGAATACCCCCATAACGTTATTGAAGCTCAGCTGTCTCACTTTCTGTAATACCCTCTGAACTGAAGCAATGTCTGACAGAAATAATCTTATCACTTTCCTGAGGGTTTACACAGATGCCCTGTATATGGTCTCACGTGCAGTATACAAATAACCAAAGCTTTTCTTTCCCCTTGAGAAGTGCCTGAAGAGTATTACACTGAGAATGGAGCATAGGTTCACCAGCTCCCTTGGGTGCAAGCTCAGAATAATGTCCAGTATCATGCTTTTATATAGTAGCTGGGTACAGTGGGAGCATACTGTATATAGAGCTGGCTGTACTGTATGCATCACCGACTGACCGCCCCTTCACTATGGCCACCTGCTGCGTCTCCTCAGCTTTCGCTGTGCTGCTGCACAGTCTCTGGGCACACCGATCAGATGTCCCCATTGAACACCGGGATCATCAGGGAGGACTCTACTGTAAGAGGTAAGCACTGTCCCTCAGAGCGCTCCAGCGTGAACTCCATTTTGTGTGCTCTCCTTCCCTCTCCTCAGAGACTCTACATCTTCCCCTCACAGACTGCACTGCCCAACTGTTGCTCACTCTCAACTGTCATCTCCTGACACTGGTCATGTGACCAACTCCTGACCTCAGTTGCAGAGGCTGCTGGGAATTGTTCATCATTGTAAACAAATTCACTATAGCATGCTTCATCATGGCACACAATACACTGTATAGCAGGTCACACGCACACTGCAGCAACCCTGATTTCCAGGCATACTGCACGGTTCTTGGTGATGGATTTACTGCAGCTTACCTGCATTCCGCTCCAGACTGGCCGGGAGATGGCCTTATTGACTAGTGTGGCCCTAAGACCTGGCTCAGCAACTTCACATTGCGGTGCTCTGCTGGGCCGCACCTGCTGGTGTACCATGAGGCCATGCCAATGAGCGGGGCTTTTGCTACCTGCTCAGCAAAGATATGTAAAGCAGGGAGGTGTCAGCCAGGAGATATGCTATCCCTGTTCTGCTGCTGTCTGTCCAAGGTTGTGCATCTCAAACGGCATGACAATCAGTCCCGGTGTGCCTCACGGTTCATCCTGCTGCCTAATTAACCCTGGAGAAGAGATAAAGTACAAGGAGATAAAGCATCAGCCAATGAACTGAGGAGCAGGTTTATTAAGCTTGTTGAAGTGATAAAGAGTCTGTTTTTTATCACCGGCCATTCAGCTCCTAACTGTGAAGTTACAGGCTTGGTTTGAAAAATGACAGGCAGGAGGTGATTGGCCGGTGATAAAAACCAGACACTTTATCACTTCACCGAGCTTAATAAATCAACCCCGTTGTTTGAAAATGACAGTTGGGAGTTGATTGGCTGATACTTTGTCTCCTTTCACTTTAGCTCCAGTTCATCTCTTCTACAGGCTTAATACATCTGCCACACCTTTTGGTCTCCAGCCCTCCCCACTTCTCCTGTTGGATCCAGAAAAACAACAGTGGTGGCCATCCATCTCAGTGGCTAATGTGGCGAGAGAGGGTAGAGGGAACTGCAATACATACATACATACAGCAGTTTTCGAGATTATCGCTTTCAGATGCGCTTTGGGGACTTTCTTACACTACATAAGGATATTAATATTCCAATAATTTATATTATCATGTGAAATAGTCATTCATATTGGGTTTAGTATTTGACTAATTACAGTAGCTAATTATATGATATATTTGTTGTAATCTATTTAGAGTCTATCGTTTACTCTTATCTCTTTTATATTTCTTTACGTAATTTTCTAATGCGTTCAAATAACATATTTGTGGTAAAGTGTATTACAATATGAAGAATTTTACATACTCATTTTGCTCACTGCAATAAAATATAAAATGTTCTAGGTCCATTAACAATTGTCCCTATTACAGTATGTATCTATTAAATAATTGATCATTTGAATCATCATTAACACTTTGTAATTTAATCCATAAAATTAAAGCACTATGCCGTCAACTTGCTTTGCAATCTATAATTATTTTAATTATCTTGTAATTGTAAATCTTATGTATAAATCAAGTGCTGTATCTTTGTTCCTCATCTTAAGTTAAAAAGATAGGTTTCTGAAATTAATAACATGGAGCAAATGGGTAATGGTATAGCAATCGTAAAATCCCACAAAAATGTATAATTTATTGCAGGATTATTTGTCAATGTTTTGGCTGCTACTGGAACATTTTTCATAAACTATGTATGATGATCAGGGTGCCAGCAGTAGAAATCTTGGCACTGAATCCCAACCAGCACTGAACACCGAAATTGTGACATTATTGGAGATGCTGACTGCGGAGACCCGACAGCCGGCACCTCAAATTATAGGGCTTATTAGCATTATTCTAGGTGGGAAGGGGATAAGGTTTAAGGACTAGAGGGAGTTAGGTTTAGAGGGTGGGTTAAGGCTGTGGGGGGGGCACTAAAAAGGTGAGTTATGGTCAGGCACTTAAGGGGGAGGTAGGAAGAGAGGTTTAGTATACTTAACCAGGCCCTGTTGTGATTTTGTTCAGTGGGATGACGCTGTTGGTCTACTGCAGGGGTAGGTAACCTCCAGGCCGCGGGCCGTAAACAGCCACCATAGCCAGTCTGACTGGCCCGCCTAATCGCCAAACTGCTTGTCCGGGATTTAAGGTAATGGAAGTTCTCGCGTGAGGCGGTGACGCAGTTGGGAGCGACTTCTTGCGAGAGGCATTTTATTCAGCGGCAGCCGGAGCATGGGAGGGGGGAAGCAGGGTCATTTTTAAGTGGCTAATTTAAATATGGCCCCTCAAGGATTTTTTTCCAATTACAAATGGCCCTTGGAAGTAAAAAGTTTCCCCACCCCTGGTCTACTGGCTACCAGCATCCGGTTTGTTTGGCATACTGTACATACCGAATCCTGGAAATTAAAGTTTGGGGGTTTAACTTCAAAGGATCATGTTACTTGTGCTAGAGGTTGTGTTATATGTACTGTACTTTAGTTCCTTTCCCTTATTCGTAATGCTTATGTGAGTGATACAGAACCCTTCTCAGATAAGAGGTATTCACTTAATAAGGGTTAAAATAACACTTTAACCTCCATGTGTATTTCCACTTGCAGTTCAAGCTGGCATGCAGGTTCCTTTAGTTAGTACCTTGGTCAATGGGATTCAACACTCTAGACTTAAGCCTTTGAGTGCCAAGATAATTTGTCAAAATTGGTGCAAAAATTGACAACATTTTTATTAATCATAATGACCTGTAATGTTTAACTTTATATAGGAAATATATATTTTTATTTTTTTTATTTGAGTTTATATAGCAAATGTGCGTGATGCTGGTACTTTTAGTGGATATTTTGCACATCTCTCACAGAGAAGTTGGCACTCAAAGGGTTTAGCATGGGAATACTTAAAATCTGGACTGCAATGGAAAGATTACACTATTTTCTAATAACCATTGCTACATTATATCATTGAAATATGGTAACTCTGTGTAGAATTCTCACATATTATATTTATTTTGTAACATACTAAAGAAATAGTTTTAGAAAACAAGGTACTTGTTTCCTAGCACGGCCACAATCGCGGGCATCGGGTGTCATTTTTAGTGGTATATGACGCGACCGACGCGATGCCCCCGATTTTCCCATTGAAATGCATTGAAAAAAGTCAAAATCGCGTCGTATGCGGCTAAAAAAGGCTTAAATGGTCCAGACACGATGCCCACGATTTCCCCATAGGAAACAATGTTAAATGGCTCAATGTACCCACGATGCCCCCGATTTCTCATAGGGAACAATGTTAAATACCTCAATTTCACCAAATCATCATAGGGAACAATGGTAAATGGGCCAGAAAGCCCCAAAAACACCCCAGAACAGTGAAATGTCCCCCCAAAAGTAGTTTACGGCACCCCACGATCAACGCGAACCCGAAGCGTGGCGAGCGGCGGCGGTACGCGTCCTCCGACCTTTTCATACCCCCACTATCCACGTCGGTGTGGAGTTGAGAATAGAATAGTGCAGCGAGCCACCGAGCCCAAAGCGTGGCGAGCGGACGCGGATACCTTCACAGGTAAACGCGTCCCTTCGCGGGCTTCACAGGTATCCACGGCCCCTCGCGGGGCTCGCTGCGCTCGCCACGCTTCGGACTCGGTGGCTCGCTGCGCTCGCCACACTATTCTGTTCTCAACTCCACGCCGACGTGGATAGTGGGGGTATGAAAAGGTCGGAGGACGCGTACCGCCGCCGCTCGCCACGCTTCGGGTTCGCGTTGATCGTGGGGTGGCGTAAAATACTTTTGGGGGACATTTCACTGTTCAGGGGTGTTTTGGGGGGTTTATGGCCCATTTAACATTGTTCCCTATGATGATTTGGGTAAATTGACCCATTTAACATTGTTTCCTATGGGAAATCGGGGGCATCGCGGCTAAATTGAGGCATTTAACATTGTTCCCTATGGGGAAATCGCGGGCATCGCGTCGCGACCATCGCACCCGATTTTTTACTGCATGCGATGCCCCCGATTTTTCCTCACGATGCCCACGATCATGATCGTTGTGGCCGTGCTAGGAAACAAGTACCGAAAACAATTTTATTTTTTACTATTTTATCAAAATAAACTCTCCTAATATGTATTTTCAGCAACAATGCATGCTTATCCCTTAGCAACTGAGCAGCATGGATGCAAAGATTATTATTATTATTTAACTTTGCTATTGATATCGCTACCTGATGTTTGCACGATGTTACAACATAATAACTGATGTTTTTTTCCTTTATTCAGTGCTAATGTCACAACACACACAACTACTTCTACTGCAGCAGTGGTGGTTACACACCCATCATTACTCCTATCTTAGTCTAATTAACATCTTTAAAGTGCTGGAATCCATAGGTTAGTGGGTGGTGTTTGATCACCCCAACTCACCTATACCCTCTTTCTACACAACGACTTCTGTCAAATATTTCAAAAAGGAATTTATTCAAATAATATAGTGCCAGATATGTATAAAAAGCGGATTTTATTGACCGGTGCTTGAATCTCACTCATCTCATGTATTCTATGTTTGTAAACAGTTAATAAAAACATCTAAAATTGTTCCCAGTGACTGTCGTAGATTTAGCAAAGAAGGTCAAAATATAAGGACATCAACTCACCAAATTGCATGCGTCTCCTCACTGGTTGTAGTCTGGATCCCATCAGTTCAGATCCCGACCACAAGAATACTGACAGTAACAACCCAACAGCTTGAGTCCTAATTGTAATTACTAGGATTAAGATTAGACAGCAGTGGGTCTGCTTAGGGTTAGCCTGTGGGAGATATGGAATAGAGGTAGGGATACAATATTTATAGGCATCCATCAGGATTCAACCACCGGCATCCCACCAATGGCACCCTGATTGTTGGGATTGTTATTGCCAGGATTTTGCCTCCAACTCCTCACAATGGGGTTTATTCTAGTTCATTCTTTCTGACAAAATCCTTCTTAGATGGACAAAACCATGTGCACTGCAGGGGGGCAGATGTAACATGTGCAGATAGAATTAGATTTGGGTGAGTTATTTTGTTTCTGTGCAGGGAAAATACTGACTGCTTTATTTTACACTGCAATATAGATCTCACTTTGAAGAAAAACCCCACCCAAATCTAATTCTCTCTGCACAAGTTACATCTGCCCCACCCACAGTGCACATGGTTTTGTCCATCTATGAAGGATTTTGTCAGAAAGAATGAACTAGAATAACCCCCCATGTAGCAAATCAAATTTATCTCCTGAACAACGTAGGGCCAGATTTATCAAGCTTCAAAGAATGATAAAATGGAGCGTGATAAACAACCAGTCAATCAGCTCCTAGCTGCCATGTTATAGGCTGGGTTTGAAAAACAACACGTATGATCTGATTGGCTGGTTGTTTATCACTATCCACTTTATCACTTTTTGAAGCTTGATATTGATACATCTGGCCCTAGATCTGTAGATAATCTTAAAACAAAAAACAAAGGAACTAGTCATTGATAACGTACAAGTTTTTTCTCAAATAAGACCCATAATAGCTTAGATTATATAAAAGGCTTGTTTTTTTTAGCACTGTAGTCTACGTCCCAGAAATGTCAAAAAACTTGACACATTTAAGGACTGATCCTCACATTTCCTAATTAGAAAGCATTTACTTGCATAAAGCTCCAAAATTATTGATCTTGCTGACCTTTTACGATGAGTGGCAGGCATTAAATATACACTTAGGTTGCATTTATGTGCTTCATGGTTCCATCAATTATATGCGTTTAGTTGTTTTTTTCTTTTCTTCCTTGAACACAGTTTTGTTATTTGAATGTCAATTAAATACAACTACTTCAATTACCATTAAACAGGTTATATGGTAAGTGCGGTCGGAGCGGCTCATTTAATAGAGCTTTGAATCCTTATGAAAGATTAAAGCGGACATAAAAATAGCATTCGTTATCCTTTGGAAATGGGAAATAATAGAAACACAGGAAGTTTGATTTAAAATTCACCTTGGTATCCACTTAAGATATTTGAGCCGCTGGATCGAAATTTCCCCTGAATCCAATCTCTAGCAGAATGCACAAATAGGGACATGTGGGAGAAATGGATTAGTGGCTCAGAAAAATAAATGCCTTGGGTTATTATAATAGTGTCTGCCATTCCCCCGTGCTGTTTCATTGTATCCCATGTATCACAGATGTTGATACTATATCTTATATTGAAAAACCATCGGCTTTGCTATGTAAAATAAGACTGGGGGATATTTACGATGGCCAGATTGCACTTTATAATGACTTTCAACCTTCTTTAAATGCAAAAGGAGAACTGTGTATTTTGCCAACACTAAGAAGATCTGAACGGATGCTGGAAAAATAAGGGGCCTTTGGATTATTCCTGATCACAGTGATATTTGCAATTTGCATAGTTCTACCAAGAGACATGCATTGTTTTGACCACTGAAGATTGACATGGCTTAGGTCAACAGGGTTGGTGGGTTAAGACAAGCATTAGGTTGACAATGGCATGGTCGACATGAGTTTTTTACAGCGTGGTGGAAGAAGTAGTGTGCTCAACGCATGGTGAGTGCAGCGTTATACTTTGACAGTGTCCATGTTGACATTTGGGACAAAAAACGTGAAAAACACATGTTGACCCAATGACCCCTACCCTGTGTCACCCCTGTTGTGCCACGTGAATGATGCTGTGCCACAGTGAGTGGCCATCCCTCTTCAACTGGACCAAATAATGACAATTTATCCCCCAGCTGTTGTTGAACTACAAGATCCAGCATGCTTTGGAAGCACACCTGCCTACCATTTTTTAGAATATACAGTAGGTTTGTTGTCCACTTTATTAGTCAATACATATGGACAATACTTTGGACAACTTGATGAAATTGACTACAGGTATGTGTGGGAAAGAAGTTTGACCTACAATTATCTAATGTTTGTTTGTAGTAGGATGAACCACTTCCCATTGAGTAGTTCAGCTGTTGATCAGCTTAAACTTCTTTCACACACCACAGCAGAGAGGCAGGAGCACTCCACCCCTACTTGTTAGACACAATAAGGAAACAAGTACAATTTTTTTTTATTTATACAGGTGAGGAACAAGGGAAGTCAATCTAGCAAACCAATTAGATTGTCTTTCATGATAAATATATGTCATAGTCTCTAATTTTTTAAAAGAGAAAAAGGGTAACAGGAAGGGAACTTTTTACCCTTCCTGCATACAATAAAGTAAGAAGTTAAGAAGCTTAACCATGTTAATGATATTACACACACGTGACGATCATACATTATATTTTGCCTGTCAAGAGTGAGCCAGGAGGTCTAATGCAACTCTGCTGGTGTCAAGCATCTTTTTCAATTGAAATGCATTTTTCAGATCAAAAAGTGCAAGGTCACACTGGAACTTTGAAACGGTTCAGTCCCAAAGTAACCCTGCATTTTGCTCTCTCTGGCCTTCAGTGACTCGACAATATTGTCGGTTCGCTGATGTTATGCAGGGGTGTGGTGGAGTGGAGCAACATCAGGGGCAGGGAAGGAGACAGTGTTGGAGCTGATACTGCTCCATGCTTTGCCGCCTCCTGTGAATGGGAACCGGGTCGCTCAACTGGATTAACCCATTCAAGCTGCAAAGCAACCCAACAACAAACCGGTTCATGTCAGTTGCTGTTGGCTTGCTGGACCCGGTAAGCCCATAAACCTAGTAATTAGGTGCAATCTGAAAGAGGCATAAGTCACAATGTGGTGCAACTAGGACACACAAGGGGAGTGTGCTGATAGATTTGTATATCTGTGTGCCACGGAGTCCATATACGAAGCACAATGGAACTTCACTTGGAAATAAACACTGTATGGAAGCATTTTGTATACAGACTCAGAGACATTGTTGCACACGGGATGCGGTTAATTTCCCGGCGGTCGGGATCCCGGCGGTCGGAATCCCGACACTGGAATCCCGACCGCGGAAATCCCGAAACTTTCTCCCTCCGTGGGTGTCCACGACACCCATAGAGGGAGAATAAAATAGCGTGCCGAGCGTAGCGAGGCACCGGGCCCGCTGCGTGGCGAGCGCAGCGAGCCCGCAAGGGGGGGGGGCGATCCATGTCCCCCCCTTGTCGGGATTTCGGCGGTCGGGATTCCGGTGTCGGGATTCTGAACGCCGGGATCCCGACCGCCGGGAAATCGTATCGGACCCGTTGCACACATATAAGCAAGTTTGACATTTATAAATTTAAAATGGCACAGTCTCCTTGTGCATCCTAGCCACATCGCAATTTGAATTGTTGGCTAGTCAGATGTATACATTCACAAATATATAAGGCAGATTTCAGATGGATCACTAACTTTAAAGTTGTGTACACACGGGTTGACCTGGCGGTCACTGATATCGGTGGGGTGCCATCATTGGCTGACAGGAAGGGAGGACAAGTGGGCCGTGCTGCATGGCCCTCATTATGAGATTCTACTTTTGATTCTGGTGCCGTGAGGCCAAGCATTAGGATCGAATCAGGATTCGGATGTGGCTTAACATTAGCAATTTAAACTACTATATACTCAAAATCACACCGTATGTACACACCATTAGAATGGGACTGGTGCAAATGCACACTGATAGTGATGATACTATTATTACAGGCAGATGTACATTTGATGTGGCCATGTAGATGAGGCAGCTATAAATCTGGTCTGGGTTTCATCCACAGACTCTTCAATAGTGAAACCATTGAGTCGTTTCTTAGGGTACTAGTTTCAAGCAATTCCACGTATGTATTTGAACCATTCACAATAATAAAGCACCTGCCAGAAACCCCCTATGTTCTTTGTCATTTTCACCACCACCACCACCACCACCACCACCGGTTCTCCTACAGAAAGTTGGTGCCACAAATGGCTGCCTAGGATCTGTGCACTCAGCCACATGTAACCTTATGTACAACCTCATGTCCCCTGTGTGATAACTGTAATTTCCCTGCTGTAACTGAGCTATCTTTGCCCATAATGTACTGTCCCTGCTTATCTCATTACCTACCTGGTGGCTGCAGCGACCAATGGCACTGCTGATGGCTGCCTAGGCGCTGTGCTGCTCAGCGGGTATGTGTTCCCTGTGTGATACTGTACTGTCCCTGCTTATACCGTTACCTACCCTGTTGCTGCAGCGACCAGTGGCACCGCCGATGGCTGCCTAGGCGCTGAGCTGCTCGGCAGGCATGTGGTCCCCGCATGTAATGTCTCAATGTAATGTATGTAATGCCTTCAACCCCCCCTCATCCCTGCTGATGCTGCGCTGTAAATCCACAAAAAAAATCCTAGTGTGCACAAGCACACATGGCCAATAAAGTTGATTCTATTCTATTCTAAACACATTTTAAAACAAAATATGGTATATACCTAATTGTTAAATAGACATAGCAGACTGTCAGTAAAACTTAGCATTTTAATTGCAGGTGCTGTAAAACTTTATAGGAACTGTGATAAAAATTTGCATAATGTATGAGGGGATTCAGAGATACCGAAACTTATAACGGTATGATCCACGAGTACTGAACATTGGGCTCAAGTTGTCAACAGGATTAATGCCCTCTGAATATAAAAACTGCTATTTCATACCACAAATTTTTACAAAAATGAAAACAGATGGCACCTCAGTACTTTTTGGATGGGATCTCGGTACGTTTCATAGATGTACTAAATCATTTCTACAAACTCCCAAGCACCGCAGATGAACATGGACTTTGATTCATGGATGTCAACTGCCATCATTTCTTAATATTGTCTTTACTTTTTGTCATATCAGGCAACTCTTTATTTATTTTTTTTAAAGTGAAAGTACAGCAAAAAAAAAAAGGCAGAACGTTTTATCTAACTGCTGTCACATGGCTTCTAAGGGGAACAGTATATTTTATTATGCACTTTTGATCATTAAAGTACTACAGGTTGAGTATCCCGCATCCGAATTATTCCAAAAACCGTGGGGTTTTTTTGGAACAATTAAAATTATTATTTTTATTTTTTTCCCCTAACCCTTTTTTTTTATACTTACCAAGTCCCCCGATGTCAATGGCAGGTCTTCAGCATCCTTTCCGGCATCTCCAGCGGTCCCAGGACTGCTTTGCGCGAGTGCACACCCGTGCCAGTGACGTCACCGGCACGCCTGGGCACTCACACAAAGCACTCCTGGGACCGCTGCAGACTCCGGAGGTGGTGCTGAAAGCCTGCTGTGGACTCCGGGGGACAACGTGGACACTGAGGGACCACCGAGCACCACCATGGTCCCGAGCATTTCGGATAAGGGATACTCAACCTGTACTATAAAAAGACTAACCCCCCACATACATCTTCTGGGGGGTTCCCTTTCTACCAGTATGCCATGTTGCAGTGTTATGGGGAGTCAAGTATAAAGACCTCTGTGGTATAGGAAAGCTGGCTTCATGGACCCTAGATTGAATCAAGGAGCATGGATTGGTTCCCATTCCATTGATCAAGCCATAAGAAGATCTGAGCGTAGAGTATGCAGGAAGTGTCTTAAATCAAAAGCCTGGGGGATGGCCCAAGTGTCACATAGGGGGAGATTAATCAAATCATGGTGAGAGATAGTGGAGGGACAAAAAGTATTAACCAATCAGCTTCTAATTATATTTTTAAAGTGTTTTAAAAAATGTCAGAAGCTGGCTGCTAAGATAAGCTTCCATTAGTTTCCAGCCAACATCTTTCTCACCCGATCATGGTTGTCCGTGAACAACGTTATACTGATGGAGTTCTGCTCCATGTATTATCAGAATTTTTGGAGAGATATAGGGCTGAGGGATCATGGGATACAGATGGAGCAGCTCTCATTGTTTCCGCCAGCTCGCCATGGTGAAGGTTTTGGTGATCCACTTTTCTTGTGCTCTGCTGTGCGTGGATGCACGCCATACAATATCCATGTAATACATATCTCCACCGCTGGGTGGCTAATGCTCCACCAATCTAGCGGCGGTTTGATATAACCGATATATACTCACTATCTTGATGATTTCCTATGCATTGATCATGCCAGTTGCTACAGATTTCCTCTGGGACTTCTTTGCCTCTGGGCTAGCTTGATGATTTTTTTTCCCTATTAAAATGTTGCACTTCGCAGCATGGTTTTTGTTCTCACAGAGCTCATTTATGTGTCCCTTTGTCTGCCTGACCCCACCGAACCTCCCTACCATATTGTCCATTTTACCCCTAGGGCCTTATTCTGGTTGAATCGGACGGATGCGTATTTTGGACGGGCACCGAGTGTTCTTATCCCTGCCTATTGTATGGATCGCTCACGCCGTCCGAATGCAGTAAGTCGCCAAGCGAATGGACCGCGAGTGGATGTTTCATGTGAACACCTCCTCCATCTGCGGGAACCTCCCCCATTCTCCGATGGTCATCAACCATTGAATGATGGACCGAGCGGTCAGGCAGCCCCCATTGCTCCAGACCACTCGGACATTTTTCGTATGAATGCAGGGATATGGGTGGGCAGCTGACATCCGGCTATGTCAGCTGTCCGCCGCCCACACGTGCGTCATGGCTGGATTGCCATACGTACGGCCAGCATTTTCATGGGAACGCCCATGAAATGCAGGGCGTACACATATGGTAGTGTGCCCAAACAGCCCTTCACGCCCCTCTCCACCCCCTGCTCGGATGGCTCCGTCTGATCATTATCTGCATGGAAATCACACCGTGTTCGCACGTGCAAGGCGTTCGCACATGTGCAAACACAAAACAGCGGCCGGACGTCTGCACACGCAGCCGTCCGACTCAATCAGAATAAGGGCCCTTGTGTGTTTTTCCTTGCCCTCTCCTGAATAAGGGCCCTTGTGTGTTTTTCCTTGCCCTCTCCTGGTTATGCTTCTTGGTGGATTTTTTTTGTTCGGTCTTACCATGTTGTAATATTTTTCTGCCTGTATGGTTTAGGTTTTACTCCCAAAAGGTTTGATACATTTAGGTTGTTGGTCATTGCTATGTCTTTTGGGCAGCTTTATTTGAGGAAGTTAGGTGGACATATTGTTTGTTGGTGCTGGTAGGGGCATGCCAGGTGATGCTGTGGAATTGCTGACAGCGGTGAAGAAGCAAGGCATGCCCTATTGATAGGAGGTCTTCCTTAAATTTGTATTGAGAGGAATTTCGAACATTTGTTCACAGCTAGTATGGTGTTTAATACTTTGTTGCTATTGTCAAAGCCCATAAGAAAGTGAATGTGGCTTTTTCCAAATTTCTCTTGGCTCATGGCGGATTTACTGTTATCCAGTCTTTGATCTGTTTCTGCTATAAATATATGCAGATATATATTTAGGTGTGTACCTAGCCTGAGGAATACAGATCAAACTAATAGCTAAATATCTGGAATCTATACACAAGTGCAAGTTCATAATATCTACAGATGGAGCAGCTCTCAGTGTAGCTTCTCCTGGTAATCAGTGCCAGATTAAGGTCTTAACAGGCCTGGAGCTGAAAATTATCAAGGGCCTATTATGCGCTTGTCTCTATTTGTGTAAATACTTTCAACTACAGTACATATAATATATATATATATATATATATATATATATATATATAATGTGTGTGTGTGCTGGAAAAGGCAGGGGGCTGGCATAGGAAAAATGCAAAGGGTTTAGTATACTGTAGGGTGGAAAAAGGTTGGCATATGCAAGGGCCTGGGATGGAAAATAGAATATACTTACCTTCCAGCAGCGGCTACAGTCCCAACTATGTCTCACCAGCACTGAGAGCATCGGATGATATATATGCAGCCAAACAGTGCAATGCCATATAAAATAAAACACACCTTGACAAAGGGGCGTATAATCCCCGAAACGTTGGATTGCTGTTGTGTTTTGAATACACTTTGAAAAAGTTCCCGATTGAGTGCCGCTGTTTGTTTTCCAATCTCTTATATATATATATATATATATATATATATATATATATATATATATATATATATATATATATATATATATATATATTGTGGGTAGTGGTACCTGCGCTAATTCTTTTTAATTTACAAATCTGCTGGTTTATTAACCTTGATCCTTATATAAGGTATCAGAAAAAACACTATCCCTTTGTTCCAGGGCGGCAGCTCTTTTCCAGTTGGTCAGTTCAATACACCTTTTTATGGATCTGAAAAATATAGGGTGAAAAAAGCGCCTCCTAGTGTAGCATTATTGGGTGTTCAAACACCACCACCATAAGTAAAATAGCACCCCCAAATCGTATAGGTGTACCATTAAAAGTGGTATCCAACCACTTTGTTCAATCGCATGAGGTCACTGTCACAGGCACTTCAGCACGGCCAGTTCCAATTCTTAACCAGAGTTATGCATAGAGAATATAGAGAAAGAGAGAGAGAACCTTGCGTAATATTGTAAACACAAGTATTTATTCAAATAAGGACAGTAAATTGCCCGTACATCAGTAAAAACAAATGGAGCTTATCTGAATGCTTTCTCTCCAAAGCATTAAAGTTCTGGGGTATCCGCGGAATATCCCACCACTCTGCTCAACGCGTTTCGTCCACTGGTAGTGTCCTGGACTTCCTCAGGAGCATCATAATTTCCAATATGTATCATACCAAACACCATATTGCCAATTAAAAATTGTGCAACATAAGTGCTGCTTACCTATGTGCTCATTACTAGGGGTTCCATGCTGATTTTCTGGTGTAAAGGGGAGAGAAAACCACATTGTAACTGGCTACATCATTTAACTGGCTATATCTTCGGAACCAACTGACCTATTTACAGTATCCTATTGAAGAACTTTTAAGTGGGCTTCGAATGATTTTGGTCCCATGAAACTGGGCCATTTGGTTCCAGAGAAATCTGCCTTGCGGTGCTCTCCACGCTTCGGGCTCGGTGGCTCTCTGCGCTTGCCACACTATACAAAATCAACTCCACGCCGACGTGGATGGTGGGGGTATGAAAAGGTCGGGAGGATGCGTAAGCGTCACCTCACGGGGCTCGCTGCGCTTCAGGATGGCGTGGATAGTGGGGTATGAAACGGAGGCATTTGCCAGTATGTAACATGGAGCACTGGCAAATGCCTCCTTCATTGTGCATGATACGCAATTGCGTCCCCACCCACTCTTTGGACAGGAGAGGTACGCGCTGCTCAGATGCAGGAGTCTCATTGCTGGAGCGTCTGAGACGCTCCTACGTATCACAAAGATGGAGCGCCTCTCCGCCAGCGCCCGCATGATCCCCTCTCCACAGGAGAGAGGATATCATGCGGGCACAAGCGCTGTGTGAGAGGTGCTCCCTAGGCTTCACAGGAGCTTAGGAGTAGCAGCGCTGGGCTGCCTTGGAGGAGTCAGCGTAGGATGCTGATAACGTACAGGCAGCTGGCGATCTGCCAAGATTCCTAGCTAGAGCGTCCTGGCGCTGCAACCGTGAAACTAAACAAGTACCCAAGATTTTAATACATGTCGTTGTTCTTTCCTGCTTTGCCTTGGTAATGAGGCAAAGCAGGAAGTGGCGCTTTAATACATCTTCCCCTGAGCTCGATAACCACTGTTTTACAGGTATTTATAAAGAGATTGTATGATAAAGGTCTAGTTCAGCTGGATATTATGCTATAACATTTGTTTGATGCACCATTGAACATTATAAGCTCTGTCTGACATTATTGTAAATGTCCTAGACATGTACTTGGTTGATTTGGTGGATTGCTATACTTATTGCAATAAATGACCTAGTGATTTTTATTAAGAGAATCCATCATACTGTATGCCGTAAATGGCTGATCATGAAGACACGCTGTAAGCAATTACTTCCATAATGCCAAACATCTAGGTGGGATATTATTGGAAAACATGCATTCTGAAATCAACTGCATGCACAGGAAAATCATAGCAGGGTGTACTGTACTTTTCCTTTACATTAGCACGCAAGCCTTTTGCGTTATGCATCATTATTGGCATGCCTCTCAACTGTCCCAATAACAGTGGGACAGTCCTGGTATTTGGAGACTGTCCCGCTGTCCCTCCACTGACTGGCAATGTCCCGCGGGTGAGGGGTAATTGGGGGGAGCCGGACACTGCAGCTGGTGATCACCGAAGAGCAAGCGTATGACATCTCTTCAATCTCAGGAGGGAGCTGAGGGCTGCCCAGACGCTAGGGGAGCACTGAGCATGCCCCCAAAAAGCTTAAAGTAGGGGGGTATCTCGATAGGCCACGCTCCCTTCACTCTTCAGAATTAAGACAGTTGGGATGTATGTTATGGGTCAAGCAGAGGTGTAACTCCCAGAGGCAATGGAGGCTCCAAGCCCTGAAGGGACACCTGCATTTAAAGCAGCACCTGTGAGGTTCAAAGCAGGATCCAAGTATAACCACTGCTCTTGCAATGGAGATCTGCGGTGCACCTGTAGTTAATTGGCTCTATCCCAGGAGTCCTGATAACACCTGCAATAGGGGACAGTAATTCTGCTGAACTATGAGATGATGAATGTTGACACACACCATATTTGGGGGTAGGGTTACCACCTAGTCCCTTTAATTCCGGACACATGTTAATTACACAGGTTCTGTGGCAGTTTAAAATCAGGTGAAGTGGAGTCTTGAAGTCAGCCAGCCACAGAACCTGTGTAATTAATATGTGTCCGTAATTAAAGGGACTAGGTGGTAACCCTATTTGGGGGGTATGCGGTCCCGGGTTAGACAGTCACTAGGTCAACCACCAATGGTCAACGGTCACTAGGTTGGCACCTAAGAATGGTCAATATTGACATGGTCGACATGAATAAGGTTGACATGGGTTTTTCTAATTTTTGGGGATTAAAAAGGTGGTTCTAATTTTTGGGGATTAAAAAGGTGGTTTTTCATAGTCTGCTATCCAAGCGGTCATAGAGTGAGCATTTAATAGTATGCCGAGCGCAGTGAGCTACCATGCCGAGTGCAGTGAGCTACCATACACAAAGCATGGCCAGCGCAGTGAGCTACCATACCCAAAGCATGGCGAGCGCAGTGAGCTACCATACCCAAAGCATGCCGAGTGCAGTGAGCTACCATACCCAAAGCATGGCGAGCGCAGTGAGCTACCATACCCAAAGTATGCCGAGTGCAGTGAACTACCATACCCAAAGCATGGCGAGCGCAGTGAGCTACCATACCCAAAGCATGCCGAGAGCAGTGAGCTACCATACCCAAAGCATGGCGAGCGCAGTGAGCTACCATACCCAAAGCATGCCGAGCGCAGTGAGCTACCATACCCAAAGCATGCCGAGTGCAGTGAGCTACCATACCCAATGTATGCCGAGCGCAGTGAGCTACCATACCCAAAGCATGGCGAGCGCAGTGAGCTACCATACCCAAAGCATGATGAGCGCAATTATACTGTGTCTATGTAGATATAGACAACAATAAAAAGTGAAGCACTTACAGTATGTCGACCTTATTCTTGTCAACGATGTCCATTGTCAACCTAAAGCTTGTGTCAACCTTCTGTCAATGTCAATTACTTAGGTGTCAATCTACTCATTGTAAACTATTAGCGATCGACCTATAGATTGGGGGTGGGGGGCACCAAACTCCAACTTCCATCTTGGCAACTAAGATAACCTTAAGCCCCGAAGAAATAAGAACTCTATTCATCTTTAACCATTTCAAACAATAATGTTTTTATAAGTCTCATTTACCATTGTCATACCAGAGATGTATGTTTGAAAACATGATTCCAGAGGTGATGAGATAGTGGTTATCCTTGAGCCTCCCCCCATCCACCAAATACAGTGGTCAATAAAGCCTGTGGCTGTCAGTGGAACAGGAAATGCTTTGTTTGGTGGCTCTTCTTGATTGGCAGCTGAATCCTCTAGCTTAGGTGGCCAAACCGGTCCTGGAGATCTACTAACAGTTCAGCCACCTGTGTATCTGTAGAATATGTCGGATAGGAATGAATTCAGCACATGTTTGAAAATGTGACAGTTAGTAATAACAACGCCTGTGTACCTGCATGGAGGTCTGAAAATGATGAACTGTTGTTAGATCTCAAGAACTGTTTAAACTTCTCATTACTGGCCTTAATTTGTTTAAAACCAAAAAGAAAGAAAGCAGCGCTAATTGATATGTAAACCCATTGCCCCCTCACATCAGAAAATGCAGTGACTAGGGTGGTGTGAAAGGTGCTAACCCGGGAATGTCCCTGCTTGATCCAGGGACCATTTTCCTGGGTAAGTCCCTTCATTTTCTGGTGTGAAAGCGGTATAAGTTGCCTTAGTCTAAATGCAACCGGGATACATCAAGAGACTGTGCTGATTAATATGACTTGTATCCATGTGTGTGACTGAGTCTGTATATGAAGTACATATGTAATAGGGTGTGAGAATCAGAAAGGGGGAGATTTTGGGAGTGTTTTCCCTTTTTTTTTTTTAAAGCGGCAATCAATTGCATGGAAAAATTAACCTTTTTTTTTCAGTGTAATTGATTGCTGCTTTTTAAAAAAAAATGGCAAAACTCTCCCAAAATCTCTCGCTTTCTGATTCTCACACCCTATTGTATTAAGCCCTAGAACTTGTATTGGAAAAAAGCTGTGGCCAAAACATTGTAGCCATTTGTGTACAGATTCAGAGACACAGTCGCACAAGCATATTCAATGACACGTATCAAATTATTCAGCATTGCGTTGCAACTGAGAAGCCCTAAATCTAGTACGAGAATTTACTGTTGGCATTGTGAGTGTCAACATTCACAATGTCGACATAACGTCCATGTAGACATTTTGAATGTTGAGGTGCACACTGATTGAGCACCTGATTGATTATGAACCTGTTAAATTAAATGAAGTTGTTATTCCTGAGATTTGAGAAGGTAATGAGGGGGCTAATGAAATTGATTGGAATTAATTCAAAATGTGAAGATTAATTCATTATAGGGATAAGGACATTAATAATAATCAAGAGGGACGATGATGGAGATTAATTAACGATATGGTCTGACATCTTTCCTACAGTACAGTAAGTTATTCCTTAGTAATTTTTTTCTGGATCGATGGCAGGTAGGATGGGATGTTTGATTGATGCAATAATCCACAAGAGCAGGAAGGTTGATGTAAAGCAGTGGATCCCAATATAAGTTCTCAAGGACCCCACACAGGTCCCCCAGCAGCTGCCCTGTGTATCACCAACTGTCACAATTCAAAAATCCACAGGTGACCTGGAATCAAAAACTATGGGGCCGATTGAGAGCTTTTTGCACATGTCCAAATTCATCCCCATCCCTGATGGTGGGGGACTGCGCATGTGCGCTAATGTTTCATTTGCTGGGGTGCTCGCTGCCAGCCAGGTGCAACATCCATTCGCAAGCTCCTGCAAGCGAGTCGCCTTTGCGAATGGGTGGCGCCAGCCAACCATTTGCAAGGCGGGGTTTGGTGGAATCGCCAGGCTGCAAACTAATAATACTGTATACAATAGAATATCTATCTGCATATCTACACACAGGCCCTTATTCTAGTTCACTCTTAGAGGCAAATTCCTTCTTAGCTGGACAAAACCATGTGCACTGCAGGGGGGCAGATGTAACAGGTGCAGATAGAATTAGATTTGGTGAGTTATTTTGTTTCTGTGCAGGCAAAATTCGGACTGCTTATTTTTACACTGCAATATAGATCTCACTTTGAAGAAAAACCCCACCCAAATCTAATTCTATCTGCACGAGTAACATCTGCCCCACCTGCAGTGCACATGGTTTTGTCCAGCCAAGAAGGAATTTGCCTATAAGAGTGAACTAGAATAAGGCCCATAGTGTATAGGTTTAAGTGAAAATGTTTTCTGCAATGTGATTTACTTTTTAATTTGTAGCTAGGATCCCATAGGGTACGCCGTATAAGTTATAAAGCCAATTAATGGTTATGTAAAGCATTCTTGAACATTGCAGTTTAGCTATATTGAGAGATATCCCCAAAGAACCTAAGACAATATATTACTCCTTTGTCAAAATAGAGATTCTCCGATGACTGAAGTTGTTTCCTCCTCACAGTACTGTATTTATGTTAATAATTATCCAAGCTGATTAATGTGCTTCTAATATAAACACAAACATGACGATATATTAGTTTCTCCTGTAAGCATATGTCTGGAGTACAACTTTTTTTTCTATTAAGGCCCACTATAATGATTTTGATATTCAGGGCAATTGCAAAAGGCTAGTTATTTATTAACTGATCATTTTATAACAACTACATATTACACAGAGCTTTGCGGAGAATATGTAATCTTTGACATTCACTCCCTGCCCCAGTGGAGCTTACAATCTACATTCTTTGCCATACGGATGCGCACACACACTAGGGTCATTTTCATCAGAACCCAATTAACCTTGCTGTATGTCTTTGGTGATTGGGAGGAAACACTAGCAAACACGTAAAGAACCTACTGATGTCACAAAGATGGTTACGTACTCTGGGAGTCCTGTTACATGCAGCAATTATCTCTGTGCTATCGGTAATGTATATGATCTGCATTTATTTACATTCTAACCAGTTAGGATAAATGCGTTATATAACTTTGCTTTAATACAGATTGCAGAGGTTATATCTAGATAAAATTTGGTATAATCAAGTTTATCATTAACTATTAAAGGATTCAGTACGAAATCCCGGCGGTCGGAATCCCGTCGGGTGAAATACCGATGCCGGAATTCCGACTGCCGAAATACCGACAAGGGGGCCCGTGGATCGGCCCCCCTTAAGGGCTCGCTGCGCTCGCCATGCAGTGGGCCCGGTGCCTCTCTACGCTCGGCACACTATTTTATTCTCCCTTTATCGGTGTCGTGGACACCCATAGAGGGAGAAATTGCCGGCATTGCAGCGGTTGGGATTCAGGCGTCGGTGTTTCGACCGCCGGGATTTTGACTCCATCCGCTATTAAAGGCAATGGTGGTTTTTACCTATGGGCTGCAGCCCCCCCCCCCCCCCCCCCCCCCCAGCCCATAAAGGCGTGGACCAGCAGTGGCAGCAACAAAGGGGGGGGCAGCATCGTGGCAGCCCCTCGCCTCCGCCGAGGTAAGAGCCGCCACTGATCAAAGGCATTTAAATTTAGGACAGTGATATAGCAATAGCCACAACAGACCCCACAAGTGCTTGGAGATGCTAAATACCCTGTGGGCGCCGGGTACCTGCTCCTTCCTCTGTTCAGCTTCTACACGCTGCTGCCGCTGGGGTCCCGTTGCACCTGCCAAGAATGAATGGGCGCAAATCCTCTAGTATTCATAATACCTGTCTTCAGTGAGGCAGCAGCCATTTTGGGAGGGACATTTTCATTCCTGGGAGACGCAGATAGGACCGCAGTGATGGAGGGGGGGGGGGGGGGGCCATCAGTCATGTTAATAAAGGGCAAACACATTAGTTGCAACTATTTTCCCTTCATGGAAAGGAATAGGATGTGACATAAGGTGAGGGCGGAAGTAGTTACATACCCTTACAGCATTTTGTATTTCGGATGGAATTTAGGTTGGTATAGGATATTTTCTTTTAGATTAAGTGGACCCTTGCACGCTCGGTAGCTCACTTCGCATGCCACACTTTTATATTCCCCCATCCAGGTAAATGTGAGAAAGGTCCTCTCTGTGAAGGGGATCTAGCTGCCACCCAGACACAAACGACTCCAGCAGCTAAAGGTTTTTTTTTTAAGGGTTTTGCCTTGTAAGTGCTAGCCCCTTTAAAATAAAATCAGCGTTCAGCCGGCATCCCGCACTGCCAACGAAATCAGGTGTCGTTACATTCCCCACCTTAAGTCAATCAACCTACCAGTATGTTTTATGGGCCTTATTCGAGTTCACTCTTTCTGACAAAATCCTTCTTAGATGGACAAAACCATGTGCACTGCAGGGGGGCAGATGTAACATGTGCAGATAGAAATAGATTTGGAGATTTTTGGGTGATTCTTTGCAGGGTAAATACTGGTTGCTTTATTTTAACACTGCAATATAGATCTCACTTTGAAGTAAAACCCCACCCAAATCTAATTAGATCTGCACAAGTTACATCTGCCCCCCTGCAGTGCACATGGTTTTGTCCATCTAAGAAGGATTTTGTCTGAAAGAGTGAACTCGAATAAGGCCCATAGGGCCTTATTCTGGTTGGAGCGTCCGGGCCATACGCGTACGTCCCGGTTTTTTTTACGATCTGCGCATGTGCAGATACGCTAATGCGCCGGCGCGAGCACGCCACAACGCTTACGGCCGGTGTCTCAACGTGCGAAAAAACCTGTACGCGAGCGTACGGGTAATGGGGCGGCATAGGGGCGTGTTGATGGGAGCGGCCGAAATAATGAGGGAAAATGGGCGTAAATATGGGCGTACACGGGGGTGTGCACCAGAAATGAGCGGTGCTACTACCGCACGATCGACTAAGGCACCGTTCGTTTCGGACACCAAACAGGCGGCCGCCAACCGACAGCTAAAACCACTCCTACAGATACCGTTTGCCAGCGTGCGCCTGAGTTGGCTAATTAACGCTGATTAGTACTCAAACACATACACCTGAATGTAATAAGCAATGCTGCAGTCTATTAACTCCAAACCATGATTTCACTGCCTGCAAGCCACACATGCAGCACGCAAACACATTGGAAGCTTATGTTTCTATACTTCTCCACATTTAAAGGTTTGTTTAATTTAAGGTAAGAATCTTTTTATACGCTAAGGTAGGTATTTGATAAACAGACACATTCACTACCTGCTTTCATAGACTTTACGCAGTAGCACACTCAATCTACACAAGTCGACATGTGTCAACGTGTTCACTCTAATACTAACATAGGTTTTGTATTTAGGATACAATAACATAAACCACATCTAACACCTACAAACGATGTTTCTGCAATGTTTGAAGCACATGACCACTATTTTCAACACAATCTTTGTATAGTACCCCAAATTATGACCTGTACCACTATCTCATCTGCTATGATTTGGATTTCACTACACTCTGGATGTAAGATGCCACCAATCACATTATTGCACTCTCATCTCTCTAACAAAGGATTCCTACATCTGCTTATGACACTGTCAAATCATATATATTTTAAAAGTTATGCATGTTTGTTCACAAGCTAATTTATCATGTTTGGCCCATTCACACATCTTTTTTTAGGGAGGACACATATGAATTCCTACACAAATGTACCTTTTCACCCTTGTTTGTCTGCCTCACCCACTCCATGAGGAAAGCATTGTTCTGGACCTGCTTTTACCTACTACTGTAGGAGCTACCTCACCTGCACACAAACTGCTTTCTCACCTATTAAGTTGCTCTGCACATGTGCTGACACAAACTAATTAGCAGGGAAAAGTTGGATAGGAACATGGGAATGGCCATGGAGAGGGTTACACATGGGAAACTTCCACCACACTTCAACAAATGTTCAAAAATACCCTGGTCAGTAAGTACACATAAATCTAGTATTTGTTTCACACAAGAAATTACACATACCACCATTTAGATTTAATTTGTAAAATTAATTTATTTGCTGTTCAGCATCACAGCTTGACACTTTAATGTGAGAAATCAAAAAAAAAAAAAAAATATACACACAAATAATAAAACAGCCAGAACAAGAGGTTGCATATCTCCAAACATGTGTTACCCTGCAAATGCAATGGTGAAAGAAATGGGGACACCAGAATACGTACTGCAACAACCAGGGTGACTACTAAGCAAGATACACACCACCAAAAAAAAAAACCTGCATTTGTAGAGGTCAAAATACGAACTTTCATGCCCATGGCACGCAAATGGATCGATGGGCAACTCAGGAAGCGGATGTCCAGTGCAATTTAAACCTTTGGCCTCCAACCACAGAGGAAGTGACCCAGGTCTCATTTGGGCCCTTTTTTGCCCCTTTTAGATGGGGCCTTGGGGACAGGGGCCTTTGGGTCAGCTGGCTTTCGGCGTCTTCCCCTAGTCGCCACAGGAGGGTCAGCCGAGGTGGAAGGTTGGGGAGCAGCTTGGGGTGGGGCAGCAGATGGGGGATTGTCCCTTAGGGACCTGGCGGTGGACAGCTGCTCCGCAAGAAGTTCATTCTGGCGGCTGAGGTGTTGGCCAATGCTTAGCATGCCAGCCGCCAGAGTTTCATTAATGCGGTTCAACGCCTCAACCTGCAGCTGGTTTGTGGCCTTCCACTCCGCCAGAAAATCCGCCACCTGCTGCTGACGGATCGCAGCATCCACCCCTTGCTGCTCGATCCTGTCCAGCGTCACCAACAGGCTCTCACTCAATGTCTCCTGTGGCTGGGGCTGGGGGCGACGTCTTGATGGAGGCTGGACCACCTGCTCCACCTGTGGCTCTGCAGAGGCCGATGCTGCCGGTACATCCTGACTTTCTGCTTCTGCTAGGATAAGAATTGAAAACAATGTCACCATCACATACGCAATAAAAAATATCTTTCTAAATACAATGCATTACTGTGACTTACCATCAAAAGCAGCAGCAAAGACCTCCACCGGGAGCTCACTGTCCATATTGGAGATCCCCCTGATCTCCCCCACATCGATCACGTCACAGGAGTCCAGCTCCAGGGGGGTAAACTCCAAATGGTCAGGCATAGGACCGCTCCCGGTGGACATGCTGTGGTTGTACCGGTCAGTCATCTTCCTCTTCAGGGCACTTTTGAAGTCAGTCCACCTACAAGTTTAAAAATACAAATATCACCATGAGATATGTGCACCACTGTGCTACGTGTAGGGTTACCACCTAGTCCCTTTAATTCTGGACACATGTTACTTACACAGGTTCTGTGGCAGTTTAAAATTAGGTGAAGTGGAGTCTTGAAGTCAGCCAGCCACAGAACCTGTGTAATTAATATGTGTCCGGAATTAAAGGGACTAGGTGGTACCCCTAGCTACGTGACATTTCCTAGTGTGGGTGATCTTTTGTGCCATGTGTGGCCAAATATTTCTTTGATGGACCAAACCATGTGCACTGCAGGTGAGGCAGGTGTAAAACCCCATCCAAATCTGATTATCTCTGCACAAGTAACACCTGCCTCACCTGCAGTGCACATGGTTTTGTCCATCTAAGAAATATTTGGCCAGAAAGAGAGAACTAGAATAAGGGCCTCAGTTCCTGCTGGAGACTGCTGAACAAATTGCCCTGACAAACACACTAACCTTTTCTTCACCGCGTCCCAAGTTCTGACCACTGGTGACACCTGGTTCACTTCCTCTGTGATCTTGTCCCAAAGGTTTCTCCTTGCACTGGCACCTGGCTTCCTGGTTGCCAATTCAATCCATTCGCGTGCCCTGGGCACGAGAATTCGCATTTCGGCCTCTACAAATGCAGGGTTTCTCCTTCTGGTGGTGGTATCCTGCTCAGTCATCACCCTAGATGTTGCAGCACGTTTTCTGGTGGCCCCAGCTCTCTCACCATGCACCTGCTGGGTCACACCTGTTTGGAGAGATGCAACCTCTTGTTCTGGCTGGCTGCTTGGCCCTTGTGGAGCTGGTGGAGGTTCACCAGGGCCTGTTACTGAGGGGCCCGCTTGATCTTGCAGGCGACTCCTCTCTTGGGCCCTCCTTCTCCGCTCCTCTTCCTTCTTCTGTAATGCTTGAAGCATGGATTCGGCTTGTGCTCTCTGCAGAGCGTCCTCTGCTGCTGAATCGTCAGAGTCAGACATGTTTGCAGCAATTGTGGCCTGCATCTGACTGAATATTTATATGTTAATCTCCCGCCACGAACAAGGGGGCGTATATTTTTCCCCGCAAGGTATATGCAAATTTACGCCGATATTTCCCGCCGATAATTGCCGCTTAAATTACGCAGGTCTCAATGCACCTGATCAATCACCCGTATATGTATCTACTCAGGTTGTGGAGCATTGTGGGCTACATCGTGAAATGTGTGCACCTGTCATTCCAATGATGAGTGTTGTCAGCTGGTATCTGTTGGAGTTCGTGTATGCTTTGTGAGTCACATTTCAAAACATCACGTTATAATGCTTTCCTTACATATGTAATGTGTATGAAATTGTCATACAGCAACATGTTGCATTGTGGCCCTTTAGGCAGCGTAGTTATAAGTAGAGTGTTGCGTGTATCATTTTCCGCCTACTGTATATACAGTACTCCTCCCCATGCATATCGCTGTATCGTGCCCCCTTTAAGCAGCGTAGTTATAAGTAGACGGTTGCGTGTATTAATTTCCGCTTACTATATATATACAGTACTTCTCTTCATGGCAATTGGTGTATTGAGCCCCCTTTAAGCAGCGTAGTTAGGAGTAGACGGGGTGCGTGTATTATTTTCCGCACACTGTAAATACAGTACTTCTCTCTTCATTGAATGCATGCTGTTGGTTGTGGTGTGTATATCGGAACGGTCCGCGTAAGTTTCTATTCGCATCCAGTTTGTTAATATAAGAGGGATTAATAAAGTTAATACCAAACAAACAATTTTTTCGACCAATCAGCAAGCACCAAAAGTGATATATGTACCTGCAATTAATAACTGCGCCATTGCCAATATGACTTCTACAAGAGCCAGGCCCTTTTCTACATGTGAGCTTTTGGCCCTGGTGGAAGTGATGGATCGTCACCTGGGGCCCAGGGGCCCATATGTATCTAATGCGGACAAGCGGCGGGCGTATAATGCTGCCCGCCGCCTGATATTTTCAACAACCGGCGTCCGCAGAAGCCTGGGACAGGTTGAGCGGCGCTGGTCCGACCTGCGCCGGCGGCAGCCGGTTCTACTCAGCAGCCTTCGCCGCCATATTGCCCGATGTAAGTTTTGATTACTAGTATGTCAGCGTTTTTTAGCAATGTTTGGTGTACTTTTTATAAATATGTTCCTGAGTATGGGGGTGTATATGGGGTGTATAGGGGGTGTATAGGGGGTGTATATGGGTGTATATGGGGGTGTATATGGGTGTATATGGGGGTGTATAGGGGGTGTATATGGGTGTATAGGGGGTGTATAGGGGGTGTATATGGGTGTATAGGGGGTGTATATGGGTGTATAGGGGGTGTATAGGGGGTGTATATGGGTGTATAGGGGGTGTATATGGGTGTATATGGGGGTGTATAGGGGGTGTATATGGGTGTATAGGGGGTGTATATGGGTGTATATGGGGGTGTATAGGGGGTGTATATGGGTGTATAGGGGGTGTATAGGGGGTGTATAGGGGGTGTATAGGGGGTGTATATGGGGGTGTATAGGGGGTGTATATGGGTGTATATGGGGGTGTATAGGGGGTGTATATGGGTGTATATGGGGTGTATAGGGGGTGTATATGGGGGTGTATAGGGGGGTTTAAGTAGTTGATCAGTTTTTGGGTGTAGGATATCAAATAGTTTGCATGATAAATGTCTGAAATTTCACAGCAATGATAATTTTGAAGGTTATGAGCATGACTAATGTGAATTTTTCTTTCCCCCTTTTTTATGAAACCCAATCTTCGATTTCTATGCCATCAACATGAACATTTCAGCACGGGCAAGGGCACGCATTGAAGCCCGGGAGCAGGCAGCCCGGGACCAGGCAGCCCGGGACCAGGCAGCCGAGGAGGAGGAGGAGGAAGAGGAGGAAGAGGAGGAGGAAGAAGAGGAGGAGGAGGAGGAGGAGGAGGAGAAGAAAGAGGAGGAGGAAGAGGAGGAGGAGGAAGAAGAGGAGGAGGAGGAGGAGGAAGAGGAGGAGGAGGAAGAAGAGGAGGAGGAAGAAGAGGAGACCCAGGGTGCAGTTTTCACCCACACAATTTCCCCATCCCCCACCCCCTCCACAACCCCCACCCCCTCCACAACCCCCCCCCCCCTCCACAACCCCCCCCCCCCCTCCACAACCCCCCCCCCCTCCACAACCCCCCCCCCCTCCACAACCCACACCCCCTCCACAACCCCCACCCCCCCCCCTCCCCACCCCATTTCCAACCCCCCTACACCTCTCCACCACCCACCCCCAAACCTCTCCACTCCCCAGTAACACCCAGTACCTCGGGCCAAAGACCAGGACCATCCTCCTTGCTCCTGCCTTCCCCAACCACTCCACAGCCAACCAGCGGCGCCCAGGATGGCTCAAGTAGCCGTAAGTAAATAATGTGTCTAATGTTGACCTACACATTTCTACACATAAGCAATCACAACAACCACATATGTGTATCCAACATCAACATTAGTTGCAACATATCACTGCAGGGCGACCATGAGGTGTGTCCTGTCCTTCTCCAGGAACAAGGGTCCCCTTGGTGGTTTTTTTGAGTGTGGCCATGCCTCACCCCTTGAATAATTGACATAACAGTACATCCAATGAGATATCCGACATTAGTGGTGTGGTAGTTATGTGGTGTTGGGTAACTCCAGTTCCCAGCATGATGTGCAACACAGGGCCAGATTATAATGGAGGCGCAAGGGGTCAGTGCCCCTGGGACCCCCTCTAGCTATGGGCCCCCTGTGGTTGTCATTTTTTTTTTTTAAAAAGACAATGTTTAAGTTATGTTTTTTTTTTTTTGCTAAATGTTTTGTGCATGGGTGGGGTAGTGCTGCAGCTTCACCTATCTGCCAATGTGACAATGATTTATGGTGCTGAGCATCGGGAGGCAAGGCACACTGATTGCACAAGTGTGCAGTGCTTTTCTGGGAGTTGACTAAGTCCCATGACACTTTGCACCAGAGGACAGAGGCTGAGAAGTTTGTGCTGAGCTCTGATTGGTGGAGCTCATTACATACTTCTCAGGTCCATGGAGAACAGCAGCAGCAGCTTAGTCATAGGAGGGTTTTTAATCAGAGGCAGCACTAGGACTGTGAGGTCTCCTCCAGAGTAAGGGGCAGAGGGACAAACACAGGCTTTTCATGTGGTGTGTGTATATATATATATATATATGGTGTCTATTATTATTCCGAGTGCCGCCAACCCCCTGTCTATATATATATATATATATATATATATATATATATATATATATATATATATATATATATCCCCTGCAGGTAACCATTGACCAAGTTTATTCTGCCTTTACTCTATGTTTTGACAGTATAATATTCGGCCATGCAGTGTGCGGCCAGTAATGACAAGTGCAAGGGGGCCCCCCGCTCTAAAGTACCCCGGGCCCCCCAAAGGCTTAATCTGCCACTGGTGCAACTTAAATGTCGAGATTGTTTTGGTAATAGTGTGTGAGGCCATGCGGATGCATGCTTTACAAACTATTTTAAATTTAGGACATTGCTGTACAAATTATAGGCCTACAGCTGTAGGCCTATAATTTGTACAGCAATGTCCTAAATTTAAAATAGTAAGGAGTGCTTAAGCCACAACAATGTCATAACCCTTAAATAGCACAGGCTAATTGTGAGGTTAGAGGACAGTCCCCCAAAAACAAAGTACCAATTGGGATACAGCATACATTCATTGATGAAGGAGTAATTGAATTAATGTTATTTACTATGTACAGTATGTGTGTGTTAACATATTTTTTTTTAGTACTGTGTTTACAGCAGACCCATCTTCAATGTAGTTTAAAAATGTATGTGCCCTTCACACATAACTCACAACTTTTTATTATGTACAAATACAACAAACATTTGTTTATGTTATATATTACTTTTTTTTTTTATCCCTTCACTACAGACACTGAACAGCAGCAGGAGGAGGTGGCAGCCCTTATTCGGGAGATCTTCCTGACCCTTTTTTATTTTCAACTTCTTTTTGGCCTACTGGAGGCCCGCATTTAATTTTTTTTTATCCCCCCCCCCCCCTTATTATGTTTGTAAGAAATAAAAGTTGATATTGTATTATAAATTGCCTGTGTTTTTAATAATAAATATGTTAGAGGGCTTGTAAGGGTAGGTACATACAGATGTGTAATGTAAGTTATATTAGTAATTTGAGGTGAGGGGTAATGATTGATGTGTAAATGTGTGTGTTTTTGAGTAAAATAACACATAGTGAAAATGCATGAATGTTTAATGTTTTTCGATTAAAACATCACACATAACATCAGGGTAGGTATACATGTTACACATTTTGGACAAACTAATTATGGACATAATTTAGTACATATACAGAAACACCAACATAACTTGATTTAAAAGTAACAGCAATATGGGGACACATAGATAGTGATTAAAATGCCACATTAGAACATAACAAATATACATGTAATGTGGTTTAAAATGTAGTTTTATTAGGTCTTTATTAAGGTAGACAATTGAGTTAATAGAAAACAATAAGTGAATAACAAATAGATTAATTAATCAATTGTCAGATTAGTAGTTGAGAGGCAAGATTTGCAGGTCCATATATGTGAAGGGTATGCCAGCGTGCACGGACGTACGCTCACTCTCACGAGCGGTGACATAAGCTGAGTTTTCCATTGAAAACAATAGGGACCCGTCCGTGCAAGCTGGCGTACGCTCAGATCGCCGCAAGAAGGCGGTGGGGAGACGGAGGAAAGACGGCCGTAGACGGCGCCGTACGCTCAGTCGTACGCTAGTCGACGGAGTGTAAGGGCTGGGCCGACCGCGTACGTTGCCGTACGCTCATTTGTACACCACTCCCCTTCTACGTTATTTCTGCCCGTACGCAAGCGGCCGATTTGTGGGCGGACTTAACCCTAACGGCCGCGTACGGTAATTGTGAACGTACGCACGTTTGGCCGCTCCGATCAGAATAAGGCCCATAGTGTGGTAGATCATACAAACTTTTCACAGACAGACTTTACTTAGGAACTGAACAGATTACAGCAGTTTGTTTCAACCTTTTTGAACTCAGGTCATATCAAACAACATTTCAAAATTAGCACAGCACACCATCCAATCCCTACAAGAAAAAACACATTGGCCCCCACAGGGAAAGAACAAACCCATTGGCTTCTATATGAAAAAAAAAAAACTTGTCCCCACAGGTACCAAAAATAAGATACATTGGTCCTCACATGAAAACAAATATCACATATGTCCCCACATAAAAAAAAAAATCAATCGCATTGTCCCCCAAAGAACACATAAAGAAAACACATTGACTGTAAGATATACACAGTACAGTCTGTGCAAGGTTCATCTGCTTGCAGAACACAGGAGAGAACTTATGCCAATGCCAATTGTTTTCAGTGTGCAAATGCCCCAAGGGGTACACAGAACTGGACCAGGAAGTGACCAGTTGAGCTGGTGTTGTTGGCTGTAAACTGCTGTGGACACCTCTAGCTCAGGGGAAACACTGTTGAAAAATACTGCAGTACAGTGTTGTGTGGCAGTAATGCTAATCACTATTCCACCATGCTGCTCAATTTCTTTCAGAGGGGTAGATGTATGATCCTCCGTTATGGGGGAGAGGTGGTATTGGGCCCCTTAGTCCACCCACGTATGTCTCTGGTGGTTCATGTTCACTGACATGGGAGCTATGCAAGATAGGGCAACGATATGCCAGGCGATGTACGAATAGTCAGTAGATCTCACAGTTGCTACACCTGCAGTTATCGATTTTGACAGCTAAAGGGGTCGTTGCATTTCGTCACAGCAGGGATAGCGCTGTCATTGGCTGTGATGGCCGCTATGAATGCAAGATTTTGTGAATGTGCAGAGGATCCTTCAGGGGGGCCGGGTCACTTTAGACAGGGGTGCCCCTCCCTCTTGTCATTACTGGCCGCAAAATGCATGGGAGAATATTACACGGTCAAAACACAGAGTAAAGGCAGTATAAACATAATGACCATAGAGTCGCTGAACTAGCAGATAAAAGCAATTGGCAATATAAGCAGCAAAGCCTTGCGTGTACATCATACATATGTATAATGTCACTGACTAGTTCACATAAACTAGGAGGCAAGTTCAAATGTAAGGACATGTTATAAAGCAAAGGTAGGAACATTGCGCTAAGAGAGTACATGTAAACTCCAAAGTTGCTGGGAGAGTACATGTAAACGCCATAGTAAGTGTGCTAGTCAGGGCATCTGGATTATCAGAGAGTTATACCCATAATAATTGTGGTCTAGAAATGGAGGAAGTCAGAAAGAATAGAGAAAAATTACGTGGGAGAGAACGTACACACACCACATTCTAGGTGAGATTTAATAGGAGGAGAGATTCAGAAAGTGCGAGATTTGGGATGAAATCTCCAGTTTTTTTAAAGCGACAATCATTTACACTTCAAAATCAAACTGGTTTTGCAGTGTAAATAATTGCCGCTTTAAAAAAACTGGAGATATCATCCCAAATCTCTCACTTTCTGAATCTCTCCTCCTATTAAATCTCACCCGAAAAGCCTGTGTTTGTCGTGATAAGCTCCACCAATAAGAGCTCAGCACAAACCTCTTAGCCTCTGACCTCTTGTGCAAAGTCACATGGGACTAAATTAGTCAACTCCAAGTAATGCACTGCACACTTCTGCATTCATTATTGGCACATTGGCAGATAGGTGACGCTGCAGCACTACCACACTCCCATGCACAAAACCTTTAAAATACATGCCAGCCACAGGGTGGCCCTGGGTAGAGAGGGCCCAGGTGTACTGACCACCCTGAGCCCCCCCTATATCCGGCCCTGGCTGGGACGTAAAGCTCCAGTGTGCCGGCTGTACCCGCGGCTACTCCTGTGTCTCTTGGTAACAATAATAAAAATAATTTGAAAGTAAATGGTCAGTGTATTTGTCCGTACATTATATTAAGCAATATTGATTAATCAGCAAGAGAACAATACAGCTCTAGGGGAATAGGATATACACATAGAAGTGCCTTTATTATTCTGCGGTTATCTCAGACAGCGGGTTTTGGGGAATTTATGGTTTCTATGATTGATAATAATAATTGACAATTATGGATCAAATATTGACACAATTTTGCTAAGTCAATGATCCAACACATATTTGCAGTACACTCAAATATTATCACAGATTTGAGCTTCCATATCTGTACCAATACAGCAATGCTTGTGGTTTCAATAATAAGAAGCATGGCGGTATTTATTATAAAAGTATTCATATTTTTTTTTTAGAATGGCAGACACCAAGATTTTTGGAATTTGACACTAAAAGTTCAAATTCAAGGTTGACAACAAAAACAAATGGCAAAATCATTTCATTTTAATTCATGAGCAGACCGGCTGTATAGTGTACTAAAACAAAATAAATGTCCCCCTCAACGCTGTCCACACAGATAGTATATCTTGTTTTCCTCTGGATCCGGTACCACAGATCCCTTCCAATCCAGGCACGGTGCCCACAGAGAAAGAGATGGTTCAAGTTAATATATAGCATTAAGTTGACCAGCAGCAGGAGAAACGTATCAACACTCACCTCACATGAATGGGTGACGTTCCCATAAAGGTTTCTTTGTGTGTAGTACTGTGAGTAGGCAGGTCTTACACCTCCACCAAACAAGAGTGTATTATTGACACTCAACCAAATATGGGTCCCTATATTCCCATAAAGGTATCTTTTCAATCAGGGTCCTCAATGATTTTCCCAGACATAGGTTCCACCAAACTCACTGTATAGTGTGTGTGACCCAGATTAACTTTCTTTAACCGAGCCTCTGTATTGTAAATATAAATCTTGCAGTACTGTACATAAAGCAATTTCCATTAACAGATCAGAATGTCTGAGTCCTATTTTAAACTAATATTTGACTTTGACAAACCTCATGAGGATTTCAGGTTGGATACGAGAGAAGCAATCTACAGTATATAATCGTTTCAAAATGTCCCATCTCCTGAATGTGCTGTGGGAGATGGGCAGTAATGGACTGGGGCATGGAGTGCCCACCGGCTGAATTCAGTGGCAGGGGACCATGCTTAGAGGCTTGACTAACCTTGAGCAAGTGAATGGTCTGGGCCTCTGGTTAAAATATATATATTTATAAATATCGCTAGTGCATGCAAGATAATAAAAAAAAGATTAATAATAGCAATGGACTGGAATGCAGAAAATACACCATAATCCTGTGCAGTATAATGTAACAAATGGATATTGTCAAATTCAAGTACACCGTCCTGAACCTGACTCCTGGATCAGGAGATGGGACTAGAGGCAGAACTACCATTGGTGCAGCAGGTGCTTTGCACTAAGGGGCCCAATGCTGCCCAGACCAGCAGCTTGTACCTCAGTCACCCACTGGTGTGGGGCTCAAATTATACTTTCACGCCGGGGCCCACCACTCATAAGTTCAGCCACTGGGTGGGACCCATCGGGGGTTCCACTGTGCCACTGTCGCCCAGTCCTGCCCTGGAGTTGGGGTATGCTACAAAAATACAAGTGTCAAAGGAGAGTGGAAGGGGGTATGTACAAAAGCTAGGAGAGAGATATTGTGGAAAGAGAAAAAGTACAAACACATGAGCCCCTAACTGTCAGTTTTCAAACACATCCTATAATTACAGGAGCTGATTCTTTGATACAGTACCTATCATTTTGATCTTGATGTGATAGGTCAGACTTAGGTTACCTTTTACTAGTGTGTTAGAATGGCCACATTTAAGGCACACAGATGTAGCCACAGATGTTGCATTGCCTTATTGTGGGTGTAAATATTTGAACCCAGGCACGAAAAAAATTACATCTTTATATACACTATGTGCCTATCAATGCCGCCCCACCACCACCACCATCACCACCACCTGCACTCCACATAATTTAAAAACATTGGACTGATATGGCACACTTAGCTACACCCCTGGACTGATATTGCACACTGGGCAGCACCCCTGTACTGATACTGCACACTTAGCTGCACCCCTGTACTGATACTGCACACTTAGCAGCACCCCTGGAATTATATCAAACACATGGCAGCATCCCTGGAATTATACAGCACACATGGCAATATCCCTGGACTGATGCGACACATATGGAAGCACCTCTGGACTGATACAGTACATATGGTGGTTATACAGCACATATGGTGGCACCCCTGGAATTATACAGCACATATGGTGGCACCCCTGGAATTATACAGTACATATGGTGGTTATACAGCACATATGGTGGCACCCCTGGAATTATACAGCACATATGGTGGCACCCCTGGAATTATACAGCACACATGGTCGCACCCCTGGAATTATACAGCACACATGGCAGCACGCCTGGACTGACACGGCGCACATGGCAGCACCCTTGGACATATACTGCACACTTAGCAGCACCCCTGGACTGAAACAACACAAAGGGCAGCACCCTTGGAATTATACCACACACTTGGCACCACCCCAGGAATTATACCAGGGTTGCCGACCCTCCCGGAATTTCCGGGAGTCTCCCGAAAATCGGGCCCAACTCCCGGCCCCCCGGAAGGGTGGGCAACCCTCCCGGATTCAGGGGGAACCCCCGCTGAACCCCGGGTCGCGGCATTAAAATGCCGCAATCCTCGGGTCTCAGAGGAGGGGGCAGAGCTAAAATGACACAATCGCGTCATTTTAGCCCCGCCCCCTTAACGGAGATCCCTGAATTTGCTGGTTTACCAGCATGGGGGCGGGGCTTAGTGATGTCACGCTTAAGCCCTGCCCCCTGAGCGGCTACTGAAACTCTCCTCTCTGGGAAAGTCGGCAACCTTGAATTATACGGCACACATAGTAGCACAACTGGAATTAAACAGCACACATTCCAGCACCCCTGGACTGATACAACACACATGGCAGCACCCCTGGAATTATACAGTACACATGGCAGCACCCCTGGAATTATACGGCACACATGGCAGCACCCCTGGAATTATACGGCACACATGGCAGCACCCCTGGAATTATACGGCACACATGGCAGCACCCCTGGAATTATACGGCACACATGGCAGCACCCCTGGAATTATATGGCACATATGGCGGCACCCTTGGAATTTTACGGCACGCTGGGCAGCACCCCTGGACTGATATGGCACACATAGTAGCCCTGCAGTAAAAAAAAAATGTTTATTAATATATATATATTTACTTAGAGAGAACTTGAATACGCAATAAATGTCCAATTAATTCATCCGCAATAATTAGCCGTCCACAAGCTCCTTAAATCAGGATTGCAGCCATTTCCCAGTTTGATCCCAACACGGACCAAATGTTACATGGAAGCAAAAGAAGAAATGGTGGAGCAATCGCCCGTGGTTAGAGGACAATAACGTGGTGACGTTGCTCTGCGAGACTCCCGGTGTGTGAAAGCCTACTTCGCCTGTGTGTGGACATGTGACTGTGCTGGAGAGCTTCCAGAGGCACCGGTTACTGACACACGAGGCTGATCACATCATTCTTTGATGTACGTATGCTGATGCTATTAAAAGTGTTGGTTTTACCTAAAAACTCATTGCGCCCCCATTTCTTCTTTTGCTTCTATATATATTTTTACTTTTACTATATTGGAACCTAACTGGAATGACTTTCTGTGTGGTTCTTTATAAAAATGATTGTTTACATTAAATACTAAGTAATGTGCGTTCAAACAAAAGCCGTGTGTATTATATGTCTTGTCTTTGTCAATAAATGTTTTTTTAAATTATATCTTGGACTTACAGCGCTTCAATCTTTGTTTATTTAGTTCCTTTTGTAGCGGAGAGATTCCGTAATCCTCCATTAGAGCAGCAGTCGGTCCAAAAATAATAAAATTATCGATCTTTCATATCAACGCCTGAATATTATTGTTTTTAGGTCTTTCTAACCATAACATATATTATCTATCATCCAAATCTGGTTCTTATTAAAAACTCAAAGCATTTCCTGTATGGATACAGTATTTTTAATTTACTTTTTGTGCCTCTGTCAACAAAAATAGGTTACACATTGATTAATCTTTCATCAAAGTGGTGTACAATGACTGTCAACAAATAATTAAAATCCCTAAATCAGTAGATTAAAGAAGATTGCTTCACTTGCAGTATGACTAAATTAGGTTTGGGTGCATATTACAAGAGATTGCTCAACGGCTTCTTCAAGGCTTCGTCCCTTATATCAGTGTAAAGTGCTGCATTTTACTGCATAATTGAAATAAATATATGAATATCTTTAGAAAAGCTTCAGGTTATGTGAGTAATAGCGAAGCGTATACTTTAATTTGTTGTCGTTGTAAAAAAAACTAATAGGGTTCTCGGAGTGTGTTCTAATGGATAAAATGTTAAAAGCAGTGAAATATGTTCATGGAGGAAGCTGAACTAAGTCATTGTAAAACAGCACAAATTGCGTATGTTTTATTAGAAACCATTAAAAGTTTCACTGGAAATGCGACATATGAAAATGTTACAAGCTGATAACATCTAAATTCTATTATTGCAAAGAAGAAATCGAATAGTAAAAAGTATAACTGCTGCATCGTCAAGGTCTCTCTTTTCACAACTCCCATTTCACTCTTTATGTCCTCCTTGGTTCATTGGATTGCATGTTTAACCCTTTGAGTGCCAAGTAAATTTGTCAAAATTGGGGTGAAAGTTGGCAAGCAAACGTTTTTATTCATCAAAAAGACCTGTAATGTTTATGTTATAAAAGGAAATATAATCTATACAACATTTTTTAGTTGAATTTATATAAGAAATGTGAGGGAAGCTGTCATTTTTAGCGGATATTTTGCACATCTCTAACAGATGTTGGCACTCAAAGGGGGGTATTCAATGTCAGGGGCACAGCTGTCGAGCTAGCGCGACAGCCGTGCCCCTGTCCCGTTCTCGGTTAGCTCGCCTGGAGCTCGGCAGTCGGGATTCAATGTCCCGGCCGCCGAGCGGCGAGAAGGGGGCGTGGCCGCGAGTTGCGGTCGGGAAGTGACGAGCTGCAGCCGGCAGCTCGTCACTTCCCGGCTGTTCTCGGCAGAACGAGCCCGACAGCTAGAGATGTCGGGCTCGTTCTGCCAGGAAACCCTGTTCAATGCTGTCGGGGAAGACAGCATTGAATAGGGCCCCGCAGCCATCTCCCCCGTCGGGAGATGGCTGCGGGAGCTCGAACGAGATTGCATACCCCCCATAGTGTTAAGACTGCATCTGCCATTCAAGCATATCACATACATTTCTCTGTCTTTTACCATTTTTTGTATCAACCTTTTGGGAGTTTTCCCCAATATAAGATTTGTATATATTTGTGCATATTGTTTTCACAGTTTTACCCTTTTATGCCCTGTTCTCATATGTATGAAAAAGGTAATGTAATGCGTTTCAACCCTATTTGATCTGAAATGACAGTTACAGTCTTTTAAAGTCTTAAAAGGTATTTTCTTCCTTCGAAACACAATCCTGTGTGACAGGCGGCTGCTGATTGTTCTCTTTTAGAAATGTTGTTGTGTCGGCTCAGGCGATAAAAGTACTAAAGAATAATGAGAAACAACGATCTCTAGTGTAATAGGTAAGTGTCAATTTGGTGAATAGTGGTATTTTGAGTACCATATTTAAAATAAAATGTGCTCATTATAGTGATCATTTTAAAGGACTCCATTATTATCAGGATATGTCCGGGCTGGTGCTAATAAGGCCCTATGTCCACTCTCCAAAGTGTTCAGAGACTGGACAACTCGAATGTTATGCCCCAAAGTTCAATATAAGGGAAAACTCCAATTAAAATGAAATAATGGTGTTTAATAAAGTGAATATAAAATATATTGAAAAGGTAGCGTACATAAACAACATAGGTAAAGTGCTGGTGTTGAAGTAGAGGACTCTCAAAGCGTTTCGTCACTCAGGCCCTGGCATCTGATCTGTCTGGACTTCATCAGGAGAGTATTAATACATAATTGAAAACATGTACATTCACTTAGCCTGGAAGACCATGTATGGGACTTCCGGGTTGCGTGATTTTAACTCAAGTGCGCATTCGCAAGATCACCAAAAATTCTTGATGTGTTTTGAGCTCAGTGGGTGAGAACCGGTGTATAGTACTGTCTCTTTAATTGTGTATATTGTCCTTATTTCTCTTCATCTTTATTCCCTGTGTTGTGTTCACTTTGTTTGTATTAAATGTGTTTTTTTGTTATACCAGATCTATTAAAGCCCGAAGACAATGGGGTGTCTAACACCACTAAAATTTACAGTAAGCCATATGAAGTGCGGCAGGGTAAGTAAACAGCACTTCTTGCTGATACCTTGTTTTTTTAGCACTGTGCTACTGAATTCAGCTGTAGCGGCGATTTTTGTTTAGCCGTTACCATGGTTACCCGCTACAGCCGCCGCGCTGTACAGGACGTGAGCGCGTCATGTCCGGCTTCAGTGTTAGCGCTGTTTCCGGAACTATGTCAGCGTGCTTCTTCCATGGATACACAGCGTGGCAGGTGAGAGACATTCCATTTAATTGTGTCTTAGGGGCTATATAAGATCTAGGTTGCAGGGCAGTCATTTGCCCTTGACGAAGGTGCGATAAGCGCACCGAAACAGCTGTCGGCGTTCAGATGCTCTGCCTGGAGGGGACTTTGCTTTCTGTAGCATCATGCCTGTGCTGCATTTGTGGATTATGCTAAGCACTCGTTCCTTCCTTTTAAATTGTATGTATTGACCTTTTTTGCACTGATTGCACTTATGCCATTTTTTCAATATTAAAGATTTATACTTTTTGGTAAGGATGTTGCTGGCTCTCTAAATGCTTGTATGCATTATATACATATATTAGCCATAGCACTCCGTTTTTAAACGTTGTTAGTGTGTGCAGTACAAGTCTCATGGTTTCTGTATATATATATAAAATATATATATATATATATATATATATATATATATATATATATATAGCGTCTGGTGGATGGCGGCACTCGGTGGAAATGTGTGAAATAAACAGGCAAGAGACCTTGTTTTAGGTTAAACAAGGTCTCTTGCCTGTTTATTTCACACATTTCCACCGAGAGCCGCCGTCCACCAGACGCAGTATACATCCCTGTCAGGGATAATCAACGGAGGGCACCGGATTTTCTTCATTGTTCCTGTACGTTGGAGTGCTGCCCGTATGCAAACTACATATATATATATATATATATATATATATATATATATATATATATATATAAAATGAACTAAAGAAATCCACGCTGCAACACTCCAAAGAAATGTCAATATATTGTGCAAAATTAATTCCCAATGTTACGGGGCTAGCATGCTCCCTTGTCAAGGTACAAAAGTTCCTTGGGATTTATTTTTGCACAAAATATTGAGATTTCCTCAGACTGCCCCAGTGTAGATTTCTTTCATTATTCTACCCACTGTTCCTGAGGGCACCAGGGTTCATTGCCAATGATTGGGAGAGTGCCAGACCGCTGAGCAACTTATTTATATATACAGTATATAGGTTTCTCTTCTCTAGCAAGCAATGTCACTCCAGCGGACTTGTGATAAAGTTTTTAAATGTGTGATTCCGACGTTTCGGGGCTACAGAAAATGCCCCTATTGTACACCTTGAAAAGGGGGCATTTCCTGTAGCACTGAAACATCGGAAATTACACATTAAAAGACGTTATCACAAGTCCTCTGGAGTGCCATTGCTTGCTAGAGAAGAGGACCTTATCCATCATAACAAAGAGCACCAGCGGCATTTGCTTTATTACAGCGGGAGTTCCAGGCTGTAATATATATATATATATATATATATATATATATATATATATATATATATATATATATATATATAGGGTATTGGATGAGTGTGGCACTCCGTTGTAGAGTCACAGTATAAAGTAGATAAGCCGGTGCCCTCCTGGTGCAAAATCAAATAAGATTCAGATAGACGACTGTTGGCAGCGGCAGTCGGATAAAAAACACAGACTGCCAGGGGTTATCCCAACGTTTCAAGCCCTTCCAGGCCCTTTATCAAGGTGCAGAAGACAAAAGAACAAAAGTGACACACATACCTTTATGCAGAATCTGCCTCCATTCGTGGGCTCCCCCGGCGTCCCGCCCGGCGCTATAATGTGACATCATTCCCGACGGAATGTTGCTGAAGCCGCGAAGGGCACGCAGATCTGCCCACACTACAATGTGACAAATGACACAAGTGATTAAGACATTGTACATCATATCAAACATACATTGATAGCTGTGAAAAGACAGAACTTGTAAAGCTCAGATGTATACAATAATGGTCGTCTATATATATATATATATATATAATATCAAGGTGCAGTAAAACTGAAGAGGACACTCACCAAATGATTGAAGATAACAGACATTTATTAGTCCAAAAATCAGTATCACCAATGCCTCTCCTGATTGGCTGCCAGACCGTGAGCTTCTATTGGCTCGCGGTCCAGCGGGAGAATTGAAAATAGCGACGGAACAGGTTGCTTTGACTATACAGCCGGGCAGTGCACAGACAGCTCTCTCTGCCCGGCTGTCATTTCTTTAAAAAACGGTACATTCGGTATAGTTTTTATTTGCCAGTACAAACCATTAAAAACTGGTACTGTACCGGCAAATTCGGTACTGTTGGAGGGTATGCAATATCTAGGAGCAGAGTGCAGAAAATCACATTATTGCATCATAAAATCATTATCAGTGTTGTAACATTGACAATTGAAGTAATTAAACCTACGTAATTAAACCTACGTAATTAAACCTACTGTAATTAAACCTACGTTGTGCTTTCAATGCCTCTAAACTACACAACAGATAAAATAATGACCTTACAGAACAGGATGACAATATCATACATCATAACCCGACCTCAGGTAAATGTATATTTCAGTAACCACAATGCCCATGTTCCTTAGTACCAATAGCTTGGAGTGAATCTAGCACATTAAGCCTAAGCACCTCAGGTTACAGAAAAGCCTTCTAGTAAAATTATTAAACACTAATTTATTTTTCTATTCTGTTCAAGTATCAGATCTGGGTTAATTCAAACACAAGAAACAATTACTAACTGTTGGCTCTTAACCCTTTCAAGTCCAACGTCTAGTCAGGCTCAACAGCCCTAGCGCTAGTAGGAGATCCAATGGTGAGCCACTTTAAAATAAGAACATTAACATCTTTCAACATTCAATGACCATTTTTTAATTAAAAAAAATATCAAATCAAATGTAATAAATCACAATTAATTTAAACATTTAAACCAGAATATTTCAATTGCAAAAAAAAATTTGGACTGCAATATTTTCTTATGCTTGGGAAAATATTAGTATTATTATGTAGAGGAGGGGGGCTTTCGTGATGCCCCCTCACCCCTCAGCTGCCGCCTGCTGGTCCCCGCTGCCGTTCTGGGGGAATTAAGTGCTTGCTTCTAGCTATGTTCCCTGAAGAATGAATGAGGATTTCATTGTTTTTGATACCGGAAGTTAAAATGTCAGACCATTATCCAGTACAATTCCAGGACTCCACACGTGATCAGTGTTATGTAGTTCTGAACCCCTAAATGTTAGTGATGTTGTTTAATTATCTTGCAGTTCTGCCCTGTGACCTATCATAAGGACCTGTTTTATCATTCACAGCTAATTGGCTCTCACCCACTCCTGGTGCTCAGCTAGACAGTCAGTTAGGGTTGTTATTGGATCAAAGGACAGGTGCAGTTGTGTATCATCTGCATACTAGTGGTAGGCCAGACCATGACATCTGACTACAGTATACCACCCAATGGTAGCATGTATACTGCAAAAAGCATGGAAGATAGAACCTTGTGAGACACCACATGGCAGTGGCACTGGTGAAGATGAGTATATTCTGAGTCTAGACAAAACTCTGTGACCCACCAATGAGAAATTATTTAAACCAGCTTAGTACTGTGCCATCCAGTCTCTGGAATTCAGGAGCTCAATCAGAATCTTATGGTCCATGGTATTAAATGTTGCAGAGAGATCCAGAAGGATTATGATTGTACAGTTACCTCTGTCTGTTGCCATCAGAAGGTCATTTAGTACACATACAGTACCAGGGCTGTTTCAGTGCTATGTCTTTTCCTGAAACCTGGCAAGTACTTAATAAATAAATAATAAATTAAAAACTATTTTATTAACAGTTTCTTATATAGCGCACACATTTTCCGCAGCGCTTTACAGAGAATATTTGAACAGTCCCTGCCCCAGTGGAGCTTACACTCTATATTCCCTACCACATATACACACACAGACATTCTAGGGTTAATTTGTTGGGAACAAATTAGCCTACCAGTATATTTTTGGATTGTGGGAGGAAACCGGAGTACCCGGAGGAAACCCACGCAACTATAGATTGTAAGCTTGAGAACAGGGCCCTCCCACCTTGTGTCTGTAAATACCCTGTTTGTTCTCTCTACCACTCGGCAACTTTAAGGTTTTTACCGCATTTTGGGATGCTGTAAGCATCCCCTGCCGGGTTACCGCGGCGGGGGGGCATCGCCAGAAAAATAGAAGCCAATGGGCTTCTTCCACATCCCACCGCCGCCCAGCAACGACCCCCCGCCGCCCCGCATCGCCCCCTCACCTGTGTCCGGGCAGCATAGAGTTGTGCTGCCCGGACCTGTGACCTCCTCCCTGCACTGATCCTCTTCCGGTACAGGGAGGAGGAGAGCCCGGCGCAGCAGCAGCAGCGCCGGGTGTGTGAGGGAGGGGGGAGCCGCCGGGACCTGCTGGTACCCGGCGACTCTCACCGCAAAGGACAGCTCTTAATGCAAGAGCTGTCCTTTGCTATAATTATTGCATATGTTAGAACATATGCGATAATTATAATTACGAAGAGAGGCGAAGGGGGGGGGGGCGGAGATTCTTAGAGAATCTCCCCCTCTGGCACCAGAATCTGGAGTGCTCCACTGAGTCTGCCTATCACAAAATGAAGGATGTCTATGAGGAAGACATCCTTGTTGTGGTGACCAGGGAACTTTTAAGACACCACCTGTCCACTTTCACTTGGCTCTTCAAAGTGTGCACCTGTGGCAGTCTGGGGGAGGGGCAGTGGGCTGTGTGTGGAAGTTTTACCTTTCACCGACCCTGTTTATGATGAGCTATTGATGAAGGGATGGCATCTGGTTCTCTTCCATTGATGGTAAAAGCATTCAACATCTACCAGAAGGATGGTAATGGTTGATGGCTACTCCTACTCAACAACAGCCTCCCTGGATCTACTGCAGCCCACAGCAACACAGTAGCTAGGGAAATCTACTACTATGGGTGATAAGAAAAGGAAGGAGACTGCGTGAACCTGGAACCCACCGGGTTAATTCAAGCAGCCCAGATTATTAGTACCCCCTATTGGTGCCACTGCCTGTCCCAGTGTTCTAGGTAGCTGACTAATGCTAGCACTGGGCCTGGATGTCCTGTATTAGTACAGTACATCTTGTGAACTCCAATGATATATGTAAAATGCACATTAAAATAACTGCATATTTATTTTCAGTTAAATACTATTTATACACATGCGATAAATCCATTTTTTCCCCTTTATCGTTCTTTAGAATATGAATCGTTTTGCTAACTATGTGTATTATCTTATTTTTATTTATTTACAGTTTCTTATATAGCGCAGCAGATTCCGTTGCGCTTTACAAATGTTGATAACACTGAAAGAACAAATTGGGTAACAACTGGCAGACTTGGAGGTAGGAGGGCCCTGCTGCAAGCTTACAATCTATAGGGACATAGGAGGGAAACACAAGGACAGGCACCAGTAATAGCATAGCAGTCCCACCAAGTTGGAAGTCCAGAAGGAAAGCTATATAATACATGAGTGCCTCTGAGGGTTAGGTGGGTGATACCTAAATTTGATAGGCTTGTCTGAAGAGTTTTTTCTTATTATTTTAGTATGCGATTTATTTGTATTTACTTAGTTCACCACACCTTCAACCACTTCATTATCTGGCTTTATAACGCTTGTATTCCTCACCGCCACTTTAAGTGGCTGATACAAAGTAATTTTGTAGATCCATTAAAGAGTAAATGAAAACTGGAAATAGAGTTATTATTCAGGAGATTTCTACTGAACATGTAGAACGCATGAATTAAATCACATAAATGTTTTGAAAATACTATAACCACAGACTTAATGGTGATTATAATAGTACCTATTGTCTTTGATTGCTACTGTACTTGTTATACATCGGACTGTGCTGAGTCTTGAAATGGAAGACTTTTCCTAACTCTGGAAGACTTAGCAAAGTTAGCAAACATAATTATATTTCAATATTGTATGCAGTGGTGCAAGTACAATTTTTTTCTTGGTGGTACTGATAGCTTCCACCAAAAATGGGCGTGGCCATGTGTCATGAGGGGGCATGGTCACACAAAGCTAGAGGAGTGACTTATACCCCTTTTAAACCAAAATCCTTGGTTGGACCTGGTCTTTGAACACAGGAGTTTTCAGGGTTGAACCCAGCTTTATACCCCATTTACACAGCACTATGTCCCAGGTCGGACCCAGGTCTGCGCCGTTTATACTGAACCTGGGTCAGCCCTGCTTTTCCCTTTGGATGACATAAAAAAAAGTCAATTTTAGGACTGATAAACTGCCAGTCAACCTTCCGTCATTGATTTAAAAAAATAAATAAATTAAAAGACATGAAAAGTTAGCATTGAAAAATGTCGGTTTGTTTATTTTGTTAAATATTTTTTCAAAAAGTTTTATTCAGTGCTCAAGGACACATAGCGGTATAAAAGTACAGCATCAACCATGTGAGCTCCCCTGTGGAATCTGTGGGTTGGGACCATTTACACCACCCACGACCCAGGTCCAACCAGTGTTTAACTCTGGTCAGGACCTGGGAAGGAAACCAGTGTTACTGGACCAGGGTGGCCCCTTGTACACCAACACTGACCTGTGTCCAACCTGGGTTTCTGACTTGGTGTAAAAGGGGTATTAATGACAATAGTAGCATGGCATCGGGAGACAGGGAATAAGAAACAGGGAATGACTGGGGGTGGGTTGGCTCTTGCTTTGGGGAGAGCCGGGCAGCTTGTATTTACAATTGTGGAGCCTGCTCTTCATGCTGTTGGCACCGCTGATGCCTGTCAGTGTGACAGGCTAAATCAGCAGTAGCCAGTAGCTGCGTGCAGCGCCAATCATAACGCTGTGTGGCCGGGCTGCGGATGCATTATATTTAGACTTACAATAAAAATAGAACTGACAGTGGGTCAGGGAATAAGTGGTACTGCGTACCTGCAACATATTTCTTACAGGTACTCCGTACCACGCCGTACCCCCTTACTTGCAACACTGATTGTATGTGACTTCCATGTATGCCTGTTATGTAGAATGGGAAGTCTGATATTTTTACATAGAAAGCTGGAGACAGAATTTGGCGGTTGATAAGAGCAGCTCAGGTCTACCCTAAACACATGCACACACATCCACACTAGGGTTCATTTTAATTTACCAGTATGGTTTTAGATTATCAAGACCGCCAGTATGACAAACATAAGGATACGGGATACCGGGGCGAATTAGGGTTGGGCCAGGAAAGAAGGTTTTAGCGTTAGACGCTAGGGGGGACTTATTGTTAGGCTACACACACAGCATGGGGGAGTAGGGTTAAGCTATGGTAAGGGAGAATTAGGGGTAGGCACTTAGAGGGGAGGAATAGGCTGTGGGGCAGGGAGAGTTAGGGTTGTGCTGCGTTGGTACAGTATTCATCCTGAGTAGGCTCAGGATGCCAGCGTTGGTACAGTATTCCGACCTCCTGCATCCCAAACGCTGGTCATCCATATTTAACCCCTTTAGGAAACATCCACTTGTAATAAAAATGTATATATTTATAATATACCAATTAACCATTTGTCCACATATAGCTTTTTTCTATTCTAATTAGTTTGTGTGGATCCTTTATCTGCTCCGCACAACAGCCCCTTTCATTTGATAAATTATAACACAAGTCAGTAGTATTGTAGCGGTCCTGAGCGGAACTGCAGGTAGGATCCTGGTAACGTTTTTGCTCTGCCCATTGCTCTGCAGTGTCCACATGAGGGCCTTATACCATATGGGAAAGGTGACCTGATATTGAAAGACCACCCTTCTATCTTGGGCCTAATTCACACCTGATTGCTTATCTGCAACTGTGCCGTGGTCAGCCGCTGCCCAGACAGGGTGAAAATCTGCGAGTGAATTGCAAAAAAACCTTGTTATTCACTGCAAATCCATGCGCAATTCACTCACCTCAGTGTGTGCAAATGTGAGTAACTCTGATCCTTCCTTTGAATTATCTCCTAACGCAGTGGTTCCCAAACTTTTTTGAATAATGGCGCCCTAGAGCATCAAAATATTTTCAAGGCACCCCTAGGCCAAATGCTTCTTATCGAGAAATTCAGATTTTTTTTTTTATTAAATTAAGTGCATTGTGTTTATATGTCACAGTTATTTGGTGAGGGACAGGACTTGCTCCTGTTTGTCCACATATATTATGATTGGCAGCCACCAGCACTGGTTTTGCCTGTTACATTGCACATAAATAATATGAATTGATCTTGGTCCACCAACCCAAGGCACCCCTGCAAGTGTCCTGAGGCACCTCAGGGAGCCTAGGCACACCGTTTGGGAACCACTGTCCTAATGCCTTTCTGTATGCTCTGTAACATTTGCTTATATTTGATTTGCATTTCCGGTATATGTCGAGGATGCCTCTGTTATAGCTTTATGGGGCTTATGTTTCGCTATGTTTAGTTTGCTAAAACTCAATAAAAATTACAGAATTTAAAAAATCTGATCCTTCCAGAATTATGTGACAGAATCAGGCAGATTGATACCAGCACTGACGTGACCCACTCTTCCTAAAAACGCCAGGGCAAGTCCATAAACGCTGACTTACATTCAGTCAAGTTGTCAGGGTATTGCGATTAGATCTACAGTATAGGCCATTTCTGTTGCTATTTGAGCAGGTACACTGTTATTCGGTCAACATGCATTGGGTTGACCACTGAAGGTTGACATTTTTAAGTCAAAAGGGTTGGAAGGTCGATACAAGTATTAGGTTAATTTATGGTAAAGGGGATCCGTTGACACCCCCATCCCCGCAAGGGTTCCCCCTGCACACAGCACTGGTCCCACAAACAGACAGATACCAATCGAGACATAACATCGAACACTGATTCCGCTGCACACAAAGGAGACATAAGAACAAGCGTTTCTTATGGCAAAAGGGGATCTGTTGATCACCCCCATTCCCGCTGAGGGCTCCCCACGTGCACAGCCGAGGTCAGATACACCCCTTAACTCTAAGGACTGCACATCGGGCTCACACCCTCGCATTGCAGTTAGAGAGAGGATTTTAACCCACACATGGGCTGAAATGACTACTTCTGCCCCCACCCATCCTCAATTGAGGCACCCATACCACCAATTTTTATCTTAATAAAGATATTATACAGCACTGTATAAATTCAACCACTATCCCTGACTAGACTCCTCATTTCAGCACAAAAACCCCGCGCATTCTCCCCCACCCACCCCGAACCCTCCTTCGCTGGCTATCCAATCCAACAGGTTGAAGGGGTGTGCTTACAGTAATGGCAATCAAGAGTTTGTCTTAAGAGGTATTCACACAGTGCAATTTTGCTTGCGATTTGATCCTGATTCGATTGGGATCGAATTGAATGACACGCAAAACTTATTCTATTTGGATATAGTACAGATCTGTCCTACAGGGTTTGTATAAAAAGTAATAAAACCAAATTCGGGAAAAAATATTTATTGAAGATATCGCTACAAACAATTCAAAATAAGACCACTGTGCGTCAACACACTTCTGCCAACGAGTTGTCCACACTTGGAAGGCGCCCTGGAAGTCCTTTTCCGGCACAGTCTATTTTTCTATTCGATTTTGATACCAAGGGCCGCGCATCGGGATCAAATCGGCATCGAGTGCAGCTGAAAAAGTTTGCTGTCCATTTAATGTAGATTCAATTTTGATTATATTTATCCTGATACTCCGCTTAACATCCAAATGTATCAAACCAGGTTATGGGATAAAGTGGAATTTGATAACGGTTAGAAGCTTATTGGCTGAAGAGTTAAGTTACAAACTGGGCTTGGAAATGACAGTTAGGAGCTCAGTGGCTGATGTGTTATCACTTTATCACTTCTATAGGCTTAATACATCTGCCCCTTAGAAAGTTAACAGTTTCTATTGCCTAAAGTACAAGGCTCCAGGATTATCAAATTTGGCAAATTGGAAATTGTATTTCTATCTTCTGGGAGATTTCAGTATATCATGGCACATGTCCGTGTATAAATGTAACTTATACCCGCTAGAATGAAAGCTTTCTCTCTATTTCGTGTACTACAAAAGTGCCCATGTGAAAAGTAGTCTAATGAAGACAATAATTAACATATTTCTTGGAACATAAATTAAACTAATGAATGCAGGTAATGACCCAGTTAATTAACGCTGCCAAAGTACCCTTATTCTGTGTGGAAACATAAATGTTAGATAATGTGAAACGGAAACATCTCTGAGTGGTGCGATTGGCTGACAATAGGCATGGGGAAGCTCTTGTGGTACGGTAGCTACATAGCAATCAGTGGTGCTCCTTGCTCCAGAGGTAGCAATGTTCTAGTGTATTTTTAATGGATTCTAAATTACCTATGTATGTATGTATGTATGTATGCGGTCAGACCAGTGTTCTAGGCTATTTCATTGTCAAAGTGAGAATTTGCCCTTTTGGGAGTGATAAGGGAATTAATAAAAATAAGCAAATTATTTTCTTGCAGAATACATAATAGTTTGTATCTCTAGATCTAAAAATAATGAGGATACAAGTACTGTGTCTGCTCATTGCAGTGGAAATAAGGCACAGAGGGGCAGAGGGCCATAGAATTCAATGTTTCTGTGGGGAAAAAAATAGAAGAATGAATGATTGCTATTTCTTGGGACAATAACATTATGCTTACTTTATTTATTTATTTATTTATTTATTAATTATTTATTAACAGTTTCTTATATAGCGCACACAGATTCCGCAGCGCTTTACAGAGCATAGTTATAATCAGTGCTATTTTTGTAGGAAAATAGGTTCAGGAACTGTGGGCGGGGGCAGAAAGTGGGCGGTGATATGGGAGGAGCTACAAAAGGGGCGGGGCATTACATAAAAAAAAAAACCAAGAAAAACATAATTCCTCACTCCGTCACGCTTATTATGCATATGCCACACACAGAGATTCCCATTATACATATGCCAAACACAGTGATGGCCATTATACATATGCCACACACCGTGATGGCCATTATACATATGCCACACACCGTGATGGCCATTATACATATGCCACACACCGTGATGGCCATTATACATCTGGCCCACACACAGATGGCCATTATACATCTGGCCCACACACAGATGCCCATTATACATCTGGCCCACACCGAGATGCCCATTATACATCTGGCCCACACCGAGATGCCCATTATACATCTGCCACACACGATGGCCATTATACATTTGCCACACACCGTGATGCCCATTATACATATGCCACACACCGTGATGCCCATTATACATATGCCCCACTCCGTGATGCCCATTATACATATGCCCCACTCCGTGATGCCCATTATACATATGCCCCACACCGTGATGCCCATTATACATATGCCCCACTCCGTGATGCCCATTATACATATGCCCCACTCCGTGATGCCCATTATACATATGCCCCACTCCGTGATGCTCCATTATACATATGCCACACACCATGATGCTCCATTATACATATGCCTCACACTGTGATGCCATTATACATATGCCCCACTCCGTGATGCCATTATACATATGCCCCACTCCGTGATGTCCATTATACATATGCCCCACTCCGTGATGCTCCATTATACATATGCCCCACTCCGTGATGCCCATTATACATATTCCACACACAGAGATGCCCATTATACATAAGGCCCACACAGAGATGCCCATTATACATATTCCACACACAGAGATGGCCATTATACATACACCACACTCCGTGATGCCCATTATACATATGCCCCACTCCGTGATGCCCATTATACATATGCCCCACTACGTGATGCCCATTATACATATGCCCCACTCCGTGATGCCCATTATACATATGCCCCACTCCGTGATGCCCATTATACATATGCCCCACTCCGTGATGCTCCATTATACATATGCCACACACCATGATGCTCCATTATACATATGCCTCACACTGTGATGCCATTATACATATGCCCCACTCCGTGATGCCATTATACATATGCCCCACTCCGTGATGTCCATTATACATATGCCCCACTCCGTGATGCTCCATTATACATATGCCCCACTCCGTGATGCCCATTATACATATTCCACACACAGAGATGCCCATTATACATAAGGCCCACACAGAGATGCCCATTATACATATTCCACACACAGAGATGGCCATTATACATATGCCCCACTCCGTGATGTCCATTATACATATGCCCCACTCCGTGATGCTCCATTATACATATGCCCCACTCCGTGATGCCCATTATACATATTCCACACACAGAGAGGCCCATTATACATAAGGCCCACACAGAGATGCCCATTATACATATTCCACACACAGAGATGGCCATTATACATAAGGCCCACACAGAGATGCCCATTATACCTAAGGCCCACACAGTGATGCTGCCCATTAAACATAACACCAAGATGCCCATTATACTGTAACCGCAGTGAGAAAAAATAAAATTGCATTACAAATTTGTAGAACATTCTTTCTCCATACCAGACAATTGCAGCAAGGATCAGAATCCAGTGTAACTGGGCTCACTGCTCAGGCAGATGGAGGAAGAAGGCACTTCACAGGTCAGGGCAGGCAGCAGGTGGGAGAGCGTCCTCTGTTAGGCAGGCTGGCAGGTGGGAGTATGCATCACAGGTCCGCGGACGGGAGAGCGCGGGTCCCTGCCACAAACAAAGATGCCCATTACACATATGCCCCACACAGAGATGCCCATTACACATATGCCCCACACAGAGATGCCCATTACACATATGCCCCACACAGAGATGCCCATTACACATATGCCCCACACAGAGATGCCCATTACACATATGCCCCACACCGAGATGCCCATTACACATATGCCCCACTCCGAGATGCCCATTACACATATGCCCCACTCCGAGATGCCCATTACACATATGCCCCACTCCGTGCTGCCCATTACACATATGCCCCACTCCGTGCTGCCCATTACACATATGCCCCACTCCGTGCTGCCCATTACACATATGCCCCACTCCGTGCTGCCCATTACACATATGCCCCACTCCGTGCTGCCCATTACACATATGCCCCACTCCGTGCTGCCCATTACACATATGCCCCACTCCGTGCTGCCCATTACACATATGCCCCACTCCGTGCTGCCCATTACACATATGCCCCACTCCGTGATGCCCATTACACATATGCCCCACTCCGTGATGCCCATTACACATATGCCCCACTCCGTGATGCCCATTACACATATTCCACACACAGAGATGCCCATTACACATATGCCAACACAGAGATGCCCATTACACATATGCCCCACTCACTGATGCCCATTACACATATGCCCCACTCCGTGATGCCCATTACACATATGCCCCACTCCGTGATGCCCATTACACATATGCCCCACTCCGTGATGCCCATTACACATATGCCCCACTCCGTGATGCCCATTACACATATGCCCCACTCCGTGATGCCCATTACACATATGCCCCACTCCGTGATGCCCATTACACATATGCCCCACTCCGTGATGCCCATTACACATATGCCCCACTCCGTGATGCCCATTACACATATGGCCCACTCCGTGATGCCCATTACACATATGGCCCACTCCGTGATGCCCATTACACATATGGCCCACTCCGTGATGCCCATTACACATATGGCCCACTCCGTGATGCCCATTACACATATGGCCCACTCCGTGATGCCCATTACACATATGCCCCACTCCGTGATGCCCATTACACATATGCCCCACTCCGTGATGCCCATTACACATATGCCCCACTCCGTGATGCCCATTACACATATGCCCCACTCCGTGATGCCCATTACACATATGCCCCACTCCGTGATGCCCATTACACATATTCCACACACAGAGATGCCCATTATACATCAGGCCAACACAGAGATGCCCTCCATACCAGACAATTGCAGATGGAGGAATAGAAAGGGCTGACCTGGGCTGCCTGGACATATTTGAACAGAACTGCAGGAACGGCGTTCCGGAGCGTTCCGGCCGAAAAATACCCCTGGTTATAATCAAAAACACATACCTAATTACAGTACAAGACAGTTTAGGACAAGTACATGGTTAATATAGATAGTTGCATCAGGGGACAGGACACTGAAGCAATCATCAGGGTGGCAGAGGTTTATATATTCTAAGAAAGGCACATGAGGAGAGAGGGCCCTGCTCGTGAGAGCTTACATTCTAAAGGGGAGGGATAGACAGACAGGGGTGACACAGAAGGTAAAGAAGTGAGCATAAACAGTAGGTAAGGATAAGCGATGGTCAGGTTTTATGCAGGAGGGTGGGAAGATGACAGCTTAGTCTTTGATATTTTAAGTCTAAAAAAGCGCTGGGTCATCCAAGAGTAGACAGCAGAGAGACAGTTAGAGATATGAGTGAGGATAGAGGGAGAGAGATCATGAGAGGAGAGGTAGATTTCACTGTTATCAGCATAGATGTGATAGTGGAAGTTGAGTGAGCACATAAGCTCACCCAAAGAGGATGTATAGAGAAAGAGGACACCTACTATCAATGGAAGAGCAGGAGAGGTGAGGTCATTAGAGGTACAGCTGGTCATTTTCCAAACAGACAGTGCAAGTACAAGCTTTAACAGTGATAGTAAAAGTTGTTTGCAAATGTAAAATGCTGATGTTATGGTTGAATTGCCAGATCAAGCAGGCCGGAGTAGTGTGAATGTATTTAACTCACTCAAAGTAGACTTTGGTTTTCTCCGTTGTTGTTTTGTCCTTCAGTTTCACTTCGGTTTAACGCTGGTATAACGCTGTAGTTATGAATCAGTTTTCCCACTTTAATAACGGCCCACTTCAATCTAGGCCCACAGATAAAATCGGCCCACAGCCTATCCGGCCACAGCCGTATGCAATGACTACTTAACTACTCTAACAATGCATGAGTTCCCAATTCCCAATAATTGGAATCCACTCGTTTAGTCCCCACCCCCTACAACACATAGCAATAAAAGTGGCTTAGAAAAACAAAACTAGCATTCCAGGATTCTATATATCACCTAGAGTAAAAATAAATTCCTCCCTACACACATGCTAGGTACTGTTGTAAAGTACACAGAGGAGATGTTCAGTGTATTACCTAGAAGTACAAATCAATCCCACACAATAGATGTAATGCTCTGCAGTACAGAGGAGATGTTCAGTGTATTACCTAGAAGTACAAATCAATCCCACACAATAGATGTAATGCTCTGCAGTACAGAGGAGATGTTCAGTGTATTACCTAGAAGTACAAATCAATCCCACACAATAGATGTAATGCTCTGCAGTACAGAGGAGATGTTCAGTGTATTACCTAGAAGTACAAATCAATCCCACACAATAGATGTATATTTATATTAATGTAATACTACTACCAGCCTGTCAAGATGACGGAGCAATATAACAGTATTGTAATCACTGGCATCTGTATGGGCATGAACGATGCAACACTTGGATTGGACCATCTGGCGCCAACTAATGGTAACCAGCTCGCACAACACTTGAATTTCCCCCATAAACGTGATACAAAATCATCAATGGTTTATGGCCGATGTTGAATACTTTTGCCATCGATGGGGAGAACCAGATGGTTTCCCTCCATTGATGCCACAGCGATGTTTTGCCTTTTTTTTTTATTTTTAAGTGTCGGGACACGGAGCCCCAGGACACCCGCGAAGCCCTGTCCCCGTGTATTGATTGGCCCACAGGCCAATCAGTCCAACACAATGGATGACCATAGATATGTAAAAATATTGATGGTCATCCATTGCATAGTTTAACACTATCGATGGCCAGTTGAACTATTGCCATCAATGGCAACCATCAATGGCAATGGCAACGATGGCCATCCCTAGCATTAGCCTTTAATTAAATAGGATGTCAGGTCTTTAAAGACTGTGTTGTAAAATCAACACTTAGGGGGTATTTAATCCCGTCGGCTATTTCCGACGGGGGATATAACGCCGGGTGCCTATTCAAAGCTGTCTTTCCCAACAGCATTGAAGAGGCATCTCGGTAGAACGGACCCGACTATAAATGCAGTCAGGCCCGTTTTGCATAGAACAGGCGTCGATTGTTGAGATCATGGCAGTACGATCCATGGCCGTTTCCATGGACACACACCCTTTTCGTCGTTCAGCAGGCGGGACATTGAATCCTGCCTGCTGAATAACAGACGAACGGGCCAGGATCACGACACTAGACAGCTTTAGGCATTTGCCTGGGGTGCCGGCCACTGGAGGGGGGGGCGCAGTTTGGAGCAAGGTACCTCCCCTAGAGCCGGGTGAGCATGCCCGCACATATCCCCTCCCCCCCCCTCCACCCTTTGGAACGGGTTGGAGGGGTGAGCAGTGCGGCAGCCGCACACCCCCCTGTGGAGCCCCGCCTGGGCGCTGATAGCACTCGCACCGGCCCTGCATCCACCCCCTCCCGTGCAGTGGGTGACTGGTTGGCCACACATCCCCCCGTGAAGCCCGCGGCTGCATCCCCCCCCCCCAGTGGAGTGGGTGAACAGTGGGGCGCGCACCCTCCCGCCCCACCTGGGGCGCTGATAGCACTCGCACCAGCCCTGTTGTTACGTCCCGACAGTCATGACCCGGGATTGAATACCCCCTAAAGTGGTGATGTTTCTCATAGCAACCAATCCTATTATGTCTTTAGAATGTAAGCTCTCACGAGCAGGGCCAACTGTCATGTGCTTTTCTTAGAATATATTTCTGCCACCCTGATGGAACTGTCTTTATTTATCATGTACTTGTCCTAATTTGCATTGTACTGTAATTCATTGTTTTACTTGTTTTTTGCTCATCTATGTATTGGCAGGCGCCGTGGAACCCTTGTGGCTCCATATAAATAAACAATAATAATAATGTCTGTCAATTTCTAGTATGATTTAGAGCAATACCTTGAATCTGATTTATTGCTATGGGTAATGACAACACCTTTCATTTTAAGAAGCTTTAGCAAATCCATCCCTACTTTTATTGTAAATGGAATTTTATTAAATGTATTTATTTTCCAGTCCTTGTGTTTTTAAGATGTACTAAGCTCCAAAAGTAAAAAAATGGAGAGTGATAAAATACCAGCCAATAAGCTCCAAACTTCCATGTTACAGGCTTTAGAATTTGACGGCAGATAAGAACCACTTGGCCCATCTAGTCTGCCCCTTTTTTAAACATGTTACCTCAAACCATATTTGATCCTTATTTCTTTGTAAGGATATCAATATGCCTATCCCAAGCATGTTTAAATTGTGCTACAGTATTTGCTTCTACCACCACTGATGGGAGGTTATTCCACTTATCTACAACTCTTTCTGTGAAGTAATTCTTCCTCACATTTCCCCTGAATCTTCCTCCCTCTAGTTTCAGTGCATGTCCTCGTGTTCTGCTGCTCCTCACCCCTAATCTTAGTTTTAGAGCAAGTACTGTAATTCACTGTGAAATATTTTGTCTTTGTATGTGTGGATGTCTAAGGTATATAAAACGCTTAGCTAAGCCAGTGTTTAAATTTAGATACATATACCCAGCAGGTGTTCTGTTACTGTCCTTTGTTAAAACGAGGTCAAAGCTGCTCATTGTTTCATAGATGGCATCAAGAAAAAAGGAAATATGTTGTGCAGGAATGTATTTCTAAATGGATAGCTTGCGGTCTCCTTAGTAACAGTAATGCTGTGTACACACAGGGTAATATGATTGCTCGGGATATATTGCTAGCTATACTGTATATCCCCAGCAATCGTATTGCTCAGTGTCTCCTTTTCATCTGCGTACTTAGAGGTCCTGTAAATGGTCCTCCTTTTGTTTTTTTGGGGAGATGTTTAACCGTTTAGTCAATTAGGGTAATATTTTGCAATTATTGGGCTTTAGAAACCAATAATTCTACTTTATCGCCATAGCAGCAATACGAAATGAAAGTAGACTCAAATGCTTTAAAAAAATTCAGATGTTACTTAACTCATAGGAACTTGTCTCTGTCATGTGTCAGAGGTGCAACCTGCAGTGTGGAAGTACAGCAGTTATGTACAATAATTACTCCTTCGGGGCCCACTCTAATAATACGCATGCCCATGCACGCTCTCTGACTACGCTTTTGCGAATGGAGTGTGCTGGGGAGGGATCATATGGATTCCTATCCTGGTAACCATTGTAGAGTTTAGACCATGAGCAACAATGGCAAAATATGGCTTTTGCTACGGGGCCAAGCTCTGGAATGTTTTGCATTCTGGAACTTGGTAATTCAGCAAGGTATGCGGCCTCCACATTTATATACTGTATATATAACATTCTAAGTTGGTTCCTTTTGTATTAAAAAATATGGGATTATCCTAATTACTTCCAGGTTCATCCCAACTTTGGGCCTTATTCTGGTCTGTGCGGCCGGAGCAGAATATGCGGCCTGGACAGTGCGTCCTAAAACCCGCCTTCCGTACGGATCGCTCACTCCGTCCGAATGCGGTAAGCCACTGACCGCACGGAGCACGAGTGGATTTCTCATGTATACGCCTCCTCCATCTCTTGGAACCTCCCCCATCATTCGATGGTCGCATACCATCGAATGCAGGACCGAGTGGTCAAGCAGCTCCCGCGAGCTCAGACCACTTAGGCATTTCTCCGTGCAAAAGCAGGGATCTGGGCGGGCAGCTGACATCCGGCAATGTCATATGTCCGCCCCCTACACGTGCGTCACGGCCGCATTACCATACGTACGCCCAGCGTTTTCATGGGAACGCCAATGAAACGCGGGGCGTATGCATATGTTAATGAGGCCAAACAGCCCTTCACGCCCCTCTCCTCCCCCTGTTCGTAGTGTAAACAATTCATGCGGAATTTGGACGTATGTCCCTTTCGCACATGCGCAGATATGCCTCTGCACATGCGCAAACACAAAACATCGGCGGAACGAACGCACGCGGACATATCCGCACCAACCAGAATAAGGGCCTTTGTCTCATTAAAATCGAAACCCAGAAAAGGGGGTGGGGCTATGATGTGAGTGGGTGTGGCCTCAGACAGATGGGGTCTATCACCACAACACATTTTTGCATCAATTTCGGAGGCATGCCAAGTGCTTCAAAAACAACTGGGAAGCCGCCTCCCTGCACTGAAGACAACTGGGCAGCTCCCCCTAAATGCATCCTGCCCACGGGACATAGCCACCCATGGGAGGGACAGCAGGACAGTCTCCAAATAGCGGGACTGTGCCTCTGTAACCGGGAAAGGTCCGAGGTTTGCAGTAAGGACTTTGTGGGTAGCCACCCTAAAAACACAAATAGTGTATGATAAGCTGGACCTATAGCCCTTATCTTTTGTATGGAAGCTTTTGGAGGGTTTTTTGTTCTACTTCTTTAAACTTTACTTTTAAGGGTGTGGTGTATCTCAAAGACCATGTCTAAATCGACAGTCATTTGGTCAACTGCAAAAGGTTGACATGAATGAAAGGTTGATACAAGCAACATGGAAAAGGTCAGTGTCAACACCTGAGCAAGTAGACCCTCGGTGAGTTCACCACGTCCCATCACATAGCTTGCTTCACTCGCCGTGGTTCAGGACACTTTGCCATGCCAAATCGGAATCCACGTGGATGGTAAATTATGAAAAAGTTTGAAAAAAAATGCCAAAAGTCCTTTTGTTTGTTCGGGTGAACTTTTTGTTGTAGACCTAGACATTGTCTTTCAGCCATCTGGATACCTTCTGTACTTTTACATGCCTTGAGATTGTGAATTTCTTCAAATCAAGACAGGCACCATAGGATGTGCGAGTCAGGGGCTGATATCAGGGGTGTGGATCATTATGTTGACAGTCAACCGGTCGACCAGTATTGGTGGAAAGGCAAAAGGTTAGCACATCAAATAGGTTGACATGCAATAAGTCAACATTGACTAAAAGGTCAGCATGGGACATGGAGAAGGTCAACATGAGTTTTTCATGGGTTTTTGGCGTCTATTTCGGCATATGGCTACATGGGCACCTAATTAGTGTCATTTCTTCAATCGCCATGCTTCGGGCTTAGTGCCTTCCTATGCTCCTCACACTATTATCATCTAACTCTTTACCGACATGGATGGAGAAGTGAGAGCAAGTCAGTTAAAAAAATCACGGAACACGCATGTCGACCATTTCCTAAGTCGCCCATTAGTTGACATTTTGTCTGTGTCGGCCTTTTGTCAATGTTGACCTAGTGCATATTGACCATATATATGTTCTTGACCTATTGCCTATCCACCAATAGTGGTCAACGTATTGTCTGTCGACCTATCAGTTGGAACCAGATATCAGGACTGTGCTGCTGAAACAGGAATGGTTGGCAGGTACTGTGGACCTGATTCAGACCTGCTCACTAGGTTGCGTATAGTCGCTGCCTTGCGAGCAGGTAAATACTGCCCCATTGAACACACATACCCCCGCCGAGCGAAGCCCCGTGTTAGGGACGCACGGAGGAGAAATCATTCTAACTTACTTTTTATGTACATTTCTATACATCCATTTTTAGATGGCCGCATTCTGCCAAATTGGGGGCGGGCACTGACATCCTGTGAATTTCACCGCCAGCCCCGATGATGCATGGTCATGCCCAGTGTTTATATGGGCTCGCTCACCATCTTTGCGCATCCACCCCCTGACTGCCCATAATTTTTGAATGTTGCGGCGAGTGTATAACTCGTTGAAGGCGTTCACTTTGGGGGTTTGCACATGCGCATATTCACATGCGCAAACCAAAACCATCGGACCTCTGAATCGTCCCCAGTAGATGTTTAACCACTTCAGTGTGCTGCCGCTGGCTCACCACCTCTAGCGGCACCCTGCCATTGCTTCCCCCCCCTCCCGTCACTCCCCCACTGGCCTCCGCACTACAGCGATCATACACCAGAGCTCTCCTGCCGCTGCTCCCGCTGTCAGCACTGCATCAGTGACCAGGTGGCAGGCCCCGCTCGGGAAGGTTCGGGGTGGCTCGGGGGGTTGGGGGGGGGGCTCGGGAGCGCTTGGAAATTCTGGCGCCTGAGTCCCCCCGAGCCGCCCCGAACATGGCCTTCCACTCTTCGTCTTGAAAAAGTTCCCAGCTGATTTCGGGAACGAAACGCGTTGACGTCATCTATTCCCTCCTGCTGACTGATAACCTGTCTCAGATCTACTACACAGCTGAAGTGCAGCGTTCTCCGTTTAACGCTGCCGGCCATCAGCTCCCTGCCGCTGACCCTCACTACGCTACAGCCCGAGCATACAACCCAGTCCCCCGCTGGCTAACTGCAACATCTGCCACTGACTTCGTTCCGAGTCCCGCTGTGGTCAGGACGGTTACTCCGTCACTGGCTACTCACGGACCGGACTGCATGAATTCCACCACCGCTAAAGCAGGCTTCCAAAAAGGAGAAGATAAGCTTCTTTCTCTCGATACAGCCGGGACCCTACAGCAAATATCCAACAGCCTGAAGCACGCTGCAAAAAAGGGTGAGCATTTCAACTCAGTGTGTGGCCACACAATAAATATATACTATACCAACAGTATTAATTGAGAAGGTCAGCCTCATTCATAGCTGGACATAATACCACTGTCCTTTGTGCACTGTTTCATCCAAACGGACAATAATTGGAGAACATATATTGGCACCATAACTTGGTAACAGGTGCTGCTAAGCTATATTATAAGATCGGGATCCCAGTTCAGCAGTTAAATTGGTTATTTTTTATATATTAGAATAATAATTATATGTATTGTCCATTTTTGTATGTAATTAAATGTATCTTTTTATAATGTTTATCATTTTTCTTATATAAATTTACAAAACAAACAGTGTGTCCGTCATTCATTTTATTACAGCCAATATTGTATATTTATATTATTCCAAATTTTTGTGATTTATTATATTCAGCAGCGCAATACACCTTTAATTCCTCTCTCCTAGTGGTTCCTAGGTCAGGAACAGGGGGGGCAACAGGAGAGGGGGAGTCGGTACTGGCTGCTGGAACTGAGTGGAGAGTATTGCTTGGCTGGTAGGTTTGTCCTGCCCCAGCAAATCCCACCACTCAAGGGGTTAAAACAGATTAAGTACAGCATTCCACCCCTTGTGTTTCATATTTTTTTTTAGTTGTCCTATAAAATATTATTATTCAGCTCAGCAATTGTGCATGTGTTATTACAAATGACAAGATAAATCGAGGGGGAGGGAATAGTGTCGCACCATTCTTGCTATCTTCCTCGTCCAGCATATTGCTAACATATAATTTTCTTCTCATCTCTTCTTCATGGATATTCTTCTGGGACATAATACTCTTGAATAGGACTAGCTCGCTCATACATATGTCTGACCTTCAGTTTTATCGCTGTTATTTAAACTCAGGCGTACTGTTTGCTGGTTTCTGTCAATACAACAATAATAACTTTATCAGTATCAGAAAAGTAGTTGGGAATGAGCAATAATTGCCTGAACCAACATCTGTGCAGCATCAATATAATTGCTGGTCACAAACATAAATTTACCAGGATGTAGTGCAAAATCAATATCTAATTTCATTCTTGGTATAACTTTTTAAATTATTTCTCTTCAACAAATGGAGGAGAAGACAAATGGGCGTACGGTGCGCCCTATCGCGGATTCACTTTTGTTAAATGAAATGATAGTCTTGCCACAACACTAATTAAATGAACAAAGTTTGGTAGAAAATAATTGTTGTCCGATATATCATACAGTATTAAATAAGAAATGTCATCATTATTCTGAATGTGTTTTTCCCTGCATCGTGATAGACGGGACGCCGGCAGTAAAATGTAGCTGTCCTAGGCTGTTTCGGGGTAATGAAACTGTTATACTTTTATTAATATTAAATAACAAAAGGAATACCAGAAAGGCAGTTCTTGTAAATTACTCCTGGAAAAAAATCTCACATGACAAATAAAACCTTTAATTTCGGCCATATATTTTATTTTACAGCTATGAGAAGTATCAGGCAGAAGGACGCATCATAGAATTTTAACCATTCGGCTGCATCGGATAACAATATTAGTTGCATGCAAAGTGAGAACAGCCGCCTGTAATGAGTATTCGGTCCCTAGCGGTGGAGAGGACACTAAAAAAGCAAAGAAAACCCACAAGGCACAACCTGTATACATTTTCTAAGACGCTGATAAGGAAAATAATGCTCACTGGGCAAAATCAGAATAATGGGATATATACTGTATATACTGGGAGTTGGTAAAGTCCCTCCGCAGTGACTGTGCGCTAAGCAAGTCTAATCGCAGAGAATGAGCGCTAAGCAATAGGACTACATAATTGGTTTTCAATACTTTATTTTCATGAAATAAAACAGAAATGATTACTTATCTACATGCTAGCGTCAGCATGTGGAATCTGGTGGGCAGACTTTGGCAGGGTAGCGGGAGACGTTTACCTGTTCGCTAGGCTGCGAACATATGCAGCAAAGTGAACAGATCTGAATTAGGCCCTTAGTGCCATGTGAACTGCATGGAATGCATTTTGACCTAAAAAATTCAGAAAGCATCTGACCATCGCACCGTATGTGGGCACCTTTTAGATTTTTCATAATGGCAGGGTTGCCCACCCTCCCGGAAATCGGGTCAACCTACCGGCCCGAAAGGTAGGCATCTGGGCAGCCTACCATCTTTGTATCCCCACCCCCCACCGTGCAGTGCCTGAAATACCAGCCATGAGGACACAATCGTGTGGCCATACCCCCACACTGGTCATCCGCCGGCCGCCCCACCCCCATCCCTCCCCTGTCAGCGGCCTGTGCCTCACTGAACTGGCTACCCTCTCCCGTAGTGGGCAGCCAGGAAGTAGGCAACCCTGCAAAATGGTCTTTAACCAATTACATGGATATGTGAAAATACTTGCATGGCTTTGAGTGGCGAGGAACGTGTTTTTTTCAATGCAAATGCTTTCAGCTTATAACGTCTTTCCACCGTTCCCACAAAGTGATTACTCCATAAATTAGCATTAGAAATATGTTAACGCCACCAATATATTCATATAGTCTCCAAAGCAAATAACCAGAGAATGGAACAGCAAAATGTAGATTAATGGACCTCTGTTTCAGCAGCCTTAAATGAGCCATGAATAGCATATAAACAGCACATTGGATAACACTGCTTATTATTAAAATGCATGCAACTGTGGATGTTTACGTCCCATTACAATTAATAAACTACTCAAAATACAACTCTTGCGCTTTGAATTTTTTTTTTCTGCTCACTAAAGAAATATAATTCCCAGTGGCTGCATTAGATTGGAACTGGGTAATCTTATCAATTTCATTTGTTCTACACAGCAAAATAATGTTTGTGCAGAAGCTTTATGCGCATTGTTAGATTACGTTATTAGCATTTAAATTTGCATTAAAATAACATAGACCCTGTTTAAAATTACGGTTCCTTATTCCTTAAAGTAATGGGAGTATTGCTGGTTTGTTTGCTTTTTTTTTGAGCTTTTAAAAAATAATTTGAAAAGACATAAAAACAGTTATGTGTTAATATTCTCCAAACCCCTCCTTACAATATTTGGAGCAATAAACGACATCATTTCAGATTTGCAAATACAGCACAATATAACTATTTACCAGACCAATCACAGGAACACTTTCCGATGGGGAGGATGTGGGATGTGCCAATAGCAACCAATCAGATTCTACCGATCATTTTCAATATACTGTAATAGACGGTTGGTTGCTATGGTCAATTTCACCTCTTTTTATTTTTAGAACCTTTGGTAAATTTACACCTTGGAATCTTTCAGAGGTGTAAGCAGGGGGGTATCTACCTACAGTATGCAAAATTTCCATAGGCACTCTCCTTCTCCCCCGCAACGTCCAACATACACTTCTAATACCTCTTTTCCGCTGATGTATCGGGTCTGACACTGGATTTGGTGCACAGTTCCAAACTGGGTCAAACCCGAGACAAGCCCATTTCTACATCGGCACAGATCTGTGTTATTCCCGGATTGGCGCCGTTCACACTGCACACGGGGGCAGTTCTGGTCCTTGGAGTCAATGTTATCCTCTTGGGCCGAACGAGAGGTTCTGCCTATCCTGTAAACAGATCTTGACCCGAGTTACCCATTTACACAGCATGTTGCAGGAAAAACCTTGCTATGAACTCTGGAAGGATTCCCAGGGGACTGGACCCACATGTAGTGGCATCACAATGGGGGTGCGGGATTTTCATGTCAGTGGAAAGGGAGTATTAGTGTGGAGTGATAATTTGTATTCAATTTCTCTCAGTTATTTGTCTGAACATGTTTTTACTGAAAGAAGAGATTAATCCATTGAGCAGTAGTAATTTTACATATGCATACACATACTGGCTGATTCTACCTTGGGAGCAAAAGCAAAAATAAAAAACAAGTTGTACTTCAAGGGGTGAAAATAGTGTAGATTTTGATTGTCATGCAGGTTTAATACTGGCTGCTTTTGCATGTAGCCCAGAAATGCAGGATATCTTTATGTCTACACTGCAATTTAAATTTGAGATTGGACACACCCACACAAATCCAAAGCTGGCCATACTACATTAATCAATGGATTGAGGCAATTTGACAATTTCTTGATGATTGCCTAAAACCTGGGGTAGCCAACTTCAGTCCTCGCGAGCTACCAACAGTTAACATTTTCCATGTCTCCTCACAGAATCACAAGTGAAGTAATTAGCTCCACCTGTGGATCTTTTAAAATCTGTTAGTCAGTAATTAGTGCACTTTTGTACCTGGGAGGTGAGCTGGAAAACGTGAACTGTTGGTAGCTCTCAAGGACTGGAGTTGGCTACCCCTGCCCTAAACTATATTTTTGTTCTCTCCTGTACCCCTTGATTAGGCTTTTCATTTATAAGTACCCCTCCTCTCAATTTGAAATATATCCTTTCTCCACCCGTGTCAGCAGGGGGGAAGATAAACGCTGATGTCTGACAGCAGCACGTGTAGCTCCGAGTGGATTGCTGGTCGGGCAAAAGCACGAGGAGACGCTGATGATGCAACAGAACGGAACCGGAATTGCGCAAAGTGGTTCATCTCCATGGCAACGGGAGACTTCTTCCTCTTCTTCCGCCATTACCAATATTATTTTCAAGTACCCACAACCGTCTGCAGCGCACCCCCCAAGGGTACATGTTCCCCAGGTTGGGAACCACTGCCCTAAACCATCGATGTATTGTATAAATGTTTGAAAAGATTCCTTCTGTTCATTTGTTAATTTGACAAAACATTTATGGTGGACTTAACGTCCTGCTTCTTCTAGGTACAGGTGCATAGCAACATTACAGTGGTACATATTAAAGTCAGATTCAATTTTCTATGTACCTCAAATAGAGTTTCGGACTAAGAAACAAATAACTTGTACTGTAGTTACATCCGCATAAATGCCTAATTTAAATGAAGGCTGCACCGCTATACTGCATCATCCTGAAGACACAAGCTCGTTACTGATTAACACTTTTTATACCCTTCAGAGAAAATGGATCTGCATATTGTGTAGCCTCTCGTAAAGTAATGTGTTTTCTGTGAGTGACATGTTTATTTCACACAGCGGCATCTGGGACTAGTGATAACTATACGTGAATACTGCTCATCGGTATCCTAAACCTGGAACGGCAGCCTCCTATTCAAACCCAGCAGCACATTAGTATTGATTATCTAATGTCAAGGTAAACATCTGGTTAATTTAATTTGGCTTCAGCTATCTGTCATACTAATTAGGTGCCCATTCTCTTAAGGCATCATGAGCCTTCAGCAGGATTAACGCAGAGTCAATGACTTATAAAAGCAGATTTGTAAATCCTAATACTCAGATTATTACTGTCCTTTTGCGCTTTTCAACAGAAGGTCAATGAGACGTGCCGATGAAATGAGCAACTCGCTGTCAAGCAGCGCAGAGGAGTTTTTCTTTTGAAGAACGGCGCAAGTTGGCCATGTGAAAATGCGCCTTTAAGTGATCAAGGGTCTAAAGCAGGCATGTCCAAACTATGGCCCTCCAGCTGTTGTGAAACTACAAGTCCCATCATGCATTGCCACGGTTTTGCTATTAGGGAGTGCTAAAAATATTGCAAGGCATGCTGGGATGTGTAGTTTCACAACAGCTGGAGGGCCACACTTTGGACATGCCTGGTCTAAAGTATGGTATTACCACACAATCACTGAGGTATTACAGCTGCCACACAATATTGTGCCTTTCTACGAATGCAGAAGCAGGCAAGAGCCCTGTGATAGGTCAGCTGGAAGTGTGGGGGCAGCGGGTGGAAGAGGAGCAGCAGTTGGTCCAGCAGGAAAGTGTGAGGAGAACGGCTGTGGTGCAGTACTGGGAAGCTGGGTACATAGTCATACCTACAGATTTATCTGTCCAATCTATCTGGTTGGTACAAAAACCTGGAAATGTATGGAAGCAAATGACAATCCAAAATGTGCAGCCAAATGCAGGAAAATGGGCATTATGGTTTGTTATATACAATACAGTAGTATGTAATGGGCATCATGATGTGTGGCACAATGTGCAATGGGCATAACATGTGTGGTCTAATGTGTAATACCACACCCCTTTTTGTGATGCGACGCCTCCTTTCTATTAGGCCATGCCCTATTTTTGACGCGCAAGGGTCCAATCTACTGGAGTATTTGGATCTGGGACCATCAATTACCATATTTCCTGATTTGCCTATCCTGCTAAGGTGTGGTACAGAATGAGTATCTCGGATGAGAAGCTCGCCAAGTCACACACTACACCCTCACCACCCTGAGGTTCCACACTGTTGGAACAAGCATTGAATGGTGGCCAGTGGCATGAGGGCGTGTACACTGCCTACACTAAAAGCCTCAATGTCTAGCTAAATATGTAAAAGTAGAAACATTTCCAACTAGGGTCCATTTTTATATGGAGTTGTTGAGCATACCTCCCAACATTTAGATGACTGGGACCTTGCTCCTAAAAAGTCATGGGGGAGTCATGGGCAACACAACGGTGGAGGAGAAGAATCCACATTCAATGGGGCAGGGCTGAGAACCACAACCCCTGCTTTCATCAATTGGGGGCAGGCCTTAAGCCACTGGACATCCACTGCCGCCCCCCTGCCCCCCCCCCCCCCCACATTAAATAGTGCGTAGGGCACTATTCAGGAATCACCATTTGCTCTGCCATGCAGAGCAGTGGTGATCACCGGCTACCCCAACTGCACCCACCCCCACTCATGGGGCACTGTGACCTGCAGGGGTGCCGGACAGGGTCCCGACAGGCATTCACCCGACGTTGGGATCCCGACTGTCAAAACACCGATAGCCGGGTTCCGGACGGCCGTTGGCTATTTTCCCTCTTGGGGGTCCACGACCCCCATAGAGGGAGAATAGAATAGGTGGCTCGCATAGCGAGTCACTGTGCCTGCTGCGTGGCAAGTGCAGCGAGCCCGCAAGGGGCTTAGTTGCGCTCTCCATGCTGTCTGGGTCCGGCCAGTCGGGATCCCAACGTTGGGATAATGACTGTCAGGATCCCGACTGTCGAACCCCTATACCATACCCAACCTGCGGGAGAGACAGCAATCCAATTAGTATCCAATTAGCGGGACTGTCCCACTGTAATCGGGACAGTTGGGAGGTATGTGTTAAGCTGTAGCCCCATCAACACCATTGTTAATTTGGCTGTGTGTGTGTGTGTGTGTGTGTGTGTGTGTGTATTTGTCCTGTGTAATGAGCATCAAGAGCCACATTATATTGTTTGTTTGCTATATTGTTTGTTTCAAATAAGCATCGGCATCTCTTTTTAACACACTATTTAACTACCGTGGTGCAGCCAGACTTAAAAGGTTATGCCTTTGCTTAATCACAGCCGTATAATTTAAATAGACTTCCAGAGTAGGAAACTCCAAGTTGTGGACTATTGCCCCTGACTCCTTGAAGCCATTATACAAAGCACAAAAGGTAATGAAGGCTGACCCCCGAGGATATTGCAAATGAAGTCTTTTATAGCTTAAATATTGCAACTGTTGTCAAGACAGCGATAGATTCTGTTGTTTTGATAATAGTCACTGGGGCAAATAAAACACTCAGAATAGAGAACATAAAAAGTAGTGATTATTTGTGTTCCTTCTCCAAGTTATTTGCAGTAAGTATTCTTGCAGCAAGGGAACTGACTTCCAGATATTCCCTGTTAACTCAAAATGTCAGTCCTTGAAATGAGCACTTTACACTGAATAGATACTTCTACTTTTCATGATGAAATATGGCCATTTTACTACTGTATGTTCAATGTAATTGTTTACAGCTGCAGTTTTGGATCACGGAGATGTTATTCGTCAAAAGAGAAGCCAACTGGGAAAAAAATGATACTAGTTTATCACAGAGTGGGGGATATATAACGATCATTAGTTGTGCTGGAGCGCTGACATAAAGCAGAGGACACTCCCCAAACAAAGCGTGGAGGAAATGTTTTACAGTATGTCGTTGAATAACATGAATTTACTGGTTTATTTGCTTCTAGTGCTTGTGCAGTTAGTTTTATCTTGTAGCATACATTAACACTGTGGATGGGTTGTGATACATTTAAAGCTATTTTTATCAATGATCACGTGAAGGATCAGAGCTTGCTCACTCCGAATACACTTACTGGAGATCTCAGGGTATTTTTTGTGTGCCAACTACCATTGGCTGCCCCTTCTTCTCTCCTGAAAACCACACCACCATGATTTCACCTGCCAGTATGAGTGATCTGGGAGGGCAGGCAGTTATGTGATCGTGTGTGCTGCTGTGACCACTGGTGCTGTAAAGTGAGATGCCAGCTTCACAGCATCACTTTACCGCACTGTGGGACACAGCCATAGGCATGCACAGCACATTTTATTAGGTGGTGCACTGTCAAAGGGGTGTGTCTAGCACCACCTATTGGGCTTGTCTAACACCGCCCATTGGGTGTGTCTAACACAGCCAATCAGGTCTGTCTACCATCCTCTATTGGCACTCACTACAATAAAAAAAAGTCTCTCAGCCACACCATAATCTCCTGCCTATTTCAGTTTTAATCTTCAAATTACACTTCTCTGTGTAACAGTACATGCAAATAAATTCAAAAACATATATGGATGACTCAGGCTTGTTTAATATATCCATTAATGATATTGGAAGTGACATAGTGAGTAAAATTGCAATATTTGCAGATGACACAAAATTGAGTAAGGAAATTAACTCAGGAGAGGATGTGGTAACACTACAAAGTGACTTAAATAAACTGAAAAGGTGGGCGGAAAGGTGGAAAATGCAGTTTAACGTTAAAAAATGTTAAGAAATTCATTACGGGAACAAAAATGAACAAGCTACTTATAGGCTAAATGGAGCTATTCTAGGAAATTCTGCTGTAGAGAAGGACTTGGGGTTCATCATAGATGAAAATTGGGTAATAGTGCACACTGCTCAAGTGCAGCAGCAAAAGTAAACCGGACACTGGCATGGATTCAAGGGATGCCAATGTGATAGTGCCTCTTTACAAGGCATTAGTGAGACCACACTTGGAATATTGTGTTCAGTTCTGGGCACCGCACCTTAAAAAGGATATCAATTAATTGGAACAGGTAGATAGAAGGGCGACTGAGCTAGTGAAAGGTCTTGAATAACTAGAATACAAAGATAGGTTAGCAAAGCTGAATATGTTTTCATTGGAGAAACGGAGGTTGAGAGGTGATATGATTAAGATGTTCAAATTAAGATGTTCATTATATCTTCGATAATTCGCTATCATCAGGAAAGGTACCAAAAGACTGGAGAATAGCAGAGGTAGTGCCATTATTCAAAAAAGGAAAAAAGGAGGATCCCGCTAATTACAGACCTGTTAGTTTAACATCAATAGTGGGTAAACTATTTGAAGGATTTTTAAGAGATGGGATCCAGGAATATTTAGACCTTCATATTTTACTCTTTAACCCCTTCCCGACATTTGACGTACATTTACGTCATGGTCGGGAAGTACTTCCCGACACATGGCATAAATGTACGTCATGGATTTAAACTGTCACCGCGTCTATAGACGCGGTGACAGTTTGGAAATGTCTGCTGTCCCTGACAGCAGACATCCCCCCTCGCTGCCCAGGGGGGGCAGGGATGCCCCCCCCGGTCGGCGATCGCTGTGATTGGCTGTTCAAATGTGAACAGTCAATCACAGCGTTTCCTGTGTTACCGGCGGCTAAGCCGCTCGGTAACATGGTGATCGGTGCTGTTAAGTACAGCACCGATCACCAGCCCCCCCTCCCACCCACCCGGCAGGTCACCCGGCAGCTCACCAAGCTCACCCGGCAGTCCCTCCTTCCGGTCCGGCAGCCGCAGCGCACGCAGCGCTCCCTCCCTCCCACCCCCCGTCAGCTGCAGCATTTGATCAAATAAATAAATAAATAAAATCATCAAATGTACTGAAATATATATATATATATATATATGTGTGTATATATATATATATATATGTGTGTATATATATATATGTGTGTATATATATACACATATATATGTATATATATATATATATATACACATATATATATATATATACATATATACACATATACTTCCCTTCTGAGTCCTGCCATGCACCCAAATGGTATTTTTTGGTCACATGTGAGGCATTGCCGTACTCAGGAGAAATTGGGGCACAGATTTTGGGGTGCTTTGTCTTCTTCATTCCTTGTGAAAATGAAACATTTTGAGCCAGAACTGCATTTTTGTGTAAAACATTTTATTTTTCATTTTCACTGCCCAGTTGTACCACAATTGGTGAAACCCCTGGGGGTTTGAAATGTACACTATACCCCTAGATGAATTCCCTGAGGGGTGTAGTTTGCAAAATGGGGTCACTTGTGGGGGGGTTCCTAAATTTTAGCATCTTATGGTGCCTAGAAACCTACATGGTGCCTAAAAAATAATCTCATAAAAAGGAGGCTCCAAAATCAAGTAGGTGCTCCTTCTATTATGAAGCCTGTGGTTTGGTCAACGTGCACACTAGGGCCACATATAGGATATTTATGAAAACAAAAGAATTGGGGGAATCAATTTTTAGTCACATTTCTCTAGTAAAATGTACTGTGTTCCTTAGAAAAATGTATTAAAATTGCAAATCTGCAAAAAAAATGAAATTTTGAAATTTCACCTACACTTTGTTTTAATTCCTGTGAAACACCTAAAGGGTAAACAAACTTCCAAAATGCTGTTTTGAATACTGTGAGGGGTGCAGTTTTTGAAATGGCATCATTTATGGGGGTGTCTCACATACAAGTCCCTCAAAGTCACATCAGAACTGAACTGGTCCCTAAAAAAATCAGTGTTTGAAATTTTCTTGAAAATTTGAGAATTTGCTATTCATATTGTAAGCCTCCTAGTGTCCAAAAAAATTAAAAGGAAGTTGAAATAATGATGGAAACATAAAGTAGACATATGGTCTATGTTAGTTATTAACTATTTTGAGTGGTATGATTATTTGTCTCACAAGCAGAAAATTTAACATTTAGCAAATTGCTAAATTTTCCATTTTTTTACGACATTTTGGTATTTTTCACAAAAAAACACAGACTGTATCGACCCAAATTTACCACTAATTTGAAGTACAATGTGTCACGAAAAAACAATCTCAAAATCACTGGGATAAGTAAAAGCAAAAAAAAGTTATCCCCACTTAAGTGATACATGTCAGATTTGAAAAAAAGGGCTCTGTCAGGAAGGCAAAAACTGGCTCTGTCAGGAAGGGGTTAATAACCAGCATGGGTTCATGAAAAATCGTTCATGCCAAACTAATCTACTTGGTTTCTATGAAGAGGTTAGCAAAAACTTTGATAATGGAAATGCTGTAGATGTGATTTTCCTAGATTTTGCTAAAGCCTTTGACACCGTACCACACAAGGGGTTGATAAATAAAATGGAGGACCTGGGATTAGGGGCAAACATCTGCAGATGGGTAGGGAACTGGCTGTGTAATAGAGAACAAAGAGTGGTCGTGAACAGTGCCGTTTCAAATATGATACCAGTACTAAGTGAAGTGCCACAGGGTTCGGTTCTAGGGCCCATTTTATTTAAAAAATGTTATTAACGATATTGGGATGGGGTTACTAAGCAATGTATACAACTTTGCGGACGATACCAAACCGAGCAGAGTTATTAAATCATCAGAAGATGTCACCACGCTTCAAAATGATCTTGACAATCTAGAAGAGTGGTCAAAAAAGTGGAAGATGAGGTTCAATGTGGACAAATGCAAGGTCATGCACCTTGGGAGACATAACCAGTGTGCTAGTTATAACCTAAGGATGAATTGGGTAATTCAGTACTCGAAAAGGATCTAGGAGTCCAAATAGACAACAAACTAGGGTGTAGTGCTCAATGTAATATAGCAACATAAAAGACCAACAAAACTCTAGCATGTATTAAAAGGGGCATGGAAACTAGGGATTCAAAAGTAATTATGCCTCTGTACAAATCATTGGTAAGACCGCACCTCGAACACGGAGTAAAATTCTGGGCCCCACACTATAAAAAGGACATCATAGAATTAGAAAAAATCCAAAGAAGTGCAACTAAGCTTATTAGGGGAATGGAGAATTTAAGCTACGAGGAGAGATTAAGCAAGATGGGACTATGGGCGAGATGTATCAAATGGAAAATGCGGTAAAACCCTGGTTTTACCGCATTTTCCAATGTATCAAAAATGATACCGCACTGAAGGGTATCACCACCCTATAGAAGCCTATGGGCTTCTTTTCGCCGCCCGCCGATGCAAACCTGCCGCCTCGCCGACCCCCCCTCTGGCTTACCTTCCTGAAGGGTCCTCCTGGACACTGGACGGTAAACCCCTCCTCCCCCTAGTGAAGCAGCCGGACATCCTTCCGGCTGCAGGGGGGAGGAGGAGGCGCCGGGGACAGCATGCTTAGCTGTCCCGGCGTTAGGGGAGAGCGTGGCGGCATAGTACATATGCGGCGGCATCGCGGCGGTGGGGCCGCAAAGGGCGGCGATGTATTTTAATACATCCCGCCCTATTTAACATATAAACATAGAAACATAGAATTTGACGGCAGATAAGAACCACTTGGCCCATCTATTCTGACCCTTTTTTCTAGTCTGCCCCTTTTTACACTAGAGAAGAGACATTTAAGGGGGGACATGCTCAACAGGTACAAATATATCAGGGGCCAATATAAGGAACTGTCAAACACACTTTTTTCTGCTAGACAGGAATCTAGGATGAGAGGGCACGAGTTTAGATTAGAAGAATAAAGATTTTGTTCATCTAGAAAAAAAAATTCTTTACAGTCAGAACAGTCAAACTTTGGAACTCTCTTCCTGAAGTGGTGTCGGCAGACAATATAAATACGTTTAAAATAAGGTTGGATAAACATTTATTGGTTAAAAACATCCAGGGGTATGAATAAGTAACATAATCTGTCTTTAAAATATCAGAACATACTATACAACAAGGGATTAGCTTCTATAAACATAGGTTGAACTAGATGGACACAAGTCTTTTTTCAGCCTCACCTACTATGTAACTATTCTAGTTCACTCTTTCTGACAAAATCCTTCTTAGATGGACAAAACCATGTGCACTGCAGGTGGGGCAGATGTTACTTGTGCAGAGAGAATTAGATTTGGGTGGGATTTTACTTCAAAGTGAGATCTATATTGCAGTGTAAAAATAAAGCAGCCAGTATTTACCCTAACAGAAACAAAATAACTCACCCAAATCTAATTCTCTCTGCACACTCCCTGCAGTGCACATGGTTTTGTCCAGCTAAGAAGGATTTTATCAGAAAGAATGAAGTAGAATAAGGTCCTATGTAACTATGTAAATACAGGATTGGGAATCATATGGAACTGGAAGATGATTTGTTCACTAACAGGCCTATACTTAGGACACGTGGGCATGTACTGAAGCTCGAGGAAAATAAATTCCATACTGAATTAAGAGCATTCTTCACCATTCTGGAACTCAATGCCGGTGGGGGTGGTTACAGCAACTACTGTTAATGAATTTAAATCAAAACTGGATGCATTTTTGGCCACTAAGGGAATCCTATAGATATGACTTATTCAAGTCAGTAGTAACAAGTCAGATAGGTTGAACTCGATGGACTAACATCTTTTTTCAGCCTAAATTACTATGTTACTATAGGAGTTATTTTGGTTCACTCTTTCTGGCAAATTCCTTCTTAGATAGACAAAACCATGTGCACTGCAGGGGGGGGAATGTAAAATGTGCAGAGAGAATTAGATTTGGGTGAGTTATTTTGTTTCTGTGCAGAGAAAATACTGGCTGCTTTATTTTTACACTGCAATATAGATCTCACTTTGAAGTAAAACCCCACCCAAATCTAACTCTCTCTGCACAAGTAACAGCTGCCCCACCTGAAGTGCACATGGTTTTGTCCATCTAAGAAGGAATTTGTCAAAAAGAGCGAACCAGAATAACCCCCAATGTTACTAAGATATGACAATGGTCTAATACAGTGATGGCTAACCTTGACACTCCATATGTTGTTGAACTACACATCCCAGCATGCCCTGCTACAGTTTTGTTATTTGGCCATGCTAAAACTGATGCAGGGCACGCTGGGATGTGTAGTTCAAAAACAGCTGGAGTGTCAAGGTTAGCCATCACTGGTCTATTACAATTAAAAATGCAAAACACACATACTTGATTGATGGCGCTTCTTTTAATGTAATACATTTCTAAGTGCTACAGAGGCTGATAGCGTCTTGGGCTTATGCGTCTCCATGGAGACGCATCGGGGGGACCCCTTTATTGGGGGGTCCCCACTTCTCCAGGTACCCCGTCCAAGGCTGACCAGCCACGGTGCTCATGTTTCGGCCGGGGACCTTATATAAAGAGTGTCCCCTGGCTGTGGCATGACACCGCAGGCTGTTGGAGCGCGGTGCTGGTTTCAAAATATGGGGGACCCCCAGATTTTTTGTCCCCCGTATTTTTGGAACCAGGAGTGGTCCAAGAGTCCAGGGCTGGTTTCAAAATATGGGGGACCCCTATGTTTTATGTCCCCCATATTTTTGGAACCAGGTCCGGCTCAATGAGCCCGGGGCTGGTTATGCTCAGGAGGGGGGACCTCACGCCGTTTAAAAATAAATAAATAAATAAACTTTCACACATTTTTATACACGGGGCCATGCACAGATCTCTTTTTTTAGACACATTTTCCCGAATTCGCATCGCATTAAATATGCAAATTGTATACTTTTCAATGGGAAAACATCTGGATGCGAGTTCCGGCAATGTTCGATTTCTCAGCAAAATCTGTGTTTTTTACCATTTTACGCATCTCATTAAATTTGCGAATTCAGAAAAAGTGCGATTTCTTCCGTTTTTGGTGAAAAAAATCGCAAAAATCACATTTTCTCATCCTAGTAAATGTCACCCCATATTTCACAAAATAACAGTCCTCACAGGTTAAGGAGGCGTAGCCCCTTACGATGGTGTGAAAAGCGCCCGTAGGGCGCAATGAATCACCTAGTTGTGCCTATACTTTCCTTTGGAAAGAGCAGCAGAAGAATTTATTAATGTAAAATTGAAAACTGCAATATTTCAATTTAAAATGAAAACAATTTTCTCCAGAAGAGTTTCACCACATCAGGAAAAGGGGTACAATAAGACATTTTAGTGGACATCAGCAAGGTTCCAGATGGTCAACCTTTCTATCTTGATCAAGTAAGTTTCTTTAATCAGGATCTTCTATACAGTATAGTGAATTGTATTTTTAAATTAACGTAATGTCTGCAATAGACGTGGAGTGGGTTAAACATCCAAGGCTGTTGTGTGACCTTGGGAAGCATGTGACTCGGTCATCCAATAAGGACTCAGGGAAGGACTCAGGGAAGGGCAATGTTAGCTGCGATATCAGGGCAGGAAAGGGAGGAGTCTTCCTCTCTTTTCTGAAGGTTTTCCCGTCCTCCCTTGTGTTATTATGGTTGGGTGGGTGTTAATCGCGTTGGCTGATAGGCGGGAAAGAACGGCATGTTAATAGAATATTGAAATGATGATGCTACGTATATGTTTGCTTTTCGGTGCACTCGCCTCTCATTGGCTTAGGCCTTTGCTGGATCACCCACTCGGGGACAGCGACCCCACCCGGATGGGTGGGTATTCAATTTTAGTAGGTCGAGCGGATACCGCTTGTTAGGGTAGGCTTGTTTACGTATGCAGATTGTGTGGGTGGAGCTTAATTAGCCATTCTTTCTGGGCCACCATTAATTAATTAATTATTAATAAATTAATCTAGCTTAAAAGTACTAAAATAAATCAGCTAACAATTTCTGCCAAACCTTAGTCTCCGAGTCTTTATTTCAGGTTTAGTTGGTAAGTTTACGAAATGTGATACATATATACATGCTAGAGGTCACACACATCAGATGCTAGGATGTTTAAAGAAAGACCTTGAAAAAAAAAAACAATCATTAATATAGAGAGATAAATCATTTATTTCATATAACATAACTAGTGAATACAACTGAAAAAAATGGGGACGAAATCTCGAATCCTAACAACACATAAATACACCTCCGGTTCTGCTTGTTTGTTCGTTTGTTTGAACTTTCTATTGTTGATATTGTTTTTTTATGTGTTTGTCCGCAGGTGACTGAATGGAGGAACAAAGTACATTACAGCTGTGTGATGTAAAATACAAAAGAATCTGGTGGCCAAGAAGAGATAAAAACTATTTTACTGAGGATTTTAGTAACTACAAATAAAAAAAAAAATATTTTAAAACTAACCAAAATCTCTTTTAGCATTATGCTTCTGCAATAGGTATCCCCAGATACTTCTCCATATCAATGTGTACATGCCATAACCTAAAAATAAAAAGCAGATACATCAAATGACCTTATACAGTTGCCATCACAATGATAATTACAGGATGCTATGAGTTATGTTTATTGGCTGCACAGTTATTCCATCTAGGTGTAACACAGCTGCCGCCTTACAGCATTGTGGCATCTATTCAATAGACCAGCAGGTCAGTGTACCCTCAGGGCAGCCCACTTTATAGTGTTGTATATTATTATGTTTCTCGCTGCCGTAATATGCCATGACATATAGAGCATTTGTCAGACTGGCATTCTGTCAGCCCCGATACTGAGCTTTATGCAGAACTGGCATCTCAGACAGTGACGTATCCCCCTAGGAAGAGAAATATTTTTGCTACACTTTTTCATTTTAGGCTTGTCTTATATTACTAGTATACAGCAACTGCCATTCCAAACTTACTCACTGGCAGTTACCAAATTTGAATTTTGAATTCTGCTGCAACCCCGCCTCTGGAGCCACCACTGCCCGTCACTAGTTAGTGCTGCAGGAGTCCTCCCTCTGTCCCAACCAACATTCTCTCATGCCCACATTCTATCTATCCTCCCAAAATTCTCTCACTCTCTATCTGTCACCGTCACTGTTTTCTCTCTATCTTTCTCCGGTTCTCTCTCTGTCTCTTTCCCCCAATCTCACTTCCACTTCGCCGCTAAGGTTATAGTATATCAGCGGCGGCTCTTACCTCTCCGAAAAAGGGGGACTGCCGTGATGCACCCCCCTCCACTGCCACCGCTGCATACCTGGTTCCCTCCAGCTACTGCCAGTTAGCCAAGGTCGCCGGTCCCCATCACGCGGTGGGCTCATTCACAATAGCTTCTTCGGTACTGCGCATGCATTGGTCCCCGGCCTCTATGGGTTGCTTTTGCAGCAGCCCACGGATCCCGGGTCTGGCGCATGCACAGTATGGGGCACCTGATTTTATGGACTGCCTCTCAGCAGACCATGTAGAGGCGTCCCGGAGGCAGGGAACACCTCCCAATGGGACTGCCTTGGGTGACTGGCAGGTCGAACTTCCAATACGAAGTCACTATCAGTCACAGTGAAGCCAGAGCAGTCCCACAGACTGTGTCTGGCTTCTCTAGACAGAGAACAGTGGCTGATTTTACCTTTACCCTTGTATCCAGAATCTAATGGATTGCTCTTGGTACCATGACTATGATTGGATGCTAGACATCTAGAGCACTATTAACATTGTGGGTCATATAGCAATAACCGTATGTATAGCCAATGGGGAAAACCACATGCACACTTGAGGATTTATCCGAAAAATGGATCCCCAGCTGCAGGGCTTAAAGTATCTGTATCTCCTATTACTTAAGCACATTTTCCAGACACCCATATGCTTCATTTTTTTATTTTCAAATAATGATGCATTATCCATCTTGGTCTTCTTGCTAGGGGCCACCAGGTCCTATGAGTGAAACCGGAAGTGCGTCACCCGGAAGTATCTCCGGTGGAACGCACGAGTGAGCCGCACACTAGCCGAGGACATCGGCAGTATGCTTCAGGCTCTTATCTTATGGAGTCAACGGGGGTACATATAAGCGGGCAGTTAGCAGATTTGTAATCAATCTGCTTCAAGCATGTCATTACGATTGCACTTGTTTAAAAGGGGATAACCACGTAAGTTGGACATATCAGAATGGCGGCTATTTGGACCGCAGGTGGAACGCACGACGTTCTGGCGCCACCTAGGGGATATAAACATCGTATCTGATTTGTTGCTATGGGCAAGATTCCATCTTTATTAGAACTCCTATCTTAGTACTTTTACCCCTCTCTTCCTGTGTTTATATTCACAAATCTACAAAGTGCCACTTTCTCTCTGTGTGTCTATATTTTCTCTCTTTAAATCTCTGAATGAAATTGTCTTTTTTTTTGTGTGTCTCATTGCAATAAACCCTAAAACCAATAACAATGCAGATCTGACCTTTGTGTAGATCATTTTCCCAGGCTGGTGTCAGACATAGTATCATCATAAATTATCGTCAGGGACCAATGAGCGAAACTCTGTGGGGAGGGGACCTGTGCACTTCTGTCGCCAAGTCCGCAGCAACTGGGAAACATGCCTCATTAGTGACGATCAGAACATTGCGGCATATGTGTACTACAGATGGAACGCCGGCCATCTAGTGGGATTCTGGCAGGCAGATCGCCAACCGACCAGCCCACGGAAGGGGATGCATGTGCAACCCCTTCCAATGGAGTTCCCCGCCGGTCCCCACTCCTTCGTCGCCGGTCCCCACTGAGCGCCCCCCACTGCCCCGCACCCCTAACCCTGCCATTTTCCCTGAAGCAGAGATGGACAGGGTGAGCATCCCCCACTGCCTGGAAACTGGGTTCTGTGAACGTCCCAGTCAGATGGAGTGCCATCTTGCCAGCGGGGGGCATTCTGGTGACCCCCGGTGCTGGCTGAGAGGCACTCCATCTGTATGTACCATTATATACTTATTCTGAGGCAATGTATAAATAATGAATACTTCTTTATACAAGCATCTATAAATAAAAAATTTTATCAGCTTTGTTTTTGAGGAGATTTCAAAATATATAGGAGAAAATCTTCACGTATTTTGGTAGCTATTTGTTTAAACCTTTTTACCTACTTTCGACTGAAAAAGTCATTTGTGACACACAAGAAACGAAAGAAGAAACAAATAAAATACAAACAAGCCAAAATCCAAAAATGATAGGCATATGAATATCCTTACAAAGAAATAAGGATTAAAAAGGGTTGAGTTTACCTGAAGGGTAAAAAAGGGGCAGACTAGATGGGCCAAATGGTTCTTATCTGCCGTCAAATTCTATGTTTCTATGTAACTGACTTCCATTGTCTCCGACTTCCAGCTGAGCGGAGACAGATATTGCAACTAGTATAAAGTAAAGAAAGATAGATATATAGATCTGAAATATATTTGAAAAAAACTTCAGCACTTGGGAATTAATATTTATATTTCTGAAGAATAAACATAAAAGTAAAAAATAATACCCAAAAAGCATATGGGACTGTCAACAAGTCAAATTTACTACAAAGGAGATCACACCCAAAAAAGTCTCACTCCAAAAATTGGCATGGGCTTGGGTTTTTAGGAAATTAGTGTAGACACTTCCTTACAGAATACAGAATAAAAAATAAAAAAAACATTTAATTTAATTTAAAACGATAAATAGCATGTCTTCCATTGTTTAAATATGAAAATATTTTCCCATTTGCTGAAAATAGTTTTACAAATTTCCAGCAATAAGTCATTTTGACTTAAGAAGAAGAGTCAGATTGTTGTGTAAATTCTGCCTTTCAAACATGAGACATTTTTTGAAATACTGATTTTTAGAACCATTCAGATCTAAGTTTTACCCATGGCATTAATTCCCAAGAACAATGGTAGCGCTTGGTTTTGTTTAGAGAGTAAATGAATAACATTAACATCACTGATGTTTTTTCTACAGTATATAAAGCCAAAAGCTTATAGGTAAGATATGTCAATGTCCGATACACACTTCAGCTCATAACTTATCTTTAGTCATTTCTGAATGGGGAATGGAATTGAACTTTAAAACCTTAGTAAAATAAAATACAGCTGCACTGAACAGATCCCAGGGCTTTGACTACAGAAGGAAGAGGAGATTATCATGTACTGTATGTGGTATATAGCTATTTTAAGGGCCGAAACAATATTCAAAAGAATGTAATCCAATTGATTGCATAATACAGTATGTATTTTGTATATGACAATGAAAATCAAATTCAGTCCAGGTTCAGTCCAGAAAACGTGTGACAAATGCATTCTAAATTACTTATATTATTATTCTAGATTCCAATGTCGCAGTGTAAATAACATCAGTTTCTGAAAAAAATTAAACATACTATAGATAGAAAGGTCTGTGTGTATATGTATGTATGGATGTGTATATATATATATATATATATATACATACACACACACACACACACACACACATTGGGCCTTATTCTGGTTGACTCGCAAGGGGGCGTGAATTCGTAACCTTGCTAGTCATCCAGAACCTGCTCTGCTAATGGTGGTACCCCCACCACCCCTTCGCACGCCGGGTTCGTTCGTCCACTGTGCACATGGATGTTTTACATAAACATCCATTCCCATGCCAGTGGGAACCTCCCCCATCTTTCGATGGTCAATGACCATTAAATGATGGTGAAGGAACACGCATATGTAAGGGTGGCCCAGACCACTCGTACTTATGTGTGTAGATTTCCAGGGAATTGGGCAGGCAGCTGACATCAGGTTATGTCAGCTGTCCGCCCCCCACACGTTAGTTATGAACGCATTAGTATGTGTACGTCCAGCGCTTTCATGGGAACGCCCATGAAACGCATATGCTAATGGGCCTGCCAGCACCCCCCGCTCGAAAGGGAGCGTGCACTCGGTGAACAAATTTAGCGCCAAGTTTGCACATGCGCAGAAATACTGCTACGTATGTGCATGCCCAAAACATTGGTCCACCTTGCAAATTCGCGTAGAGCGAGTCAACCAGAATAAGGACCCTTGCACATACACACACACATATGTGTGTGCCTGCCAGTGGGGACTGTTTCAAATATTATACAAATGATAAAGAAAGAAATGTAACATTTCTAAGATATATTTTTATTATTTTGGTTATTTATGATGTGTAATGGAGCACTTCTATTTAAATTCTAAATGTTCCTGTTGCCAAACATTTCTCGGCTCTGTCCCCACCTTCTACTGCATTTGTTTGTTTTCATTATTTGCCTTCTGAAAATTTGGGAAAGCAATGGTCCATGATTGCAGCAACTCTAATCCTTTTGTATTGCTTTTTAATTAGGAAAACGCATAATTGGTCTAGGAGCCAATGCCAATTCAATTCCTGGTTTTGTAAGGCAGGCAGGATCTTCTCCAATTTAATCATTCCTTACTTTGAGATTTCAATACGACAAACTTGTGAAGACCAAGAATAATTTGCATACTGTAGGTTTAGCATGTTTAATTAGCATACGTTCCTTGCTCAAGGACCTCATTGAGCTCTACCTTTAACTTTTATTGTTATGTTTATGGTTAATTCAATTACATATGCCTTAGTAGAAATTTCAAGCAATTATTTATGGCACTGGTTCTTTTATTTAACTATTTGATATGTTGTAGAACTACAAGTACCAGTGGCATGCTGGGACTTGTGGTTCTCCAAGCTACTGCATGCGGTTTAGGCTTGCTGGGATTTGTAGTTCCACAACACAAAAATGTTCATTATATTTTTTACTCTATACCATCATTGCCAGGGCAGGAATTATCCTTGAGGGAGGAACCCTCTATTGGGGGCCCCATTTTCCAAGGGTCATTGCCTGGGATGAACAGTCAGTGTGTTTAATGCTTTGGCCTGGGGGAACTAGTGTTAATAGTTTCCCCTGGCCGTGGCATTACCCTGCTGGCTGTTTGGACCCAGTGCTGGTTACCAAAATACAGGGGACCCCTAGTCCCGTAGTCATTTTGTCCCCCCGTATTTTGGAAACCAGGGCCAGCCCCTGAGCCTGGTGCTGTATTTACAAAATAAAAGGGAACCCCATTATTTTTGGCCCTTGAATTATGAAAAACCAGGACCAGCTCTTGGAGCCCGGGGCTGGTAATTGCATGTCGGTGGACTGAACATCAGATTTTTTTAATTATTTATTTATTTGATCTATTTTTACACTTAGAAGCCTGCACAGATCTGACTGATCCAAATACGGCTGGAAAATAAAGAGTATTTTCCAGACGTATTTTTGCATCAAATAGTACATTTGGAATCACAGTTCGATTGAATGGTGATTCCTATTCATATTCTTTCGATGGCGTGTATGCCTTTGTAAATTCGGAAATACGGATTTACGGCCAGTAACGGCTACAAATCGCTATGAATACTCCTATAGTAGCCATTAAGCTGTTAGTAAATTTCCACCATAAAGTATATTCAATCCATTGGCATACTCACTATTGTTTTTTAATGTTTGGATGGGTTCCCTATCCAGTGCTGTTTGTTTGGAGACTTATTTATATGTCTGTTTACTTGCTACATTTGTGGCTTTGGGCAACTGTTGCCATGTTATCGTGTTTATATTTAAAAAAAAAACATTTGTTAAAAACAGTTCAAAGCTGTTAAACCTCAGATGGTAAAAAACTGAAGGTCAAGTGGGCTCTTTGGTAGCAATTAATGTTTTTCCAGCAAAACTAGAACCAGCGAAGGGGATAGAAGTGTTAAACGCCTTGAAAATGTTACATTTGTATCTGCACAAATATTATTTATCAAATAAATGTCCTCTAATTTTTTTTTTTCTCCTTTTGATCCAATTTTATACTAAATATTTTCTATTCACCAGCTTCGGCTCAGTAAGATAATCATCTCTTGCAGATACCCAAGTAGCGCTTCTCAATAAGCTCACATTTGGTATGTGCATATTTAATTACTCATTAAACATTTTAAGACTAAGGGTTTACACTGTAGATTTTCGCTGTTTAAAAGGAAATGCACATTGTATTTTTTGGAAAATGAAGCAAAGATGATTGCTGTACATAAACGATTGTTTGAAATGCTAATAGCAACATATAATAAAGACGGGAAGCATTCGTTTTATCAGAGGCAAGTGACATACTGCGCCGGTTAATTTGTACCCATGTCTACTCATTCAAAGCTTTCCAAGCCTTAAGAAATGTGTTCCTGTATCTATGACCATGAATAAGTCCATGCCCATGAGCTAGGAAGATCTAGAACATCCGAATATTTGTGACAGGACAATGTCAGACTCCCGCTCAGAGGAAGAACTGATTAAAGCTTCAAATTTTTGAGACGATTAATGACATACAGTCAGCCAGATGGCAAATATTCTTACGTTGTCTAATGACTAATTAAAACATAATTATTACATCTACCGTATTGCGGCAACATAATTCTTATCAAGAATGAGTCTTTGACCCTTCTGCAGAATACTCAGGGAACCTTGAAATTCCAATAAGAATGCTGAATTTGAAAACATATTTAAAAAAGACTGTCCGGACGCTGATTGGCTGAACAAAAGGTTTTCAAATTCATCAGTGCTTCCCACCCCTGCCGCCCGGCAAATAGCTCTTCAAGCTCCCAGTTGCCCGGATATCAGCTGCCTGGACACCGCTGCCCAGACCCGCTGCCTAGACACTGTTGCCCAGACCCAACTGCCCACCACCCGCCGCCACAGCTGTAAGGGAGCATCAGCAAGCTGGGAAGTCAGGAAAGTACCTTTCACACCGGCCTGTATCCCGGCTGGTCCCAGGAGCAACCCTACTAGCTAGCAGGGTTGAAATCCTGGCAAATTTTCCTTGAAATTTGGCCGGTAACCTTTCTCACCAGCACCAGTCATGGGTTGTTTCCGGGGCCAACCTGGGAATTTAGGCTGGTGTGAAAGGGGTATTAGAATATCCAGTCACTATCTCTTCTTGGATTACCCAGTACTTTCTTAAACTTAAAATGTCTAAGACGGAGCTGATCATCTTCCCACCCCCCCTCATAAAAGCCAACCGTCTCTCATCCTAGCTTTCTGCTTTGGTCACTTCTCCCCCTTCTGTGTTAGTCCTGTCTGTCTGCCTCTCCCTTTTAGAATGTAAGCCCTCACGAGCAGAGCCTTCTCTCCTCATGTGCTTTTCTTAGAATATATCTCTGCCACCCTAATATTTGCTTTAGTCCCCTGTCCCCTGATGGAACTGTCTTTACTTACCACATACCTATCCTAAATTGTCTTGTTCTGTAATTCATTTTTTTTTTTTTTTTTGGTAACTTATGTATTGTTAGGCGCTGCGGAACCCTTGTGGCGCCATATAAATTATTAATAATAATAATAATAATAATATGGTGCCAGGAGATTACCAACAAAGAAAAGTGATAATGGCTCTGCACAGGGACAGGTTTGTGTGTTTATACATTATGGATAAAAGTTATGAAGCTGTGGAGAAAGTGGCGTTAGGTAAAAAGTACCAATCAACTAGCTCAAATCTGCCACTTTACAGGCTGTCTTTAAAAAATGGCTGTTAGTAACTGATAGGTTGGGACTTTTTGACTCTCAACGCTTTGATACACCTCCTCCTATGTATATTAAAGACCGGAGTTGGGATACTTGTCAGCTGTAAACATATGCACAAAAATTTGCACAATAATTACAGTCAGAAGGGAATCGTCACACTTTTGAACCTAGAACCTGATTCAGACCTGATGGCTGCTGTGCGAAATTGCAGAGGTCTGCGAACAGACAAGCACCACCCAGTCGGGGTGAAATCCCAACCCGTTAAAGTCTGAAAATGGTTTCTGAATGGATCGCCGATTGGTCGCTCTGTATGAATCAGTTCGCAACTCACTCACCATCTAATGATTTTTCTTCCTAACTTTGACCCTTCCACCACTCTACGACAGAGACAGGCTGATGGAGCCCGGCACGGATGTCATGCAACCTCCCTTAAAATGCCTGGGCTTGCCTCCTTTTTTATGGGAGATGGGGGTGGTGGTATTGTGCTCTACTCAGACTAATGTGGGGTGGTGCAGCAAATTCGGGGCTCTGTCTATGCCCTCGGTGAACTAGCGAAATTGGGTATGAATTGCGCACTCACTGGTGCCTATGGTTAGACTATAAATATCTTGTGGTCTGTAGATTGTATGGTGTGTGTGCCAAAAAATGATATTGCGTGGAGAATGTATATAAAAAAAGGAAATTTATTGGTTAATAATTGCTTAAGGTTTTGGGGAAAGACAAGGGGGGTTAGGAGCCGGTGTGTCCTCTTGGGACAGAAGTTTTTCGTATGTCTCTGTGTGCCAAACTGACAGGATGCCATCACGTCACTCACTGGGGGAAGGGGATACGAGGACCGGGTCCTGGGTTTGGGGACACTGTAGTCAATAACACTTGGTGCAAGCTGACCTTACTGTGTGCAGGGAGGGCCCTGTAGGGGAATGGGGGTATCAACAGATCACCTTAATTACCATAAGTATAACAAGCAACTTATGTACCTTCCTGTGTGCAGTGGGTCAGTGTTTGGGACAGTAGCGCTGTACTGAACAGATGCGGAAAGTCTGGGCGAGGTAAAGTAGTGGCGTCCCACTCCTTACCTCTAGTCGTTGATGCGGTGGTCAGTCCAGTCCCGCTTGGGTTCACCGGGCCTCTGTTGTTAGGCCAGTGCAGTTGACGGCGACTGTCAGATGATGTGGGACTGTCTGTCTGGACGCCGTCCTCTGTCCCCACTGTCCGCGTCTCTGTGCTTCCGGGTGCCAGGTGATGCAAGTCACAGACCTGACAGTGTGCTCCACTCTAGAGATGGGCAAAATGGGTCACTAACGAGAGCTGGAATCCAGCGGATCGGTCAGTGAAAAGATCCGTATCTTTTAAGCGAATCAGCGGTTCACTTTGAAAGAAGGGGTAATTTGAAAATTACGGAGCATAATTTGTTTTACAATCATTTATTGTCATTTTTTTTTTTACTTTTTTTTCAAAACAGTGAGCTGAACAATTAAGAACATACATAACCGATTAAAACACTGATCGATGGCTGGGTGCAGAATCGCCATCGTTGGCAACTATCGATGGTGTCTGCACCGATGATCATCCCTAGCAGCAGCAGCCTTATTATTCCTTCTTTCACTTGCAGTCACAGCACTGTACTCAGTCTCCGGAGTCAGTACATCTCAGCTGCCACAGGTGGCAGTGCTGAGATCAGGAAAATGCATTGTAATGAAAAACTAAACTGAAAGTAAAAGAACGACGGATCACCTTTTTGGGATCGGCGGCTCACTCGTTCTTTCATGTTAATCCGTTCAAAAGATTTGCTTCATTCGCGAACGACTCATCTCTACTCGAGACTTCGTGGTGATGTCTGGGCACTCAGTTTTGCACACAGAGACATATGAAAAACTTCTGTCCCAAGAGGACACACCCCCCCCCCCCCCCTTGTCTTTCCCCAAAACCTTAAGCAATTATTAACCAATAAATTTCCTTTTTTACGGCACACCCAGAAAATGTCAGGTTGCCGCTCAGAAATGGCGGCTTCCTTTCAGTCAAGTAGCGGGTGGGTTGCAATTGAATTCTTCAGGGTTTTTGTCGCTGTTTAGTTTCGCACATGTGTATTACGACGCGTATGCATACACAGTCATTCAATAATAGACTGGCTTGTGAACTCGCACTACAACGATGAGATCCAAATAACTGCCATTATCATCCAAATCATCCATTCGCTTTTATTTATGATGTTCCGTCTAGATTCTCTATTTCGACTTTTTTTAGGGTTCTTGTCATCCTTCCCACATATTGGAGTAGGCAGGGGCCTTGCAATATATAGACACAATACAATGATTCACAGTTGATAAATTGTTTTATTTCAAACACTTTACTATTAGTGTGTGACTGTATTCTAAGTGTTTTATTTAACATGTGGTCACAAGTTAGACATTTTGTTTTATTGCATGTATCGTTTCCCAAGGGTTTAGGTACAATCTGATCTTCTGTTTTTAGCATATTGGGTGCTAGAGTATTGCCTAGTATTGTTTCCTAGCACGGCGCCCGCCGGGTCCCATCGCATACCATTACTTAAGGTATGCGATGGGACCCGATCTGACCCGATATAAGGGTTTTTACAGTTCATATACAATTTTAAAATCACGTCACATGCGATGCAATGCGATGCAATGCAATGCGATGCAATGCGATGCAATGCGATGCGACGCGATTTCCCATTGATTCTTATAGTATATGCACCCCCAGACCTGATTTTTTATTGTACACCCACCCTGATGGGTAATTACTATGTGAAATCCCCCCCCCCATAGTTAACGCCACCCCAGTATCAATGCCAACCCGAAGCGTGGCGAGCGCAGCGAGCCCGAGAGAGGCGGCGGTACGCGTCCTCCGACCTTTTCATACCCCCACTATCCACGTCAGCGTGGAGTTGATTTTATATAGTGTGGTCAGCGCAGCGAGCCACCGAGCCCGAAAAAAAAGCCCACTTTTTTTTTTTTAAATACATGCCAACTGCAGGGGGCCCCTAGATGGAGGGGGGCCCAGGAGTACTGACCCCTTGTGCCCCCATTATAATCTGGACCTGCATTGCGTGAGTGCACAGGCGCGCCAGTGACGTCACCGGTGTACCTGCTCAATGCAACCCTGGGACTAGAGATGCCGCTGAAGAGGATCCTGCAGCCTGCTGTGGACCCCGGGGATGAGGTAAATATGAAAAAAGGGGCAGGGGGGGGGGGGGGAATACTCTGAAAATCCACAGATTTTTCGGTTTTTGGATATACGGATAAGGGATACCCAACCTGTATTAAACAAAGGGTGCATTGTGTGCACATTGCACCCATTATAAATACTAGAGATGTGAAGGTTCTGATTTACTCTGATTTCAAAGCAGGATCTTATTGGCTATCCCAAATCACATGACAGTTGTTGACAGTTGATAGCCAATAAGATCCTGAAATCAGAGTAAATCAGAGCCTGCACATCTCTAATAAATACGCCACTGTGTCCGATGGTGAGTGATCTAGGAGGCAGATCAGATCACTACTGCAGCAGAAGGCATCTGCTTATAACAGATACCCCGTACTGCACTACCCCGTACTGCACTACCATATAGCGCTACAGCTACTTCAACCACATATGAATTATACCCAGTATGAAGACGAAGGCAGAACTTTATAAAGAATTATAAATATGATATATGATGGATGCAACAGTGTTCTGAAAATGCATCAAGATCAATGAGAAAATTCTGTTTGTTCCAATTGTGTATAGCGTTGGTCTTTCCAGACACGGAGCACACACAAAATGAACAGCACCAACTTATATTGCCGCAGGTAATGCTTTATAATGTTCTAAGTTTACATACTTAAAGAGACTTAATCTGTTTTCTTGACGTAACTGGGACACCAAATGTTTTGGTTGATGCCACTGGATATATGTGAAGTGTAATCTGTATTATCAGAGGAATCGGACTACTGATGCGATCATCCGTATCCTAGATCCATTATACCACATTTTGACACTGAAGAGAAAAGAAGGTTGGACTTTATGAGCTGAACAAGTTTAATTACAAGAGTTCTAGTTTTCTGTTTTAAAGGTTACTCGGTGAGCACACAGCGCATGTAGATTTGTGGAAAGGAGCCAGTTACTCTGGCTCCATACCAATGACTTCATACTAGCCCAGTAGGTATGCTCACGGTATGAATATGTCTCGTCCACCTTCTGACTTGAGGATGAGTGACCCTGTTTGTCTGCGCAGTCACCGCCCACTAGAAGCAAGGTAATGCTGCTGAAATAATAAGGCAGCAGCTTTACATTGGAGGACATTTCTGCGAATTGCAGTCTGATCTGGCAGACCGGACGGTGGAAAATCCTCAATATGGGACTATTGGTCCGACATGCGATTAGCAGAAGAACGAGATTCCATTGTGAAACCACTGGAAGTGCATGTACTAGCAAAGGGGAAGCGAGGACGGTTCTGCTGGAGAACGAGCTCCAGGCAGTGAAAATATCTGAGGGTGCCATACCTAGCTCGACCAGAGCTGGGCAATTCCAAGATGCCCATGCTGAGTGTGCGCCTACAGTTGGTGATAGGACCAGATGCACTAAGCTTCAAAAGTGATAAAATGGAGAATGATAAACAGCCAGCCAATCAGCTCCTACCTGCCATGTCACAGACTGTGTTTGAAAAATGTCAGGCAGGATCTGATTTTTTGGTTGTTTATCACTCTCCATTTTATCGCTTTTTACCCTAAGTGCATCCGTCCATAGTCTGATCTGCACTGAGGTAGACTGTGATGGAAGGTGATGGGGCTGAAAAAAGTGATGGGACTGAGGTATGTGATGGGCTGGGGCTAAGGAAGGCGATGAGGCTGTGGCTGCAGAAGGTGAGGAACTAGGGCCTGAGGATGGCGAGGGGGCTGAGGACGATGATAAGGATGAGGAAGCTGAAGGGCTGGTGGCTGAGGATGCTGATGGGACTGGGCCTGAAGAAGGTGATGAGGCTGTGGCTGAGTAAAGTGATCACACGGAGATCGATACAAGTTTTTCATGATTTTTTTTAACCAACTTGTTCATACTTTACAGTGGACAAAGAGAAAGAATAAAATAGTGTCTGAAACAATGCGAGCCATGCAAGGGGACGCGGAAAATTATACGTTATATATAAGTTATACATCAACCTAAGTCGACATAACCACATTTTAAAACAACTCATGTCTACCTTTTCAGCGTCGACCACGTTCCTATCAACCATTTGCTTGTGTCCATTTTCTGTCACTGTCAATGTAGATGCTGCCATTTATTTTTAGTCATGGTAGACCATTAGCGGTCGACCATGTCATTGTCTATCTCCAATCTTCTATCCCGTGACCCCATCTACACCGAGAAAACCACAGGTTGTCTAAGACCGGAGTTTGACATAGTTCTCAGTTACTTTCTTATTGATTCTGATTGGCTCCTCCGTCTTCCACTTAAATTATTTAATAGTCGCTGACATCTATAGCCGTAGATGAATAATTATTTCCACAGGCATTAAGCTATTCAAAAAATGTTTCAAATTAATGTTGAACTTGTCATGTCTGCAATTATACAGATAATTAGCCTTCTATAAAATGCATAGTCTAACTGTAGGGCACTGACAGCCTAACATAGTTATCAAGCATTTTCGCAGTCTCCAAAACTTGCTCCCCTTGCCAGCCTGAGCTCCAGAGTGCTGTATGGTCGTGCATTCAAAACGATTTCTGAAAACAATTTATATCCCAAAGCTCCCCTTCCTTGAAAATGAGGCTTAAGTAACCTGAATAGAATAATTTAGTAATGGAACTCTCACTGCATGGCACAATTATAATTTTAATGTTTAACAAGGTTTCATCTGCTAATTAGTGCCAATACAGCCAAGCTTTTCCCAGATAGTACGTATTTTGGAGCCTTGTTTTTCTGCGACTGTAGCATAGAGAATCAAGAGATTTCAGGGTTGATAGGGAGAAAGGAAGCAGACAATTATTGTTAATGGGAGTCGCGATGTATTGAAGATGTACCTTTTAACATTCTCATTTAAATTCAGAAGTAAACTGCTGCTCCAGCGTTCTAGATTAAACCGCTCTTTGGCGCCCGGCACTCTGTGGCTGACTGCAGGAGAATTATGGATGCGCGCTTATATCGCATTGGAGCAAAGACTTTCAATTTGCTGTTCCTTTCAGACACATGTTACTGTATAATAAGAACATCAAGGTATAAACCTTGTTTTCATTTACGCATTAAACCATTAAAAAGAAAATATTCCGTCGGCGTGCATCTTTATTATATGAAATTTCTTTCACCTATTTAGGAAGAAATGTGGAATGTAAATTAGTCTGTGATATAAATAGAAAGGCTAGGCACAAAATAACTGCTTAATAATACTAATTACTTCCTGCGTATTGTCTTGCAAATGACTTTTATAGGATATTTTTTTCCCCCCAGACAATGTTCCGATGTAGATTACATATATTAAAGGTTATATCTCTCCACTTAGTTGCTTATTAATAGCAGATGGGCAGCAGAAGATAAGGGATTGAGTAAACTGGAGAAAACAACAACACAAAGAAAAAAAAACAATATGGGTACAATCAGTGGTGTAAGTATACAATAGGCACCAGCACAAAACGTTTCACACCCACCCCCATATTCCTGCTGCCACCGCCATCCCCCGCCCCCTTCGGTACCTGTTCATTAATACCGCATACCCCCAGCCGCCTCGGCTGAGCAGTCCCATCAGGGGTTCTGCTTGTTGTCAAGTTATTCCCCCCTTCAGCTGCTGCAGGTCTGCCGCACATGCCCCCAATATCAATGTCTCTCCCAAAATAGCCATTTTGGTAGGAACAATTTCAATATGGGCAAGTGTGACCTTGCAGACAAGAATCTTTAGGTCCAGGCAAGGGTATAGCAATAGCCCACCACAGATCCCGCAGCACCCACAACCAGCCAATACCTCCAAGTCATTGGGGGCTATTGTTGTGCCACTGGGTACAATGATGCAGGGAATGATATCTGCAAGTTAGAATTTACAATGGCAGGGCTGGACTGGCCATCTCACACTTTTGGCAAATGCCAAATGGGCCGGTCCTGCCGCATAGAGGGCCTTATTCTAGTTCACTCTTTCTGACAAAAACCTTCTTAGATGGACAAAACCATGTGCACTGCAGGGGGGCAGATGTAAAATGTGCAGAGAGAGTTAGATTTGGGTGAGTTATTTTGTTTCTGTGCAGGGTAAATACTGGCTGCTTTATTTTTACACTGCAATATAGATATCACTTTGAAGTAAAACCCCACCCAAATCTAATTCTCTCTGCACACGTAACATCTGCCCCACCTGCAGTGCACATGGTTTTGTCCATTTAAGAAGGATTTTGTCAGAAAGAGTGAACTAGAATAAGGCCCAGAGAGAGGTGCTTGCCAAGCAGCTCAACCTTCCATCTATTTGCTCAGCTGCCTGCTCTCCCATCCCACCTGCAGCCATTGTACAGAAGTGCCGTGAAGCCAGGCCAGCCCTGACTCATGGCTCACCCATGTCAGCTGTGACCACGTCCCACTTGTCGTACCCCAGTCAGTCCCTGTATGATGGAGTTGATTTACTAAAGAATGAAACTTAATTATGAATTTGTCTGTCCCAAGTTCACTATATCAGGTTTGGGGAGATGTAAAAAGAAAAAAGTTGCATGTGTTTTCCTTTAAAACATTTTTTTTTTTAGGGGGGGGGGATGTAACACAATTAGGGGAGGTGCATCATGATCCCCCTAAAGAGCAGTGAAGTGGATAAGCTTAGAAGTTTACCATAACAATCAGTCTTCTTCTAGATAACATTTACTGTATCATGTACAGTCATGGCCAAAATATTTGGGAATGGAACAATTATTGATTATCATTTGCTGGCTTAAGGGCCAGATGTACTAAGCCTTGAAAAGTGATAAACTAGAGAGTGCTAAATCACCAACCAATCAGCCCGTACCAGTTATTTTTCAAACACAGCCTGTAATATGTCAGGATCTGATTGGTTGGTGGTTTAGCACTCTCCATTTTATCACTTATTAAGCTTAGTATATCTGGCCCTTGGAGAGAAAAAAAGTGTTTGTAACCGTAAATTATTAATTGTAAATATTTTTATTTTATTTTCATTCATCTGGATGTCAGGGTAATTATCTATTAACTCCGTAGAGATTCCTTTAAAGTAAATTCATAGTATTGTGCTTCTTTGATGTACAGTTTAAGCCTAACCCCCACCCCAACCCTCCCTCGCTGCAACCTAAAACTAACCTTCCTGTAACGACTAAACCTAACACCCCTCCTTCCCCCCAGCCTAACGCTATTTGGCCCAACAGACTTACAAACAGGTTGCCAGCATTCGGGAATCCAGCGTTGACATTCTTTGATGTCAGCATTCCGGCACCAGTCTTGTGGCTGTTTGTCAAGATGCCAGTATTGGTATTGTAACTGCCGGCAAATTGTCCGCCGGGATGCTAAACGCATCCCATATATTGAACTTACCATAGACCAGTGGCGGTTTTTACATATGGGCTGCAGGGCTGCAGCCCCTCCAGGTAAAATCCACCCCTGTTCTCTACTATAGGAAAGCCAGATGCAGTATGTGAGACTGCTCTGGCTTCAGTGTGACTGGCAGTGACTTCCCATTGGCTGAGCAGCAGCCCATAAAAACCGGGTTCCACACATTTGCAGTACTAGGACAATACTGCGCCGGACCCAGGACCGGACATGCTTCTGTGGGCTGCTGCAAAAGTAGTACCAAACAAGCTACTGCACAGGCCCCGGAGGACGGGAGCGGCACTGGCGGGGACCAGAAGCGCAGTGCCGGCAGCGGAAGGGGAGGACTGAATCTCAGCAGCCCCCCACCTCCACAGAGGTAGGAGCCACCGCTGCCATAGACATTTCTGCGCTGTGATTGCAATTATTTTGGAATCGCTGGGAGGGACTTGGCATACCGGGAGGCATTGCCCTTTGCTGGACAGCCCCCAGCATGCGGATGACAGCAGTTGTAGTTATGGGTGGTTTTTTTTGTTTGTTTGTTTCTACAAAACTACAACTAAAGTTGAATTCAGCCAATTGTATCATTCTTCAATTCTATTCCTGTATAAACTCTAACTATCCCTTTCATTGTATTCTTCAGCAAACTATTCCACTGCAATCATTTTATTTAATCCTAACTACCCCTGTAAGCCTATATTTAACATCAGGTAAAAGTATACACTCTCAGCTCCGTTGATGGACTTATATAGTTCACTTTCTAGTATATTTTGGGATGCTGTATTTATATATAAAGTCTCATTTTCCCTAAGATGAGGGTGCTCTCCAAATAATACTATTCTTTCTCCGTTCCAGCCTCGAGAAGTGCCCTTGCTGTGATAATAACCATCGCTTCCTTTGTTAGTAGAACCTTTATGTAACCTTACTGCTGTAACGCTCCTGTCATTCCCGCAGTGATACTGTTACTGCTTTTCTGCAATAACCCTGAAATGTTTTTCTAACCTTCAATCTGGTTATTTCAATATTATCATGTATGCAATCATTTATACTACAATAAGCCCACTTTAGCACTGTAATATTAGCCCTGTACTGCAATACATACTGTACTCTAATAATACTGTCGCTCTTCTTCTTGCTTATACAATAGTTAGTGAGATGACATTTCTGACAAATCTGCCCATACAGTACTATCATAAGCTACAGTAATGGGGTCTATTCAGTAGGCAGAGAAAAGCAGTATTTTGTGGAAAACAGGGCTTATTATTCTGTGTGCTATTCATGAAGTGGGTTACCATGGAGAAGTTCCGAACTTCTCTAGCAGTTCCCAAGCTCCGTGCTTCCCTGCTCTCACTAGCACCAGCGCTGGACCAGGGAGACCCCACAAATATATCAGCCGCTAGCACCAGCACTGCACCAGGGAGACCCAACAAATATATCAGCCCCTAGCACCAGCGCTGCACCAGGGAGAACCAACAAATATATCAGCCCCTAGCACCAGCGCTGCACCAGGGAGAACCAACAAATATATCAGCCGCTAGCACCAGGCTGCACCAGGGAGAACCAACAAATATATCAGCCGCTAATAACAGCTCTGAACCAGCAAGGCCAAACAAATATATCAACTGCCAGTAACAGCGCTGAACCAGCAAGGCCCAAAAGATATATCAGCCGCTAGTAACAGCGCTCAACCAGCAAGGCCCCAAAAAATAAATCAGCTGCTAGTAACAGCGCTGATCCAGCAAGGCACAACAAATATATCAGCCACTAGTAACAGCGCTGAACCAGCGAGGCACAACAAATATATCAGCGGGTAGTAACAGCGCTGTACCAGGGAAACCCACCAAATATATCAGCCGCTAGTAACAGCGCTGAACCAGCAAGGCACAACAAATACAGTATATCAGCCGCTAGTAACCGCGCTGAACCAACAAGGCCCAACAAATATATCAGCCACTAGTAACAGCACTGCACCAGGGAGACCCAACAAATATATCAGCCGCTAATAACAGTGCAGAACCAGCGAGGCCCAACAAATATATCAACTTCTAGTAACAGCGCTGAATCAGCAAGGCCCAACAAATATATTGGCAGCTAGTAACAGCGCTGAACTAGCAAGGCCCAACAAATATATCATCCGCTAATAAAAGCACTGAACCAGCAAGCCACAACAAATATATAATCCGCTAATAACAGCGCTGAACCAGCAAGGCCCAACAAATATATCAGCCGCTAGTAACAGCACTGAACCAGCAAGGCACAACAAATATATCAGCCGCTAGTAACAGCACTGAACCGGCAAGGCACAACAAATATATCAGCCGCTAGTAACAGCACTGAACCAGCAAGGCACAACAAATATATCAGCCTCTTGCAACAGTGCTGAACCAGCAAGGCACAACAAATATATCAACCGTTAGTAACAGCACTGCACCAGGGAGATCCAACAAATATATCAACCGCTAGTAACAGCACTAAACCAACAAGGCACAAAATATATATCAGCCACTAGTAACAGCACTGACCAGCAAGGTACAACAAATATATCAGCTGCTAGTAACAGCACTGAACCAGCAAGGCCCAACAAATATATCAGCCGCTAGTAACATCGCTGAACCAGCTAGTTCCAACAAATATATCAGCCGCTAGTAACATCGCTGAACCAGCAAGGCCCAACAAATATATCAGCCGCTAGTAACAGCACTGAACCAGCAAGGCCCAACAAATAGGGACTAAGTAAAATACGGAACCAGACAAGACCCCGGAATGCCGGACCAGACACCCCCCAGACCGGACACTACAAGCTCTGGAATGAAAGAAATTGATGAATAGAGCCTGTCCAGTCTGGTCCGGTTCCGGGTTTTACCCATACCACAACAACAAATATCAGCCGCCAGCTACAGTACTGCATGCACTCTAGCTATAACATATTCACGCATTAGTTATCACCACTTACATATAGAAACGTTTACTCATTCCCATTATTTCTATAACAAATACATTAAAGTGAACAGAGATAAAGGGACCGATTCAGTTCGGCCGGGGCGGAGTTAACCTACTAACTAGGCTGCAATTACACGTTTGAAGCAGGCTCAAAATACCAGCCAATAAACTCCGAAATACCATTTTACAGCCAATGGGCCAGATGCACTAAGCTCCAAAAGTGATCAATTGGAGAGTGATAAACAAACAGCCAATCAGCTCTTACCTGCCATGTCACAGACTGTACTTGAAAAATGTAAGGTAGGAGCTGATTGGCTGGCTGTTTATCACTCTCCATTTTATCACTTTTGAAGCTTAGAGCATCTGGCCTAATCTCTCCAAGGATTAGTACATCTGACCCTTATACCCATGATATGGAACATAACTGATGAGAGAATTCCAAGTGGAACTCCGCTGATGTAGCATCGGCATACGATACCATGTTGGGGCCACGACTCTGCATCTTAGACGGAACCGGGCTTCATCACTTTGCCCCTCATCCCCCTCTCTGCTGAAGGAAAATGCAAAATTCCATCATGAGTTACCGAATAAGGTGAATATTGTGAAACGTTTTGCACATTGTGTTCTTGCCTGGACCCCCTGCAGTTCTGCTAGTTGAACAGAGATGGGATTTAATTGGAACCAGGGTTACCCTCTAAGACTCGCTCTGTACAGCTGCGTTGCACTGTAGGATTTTGACAATAAAATGTCTTCTTTGCATTTATATTCTGATTTTTGCAGAACACTAAAAGAGCTTAATGAACTGTGTTTAATATAAAGTACTTTTCTAAATCCTAAAATAACATTTGTGTCTACGATAAGAATAGATATATATGCACGCATGAAACTAGGTCATGGGGTTCAGTGGTTTTCATTGTTCATCCTGTTCATCACAGATAATTAACTTATCCCATCATTTATATGGTCACAGTAAATTAAGTTACAAAGGATTTGGTGTTTTAAATGCAAATTGCTGAACAACCACAGAGCCCGCTCCTCTGATGTTCCAGGCTTTTACAGTGCATTGCTCTGCATTGTGATCTCGCTACAGAGTAACGGCGGCATGTAGCTCCCGTTCCTGCACGTTACTAGGCAAATAAACGCTCTGGATGGGAGGTTCCGAAAATGAAATCTTTTAAATTGACCTCGTGATCAGAATTTGTTCAGCCAAATGTTGCATCATGGGAAGGAGTTTAAAATAGCTAAATCAGGGGCACATTTAGGAATGTATAGAGAGACAGAGATTGGAAAGAGCTAAAGGGTCCTATTCAGACCTGATTCGACGAAGAATTAGCACAGCGGCTGATTATCGATGAACTGTGCATGCATATTTGCCTTATAATATTCATCAGCAGGATATGCCGCTTGCCGAGAGATGTTGAACGGCAGAGGGCAACACGGAGCTGAGGACTCTGCTATTGCGGTCATCATTGGTATCTGCTTGGAGTTCATCAGCTGTGTACGCCACTTGCTGAGGGTCATCGAATGCTGGTATGGCAACCTTTGGCCTATTATATGCCGCCATCTTGGATGAGGGCAATTCGTCATTGGGCCAGCCAGGGTGGTTTCTGCCCCACTGAGCTGGTCAGCCAATGGCAGCTGCTCCCTAGGGATTTAGGGAGGCTGTCTGGAGCAGTCCAGCATCAGTGCAAAAAGTCTTCCTTTCTGTCCGCAGCTGGAGACTCCTGGCTCACTTTGGATCATTCCTGCTTTCACAGTCTTGTGGTTATTGCCGGTCCTGGGTTCCTCGACCACGTTTCATAGCCTCTCCAGCTCTAACCAATCCATGCATTTGGTCCTGCCTGTCCATCCGCTGGTAGTCACGCCAGTACTCCCTGGTGGACCACCACCGTCCACATTCTGCCGTATCCAATCCGAGTCCGGTTCCACCTCCGTCAACTCCTCTCCGCCTCATTCTTCCAGCCACATACCATGTCTTTCAATCGCTCAAGATGAATGCCATCACTTCTGCGATTAGTACACAGTGACTGTGCAATAATTTGCCAATGCCTCAGCCACCTTTTTTGAGATGTCTACTAGAAGTTGTACAGATCTGATGTTTGTGCACAAAGATGCTGACATCAGAAGCACGTCAGTCAGTAATCGACCATCTGAGTTACTAAATGTTCACGTGACATCAGCATGGCTGTGTCAGAAATAAGATGCCTTAGCCATTGTAACTTCAATTCTTTACTGGATGTATATAACTCTTCCTGTAAAACGAAATCTAATTTTATAGATAATTTATTTATGGGCAATCCCACGACCCGTAGCTCATATCACAATGACCTCCTGGAAAGATCTACTGCGCTGATGGTTAGAAATTGAGGAATGGATAATGGAATATTTTTTTATAGCATATAGCATAATTAAATGTTATTGTATTATGCAGTAATGATTCAAGTCTAAATTAAATGTTTCATAGTATTTTTTATAAGGGAAGCAATTGCCGCAATAAATGAAGCAAAACAAAAATGATTTTATTTTTTATTAGCATCCTAAGGCCAGGTATTGCTGGATGAGGCTTCGAAAATGAACTCTAACTCTTTTATCGCCAAAGAACAAGAAATTAACCGCGCTGCTCCCGTTTTATGACAGCATGCAGCACTGAGAGAGGAAGAGAAAAATAATAAAATATGGCTGCACTGCATCCTGATGGCCGCACTGCATCTGCGTCCTGATGGCTGCACTGCATCTGCGTCCTGATGGCTGCACTGCGTCTGTGTCCTGGTGGCTGCACTGCATCTGCGTCCTGATGGCCGCACTGCATCTGCGTCCTGATGGCTGCACTGCATCTGCGTCCTGATGGCTGCACTGCGTCTGTGTCCTGGTGGCTGCACTGCATCTGCGTCCTGATGGCTGCACTGCATCTGCGACCTGATGGCTGCACGGCATCTATGTCCTGATGACTACACTGTGCCTGCGCCCTAATGGCTGCACTGTGCCTGCGTCCTGATGGCTAAACTGTGTCTGCACTGCGTCTGAGTCCTGATGGCTGCACTGCGTCTGCGTCCTGATGGCTGAACTGTGCCTGCACCCTGATGGCTGCACTGTGCCTGCGCCCTAATGGCTACACTGTGCCTGTGCCCTAATGGCTACACTGTGCTTTCGCCATGATGGCTGCACTGCGCCTGCACCCTGATTACCGCGCCTGCACCCTGATAACTGCACCGTGACTGCGTCCTGATGGCTACATCATATCTTCACCCTGATAACTGCACTGCACCTACACCCTGATATTTGTACTGCGTCTGCATCCTGTTGGATTCACCATGCCTGCGTTCTGATAACTGAACCGCATCTTCACCATCTTCACCCACATAGCTGCACTATGATTGCACCCTGATGGCTGCACTGCATCTGGGTCCTGATGGCTGCACTGCATCTGCACTCTGATGGCTGCACTGCATCTGCACCACGATGGCTGCACTGCATCTGCACCACGATGGCTGCACTGCATCTGCACCACGATGGCTGCACTGCACCTGAATACCAGCACTATCAAAATATAGGTGAAGCAATTATATTTATTATCACACAGGACATGGAACTAAAAATAAGCAAGTACTTAAGAAGGCTGGTGACACAAGATACAAATGTTCCAGAAATGAAACAACAAACAGTACCATGCAACAAATAATGGCATGTAACCGATGCACGGCCCCACGCGACACTATCCCCCCCATCAATTAATATCCAGCAGGCTGGATAAATCTATAATCGCCGGTGTCAAGGCCAGTCTCACAGAGAACACAGGTCGCTCAGCGGAACATCGCTGTGTAGGCCGCCCAAAGACGAGTGGTGATAATAATAGGATACCGATCTGCTTGGAACAAGTAGGTAAAAGACACAGGAATAGAAGTACAGTATAAACAAGGAAACTCACTGCTGTTGAAATGTCCAGAATAAGAAGATGATAATGGTGTTAATGCTGAGCTGTTTGGACGCAGCAAGATAAGAGTCACACAGATAGATACTGATATTCAAAATGTTCAATGGAGGAATATTGGTGCAGGCAATACATGAGCCAGTTTTCTGGATAGCACTGGAACAAAATGCTGTGAAGCAATACTTGATTAGGTTTTTCTGGATAGCAACCAGCAGTGGGCTCTTGGACTGGTCCTGGTTTTAAAACTAGGTGAGACAAAAAAGAATAGGGGTCCCCCATATTTTGGATCCAGAACCAGGCTCCAACAGCCAGCAGTGTAATGCCGCAGCTGGGGGACAATTTTTATAAAAAGTCCACCAGTCAAAACATTAACACCATGGCTGGTCGACCCTGGCATTCGCACAGGCGGTCTGTACTTGCGCATATTCACGCTTGAGCAGACCCCCACCATTGAAAACAGGGTCAAAGACGGACCCAGAACGGGTATGATTCGGCCCAAATATGTATAGTAGAGGGCTTACGCCAGGTATGTCCAAACCGTGGACCTCCAGCTGTTGTGAGACTTCACATCCCAGCATGCCTTGCCATAGTTTTAGCATTCCCTAACAGCTAAACTGTGGCAAGGCATGATGGGACTTGTAGTTTCACAACAGCCAGAGGGCCATAGTTTGGACGTGGCTGGCTTACGCAATTTACCAGCATATTGAAATGCTTCATTGTTTTCTTAGTGATTGAGGAGATAAGTACATATTTCATTTTCTACTGTATTCTGTAAGAAATGTCAGCAACGGTCGTCTACCGATTGTTTTATTTTGTATATTTTCTATCCTTACAGGTAACTGTTGTGTTTGCTAAGCAGACAGCCAGCAGGAGAAGTTATACTATCTAAAGCTACTATGATTCTCAAATTGAACACTTGGGATTGCGGAATACTCACTAAGGTATATAATGGTCTCCATCTCTTCTACTTGAGAGCACGGCAGAACCGGCAGATCTCTTCCTAAATCCTCCGTAAGACCGCTCTGCAGCAGACTCCAGACGCATTTTTTGCCCTGTAGAGTTTGTTTTCATTTCACCGTCAGGGTTTTGGAGTCTCAAAGGGATCGCTTACATTTGCAGCGGTGTCTATAGCATGCTCTAATATCAGCTGAATGATACATTCATACATACAATGCCATTTATACATCCTTATGGTGGAGGTAAAATGTAAAAATGTCCAATTATAGTGTAGCTATAAAATAGGGTTTTATCAGGGTCTAGAAAATATTTTTTTTTATTATCAAACCTCATCGTATTTCATAGCAGATTCTTTCCCGACAATATTTATTTTCCAGTTTATATGTTCTTGATTGGCCTCAATCCAAAGGCTAGTTACAAATTATGGAGAACTATTAATTATTATCATATAGCTGCCACACTGGGGAAAAACAATATAAATGTGTATATAAAAGCAAAGGGAGAGCTGACGCTCTAATTGCAAGAATACAAAGAGTGTCTTAGACAGGGGTGAGTAGGGTAGGTGTGAGGCCGGTCGTATCAGTGTGGGTAGTACATGTGGGAGTAGGGTACATAGGTGTGAACTAGTGTGTTAATATAGGTGGGAGTAGAGTAGATGTGAGTGTGTATTAATGTGGGTAGTATACAGGAGTACAGATGGAACAATACAATTGCAGGCGTCCCTGAAGACTTTTCCCCAGCTGAGTCAAATGTTGCCAACCCTCTCCTCCTCAGGGTGGTGAGGACGTTCGCGCGCCCCGTTCCGACAGAGCTCCCCCGGGTCCCTAACGCTGGACACCAACGCCTGCCTCCACCAGTGGGCTGTGGCCAGAAGTGAGTGAGTATACATTATGGTGAAGTACGTACTGTAGCAGACCAGACTCAGGTTAACAAAATGGCTACCTGGATTCAGACAGGGCTTCATGGGAGCCCACATCTATGAAGCTAACGACCGCATAGTTTACATTTGTGTAAGGGCATTGCTGTACGTGTGTCTCATTACGCTACACTAGTTAAACGCAGATTTACACTACAATATGAATAACATACAGTACGAGCAGGCCAGACTCGAGCACTGAGTGGGTCAACAAAATGGCTGCCAAGCGTAAACCAGGGCTTTGTGGAAATGATAGTAAAAATAAAACTGGGGACACCCATTAATGTTGTAGAGGCAGCCAGACCCCCAAATCCTCCCTTGGCTTTGTGTATTGGGCTGAAGTACATGTTGCACTGCCTTACTAACAGACCTGAATAGGACGCGTTCATAACTGGTGTGCTTATTGTGTGTGTCAGTAACATAAACAGCTGTTACAAACTGAAGATTTCATGAGACAAGTTGCGTTTAAAATAAAACAGCGATCTGCAGATCCATGGCTGTAGGCCAAGGAATAGTTGATTTTCCTAACTGCTCCACATTATATGTAGTATTAGCTGTGTGTGAGACGGTCTAAGGGGAATTTTCTTTGCAGAGGCCGTTGCTGTATGCGAGGGATGGCTCAATGAGGCTGGATAAGCTGATGATCAGCACAGCAATAGCATTCCAAGATATGAAATGTAATTTAGCAATCTAGTCTCAGTGCTGTTAGTCACTGATTGCTGCAAAGACAACAGCACACCAACTGCCTGCATTACAGATGTTGAGCGTACAATGAATGAAACATCATTGCCTTAAAGCGATCAGTGGAGACGCAATCCCAGACCTTCGTCATGAGAGAGTAGCTGTCTCGCATTATAATAAATCATAGTTACCTCCCATCCTGCATTTTGCAGGAGACTCCCTGACATAGCAGCAATCTCCCTCTCTCCCTCATTAGTCTAGCAATCTCCCTCATGTCACCTAGCCCACATTACCATAGGCGAATCTAGAATTATGGTAATGGGTGGTCCCAGATCTAGATATAAAAGTAGGGGGAACTTTGCGCGGCGTAGCCGCGCGGCAAAAAGAGGGCGTGGCCTCACGGGAAGGAGGCGTGGCATCACAAAAGGGGTGTGGTATTACACTTTAGACCATACACAGTAATGCCCATTACACATTTTAGCAACCTCTGTAATACCCATTACACATAAAGCCACACCGTAATGCCAATTACACATAAGGCCACACACCATAATGCCCATTACACATTGTGCCACACATCATGATGCCCATTACATACTATATAACAAAATGTAATGCCCATTACATATTTGCCACATAAGTGCAGCTTACCTACGTGCTCATTGCTAGGGGGTTCTTGCTTGATGGCACCATAGTACCCATTACACATGATGCCGAACACCATAGTACCCATTACACATGATGCTGCACACATAATGTCCCTTACACATGATGCTGCACACATAATGTCCCTTACACATGATGCTGCACACATAATGCTCCTTACACATGATGCTGCACACATAATGCCCCTTACACATGATGCTGCACACCGTAATGCCCCTTACATATTAAGCCACACATTATGCATAATGCCCCCACATACCGCCACTTGTAGCGTCCCTTAAGCAATGCCCCCCCCCAAAGTGCCACTTACTGTAAATTTTTATATGAGCCTTCGCTGCTGCTGCAGGGAGAGATGGAGATCGGTGCAGCTGCTTCTATGGGGAGAGGAGCAGAGCGCAGCGCAGAGCACGCTCTCACTCCCCTCCTGGTGTCTCCTCTAGCCGAGTGGACATTTGAAATATTGTGCGCGCTATTGTTGTGCGTGACGTCGGGGGAGCACGCCGGGTGCCGGCACCACATGATTAAAGGGGGGGCGGGCTGAGGTGAAAGCGGGGAGAAGAATTGGAGCAGAAGCTGCAGGGGTGACAGTCATTGACAGCTGGGCAGGGGGTCACGACTATTTGAAATAATACCCCTTTCACAAAAGAAAATGCAGGGATTTACCCGGGAATATGGTCCCAGGATCATGCAGGGACATTCCCAGGCTGACCCCTTATATACCAACCTGCATTTTCTGGTGTGAGGGGGAGAGAAAACCACTCCCCTCTCCCTACCCCCCTTTAACCAACCAGCTATATCTTTGGAACCAACTGACCCATTTACATGACACCAGTATCATATTGAAGAACTTTTGAGTTGGTCCCGTGAAACTGGGCTGTTTGGTTCCAGAGAAATCTGCCCTTTAAAGAACATAAACAGTCATGAAATTACATTTAAGAAATTAACAAATAATGGTTTAACCTCAATATCCCTGGAACCAATTAACCAATATGGATCCAGCCTGGTATCAGATTGAAGGCCCAGCGATTTGGGTTTGACTGAGATCAACCTCGAGCTTCAGTGATGCCGAAGGGGGAACTGGCAGCCGTTGGAACTGGGTGGGGGTCGGAATTAGCAGGTCCCATGTTATCCTATAGGGAAAACGTTCCAGCTTTGCCTGGCAGTATCTCCGGTTCCCAGGGGGCTAGAGACACGGGGCTGGGCTCGTTGGAAAGCCCCAGCCCTTAGCTATAAAATGGGCTAATGGGTGGTCCTGTGCACCCCCGGACCACCCCCTAGATTCGCCTATGCACATTACACTGCTACATTTTTTGGGGGGAAATGAATGAGAGATAGATACATTTACATTGAATCATCAGCACCATTTTGCAGCACTTTACCAAGTACAGTATAGTATCTCTTTTTGACTGCTTTGGGGCTCATCTACATTTGTATATAAGTAATTTTAAAAGATTCCTCTCAGATGTAGCAGTACACACCCACGCTTCTAGGTGCCACCTTCACAATCTCTTTTCACAATCTCTCCATATAAGGAACTAGACACGCCCTTTGGGTGGAGCATGACACTCCCCCTCAACGAGGCGCTGTGGAAGATTATACTACCAACTATAATCTCCCTGAAACTAGTTTTCAAAAGTAGGCAAGTATGTAATAAATACATTTAAAATTAATATTATTGCTACATATTAGTAGCGACAAATATAAGATGTCTCTTTCTTAATTAAGAAAAATGGTTCAGCTACAATAGTGGGACCTCTGTTACTGTGTTTTGGACATGCAAGGGCGTAACTACCATAGGTGCAGGTGGTGCAGCTGCTATGGGGCCCGTAGCTGAGAGGGGCCACCTTCCCTGCCAAAGTAACATGTACTATATAAATTAGTTGGTACATAGGAGTCCTTACATAGGTTTGCTATGAGGCCTACAAATATCTACTGTAGTTACGCCACTTGGGACATACCTGCGATGTTGTAAACTTGTAGCCACTTCCTGTATTACATCCCCCAAACAGATCCCGAAAGCCAATCACTTAGCAAATGCAACCTCACTGCATGTGACTATACCTCCCAACATTTATACCCCGTTCTCACTGCCACAAAAGCCGGGTATTTCCCGGGGCAAGCTGAAAATTCCAGTGTCCTGTCTCAGTGTGAAAGGGTCTTTGTGAAATTCCCGGGTATTATGCCCCTGGAATTACACCCGGTTTTTTTGCAGGGTTTTTCCTGGGTAATACACGGGTGTATGGCAGTGTGAACAGCACAGACCCGGATTTTTCACACAAAAACGAGCTCATTGGGGATGTAATCATGTGATATGTGACATCATCTTTAGCCAGCCAATAAAAGCTGCTTTTAAACAGCCTATCACAGCAATTTGTACAAATTTCCCAACACCCAATCAAAGCTGCTATTACATTCCACATACTTGTTGGAAGGCAGACCATGGAAAGCAGTGTGAAAGGGGTAGACACGGGAAATTCCCGGGTCTGAGGTGCAGTGTGAAGGGGTTCTGTTGAGCTGACAAGCTCTGTGCCCCCCAAAAAATCCGGCAAGAAAAACCCGGGATTTTGCAGGGGCGGCAATGAGAACATGGTATTAGAAATCGCACACCCGAAAAAGGGGCATGGATTCCCAAAAAGGGCGTGGCTTAATGGCAATTCCGATATCTCAAGGTCATGTCCCATTTTTGTTACTGTTGAGGGCATGGCCAGTGCTCTGTGAGCTTCTGGCCATGCCCCCTGTCCTCCTGCCTCTGTGAATAGACACTGTACGCATGGTGTCCAGTCGGATGATTCAAAGCATAAAATGTAGCAGCTAAAAAGACTCCGTGATTATACCACCATTCCATCTACTGCTCTTAAGGGCCACATACACTACAACCATTTGTCTGACCCTGAAGTCGGATGCGATTTCCATTGAGCTCCCCCAGGACCTTCCCGGGAGTGATTCACTGCGATTTTGTACTTTTGTGCTATTTCTGCATAAGATATATTGCATGCAATTGATCAAGCCACAATATATATCACATGTAGGGGGAAATTTACTAAAGGAAATTTGTAAAAAATAGGTGTATTTGTATCCAGAAATACACTTATTTTTGCCATTTACTATCCCGAAAATACGGCAGTTCGGCAATTCGTATTCATAGCACATCATTACGAATAAGAATTGCCATGTTTTCGGGATAATAAATGTCAAAAATAAGTGTATTTCTGGATACAAATACACCTACTTTTTTACAAATTTCCTTTAGTAAATTTCCCCCGTAATATATCTTATGGAATACTATTATACCATAGATACAGATGGGGCTTGTCCCATCTTTGCAAGGCTGGCATTTCTGACGCCAGCCCCGCCATCCCCCCATCCCCGCCAGGAGCCGCGCGCACGAGATGCATGCGCGCCCCCCTGGCAACGGAGCCTGGCTCTGGTCCCCGCCGCCACCCCACCGTCGCTGCAGGTACCCCTCGCTGCCCCGAGTGCCCCTCTAACCCTGCCCATCTCCCTGATGCGGAGACGGGCAGGGACATGCAGCGTCCCCGCCGAGAGACTGGGACGCGCGTGCGTGTGAGATGCACTCGCTTCCCATTTCAGTGTAGCCCCTGTCCGCCGGCGCTCACCACTGGGGAGGGTCTGGCGAGCCCTGGCCAAGGATCGCATGGGCTACATCTGTATATTTGATGGGCTGGATTAGGCGGCTGAAAATACCAGTCAAACTTCCTGCGATACATCACATGCACAAAAAGCACTCCATTTTCCATGTGATTCCATGTGATTCCGATAAATCAATAGTGCAGACCTAGGGGCTCTGATCCAACACACACAGGACCACACATCGGATCGGAATGAAAACACATACGATTTGCCACTTTACAAACGATATAGAATACCGAAAGGTCAGAATCGCATGAAATCGTGCAAAATCGTTTAGCCAGCACGTTGTTTTCCATTGTTTTCCTTATAGGAAATTTCGGACAAGACGTGGTGAACACTGCAAAACTTCAGCAATCATACTGTATGTACTTAGTGTTGTTAGTGAAGGTTCTGGATTGAATCCAGCTATATCCCAGAACTCTGTACAGCTGAGCACATATATAACGCGTTGAGCAAATATCATTTTATTTTTGGGAAGACAGAAGCTGCCTCCGGGGCATCTGTTTTAAATAGAATAATCTTATAATGCAATATATAGAGCAGTGATAATTTAGCTCATCATTAATTTGCAGCTATTAGGTCGGTGTAGCTGAGAAAGGGAGAACTTGTCCAATGTCACAAGAAGCAGACAGGAGGATGTGAACCGGCTTCTCCAGCAAGCTACTTGTCAGTGTGGTTTTCCAGTTAGAGCATTTAGCCCTCTCAGCCAAAACCGAACTTGGGGCGAAATGTAATAGGGTGCGTTTTTTTAGACTAAAAAAAAATCGCACCAAATCGCACATTTAAAAATCGCGTTTTTTGCCGCGAATTCGCATATGTAATGAGATGCGAATTCGCGGCAAAAAATGCGATTTGCCGCGATTTTTAGTCATGAAAATGTGCGCATTTTCAGTCATGAAAATGTGCGCATTTTCATAAATGCGATTTTGTGCTAAAAAAAAAAAGTAAAAAAAAAAATGGCGTGGGGTCCCCCCTCCTAAGCATAACCAGCCCCGGGCTCATTGAGCCGGACCTGGTTCCAAAAATACGGGGGGACAAAAAGCATAGGGGTCCCCCGTATTTCTGAAACCAGCCCCGGACTCTTGGACCGGTCCTGGTTCCAAAAATACGGGGGACAAAAAATCTGGGGGTCCCCCGTATTTTGAAACCAGCACCGGGCTCCAACAGCCCGCGGTGTCATGCCACAGCCGGGGGACACTTTTTATACAAGGTCCCCCGGCCAAAACATGAGCACCGTGGCTGGTCAGCCTTGGACGGGGTACCTGGAGGAGTGGGGACCCCCCCAATAAAGGGGTCCCCCCCCCCCCAAGCTTCACCCGTCCAGGGCTGAAGCCCGGGGCTGTCACCGGCGTCCGTGGCCAGTGGACGCCGGCCTGATAGGGTTAAATCCATCATACATATCATTACATTGCTTTTTACCGGCGAACTACAAGTGCCAGCAGACCTCCCCCGCATGCTGGGACTTGGAGAACCACAAGTCCCAGCATGCAGGGCATTAATGGGCCCGCTGGGACTTGTAGTCCACCTGTAAAAAGAATGTTTATAAAAAACACACACACAGAGAAGTACAAGTTTATTACACACACACACCTCAATTTTACACAGCATACTTACCATTCCTGGATCCAGCGCTGGTCTGGCTGCTTTACAGCCGGCTCCCCCCGCACTGACAGGCAGCGGGGAGAACCGCTTTCTCCGTTGCCTGTCACCGGCTTTCTCCGTAGCTTCTGTAGCTCTGTCCCAGTGCTACAGAGGCTGAGAGCGTGATTGGCTGAGCTACAGTATGCGTCTCCATGGAGACGCATAGCTCAGTCCTGATTGGCTGAGCTATGCGTCTCCATGGAGACGCATACTGTAGCTCAGCCAATCACGCTCTCAGCCTCTGTAGCACTGGGACAGAGCTACAGAAGCTACGGAGAAAGCCGGTGACAGGCAACGGAGAAAGCGGTTCTCCCCGCTGCCTGTCAGTGCGGGGGGAGCCGGCTGTAAAGCAGCCAGACCAGCGCTGGATCCAGGAATGGTAAGTATGCTGTGTAAAATTGAGGTGTGTGTGTGTAATAAACTTGTACTTCTCTGTGTGTGTGTTTTTTATAAACATTCTTTTTACAGGTGGACTACAAGTCCCAGCGGGCCCATTAATGCCCTGCATGCTGGGACTTGTGGTTCTCCAAGTCCCAGCATGCGGGGGAGGTCTGCTGGCACTTGTAGTTCGCCGGTAAAAAGCAATGTAATGATATGTATGATGGATTTAACCCTATCAGGCCGGCGTCCACTGGCCACGGACGCCGGTGACAGCCCCGGGCTTCAGCCCTGGACGGGTGAAGCTTGGGGGGGGGGGACCCCTTTATTGGGGGGGTCCCCACTCCTCCAGGTACCCCGTCCAAGGCTGACCAGCCACGGTGCTCATGTTTTGGCCGGGGGACCTTGTATAAAAAGTGTCCCCCGGCTGTGGCATGACACCGCGGGCTGTTGGAGCCCGGTGCTGGTTTCAAAATACGGGGGACCCCCAGATTTTTTGTCCCCCGTATTTTTGGAACCAGGACCGGTCCAAGAGTCCGGGGCTGGTTTCAGAAATACGGGGGACCCCTATGCTTTTTGTTCCCCCGTATTTTTGGAACCAGGTCCGGCTCAATGAGCCCGGGGCTGGTTATGCTTAGGAGGGGGGACCCCACGCCGGTTTTTTTTTTATAAAAACACTTTTACACATTTTTATTAACAGAACCATGCACAGATCTCAATGATCTGTGCATGGTTCTGTCAAATTCGCCTGTCAGAACCTGGTCTATTTTTTTTGCGATTTTTGGTAACATTGACCAAAAATCGCACCCTATTACATTTGCGAGTTGTATACTTTATAATGGGAAAACATCTGGATGCGAATTGAAATGTGACTAAAAATCGCACTTCTAAAAGTGCGATTTCGCGGTAAAAAGTGCGATTTTTTACCGCGATTTTCAACCTATTAAATGTGCGATTTTCGGAAAATGTGCGATTTCGGCCGTTTTTGACCAAAAATCGCACATGTCTAAAAAATCGCACTCTATTACATTTCGCCCTTGGTGTTTTACGGAGATAATAATAGAGAACAGGCAGAGATAATGGGCACCTGAGATTGCTCAAGAGTTACAGAGCTCTTAGGACTATGTACTCTTTGGCTTAAAAGTTGTTTTCTCTGCTCTTATGTCCCTGTATTTCTGTATACAGTGGCAGCTCCATGGTTATCTTAGTGCATGGGCTTACTGGGAAGCTGCCCCAGGGCCCCACAATCAGTGGCATAACTATAGCACCGCAGCCCCCGCGGTCGCGGGGGGGGGGGGGGCGCTGTGCATATGGGGGCGCCAGGGGGGCTGCGGTGCTATAGTAATCCCCCCGCCCCCCATCCCCCGCATGCTTACCTGTCCGCGCATCCCGGCTCCCCTCCTGGCTTCAAGCAATGCTATGGAGACGGACCACGATAAAATGGCCGCCCCATAAAGCAGACTGTTCTCTGAAACTGTCTGCGGTATGGGGGCGGCCATTTTATCGTGGTCCGTCTGCATAGAATTTATTGAAGCCAGGAGGGGAGCCGGGATGCGCGGCCAGACAGGTAAGCATGCGGCAATGGGGGGAGGGGTCACGCCGGATGGACGGACGGGCTGGCAGGGAGGGGGGGCGCCCCCCATTAATGGCGGGGGGGCGCCCCAAACAAAGCTACGCCGCTGCCCACAATTCAAGGGTTGCTGGTGCCTCTGGAGTTTCTTGTGAGGCTATATTACCCTTCAGCTGCACAACTTAGTCGTGAGGCTTGTCCTCCGACCCCTTTACAATCTCTGCCTGCTTACATCCTGCCATCAAGCCACCTCCCACTCGCTTGCACCTAATGTAATCTGTCTGTCTCCCCTTCCTACTAGATTGTAAGCTCTTCAGAGCAGGGCCCTCTTCCCTCCTGTTGTCAAAGCCCTCTTCTTTACACATTTCACTTACAGCTCTCCCATACTCAAACACTCAGCGACCATCTTCGGCCATCAGCCCCTAGTAGCACATTGGTCAAGTCCACACTACTTACATCTAAGCTGTAATGTGTATTGTATTGTGGCATTCATTTTACCTGTACTCTGTTTTGTTATTCATTTACTGTAATGTTAAGTTTGTCTCCCTGTACTGCTCCTTTGTACAGCGCTGCAAAACACTTCTGACGCCTTATAAATAAAATTATAATAATAATAATAATAGGAGAGATTGCTGCCTGGCTGCTTTAGTTTTGAATTACACAAAATCAGAGCTGCCACAAAACATTCTTTACCGGTCTACAGCCAAATAGTTACTGGCTGTAAGCATGATAATTTCTGCAGGTGGCGAGACTGCAGGAAGTTAAGAATTAGTCTTTACTTAAGTAGGGGCCCCTGTGCATTGCTTTGCTTTGCCCTTAACTCCCAACTTTCCTAGCAGAACTTTCCTAGTGGCCTAGCGGGACCATCGCACGAAATTTGGGAGCGGGACCTTCACGCCAAATTTAGGAGCAGGGCCACGCCCCTGTTTTGCCACTGCTGCCCCAGCGACCATGTCCCAAATGGCCAGTTCCATCACTCTGTGAATCCAGGAAGTGACCTTGGTCTGTACAGTGCTGGCTCCTACATAGTAACAGGAGATGAGTGCTGCACATTGCATCCCAGTGCAGCACCATGCTCCTATCAATGAGCAGGGGCCCCAACAGACGACAGGTGCGGACCGTATATCTCCCACACCCACCTATTGATGCCACGCATTTAGGGCCGGTGCCAGATACCGGAGCGCCCCAGACGGGAGGGGGGTATCAGCCCGGGTATTGCGGCGGACCAGCCGCTCCACACGGGGGGGTGCTAGCATGCTCCTCCGGGGGTGGGGGGGATCCGGGCATTGCGGCGGCAGACCAGCCGCTCCACACGGGGGGATGCCGGCGCTTTGGTCGCTCAACACAGGGGGGGGTCCGGGTATTGTGGCGGCTGGCCATCTGCTCCACACAGACAGGGGGGTGACGGCGCTCACTTGCTCCTCCAGCCGCTCCACACGGGGGGGATGCCGGCGCTTTGGTCGCTCCACACAGGGGGGGTCCGGGTATTGCGGCGGCAGGCCAGCCGCTCCACATGGGGGGTGCCGGCGCTCACCTGATCCTCCGGAGGGGGGGGGTCCGAGCATTGCAGCAGCAGACCGGCCACTCCAAACGGGGGGGATGCCGGCGCTTCGGTCGCTCCACACAGGGGGTGGTCTGGTATTGCGGTGGCAGACTACCACTCCACACAGGGGGTGTGCCGGGATGCCGCTGCGTCGTTCCTTAGGGGGGGGGGGTTGTTAGGGGCGGGGGTGTGATGGGGGATGCGGCCAGTGCCCCTAAGTAACTCCAGGGGTGGGGAGGAGAACGGACGCTGCCACCACTTACCTCCATCCAGGAGGGGGGCTGCTCCAAATTGCCACCCTCCAGTGGCCAGCGCCCTAGGCAAATGCCTAAGGCTGCCTAGTGGTGGCGCGGGCCCTGCACGCATTGTTACATGCCTCATGTAACACCACTGCGCCATCCATGGCATCTTCCTTTCTGATATGCGCTTCAGTTAGCAGCATTGTACTAATTGTCAACCAGTAGTCACAAACACGTTGGATGTCATTGGGATAACTAAAGAAAATATCTCTTTTATACTGGTTTTAAATTAAAACATAAAACGTATATTTTTAGATGAAAGACATTTTATTACAGAGAAAGTATAAAGTGCTTACACAAGTATTTTTTTTTTTATTATGAGCCCTTTGTAATAAGTTCTTTTATGCAACTGGCTTTGCAGTTCTAAGACAGTAACACACTTTCTATTTTTACATTTTTAATAAACTCAATAATCAGCCATAACTTAACAAAATGTTCCAGGTCCTATACACCTTGGTTTTAAAATCAGCTTTTTTTCCTCTGTTGGAAGCAACTCTATAATTCACAAACTTTTTCAATCTTTAAGGTACAGCTGCTTTACATTGACCAGCGGTTACATGAAGGCGGATTCTATTCTGTTTTTTCCACTTCTATGAATTTTTATGACACATTGGGCCTGGTTTCAAACCAGACTGCACGGCTGAGAATTATCAATAGGCCACCTTGCGATAAAATCCCTCTACTTTTATTAATCGCTGGACGCTCACAAGGAGATGACAGGAAGCCGGCCTTTGTGGGTGGTACCAGATGTTTTCTGGGAGTGTCAGGGAAAACGCAGGCGTGCCCAGGCATTTGAGAGGAAGGCGTGTGATGTCAGCTCCAGCTCCCTGATCCAACTGATACTATCGCAGCCACCAAGTAAGTCCTGGGTTACGCACAGACTGCACACAGTGGAGAAATCATTTGATTTGCAATTGTTGATGTTTTTTGTTTGCAAGGCGTGCTAAGCAATTTGCAGGATTACATGTAGCGGGATTTCACTCTGGTGGGTGCGGCTTATAACCGATCGCTGAGGGGGAGAACATTGGGCAAGGAAAATGGAGCAGTGGGTTAGGATGAGATCCCGTTTGAAGTTGCGGAAAGTCTAATTGGAAGAGGTAGATAGTTTCAGTGGAAGGAAGGAAGGCAATTGTGAGTAGCTTACAGACTACAGGCTTACAGTGCTATTTTTCAGCAGGCTCCAGCAGGAACTGAGGCCCTTATTCTAGTTCACTCTTTCTGACAAAATATTTCTTAGATGGACAAAACCATGTGCATTGCAGGTGGGGCAAATGTTACTTGTGCAGAGAGAATTAGATTTGGGTGGGGTTTTACTTCAAAATGAGATCTATATTGCAATGTAAAAACAAAGCAGACAGTATTTACCCTGCACAGAAACAAAATGACTCACCCAAATCTAATTCTCTCTGCACATTTTAAATCTGCCCTCCTGCAGTGCACATGGTTTTGTCCATCTAAGAAGGATTTTGTCAGAAAGAGTGAACTAGAATAAGGGCCTCAGTTCCTGCTGGAGCCTGCTGAAAAATAGCACTGCTTACAGACAATGTGTTTTTCACAGACTAAAGGCCCACACACTGGGATGCAGTTGAAATACCGGTGGTCGGAATCCCGGCGGTCAAAATACCGACGCCGGAATCCCGACCGCCAAAATCCTAGCACTTTCTCCCTCTGTGTGTGTCCACGACACCCATAGAGGGAGAATAAATTAGTATGCCGGTGCATAGCGAGGTGCTGGGCCTGCTGCGTAGTGAGCACAGCAAGCCCGCAAGGGGGAGAGATCCACGTCCCCCCCTTGTCGGGATTCCGGCAGTGAGGATTCAGGCGTCGGGATTTTGACCACCGGGATTCCGACCGCCGGTATTTTGTATCAATCTCCACACACACGGGGTGATTTAGAGCTGAAAGCAGCTCACTTTTACCATTTGAGCTGCTTTTAGCTCAAAAGCCACCCAGTATGTACGTGGCAGCGTTGAGCGGTGAACGCTGATGCACGCTACAGAGCCATCGCCGGACACCACCACTCATCTGCCGGTATTACCAACCGAATGAACACATTTCCATAGCGTTCTGCTATGGAAAGCTGTCCACCCACACGAAAATCGTTTTGACGGGCGAAAATCACTGAGTGTGTATGCACTGATTTTTCGTCTGTGCGGGGACGTGCCCTGCCAAACGCAGCTTCCCCCCTCGTGGCTGGATCCCTCGGTATGCTGGTAGCGGATGTGTATGCTTTCAGCGAAACGCGTTGGTGAAGGGGAGCAGGGACACCCCCACTTTGCAGACCCCACCTACACCAATATCCCGTAACCGGACCAGCCTCCAGAATCTCCTTCCGTCCTGGAACCAAGCGGCATTACCACCAAGCCCACCAGGTAGAGCACCTCGCACCATCAGGAGCTCCCTGGTTAGGAGATAGATATCCTCTCTACAAGGAATCCAAGTGGCTACAACATCAAGCCCACCAGGTAGAGCACCCACTCCAACAGGAGCTCCCTGGTTAGGAGACCAACATCCCCCTCCTTAAGGAACCCAAGTGGCAATAACATCAAAGCCCACCAGGTAGAGCACCACCCAACATCAGGAGCTCCCTGGTTTGGAGACAACAACTTCTCCTAATTAGCATCTCCTTCATCGATATCTTGTACAGGACATTCATCTGGAGGCAACATAGGAACGGATACAGGACAGTTTTCTAAACCGGACTGTGGGTGAATATCCCTGCTCTCTGTATTTATCTGTGATATTTTCAATTTCTTTTATTGATATTTTATATACAGTTTTTATAATCATTTCCAGTAATAAATGTTTTAAATACACCTGTTGCATGCCTTTTTAGCGAGCGCGGTCTCAAATCCCTGAATTGGGCCCAGTTTGTGCCACAGTACTTCTAAGATTGACTGATGGACAGTTGCTCCTTCCTGTCAGCCATCTTGCCAAAAAGTAATTGCTGTTTTTTTGTCGCTGTATAACAACAGTGAGATAGACAAGCTGGGTATAACAAAAGGCCCTCAATCCGTGTAAATAAAATAATAAAAGAAAACATTAGTCACACACGATTCTTCATTGCAGGTGGCCTTTGCAGAGCTGCCATTTTATATTCAGAATTAATATATTTTTTTACTTGCCATGAACATTTGATCAATATTAGTTTAAGAAAACATTTACAACTTGCTGTTTGGATAATTGTCGCACCTTGTATAGTGGAATTAATTGATAGTGGAAGTCACAACTAGTTACAGCGTAGACATCAGGAACGTAAAGGTTGCTGCTTTTCATTACACAAAATGTTAAACGCTGCCTAAGTTTGTATGTGTTGTATTGATTGTATTCAAATTAGAGTTTGCTGTGGAATTTACATTTCGTAAGAACTGATCCGATTACTGAAACTTTTTAGTTTTTTAGTTGTTTTGTTTTTTAGTTGTTTTGTTTTTTAGTTGTTTTGTTTTTTAGTTGTTTTCTTTTTAATAATGGGTTTAACTAAAAGTTAATTTTACAATGGCGCTACTGACAATACAGTTTACTTATTTGTAATACTGCAAACAAAGAAGAGGCTTTATAAAACACCTATTTATGGGCAATTAATGAGGCTCTAAGTCAGTGTTTTTCAACCACTGTGCCGTGGTACACTAGTGTGCCTTGAGCTGTTCTCAAGTGTGCCCCCAGCGCTAGAGATGCCCAAACCAGTTTACAGCAACCACCAGTTCAACTGTTATTTACTGGTCTCTTCTTTTCATTAAAAAGGGCCTATGTATTTTATTTGTGTTACCTGTGGGGACCAGTGTGATTGTTTTTTATATGGGGAGCAATAGGTTTTTTTTTTTTTCCTGTGGGGGCCAATGTGTTTTGCCCTGTGGGGATCTCATGGTGTGCCTTGGCAATTTTAAAATCTTATTTAGTGTGCCACAAGGTAAAAAGGTTGAAAATCACTGCTCTAAGTGAATTCATTACTTTACACTAAGAGACTAATTCAACCCTGCTCGCCAAGCAGCAGTCGCTCGCTGGTTAGCGAATGGCTTAATGCCGGCCACCCCTGCTGCTGAATCCCCTCTGTAACATGCGAGGGGATATGTATGAGAACACATCCCCTTGCATGCAGCCGGTAGCAGGAGAAAGCATTCAGTGGTCTCCAACCTGCCTTGGTTGAACTGACTTTTGTATAGGAATGTTAGGACGAAGACAGAGTAGGCGGCTGATGTCAACCGCCCAACTCTGGCAGGCATCGGCCTGCCCAAGTTCTCTGGATAAACGCTGAGCTTTTTTATGGGGACGCCCATAAATCATTGGACGTTCTCCTGGTCTGGCCCTGTATCCGCCTCTGGCCCTCCCTTCCTGCAGTGAATGTCCCGGCGAGTATCTTAGTCGCCAAAGCACATGCGCAAACCCCGACCATCAGGGCTGGGGCCAAATTCGGATCGCTGCGAGTGATCACGCATTAGTCTCTAAGTCCAATGGTGAAGCCACTGGCTCTAGTACGACCTCCCTCCTTCCCATGCCAGCGACTTGTCAACCAGTGGTAGATTTCCCATTTGGCCCAATGGTACAATGGTCAGTAAAATGTAGCGATGGCAGGGGGTGGCACTGGTGCTGCTATGGCAGTTGGGAATCGCCAAAATGAAGGGGGCAATGACATGATGAGGTGACCAATAAATGGTTGCCTAAGGCAGCCTGACCCCTAAATTTGCCCCTGATGTCAACAACTTATATCTCTAAACTAGGCCTCCGTAAATGATGCCAACTTAGACTTCAACCAATCAGTGAATTCTCTCTGCTGCACTTATAAATATATTCCACCTCATTCCATTGGACGATAGAACAATGAAAAATCTGATAACAATCATTTTTATCAATTAATTAGAATTGTTATATATGCATTCTGAATGCTATTTAAAATAGAGGCATTGGTACTCCTTACTTATCACGGCGGCCATCGCGGGCATTGAATGCACTAAAAAATCGGGTGCGACGCAACCGACGCGATGCCCGCGATTTCCCATAGGGAAGAATGTTAAATGTCTCAATTGACCCGATTTTCCTGTTCGATGCCTCAATTGACCCGATTTTTCCATAGGAAACAATGTTAAATGGCCCACAGAGGACAAATAGGCACCCTGAAGTGTGAAATGGCCCCCACAATTGTTAACGCCACCCCACGATCAACGTGAACCTGAAGCGTGGCGAGCGTAGCGAGCCCGCGAGGGGCGTCGGTACGCGTCCTACGACCTTTTCATACCCCCACTATCCACGTCGGCGTAGAGTTGAGAATAGAATAGTGTGGCAAGCGCAGCGAGCCACCGAGCCCGAAGCGTGGTGAGCGCAGTGAGCCCCGCGAGGGGACGCTGATACCTGTGAAGACCGCGAAGGGACGCGTTTACCTGTGAAGGTATCCGCGGCCCCTCGCGGGGCTCGCTGCGCTCGCCACGCTTCGGGCTCGGTGGCTCGCTGCGCTCGCCACACTATTCTATTCTCAACTCCACGCCGACGTGGATAGTGGGGGTATGAAAAGGTCGTAGGACGCGTACCACCGCCCCTCGCGGGCTCGCTGCGCTCGCCACGCTTCGGGTTCACGTTGATCGTGGGGTGGCGTTAACAATTGTGGGGGCCATTTCACACTTCAGGGTGGCTATTTGGCCTCTGTGGGCCATTTAACATTGTTTCCTATGGAAAAATCGGGTCAATTGAGGCATTGAACATGAAAATTGGGTCAATTGAGACATTTAACATTGTTCCCTATGGGAAATCGCGGGCATCGCATCGGTCGCGTCGCACCCGATTTTTAGTGCATTCAATGCCCGCGATGCCCGCAATTTTTTTAACTGCGATGCCCACGATCAAAATCGTGGGCGCCGTGCTAGGTAAAGAGTACCGAGGCATTTAACCACGGCTGAAGGAAGGAGTGTAACCTTCACAAAACACAATAATGAATTAGTAATTACGCAAAATTGTATTGTGTTCTCACAACGAAGCAGCTCACGCTAATGGATTATGTATAATTACCTGCTGATCATACAGATTGTATTCATAATTGAATTAAAAGTCTTTATGGTAAATCCTATTTAGACATATTGGGGCAAATTTTTAGACCAAGTCAGAAATCACTTGCAATTTCTGGTGATATTTTAATAACAGGAATGAGCAAGTTTTAATATCGGTGTAATTGTTAGTAATGGGAGTGTACTTTTTTTGTAAAATTAAAACAAAATGGCTTCCATCACCAAGGGCACCGGGGACAGCCACAGGCTTCAGCCATGGTCGGGTGAAGCCTAAGGGGGGACCCACTCCTCCAGGTACACCATTCAGTGCTGACTAGCTACGATGTTCATGTTTGGCCGGGTACTTAAAAAGTTGCAAAACTACGGGGACCCAAAGTCTTATTGTCCCCCATATTTTTTAAACCATTTCTGGTCCAAGAGCCCAGTGCTGGTTCTTAAATATAGGGAGATCATCACCATTTTCCCCCCATATTTCGGAAACCAGGACTAGATATGTGCATCAGACACTTTTCATGGTTTTTTTTTTGATCTGGATCTCCCCATGTGTTTTGAGTCTGGATTGGTTTTGCCCAAACCACCCTTCCGGGTTTTGGTTTTTGAGCCGTATTTTAAAAAAAATTTTAAAAATCAACAGCTAAAATCAACACATTTTCTTTTTTTTTCCTACAGTAATATTAACCCCAATAACGTTCATTTCCACTCGTTACCAGTCTTTTCTGTACAACTCACAGCTCACAATATTGTTTATAGGCTAAAAATTTGCACACAATGTTGCTGGATGACTAAGCTAAGCAACACAAGTGGGTGGCACATCTAGCAGTGGCACTGCAGTGGCAGACAGGATAGCAGTTTTACGTAAGCAGGAAGAGAATCATCATATGATGGTGGAACTATCATTCATGACACAGGTGCATTGCCCAGAGCAGCAACTGATTATCCCCAGCACCCCCTGACTAAAGCTGGCCATACATCTACAGATTAATTGTCAGATCTGGCTTGTTGGAACAAAACCCTGGTAATGGATGAGACAGTTGACCATTTGCTTTGAAATGCTGGAAAACTGCCAAAAACTGTCACTGAAATATCACCAGGATTTTGCTCCAACCAGCCAGATCTGACAATCAATCAGTAGATGTATGACCAACTTAAGGTGCCTGCCCCTTATTCTCTGCACAAGACATTGTGCATGTACCTCTGTCACCAACTGTCTCTACCTGTCACTGTCTGTCTCGTGTCCCGCTGCCTTCTGTCATTACCCTCTGCCTGACCTTGCCCTTCTCTTGTCACTTTCTGCCTCTCTATATCAATCTTTGGTTCCCCTGCCTCTGCCTGTCCCCCACTGCCATGTGGCACATTGTGAACTTGGGTTGAGGTGGAGGAGAAGGCCCTAAATTTAATTTTTGCACCTGGGCCCACCAATGTAGCAGCAAATTTGGCATAAGTCCAGGGCCGGTGCTAGGCACCGGAGCACCCCAGGTGGGAGAGGTGCCCAGTCGCTCACCCGCTCCACCCTGGGAGGTGCGCGATGTGGCCGCACGGCCGCCGGGGGGGTAGGGGTCCACGATGTGGCCACCGTGCTGCTGGGGGGTGCGCGATGTTGCCCGACCAGGGGGTGGAGGGGGAGTGCGAGGCTGCCGCCGTGCTGCTCGGGGGGGAATGCGATGCTCACTCACCGAACACCTGTGAGTTCCTTCCTCTGGCTCTACTGCTCCTCTGCTGCTGTGGTAGCTTTTTTCCTGCTGCTGCTGTCCTGCAGCTCACTACCGCCCTCCAGTGGTGGTGCCAGCCCTTTTGACTTCCCCTTTTGCTGCTGGTGGGTGCGCGATGTTGCCCGACCAGGGGGTGGAGGGGGAGTGCGAGGCTGCCGCCGTGCTGCTCGGGGGGGAATGCGATGCTCACTCACCGAACACCTGTGAGTTCCTTCCTCTGGCTCTACTGCTCCTCTGCTGCTGTGGTAGCTTTTTTCCTGCTGCTGCTGGCCTGCAGCTCACTACCGCCCTCCAGTGGTGGTGCCAGCCCTTTTGACTTCCCACAGCCTGTAGAGGATTTGCTGTGACCGTAAAATGGCCAGGGAGCAGGCAGAGTAATAATGGCACATATTAACAGATAAGTATTACAGAACAATATTCTAAACAGGAACTGGTGATGCTCAACTGACTATGCCACTGGTTCTTGTCAGGAAGAAAACCTTTAGGTTCTTAACCGCTGGTATAAGTTATGAAATGAGGAATACAACAGTCAGCCACCATGTGTGAAAAGGCACATATGCTACTCATGAAGAACTGGCCACATCTTGTGATTTTTGCTGACTCGCCACATGGAAATTGATACTTTAAATGCAAATTACAATGAGCTCAATATGACGCTTCCTGTACATTTTACCTACGTAGTAACTGAATGCAAAGTGGTCATTCTCCTGCCGGGATGTATCGGGATTGCGGCACTTGGGAAGAAGACTGACAGCGGCAACCCAATGGTCAAGATCCTGATGCACCATCACCTGTCGCCTACCCCTAACACCCCACTGCAGCCTAACACTACCCCACCCCCTATAGTGCCTAACTGCACCCCCCACAGTCTAACCCTAACCATAATCATAACCCATACCTATGATCAAGATGCCAACAATCGGGATTCTAGCACCTTTATTGTGAGCGATGTCGGGATCCTTGCGCCAGTCTTCTGACCAGTGCTGGACTTCAGTGGCAGTATTCTGAATGCCGCTATCCCAATGGCCGATCTGCTAACCGGATCCCCTCGTGCCAGAGATGACCACTTAAATTGTAGAAATCCAGTCAACAAAAGGATTTCTATAACTACAGATGTACCATAATTTTAAACAAAATGGTGTAAACCGATATTTTTGTCCTTTACTACATTTTTTAAAAAATTGCATTTTGGGGGCCAATTCAGACCCGTTAGCTTGGGTCCGAATTCGGCCCTGCCCCCAATGTTTGGGGAGCCGCTTTGGCAAGATTCACACTCACCGAGCCGTTTGCTCTGGGAAGGGAGGACCAGGGGCGGGCAGGGAGAGGTAACTGGGGAACACCCAGCATTTTATGGGTGTCCCCATAAAAATGCCGGGCGTTCCCCTGAGAATGCAGGAGTGGTGATGCCTGCGCGGGGTGTCCCCTTTTCGGCAATCTGCATCTAGAATAAAAGTCAGTCTAGACTGTTCGGCCACATGCGAGGGGAGGTGTTCACGTACACATGCCCTCGCATGCTAGCAAGGGGATTCGGTCACCGGAATGGGGCGGGAGTTCGGCCGGACGGCGTTTACCTGTTCGATTACAGACAGCCTAGCAAACAGGTCTGAATGAAGCCCTTTGTCTCCTTCTAGGCCAGGGATGGGGAACCTTTGGCCCTCCAGCTGTTATTGACCTACACATTCCAGCAAGCCCTGCTACAGTTTTGCTATTTGGCCATGCTTAAACTGTTGCATGGCATGCTGGGGTAGTTCAACAACAGCTGGAGGTCCGAAGGTTCCCCCTCCCTGTTCTAGGCCCACTCCTGAACGGCAGATATACAAAAAGGAATTGAGTATAGGAAATAGAATTGCAGAATGCAGGAAAGCAGAAAGCAGGAACGCCATGCACACTGCTCCGTCAAATCAACACAAATTAATAGAATCGAAAACGAAAAAATAAATTAAAGAAAAAAAAAGGCCAACCACCCGTTCAAAGTAATGGGGATCAAATCTCTACTCATTCAAAGGTCTTTGTATGCTATGGATCTTGCAATGGCAGCGCAGGTATAAATGACAAATCAATGTATATTTCTACCATAACACCCAACAAAGTGATAGCGTGTCAGCTGGACCGATTTTTTCTTTTTTTAATAAATGTTTTATTTTGCAGGAAATGGAGCTTTCTCCAACAATTAGAAACGTGTCAGTAATCATCTTTCCTGTTGGCACAATAAGCTCCAGTGTTCGCCCGAGGAGTAATGAAATGCGACATCCAGGCCATCATACAATTAAAATGTAATCAGCACACTATATGTTTATACCTTCCACCAACAGAAGGAATTATTGAGGTCATTTATAGAAGGTTCCGTGTATTGCGCGGCTTTCGGCAGCAGAGGAGGGGACACGTTCTGACTGTAGATGTGCTGTGACCTCTGTGGTGTCACAACCTCCACGCTTGGAAATCATTCGAGATAAAGGAATCTCTGGTTCGAGAGAACAGACGGTCCTCACGGGCTGCAAACCTCACACAGGTAACTGGAATATCTATTAGTAAAAATGAATATTGAAAACGCAGAACAGGGAATGAGGAAGTGAGTTATATACACAGCGGGTGTGGTATGAAATGTGGAAATTCATTATGTTGAAAGAATAATATCAATGGTCTAAAAAAAATCAACATTGAGGATGTCGACGTGTTTAGATACTGAGCAGATGTATTAAGCTTGGTGAAGAGATAAAGTAGAAGGCGATAACGCACCAGCCAATCAGCTGTGTTTGAAAAATGACAGCTAGAAGTTGATTGGCTGGTGCGTTTTCACCTTCCACTTTATCTCCACTTTACCTTTTCACCAGGCTTAATACATCTGCCCCATTGACATTTAACATGTGGACATTCACAATGTTGATATAGACATAATACCCTAGTTGCATGTGTCGACATGGTGACATCCACAATGTTGTTATTCTGAAAATGCCGAGATTATGTTGATAGGGGGACTGTCATCATTTTAAATGACAACATCCATATACAAGGTAACAGGTGACAGCAATCAATCAATATTCAGACAAACAAGCTGAGCCTCAGGCAGTCTGTCACCACCTACTGACCAGAAAGCAGAATGCAGGAGCTGTCCAACAGCTGAGCCTGCTAATGGCAGATGTCCATTAGGCTTAGAATACTATCCCTTAAACCGCAACACATATGAATTACACAGCTTCTTAAGCTGATTACAACCAGACGAAATACAGGCTTGAATTATGGAATTTATCGTATAGATATATAATACCATTATACAAGCACATATAATAGTATTCAATCAAGCATAACATTTTTAAGTTAATTATTTTTTTAACATGAACTCTCCTAATCCATTTAGTGCCTCAGAAAACTGATATTCTCACTGTCTGAAATGTGTATGTATAAAACATGAGTTTCACAGTAAGGCCGCCCTGGGCAATATGACAAGTGGGTATGAAAAGGGTACAGAACCAGTGGCATAAAAACACACACCCTCAGACCAAGCACCTGAGGAGGGGAGCCTGCACCGCAGGGGTGTCTGGTCTGTGCAGATTCCATGTAGTGTGGCCGTCTGCATGGAATCTGCTAAAAAAAGGCACACAGATAGAAGTCCTAATGATCCATGTGGTGTCTATCAGGGGAGTGCAGTGCGTACAGTGCTACACGGGAGGGTGATTTTGAAGCCTCTCCCCCAAGCGTTCCCTGGTTGTCAATAACAATGTAAATAAATCTGGTCTGCAAACACCATTGCAAGTCCATTGATATGTATGTGCAGTGATTATTGATCACCTAAGCACGCACTAGAATAGTGTACTTCTTTAAATCAGAACCTTATATTGATAAAAATATTGCTTGTCTCATTAGCACCAGGATATACATCAAATTCTTAGAGGATGAGTACAGAGGCTCACTGCTGGATCAGTTTAGATGTCCTACTAGCTTTAAAGGACCCCAAAATGTGTGTGTTATACTGGTTGGTAGTGTTGTGCACTACTGAGAATCTTTATCTGGTGGCAATCATAAATTCAGGGGGAACAGAGCACTGTGTCCCTCCTGGAAAGGGTCATGTTGGGAGTCAGGGGCGGGCTGGGCCGGGGGGCAGAGTGCCATATGCCCCCCGGGCCGCTTACCCACCCACTGGCTGCGGGCCGTGCTGCGGCTGGATCAGCTTCTCCAGCCCTCCTGCACTGGCCGCGGCTTACAGAACACGGCCGCGGCTACAGGAAAATGGCCGCCGGCCCCCTGCACTGAGGACATGTTCTCAGTGCAGGAGGCCGGCGGCCATTTTCCTGTAGCCGCGGCCGTGTTCTGGAAGCCGCGGCCAGCGCAGGAGGGCTGGAGAAGCTGATCCAGCCGCAGCACGGCCCGCAGCTAGCGAGTGGGTAAGCGCTCTCCCCCCCCCCCCTCCCTCACCCCAGCATATGTGTTTCTGTCACTGTGGGGGCATATCTGGCACTGTGTGGGGGCATATCTGGCACTGTGTGGGGGCATATCTGGCACTGTGTGGGGGCATATCTGGCACTGTGTGGGGGCATATCTGGCACTGTGTGGGGGCATATGTGTATCTGGCACTGTGGGGGGCATATCTGGCACTGTGGGGGCATATATGTATTTGGCACTGTGGGGGCATATGTGTATCTGGCACAGTGGGGCATATGTGTATTTGGCACTGTGGGGGCATATGTGTATCTGGCACTGTGGGGGCATATGTGTATTTGGCACTGTGGGGGCATATGTGTATCTGGCACTGTGGGGCATATGTGTATTTGGCACTGTGGGGGCATATCTGGCACTGTGGGGGCATATGTGTATCTGGCACTGTGGGGGCATATGTGTATCTGGCACTGTGGGGGCATATGTGTATCTGGCACTGTGGGGACATATGTGTATCTGGCACTGTGGGGGCATATGTGTCTGGCACTGTGGGGGCATATGTGTATTTGGCACTGTGGGGGCATATGTGTCTCTGGCACTGTGGGGGCATATGTGTCTCTGGCACTGTGGGGGCATATCTGGCACTGTGGGGGCATATGTGTCTTTGGCACTGTGGGGGAATATGTGTCTCTGGCACTGTGGGGGCATATGTGTCTCTGGCACTGTGGGGGCATATGTGTCTCTGGCACTGTGGGGGCATATCTGGCACTGTGGGGGCATATGTGTCTTTGGCACTGTGGGGGAATACGTGTCTCTGGCACTGTGGGGGCATATGTGTCTCTGGCACTGTGGGGGCATATGTGTCTCTGGCACTCTGGGGGCATATCTGGCACTGTGGAGGAATATGCGTATTTGGCACTGTGGCAGAATATCTGGCACTGTGGCGGCATTTGTGTCTGGCACTGTGGGGGCATATGTGTATTTGGTACTGTGGCGGAATATCTTGCACTGTGGGGGCATATCTGGCACTGTGGACATCACATTGTGCGGTGTAATGGGCATCATGGTATGGGGCGTAATGGACATTACGGTGTGGGGAGCATTGGGTAATTGCCATCACAGTATGGGGTGTAATGGGCATCAAGGTGTGCAGCATAATGTGTAATTAGCATCACAGTGTGCGGTGTATTGAGTAATTAGCATCGCAGTGTTGGGCGTAATGTGTAACTGGCATCATGGTGTTCAGCATAATGTGTAATTGGCATTACGGCATGTGGCTTTATGTGTAATGGGTATTATAAGGTTCGCTAAAATGTGCAATCTGCAGGTACACAATACAATCATGGTACAGGCAACGCCCCTTATGATAGGCCACGCCCCTAATTTTTCGGCGCGCCTACGGCGCGCAAAAGCATTCCTTCCGACGGTGACTTGGCTGATTATGGGCCAGTGCTCTGGACTTGCCCCCTAGGCTAAAAGTTGCCAGCCAGCCCCTGTTGGGAGTTATGCTTTATGCCTGACAGTATATGTAACTACATACCCTCCAACATGACCCATTCCATTAGGTACAAAATACTGTGGGCCAGATGTATCAAGCTTCAAAAAGTGATAATGGGGAAAGTGATAAACAACCAGCCAATCAGCTGTCATTTTTCAAACCCAGCCTGTAACATGACAGGTAGGAGCTGATTGGCTGGCTGTTTGTCACTCTGCATTTTGTCACTTTTTGAAGCTTGATACATCTGGGCCTCTGTTCCTGTGCTTCTCTCTCTCTTACTTAGACTATCTCTACTCCATACTCTCTACATTGGAACCTGACCTTTGGTTTCTGCCACCCTGATGTCCTCTGATGCAGCAATGATTATATACCATGTACTTGTCCTGCATAGCTCAGGGTTGCCTACTATCTGGCTACCCTCTCTGGGAGAGGGCAGCCAGCTCCATGAGGCAAGGGACGGGCCCGCCGGCGTGATGAGAAAGGGGTGTGGGCAGAGGTATGGGGGCATGGCCCGCGCCAGAATTACAGGCATCGCACATTCTGTCATTCCGGGCGCGTGGGCAACCCTGGAATAGTCTTGTACTGCGAGTCACTGTTTTGTTGTTTCACTTATTTGTTTATGTACTTTGTTAGGTGCTACTGAACCTTTGTGGCGCCATTTAAATAAAGAGTAATAATAATAATAATAATAATAAAAGTAAAGACAGCCAAAACCACAGAATTAGGGTGGCCATTCCTGGGATTGGGATCAGCGGGATCCCGGGATTTGGCCCCAAAATCGTCGGGCCCCCAATCCCAGGATTTCGGGATTAGACTGCGCATGCTGATGCTGGGCAACGTCTGAGCACTCACTCAAACGCTGCACGGCTGTCCCAACCCGATTCGCGTCTCTGCCCAGCGTGATGCTAAAGGTCGCGCTGTGCAGGGTGGTGCAGTCACTACCTGCCCCACTCGCTCTGCTGCCCTTTCCCCGGCTGCTCAGTGTGGCACCCACGCACTCCCTACCTCACTCACCGGCGGCAGCACCTGTCCAGCTCCCCAGCCGCACCGCCCACTGCACCGGCTAAGGTAAGTAAATGTGCGCAGCGGCCAGTTGGCTGGGGGGGCGTTGGAGTTTTTTAAATATTAGGTATGCCAATCCCGGGATTGAGCATTTTTCAATCCCAAATCCAGGGATTGAAAAAAATGCCACAGGATTGGCTTCCCTACACAGAATACATTTGCCCTCATTCTACAAACATCAGTCTTTACAATATTGATGTTTTATACAAGCAAGCCAAGAGTGATTGCTAAATACCGAGGGGGGCTAAACTGAGTATTTGCCCCAGGTGACAGAATACCTAGCTCACCCTGCCTGCTGAATACATAAACCATTCATTAAATGGCTTTCTAGATATACACAACTGAGTGATTTAATCACATCCTCCTACCGGTACGCGGCTGCTTTCAGCTACGAGAAGGAACACTATAGACAGAATATGATGTTGGCCGATAGCTTGGGAAAAATTATTCTGCTGAGCTAGAGGACTTCAGGTAGAGAAAGGAAAGCAGAGGCCTTCTGCTCTTGCCTATCCTACTGCCTTATTAATGGAACCATTTTCTCCTTTGTAAGTGCAAACCCCTGTGTTAGGAAAATGACTGTTCTCTGCCTCATCTTGCAAAATATTTCAATGTGGAATAAAATGTTCTCTCTCTCCATTTCTATGACAACCGAGACAAGCGCACGTCTGCCAAATTGCCATTCACTTTTAACACACTGTCCTGGTTTAAAAGCCTTATTTTGTGACATTACTGGTTTACAATTCTATTACTACATAATACACCACATACGGGATGAATGGAAACTCACGTAGCAGATGAAAAAATGTAATTATCAAGAAGCCGTTACGGGACTGATAACTGCCCAGGTTTATGTCATCATTATAATGAAATTGGTTAATGCAATATGTATTTTGAAAAGCGTAAGACTAGAGGTTTAAAGGGACGGAAATTGTGTGTATAGCACTTTTAAATGAATTATGTTCCACATCAAATACAAACTGAGGAAGCCGCGGAGATAAGTGAAATCATTTTGGGGGACAAATTGCATATTATGCGTATTATCGATGTATCTGGGATGGAGATTGCAGTAATTGTGTGCACCAACACTAGAATCAGCATTATCCAGGACATCTTTGTGCTAGTTACTGTATATGTGGAGGCAAAAATGCAGACAATCTGAGGAAAGAAAAAAATGTGCTCACTAAAATCACTGTTAACACTTTCACATTGCAAACCTGGACCCGGGTCCCACCTTTCACATTGAATCCAGGTTCCCTTAACCTGGGTTACTTATTTTACAGATATAGCGGGTCATTTACATTATCTCTGTGATGCCACCCCGCAGAATGCCTCCCCCCCCCCCCGCGCTGTCGTATCCCCCTTGCACCCATGCCTTCGCAAATATAAGTCAATCGAGTGTAGAATGACTTATATTTGTGACCGCAGGGATGAAGACAGGGTGGGCGGCTGACGTCATGTGCTGTTAGCTGCCCGCTCCTGGCAGATGTTGGCCCGCCCACGTACCCATGGAAATGCCCAGCGTTTTCTTCGGGACATCATGATACGCTGGGGGTTCCCATGGCCCAGCACCGCTACCGCCCCCGTCCCTCCCTGCTGCAGACTGCACGGGCATTCGCAGTCAGAGTTTGCACGTGCGCAGAAAGGCGCATGCGCAAACCCTGTCCATCGGGGCAGGGCCGAATTAGGATCACGGCGTGTGACCGATGGTTCACAGCATAACGCAACTACAGCATTCAGCCCTGTGTGCCGCACAGCACATATTGCCCTCCTTACGGCCCTGTATCACCCATTACTGGTCACCAGCATAGATAACTGCACCCTAACATGCTCACAGAAAACCAGGGTTACAGACCTTCCTCCCCAAGATTAATGATGTTTATATAGCAATCCAGTCAGAAATAAGCTGATCTGTCCAGTGAAAGATGCCCAATGTAAGCAATTGTCTGATTGGCTACTATTACTGAGTGCATATCTTGGACCTAAATGCAAGGTTGATTACTGAGCAGGAATATGGTAATGTAACCAGATTCCTTTATTTATACCTAGCAAATATTTTATAGGCAGTTTTGGTGTCGCCTCACTTTCAGGGAATATAGGAGATGCAAATTAAAATATGTGTGTGTGTGTGTGTGTGTACGTACTTGTATTTCTATCCTTATGGGGACACAGACCGGACAGCACACCAACACTGGCGAGACATCCAACATTGTGGGGACCTAAAATTAGGTCCTCATGAGTCAGACACCAGGAGGCAAGAGTGGACACATATCCCAACTATCCATCATCAAAATCAGGCATATCCCAGAAAATCAAGTTTTCCAGACCATAATGTGGAACATTTTAATTTTTAGGAGAGTGAAGCAGTTGTGCCCACTGCTCACTCTGTCCCTCCCATCCGCAGCATCGGGGGCTCTTTCTTGAATTTTGAGTTTTGCATGAGCTGCAGTTGCACACAGTGGCCACTGGGGGAGAGGATTGCGCTGGAAAAACAAGTGTGTGTGTGTGTGTGTGTGTGTGTGTGTGTGTGTGTGTGTGTGTGTGTGTGTGTGTTTAAAAAGGGAGGGTGTTAAATCTATAAAGAGGTGTCTACCTACTTCAGTGCTCAGGTACCATTACATCATAAAAAAGATGTAAGCATATACACAAGTACAGAATACATACATTAGCGTCTGTTACGTTCACAATTACAACATACCACCCAACTTTTATTTTTTGAGGGGAACTCCAGAAAGGGGTGAAGCGTTTCGGGTTTTGTGGGCTGGAGCCTCGAGCAGAGGGGGTGTGGCCAAGCAGCACAAATCCCATTTTCATCTTTTTGGGGGCATGCCCAGCACTCCCTGAGCAGGTGGGTAGCCCCTGGCTCTCTTCCCTATCCTGATAGATGCTGTGCACATGCACATGGAAGCTAATTAGTGATCATCTGCAGAACCACGATCGTCGGCTCACCCAACTGTCCACCCCCTGCACCTAGGATGTAATGACAGTTGGTATGGTTGGGAGGTGTCATACCAACTGTCATTACAGTCTATAATGAGCAGCCAAGAACCTGTGTAATTCATATGTGTGCTTATTAAAGGGATGGTTTGGCAACCCTGGTGGTATGTTTGCAGTAGAGTTTTATGGGAGGGCTCATTGAGTCAGTGGCGTAAGTTCGTCCCAGTTGCCTAGAGGCAACATAAATATTGGTGCCCCCCCCCCCCACACACACACACACACACATAGGCGTGCGCAACCCATTTTGTTAGGGGGTGCACCATTGGCGGGGCCTGTCCATCACCGCCTACTGGGCGTGTTCATCACCACCTATGGGCATCAGTGCAAACTAAATAGGTGACTTATTTATGTATATGCACTTCAGAACACTAGAAATAGGGACAGTGCACACGCGGCAACAATTTACACTGTAATGCCCATTCCACATAATGCCACGCACAGTAATGCCCATTACATATAATGCATTGCACAGAAATGCACATTCCACATAATGCTCATTCCACGTAATGCTACACACCATAATGCCCATCACACAGTAATGCACATTTCACATAATGCCCATTAGACATGCCAGGGCTTGACTAATTCTTGTAAAATAGGGACCATAGGGACAGTGCGCGCCGAAAATTTACACCGTAATGCCTATTACACATCACAGAGCCATTACATAGTATACCATAGTATACCATATGCTATAATGCCGATTACACGTTATACCACACACCATAATGCCCATTACATGTTGCACCTCACATGTGATGCCGATTACAAGTTGTGCCTCACAACGTAATGCCCATTAGACTTTGTGCCTCACACGGTTATGGCCATTACACATAACGTCTCAGACCGTGATTCCCATTACACATTATGCATTACACATTATGCCACACACTGTGATGCCCACATCACATTATGCCACACACCGTGATGCACCTATTACACATTACCAAACACTGTGATGCCCATTACACATTATTTGACACACATGATGCCCATTTCACGTTATGCCATACACCATAATGCCCATTACACATTACACAACACAGGACAGACGGGGGGAGGGGCAAATATGAGCAGATAGAACAATATTGATAGACAGATGGATGAGGGGAGGGGCAAGCACAGATGGATGGATTGGGGGGGAATAGACAGATGGGGACAAAGTACCATATTGGGGGGCAGCATAGACAGAGGGAAGAGTTGGGGGGGGGCAAAGACAAACTGACAAATAGATGCTGGGATGCTCACTATTACTTTCTCTACTTCACCAGACAATGGCAGCAGCTCCTCCTCTCTGTGTGTAGCATTTCTGGGCAGCAAAAAAAAACCTTCATGGTGCGGCTCTGGACAGCAGTGTGTCCTCCCTCTTCTCCCCACCTCATGAAGCGGCTGCGGGCTGTGGCGCTTTCAGTCACCTGCGGCCGTTTACTTCCTCAACCCCCCCTCCCCCCTGGTGTAGCTCCGGTGCTCCCTCTTCTCCCCACCTCATGATGCGGCTCCAGGATGCGGCGCCTTCAGTCACCTGCGGCCGTTTACTTCCTCAACCCCCCTGGTGTAGCTCCGGCGCGATGACAGCAGCATCGATGATGATTCCTCCTTACTCACTCTGTCAGCTCCGGGCAGCAGCTCCGCCTTCCGCCCAGTACACCGGCTGGCAGGGAAGAGGATTTGCTCCCTTCCCTCCCTCACAGCGCGGAGGCAAGGAATATTAAAAAAATGGGTGCACTTGTTACGGGGGGTTCCGGTCATTAGGAGGTGCCTGTGCACCCCTGGCACCCCCCGTGCGCACGCCTATGCACACACACCACCTTAAATAAATACATGTTATGTATATTATGTTCAAAATGAAGAGTGTGTGACGTCTATGGTCTTGCTAGGAGGGGGAGCCAGCCACTTGGCCATTATTGACGACTTTCAATTAAGTGGTTCTAATATGCAGGGGAAGAGAGGTGCCCCTTGGGAGCAGGAGCCCGGCGGCAGATGACTCCATTGCCTCCCAGAGTTCTGAATAGACAGTATAGTTTGCTGCAGAAAGGCATTAGGCATGTGCTTGGCACATGTTGTGTCTACACTTTTTCCTGTGTGTACTGTATGCGCCTTTACTCATTTGCATCTATGAAGACGCCGTTTCGGTCCACCGTAGCCATATTAAACGTGTATCATTAATCTGTCCGTAATACAGTTTCCTGTAAGCGCTGGCATTCAGATTTACCATCTCATCAGTCTGCAGTATTTCTGCTCAGCTGACTGTAAGATTGCGGGTAACAAACTATGCCTAGGAAAATAAGATGTGTGTCTTCTTTTGGAATATTAAATTACAGCTCCTGATTATGACTTTGAGCCTCAGTACTAATGGCAGCAAAGGGTTCTGATTATATTACATGTGTAACCTAATTAAAATGCATTATTATTTTAAAATGCTATCAACATGCCTCACTGCTTCAGCTGATTAAACAAAAGACAATGTTGGGTCCCCGAGCTGTCACTGTACTTGGCGTGACAAATGCCCTGATTTTAGGAATACCAGCCACATGGTTTTCACTGCAAGGGAAAATGGCATTATAGCTTACACTGGTATCTTATATATGCACTTGGACCTACAAATCCATATTGTTTAACGTGGCTGGGCATTGGCAATCTAGAACTCTCAGATGACCACAAAGATATTTACTTATATTAACAACTTAACTGGCTAATATTTTTTCCCCAAAAAAACGCTCCAAAATTGTCAGTTGTGTTATGATTGAAAAAAGTTTTGTTCTTGATTGACATCGGCACAAACACCAATGTTGATATATTGGACCATCGATGATCAGACCATCGTGACTACATATTCCCAGTGGCTGCTCCTCTCTGCAGCTGTTGGGTGTACATAGGGAAAGGTGAGTGCTGCTTTTTTACATATCCCCAATAGCTGGTAATCTCTGTAGCCATGGGGTCAGGGTGGGGGCTCTGCCCGATCAGCTGCACGGATGGCACTGGGGGAGGGAAATCAGGAAGCAGTACAAGATCATCTTCCAGCAGCTGCACTCTGGGCGTCTCTGACTGGCTGGTTCCGTTCTGGTGAAGTCGCATCTGATTCGACCATGACAGGGTATGCAGTTGATGGGTCGACAGTCACTAATTAGGTCGACCCCTATTGGTCAACACCTTAAAAAAGGTGGATGAGGCTTAGGTGGACAGGGTCAAAAGGTCAACACAAGCAATATGTTGACATCAAAACAGACGGCATCAAAAAGGTCGACATGAGTTTTCACAGGTTTTTTTTTTCAGAACAGGTGTTTTTCCTACTTAACTATCCACGTGGACATTGAGGGAGAATACATTAGTGTGCCGGAAACATGGCGAGCGAAGCGGTACACTAATACTGTTTCCATGTTGATAACCTTGTCCATGTTGACCTACTGCTTGTGTCGACCATTTGTCCCTGTTGACCTATCAAACGTATCAACCTATGGCCTTTCAACCAATAATGGTCGGCCTATTGAGTGTCAACATTAATTGGGTCAACCCAATCACCCATGGCCCCATGCCAGGCCAGAAGTAACAAATATTTAAATATGCGCTCAAAGCTCTTAATTAAAGTGTGTTTGTGCAGCGGCGCAACTATAGCACCGCAGCCCCCGCCACCGCGAGGGGGCACTGTGCATGTGGGGGCGCCAGGGGCTGCGGTGCTATAGTTACACCCCCCCCCCCCCAATCCCCCGCAGACTTACCTATCTTGCTGGTCCCGGCGGCTCTCTGAAACTGTCTGCTGTATGGGGGCGGCCATTTTGTGGTGGTCCTCAGCAGAAGAAGAACGGAGCCACCGGGACCAGAGCGATAGGTAAGGCTGCAGGGGATTGGGGGGGGTTTGCATGGGCGGCGGGGATTGAGGGGGGGGGAGGGGAGGTTGCATGGGCGGCGGGGGATTGGGGGAGCTTGGCGGGGCGGCGGCGGGGGGGCGCCACTGTGTGTGTGTGTGTGTGTGTGCGTGCGGTAGCAAAATAGGAAGAGTGCATCATACTGTACCAGTGATCAGAATATATAGTGTGAGTACACAAAGTTGAGAGGCACTGAAGGTAATTACTTATCTGAGAATAATAATTGATTTAGCTAAATACATGGGCTCAAGTGTGTTTATTAATACGTATTTCAATTGCAGTAGAGTCACATAATTATATGCAATTACCACATTTGGAAAAGTGAAAATATATAATACACTGTATATTGTAAAGTAGTACCGTAGGCTATCCTTTACCTCAGCGGCAGGCGATGGGCTGGGAGAATCGCCTGCGGTACACGTGAGATGGAGGGGTTGGTATAATCAGGAATTTGTTGGTTATGCCTTAGCAAGAAACAGGTCTGTAGCAATGCGAGAACGATGATGAGGATGATAAAGATGATGAGTAGGTTGATTTCAATATGGGATTTCCAAAGGCTGTAATTTGTTCTAGTGGCATAGAAGAGGTGGGGATGATCTCCTGTGGATTTTCCATAGCATTGAGGCCACAGGGGAACAAGAGTCTATTGGTAAAGCCTTATCAGTATCCCAGTCATTGAATAGAAACAGTTGGGGATCTCAAAATCAAACTTCTATTTGGACGTCTCTTGGAGCACTTGGGGCCTTATTCTGTTGGTGCGGTCCGTTCCGAATTCTTTCGGAACTGACCGAATGCCACGCTGTGCGGACATTGTAAGAACAAACTCCCACTGGTCGTTCGCATTTGGTCGGACTGACTCTCTACGAAGAGGGTGTGTTTTCGGACTACATCCAAACCGTGCGTGTGCGGTGGGAACACAAAGATTCTGCACGATCTTACAGCGTTCGAACGGACGGTAAGCTGCCCGTACGCACCGATGCAGTGTATTTATGCAAACCTCACTACTCTAATCGGAACTCATACATCTGCCACATGACACACTTATGCAATTAGGCAACCTCATAAAAAAGGGATTGTTTTTAATTGTAATCAATTAAATCCTAATTTATACTTAAACACATTACTACCACTTCAGATTAACCCTTACATCATGTTAAGTGGTATTCATTCATTTTTGCCCCTTTATCTATGTTTTATGTATGAATATTATATAATAATTGCACGTCAAATGCAATATTCTACAATGTGCACATTATTACTAACACATACTAAAGCTCACTTACCTACATTTATAAACACAGTGTGCATAATGTTATTTGTAATACAATTATATTAAATTTGTGTCAAGCAAGGATGTGCATACTACAATAAAGGTAATCTACCTCGCTGTGCTAAAACACACACATACACAGCAACACACATTCAACACCATTTTTTCATTACCCTTCACTTTATTGCACTTGTATGCAAATACACATCTATATACAGTATATACCTTTGGCAAATGACATAAATATATCACACCATTTATACATATACAGTAAAATGTTATAAAAACACACAGACCACTACTAACTTGCAAAAAATATTTATTGATTAACAAAATAGAAAAAAAAAAATTAAAGCAGCAGGTCGCACAAATCCTGCACGTCTGCAGCCAGCAGGAGCAGGTGCTGGCGGATGCGAAGGAGGGCCCCTCGTACGCCCTCGCCAACTTCCCTCTGGTCATCTGTGGGCATGTTAAAGGGGGTTCAACATTAATAATGCTATTCAGGTTGACATTTTACATTGTGATACCTAAATTCAATCCAAAGTACCTACAGCATGATAAATCATACATACACACAATTACATAGGCTTCAGTTTTTCAAATGAAAATAAATACTAAGATGGTGACACACACACACAGTGGTTTACACTATACAATATGTTACTTATAACATTGTCAATGTATGTTTCAAAAGCACACCAACACTTGAGCCTCACTCACACTTGTCCTGGCTTACCACACAGCAATGTACTATAAAGCTACATCCACTATAACTTTTCCTATTTTTGCATACATATAAACCTGCATGTCACTGCTCAATGGTTAACTGCAGGATAGATAGATATATATATATATATATATAGATATATATATAGATATATATGACACACACATACATACATACATACATACATACATACATACATACATACATACATACTGTACATACCACATGAAAAGCCTGGGTTTGTCCCTCTACCCCTTACTCTGTAGGAGACTTCACAGTCATAGTGCTCCCTCTGAATCCAAAACCACCCATGACTAAGCTGCTGCTGTTGTCCATTGACCTGAGAAGCATGTAATGAGCTCCACCAATCACAGTTCATCAAAAACCTCGCAGCCTCTGTTCTCTGCTGCAAGGTCTCAAGGGACTTAGGGCCTTATTCTGGTTGGAGCGGCCGGGCCGTACGCGGACGTCCCGGGATTTTTTATGATCTGCGCATGCGTACATTCGCTAATGCGCAGGCGCGACCACTCACCAACGCTTACGGACGGGTCTCTACGTGCGAAAAAACCTGTACGCGAGTGTACGGGTATTGGGGGCGGCATAGGGGTGTGAAGAGGGGTGCGGCCGAAATAATGAGGGAAAATGGGCGTAAATATGGGCGTACACGGGGGTGTGCACCAAAAATGAGCGGTGCTACTACCGCACGATCGACTAAAGCACCGTTCATTTTGGACACAAAACAGGCGGCCGCCAACCGCCATCTCAAACCACCCCTACAGATACCGCATGCCAGCGTGCGCCTGGGTTAGCTAATTTACGCGGATTACTACTCAAACACATACACCTGAATGTAATAAGCAATGCTGCAGTCTATTAAGTCAAAACCATGAATTCACTACCTGCAAGCCACACACAGCACTCTAACACATTGGAAGGTTATCTTTCTATACTTCTCTACATTTAAAGGTTTGTTTAATTTAAGGTAAGAATCTTTGTAAGACCTGCTTATATATGCTAAGGTAGGTATTTGTTAAACAGGTCGACACATTCACTACGTGCTTTCATAGACTTTACACAGTAGCACACTCAATCTACACAAGTCGACATGTGTCAACGTGTTCACTCTAATACAAACATAGGTTTTGTATTTATGATACAATAACATAAACCACATCTAACACCTACAAAGGATGTTTCAGCAATGTTTTAAGCCCATGGCCACTATTTTGCACATTAATTAATTCAATCAATTAATTAATTTTCATAATTATAGTTGAAAGGCAACATTTGCAGGTCCATATATATGAAGGGTATGTCAGCGTACACGGACGTACGCTCACTCTCACGAGCGGTGACATAAACTGACTTTTCTATTGAAAACAATAGGGACTCGTCCGTGCAAGCTGGCGTACGCTCAGATAGCCGCAAGAAGTCGGTGGGAAGACGGCCGAGAGACGTCCGTAAACGGTGGTGTACGCTCAATTGTACGCCAGTTGTCGGAGTGTAAGGGCTGGCCCGTCCGTGTACGTTGCCGTACGCTCATTTGTACGCCACTCCCCTTCTACGTTGTTTCTGGCCGTACGTATGCGGCTGAGTTGTGGGTGGACTTAACCCCAACGGCCGCGTGCGGCTAGCGTACGTTAATAGCGAACGTACGCACGTTTGGCCGCTACGATCAGAATAAGGCCCCAAGTCAACTCCCAGTAATGCACAGTACACTTGTGCAATCACGGTGGCTTGGCTGCCGATGTTCTGCTCCATTAATCATTGTCATATTGCCAGATAGGTGAACAGCACTAACCCACTCCCATGCACAAAACCATTATAAATTAAAAAACAACCTACTGCAAATCCATATGTAACTCACTCAGTCTGTGCAAGTGTGTGTAACTATGACCCTTCCACAACTCTGCGACAGAGACATGCTGATGGAGGCCAGTGCTGATGTCACAGACCCTCCCTGAAAACGCCTGGGCGCACGGGATTTTTTTTTGCAAACCTCTCGTAAATTGGCTAACAGGAAGCCGCCGTTTATGGGTGGCCACTGGCTGTTTTCTGGGAGTGTTGGGTAAAAATCACGTGCGCCCAGGCGTTTTCAGGGAGGGTCTGTGACATCAGCACTGGCCTCCATCAGCATGTCTCTGTCGCAGAGTTGTGGACAGGTCATAGTTACACACACTTGCACAGACTGAGTGAGTTACGTATGGATTTGCAGTTGGCCACCAATCAGCGATCTTTTTGCAAGACCATCGTAGACTTGCATAGAACAGAATTTCACTCTGTCTTGGATCTGATTCTCGGATCGCAGGGTTCTGCAAATTCACAGAGCAGACATCACGTCTGAATCAGGCCGATTGCACAGTATAATAATTAAATTACAAGTAAAAAAAATTGGACGCTCAGAGATATCGTCGTCGCACTGCTTGCTGTAACGTACACATTAATATTTATATATTAAACAATGCAAATAGTTTGATTAACATTATGGCTATTATTGACCTACTGTGATTATGCAAATCTATATTTTGTAAATAAATGTCCTAAAATGTTCCAATTAATGTAAATTCAATGCAAACAGCAGACGTGCTAACTGTACTGTAACGCAAAACACCGCCGCATTGAACTCACATTATATTTGTTTTCACAGGTTGAAAAATAATTAAGCGGCTTCAATTAGACCCATGCTGCTAAACGGTGGTTTACATTGAAATGGATAAAAACAGAAAAGCTGTGAAGAAAACAAACTGCTCTTGCTTCATGTAAGTTCACCACTGCAGCGAGATACCACAGGTCAATGGCAAATAATTGGATTTAACAGGAAATGAAAAACGTTCCACATGTCAATTGTATTGGGTCACTTCATCTGATGATTCTGTAAGAACATAAAGTGAAGACTCTTTAGCTTTGGATGAGTGTATAAACTTTCCTACTTAAAGAGCAAAATAGCGTGCCCCAATATTGGAAGGCAGCCTTCATCGGTACTTGTGTAGTTTCACGGCGCCAGTTTGGCGCCGTGCGTCTGAGCCCCCTTGCGGGCTCGGTGGCTCGCTGCGCTCGCCACGCTATTTAAAATCAACTCCATGCCAACATGGATAGTGGAGGTATGAACTATCCATGTTGGCATGGAGTTAAGTTACTTTTTTTAACATAGTTTGTGGCGAGCGTAGAACCCGGAAGTAGCACGGCGCCATGCTGGCACCGTGAAACTACACAAGTACCCCTTCATCTATAGTGGTTATTATGTATGTACAATAGTCATTTCATCCTTCCTTCATCCAGATGCATGGTATTCTAGTGTTATTCATGTGGTCATCGATACCATCTCAGCATGGGGTCACGACTCCATGTTGCAGGCCGTCAGGGTGATGACTTCTCTAAGCTCTCAGTCAGTGATCCAAGGAGTCTGAAATATCAGTTAAATTGTCTGTTACTTCAGACTCCTTGGATCACTGGCTTAGAGATCTGAGAAGTCATCGCTCAGCTCTACCCCCTGCCCATTTCTCTTCCTCTGCCCAGCAGCCCCTGCTGCTGGCGTTGCCACCGACAGGCTGACTGCTAGTTCCTTTATCTACATTCAAATATCTGTCGAGGGCACACGTCTGGCAGCAAGGGCGCACCCGTGTCTTGGAGCTTCTGAGTTGTAGGAATTTTGCAGATTAAAAGGGCAGCTAAGTGCATTCAGACTCAGATGAGCCAGCTCTCTGCAAGTAGGACTCTGAGTCTGTGAAAATGTCTGGTAAGGTATACCCCTTTTACACCAAGGAATAACCCAGGTTGGACCCAGGTCGGACCCAGGTCAATGTTGGTGTAAAAGGGGTCAACCCAGGTCCAGTAACACTGGTCTCCTACCCAGGTCCTGACCAGGGTTGAACACTGGTTGGACCTGGGTCGTGGGCGGTGTAAATGGTCCCAACCCAGGTTGGGACATCCGGGTAGTGCTGAAAAGATACCAGAAGTGCTGGACGCCTTTCCACAGTGCGCTGCAGTGGCAAAAGACAGCAGCCAGGAAGGATACGGGCAGTGCACACAGAAATCATAATTGGATGCGGTGCCATTTATATATTTTTTTTTTTAGGGGGGGGGGACTGGGGGGAGCACATGGGAGATTCAGTCTGCTGCTGCAGTGGAAGGGGCTGGGGAGAGCACATGGGTGATGCTGCACATTTATACCGCTATGTAGGCTTGAGCACTGAATAAAACTTTTTACAATTACAAAATAAACAAACCAACATTTTTCAATGCTAACTAGTCATGTCTTTTAATTTTTATTTTAAATCATTGAGGGAAGGTTGGATGGCAGTTTATCAGTCCTAAAATTGACATTTTTAATGTCATCCATAGGGAAGAGCAGTGCTGACCCAGGTTCAGTGTAAACGGCGCAGACCTGGGTCCGACCTGGGTCACAGTGCTGTGTAAATGGGGTATGAAGCTGGGTCCAACCCTGGAAACTCATGTGTTCAAAGACCAGGGTCCGACCAGGGATTTTGGTGTAAAAGGGGTATAAGTGCAGCATGGGAGAATCATCCACAGGAACCACAGTGGGTTTAAGTTCCAGGAAACAGCAGGGCAGCATGAGGAACAAGGAGGGGCACAGACTTTATGGAATGTGTCTGTGAATGGGGGGAACAGAGGAGCACACAGTGTAGGATGTGGTAGGGGACAGAGGAAAACTCTGTCCTCTACCTGCTGCCATCCTCTGGTCACCCTTTGCAATCCTCCATTAATCCCTGCCTCCCTGTCACTCTCTGAAACTCCGTTATTGCCCACTGCCACCCTCTGTTACTCAGTTCCATCCACCTGCCAACCTATGCCCCCTGTCACCATCTGCCTCTCCCTAGTCAGCATCAGCCACCCCCATTACCCTCTGCTTGTCATCCTCTACATCTCCATGCAGCAACTGCCTCAACCTCTCCCTGACTGCCACCCTCTACCCAACTCTACCAACCTCATCACCACTGTTTCCCCATGTCAACCTAATCCTATGCCTCCCTCTGGCTCTTCTAGTCACCCACCACTTCTGCCTAGTCACCCTTGGCCTGCCTCTGCCATCACCTCACCCTCTACCACCCACATCACCCACTGCCTCTAATAGTGCCTAGTCACCCTCTGTCTCCCCATCACTGTCTAAAGGTGGCCATACACCTACAGATGTATTGTCAGATCTGGTTGGAACAAAAATCTGGTAATTTCTGAAGTTTTCCAGCATTTCCAAGAAAGGTCAACTGTCATTTGCTCTCATCCATAACCAGGTTTTTGTTCCAACCAGCCAGATCTGACAATAAATCTGTAGGTGTATGGGCAGCTTAAATCCCCCTGTCACCAACTGCTTCTCTCTAGTTCCCCCAACACTAATGCAAACGTTATTTATGGAGGACAGAAAGTATAAGCCTATGCCCCTACACATATTTTCTACCTGCTATAGTGTATACCATGATGATATCTTGTAGTTCTTATATAGCGCACACATATTCCGCAGCGCTTTTACAGAGAATATTTGAACATTCACATCCGTCCCTGCCCCAGTGGAGCTTACAATCTATACTCCCTACCACATACACATGCACATGGACATGGACATTCTAGGGTTAATTTTGTTGGGAGCCAATTAGCCTACCAGTATATTTTTGGATTGTGGGAGGAAACTGGAGTATCCGGAGGAAACCCACATAAGTACGGGGAGAATATACAAACTCTGCACAGTTAGAGCCATGGTGGGAATCGAACCCATGACCTCAGCGCTGTGAGGCAGTAGTGCTAACCATTGCACCATCTGTACCTCACCGATAGACTTAAGGTGCTTACACACTGTACAAATTGTTTTACCAATTTCGTTCATTTTGAACTTCCGAATGCTATTGGTAAAAATATCTTTCAGTGTATGATGAATGCTGATGTGCGTACCACCCGTGGTTCATCAAGGTTTTTTTGTCAACTTTGCATACAGCTCAATTCAGTTATCTTTCAAAAAAGCCTATAGACTGTAGCAAGATTGTTCATCTTTCGTCAACATCTTTCGTCCAGGAAATGGGGTACAAGGGAAATTGGTCATCAATGTCTTTCAGTGTACACACAAAGATATTTTGAACAATGTCGTTCAGAAGAGCCAAAATTAATGAAATTGGTCAAAAAAATTGTACAGTGTGTATGCACCTTTAGACTCCTTTTGGGTTGGTCATGTCTTCCGTGTGACAAGCCCCAATTTGAAGACCAACAAAGTTGAGAGGTATGGTCTCAGCATGGTAGCACTGCTCATTATATGTAGTTGGGGTATGCAGTCTAGCCCCCTCTCTATAGCGTGATGTTACAACTCAACATATGAGCACTGGCAGCCATAAATAATTCAGTAATGTGCGCTCATCTTTCCAAATCAGCACCTTAGATTTTACAAGAAAATGTACAAACTTGAGGCACCATTACTTGAAAATGCCATTATACCCCTTTTTCTGTCCAACAGCTCATACATAATAAATCTGTGATAAACTGTGCAGGAATATACACATTTTAAAGCCTTATTTTCCCTTTAAAATGTCAGCACTTTATTATTTTAATGACCTCTTTATGGACCGGTAGATTAATGAGAGAAAAATCAGCCAGTTAATGTGGTTCCATTAGTAACATGGACAGAAAAGCAGAAAGAAAAATACTCCTTGCTAATTTATGGGGTCACGCATAAAGTGAAGTGATAATTTATGTGTATAGTGCCTAAACTAAAGCTAAGACATAGTAATTGTTCAAACAGAACTTGTTTAATGATGGGAGGTATTAAATATATAACCAAAAAAGAGAGATTTGTAACAATGAAGAATTAAGCGGAGAGAAATATTGTAAATCTCATTGATGCTTCAACGTTGACGGAAATGTTTTAACATCAGAAAAGTAAATTTGAAATGAAACCATTAACCAAGACGATAATATAAAAAAAAAGCTTGTCTTGTAAAGTGAAATAATAGAGTCCGCCGCAACAATACCATTAATCACATACTGCAATGGATTATAAAATACAAGGGAACATCAACAAACTCTGCGCTATTCTCTTTGTGGGCAGCCCAGGGAAATAATATTTGCTAATATTTTTTTTTTGCTGTAGAATCAACTTGTAAAATATTATGCTGGCGCTACAGCTAAAGCCCAGAGGCACGCGGGATATTTCATTCATAGCCAAAAAATCTGATTAACTTCCTGGAAATGTGTTGTGGCGTTTCCAAACAGAGGTAATTTCTAGTCCCAATGCTGAAGGATTGCCTAGCAGCCAATAGCTGTTTCTTGCTAACTAATTTCTAATTAATATTGCATAAAATATGTCAGAATATATACAGTAGTTGGGTAAAGTGCTTAGAAAATGAGTCATATATTTATATTAAATGAGCAGAGTTTGTTTTGTTTTTAATTGTCCTTGCCTGTGTTGAAAAATGCAAATCGGTAAAATGTTGGTGCACCGTCCGATGTACATATACTGTACAGTAGTTGGGAGGAAAAATAGCAGGTAACATTGTAAATGGAACAAACCATGTTGCAAGGCAAGGGGTACAAATATATTTATTGTATTCGCATGCAGAGTAAATATATCCTGATTTTGCATGTAGTTATTGCTTGTTAATTATTAAGTGTGGAGCTACCTGGGGTAACTGGTCCCAGCATGAATGTTAATGCCGAGGCAGATTTACTGTCCTTGAAGAATTGGGACTAAAATTCCATATATATATATATATATATATATAATATATATATATATATATATATATATATATATATATACACACACACATAGCTTGCTGCCTAGGTGTTAGCCTTGACTCTGAACTTTCCTTTGTACCCCACATTCAATCTGTCTCAAAACCATGCCACATGCACCTAAAATACATATTTAAAATTTGCCCTTACCTAAAAACTGTAATCCATGCTCTCATCATCTCACGCACTGATTATTACAATAGTCTCCTTATTGGCCTTCCCCAATACAGACTCTCACCACTACAGTCCATCATGAATGCAGCTGCGAGGCTAATCTTCCTAGCCAGACGTTCATTGTCTGCAAAGCTACTCTGTCAGTCACTTCATTGGTTACCTGTATTCTACCGTACTCAATACAAAATTATTTTACTTACACACAAAGACATAAACCAAACTACACCAACATACATATCTTCTCTTATCTCAAAATATCTTCCAACACAACCTCTACGCTCCTCCCAAGATCTGCGTCTCTCATCCACACTCATTACTCGCTCCCATTCCCGACTGCAGGACTTTCTTCGGGCTGCACCCACTCTGTGGAATGCCCTCCCAAGCACAGTAAGACTCTCCTCCAGTCTCCAAACCTATAAGCGTTCCCTAAGAACTCATCTCTTCAGGCAAGCTTATCAAGTTTCAGAACCAGTCACAGAACCTTGCATTCTGGTGGAATCGATGCAATAAAGAATACAGTATCTATCCTTATGTATCAATACCTATTTCCCTATAGATTGTAAGCTTGCGAGCAGGGCCCTCCTACCTTTTGACTGTCTGTAAATACCCTGTTTGTTGTATCACTGTCTCCTTTGTAAAGCGCAATGGAATATGCTGCGCTATATAAGAAACATGTTAATAAATAAAATAAATAAAATATATGGATTTTGCCTACTAATCAATTAATTGAATTATCATTGATATAAAGTATAAGTTGCACCAATCAATTTTGTTCGTCAAAATTGAGCTATTGAGCCGAATTTACAAAAATTATTGTTTGTGCTATCTTTCTTTTATATTTAAGTCTAATAAAAGATAAGTTTTAATAAATGTATCCATCATACAATCACAATTGTTTCAAAAAAGAGTGCGCCCAAAAAGGACATTTGTCTTATGTTTGCTTTTTAGCAAACAAATCCCAGTAAATTCAGTCATAGTTTCTGAATATTGGGCACACCACCAATTTCTGACTACAATAATTTGTTCATAAGTAGTCCAACATATTGGTTTTCCAGATGTTTTTTCCAATTTATGCCTATTGTCTGTGCGGATGCGCCCACTCCTACTACTATCCAATGAGATTCAGTCTATCATTTTCTAGAATTTGTTCAATAGATGCCACAGTCTGGAGGAACTGTCTCCCGTGGTGTCGGTAGTAAGATCCCAATGTTACTAGTTACACTTCCATCTTGAGATGTTAAACTTTATAAATTGATGGAAAAATTATTTATGTGGCAAGTTCAGTAAGGTAATAGGGTTATGTGAGAACCGTTGTTTTCAATATCATCTTTGGAAAATGACCAATATCATATTACTAGTAAACGGTTGGTAAAGTATTTGTATTGGCAAGAGAATCAAACACATGAGAAGCAGGGGGTCCTTTCTAGAGATACAAATTCTAATAAGTTCTCAGCTAGCATGGCTGTCTTACAAGGCTGAGGTCATGAGTTCAAGTCCCAGTCATGGAAGCTCCGTGTGCAGTTTACATGTACTTTTTTGCGTGGGTTTCCTCTGGGTGCTCCGGTTTACTTCTACACCCCAAAAACATACTGGTTCTGTAATTTAACTGACTGCTGAAAAAAAAATATTCAGTTTGCATTCATGTGAATAAAGATTGTAACATGAATGACTGAAGAAGTTCTCTGTAAAGTGTTTCTGAATATGTATGGCTCTATAAATGATTTATTTATTATTATTTATTAACAGTTTCTTATATATCGCAGCATATTCTGTTGCACTTTACAAGTGGATACAACAGTAATTAAACAATCTGGGTAGAACAAAACAACATAGAGGAAGGAGGGCCCTGCTTGCAAGATTACAATCTATAGGGATAATAGGAGGGATACATAAGGATAGGATTCCATAGCATGGCAGTGCCACCAGATTACAAGACAGTCCTGATGGGATGCAATTAGATATGAATGCTACGGGAGGTGTGTGGGATTCTGGAATGTGATAAGCTTGCCTGAAGAGGGGAGTTTTCAGGGAACGCTTGAAAGTTTGGAGGCTAGAGGAGAGTCTAATACCCCTTTCACATTGCAGCTGTAACACGGTATATTGCCGTTTTTTTAGTGCTTTAAAACGGTTCCATCTGCAATGTGAAAGCTACATTGTCAATTTACCGGTTACAGAAAACCGGTATTTTGACACGTGTTAAAAGCAGGATCCTACACGTTTCTGAGCCGTTTTCCCTGCAGTCTGAACAGCTCAGAAACGGTATTTGCTACAAATGATAACCACACTTGATCCCCGCCCACAAGCAGGAAAAAAAACATTTAAAATGACATTGTATGGCTTTCTATGGGTGAAACGGGTTGAATCTGAAAGGTACAAAACGGTATTTAAACTGCAATATACCTTTACATCATGCAATATGAAAGGGGTTTAACTGGCTTTTGACCAGTTTTAAGACACGTTTAGAAAATCGGGTTGAAAGCAGGTTTTTGCAATGTGAAAGCAGTATTAATGAATGAGAATGAGGCTGGAGATGTAGGAGAGGGTTTTGCAGGTGACATCTAAGTCCGACTGGGGTATAAAGGACCCATCAAAGAAGTGCAACCAGAGGCGTAGGGAGGGTGGAGCCACCGGAGCTCATGCTCCGGGTGCCGATTGGTCAAATGGCGCCGCTGGCCCGCCCCCCCTCCGCAAATGATCCCCTGCACAAGTAAGTTAAAGCATCTACTAACGGGCAGCGTGCGCCGGCAGCTGCCCTCGGCGCCTGCCTCCTTCCCTGCTCGCCCGGTCCCTGCTGCCAAGTGTCACAGACGGTGAGGCCGGGCGGCGGGCTGACACTCATATGTCCTCTCTCCTTGCTGCTGCTGCTCGGTCCGGCTTCCGGGCAGCGCAGCGTAGTAGCTCTACAGACTCCTCCCAGATTCACCTGCCTGAGTCTGCTAGGTGTTCTGATGCCGCCCGTGATGCCAGTGGCGGAACATTGGCTTAGGGAACGGACTCAATGTGCCGCCAGCCCAGTGCCCCAATCCAACAAGCTCTTAGCCGGGTCGTGTGTCTGCTGCGCTGGATGTTACACTAGCAGCACGCCCCGCTCCTCATTTCATCTCTCTCTGCTGCAGTTTAGATGCCGGCTCCAGCGCTGTGTGCTGACGTCACACACAGTGCCGCACGAGCAGTCTGCCATGCAGGATCCTGGCTGCGCTGTGGCTGGCTACTGTGCCGGGCATCTGATGTTACGCTAGCAGCACACCCCGCTCCTCATCTCTCTCTGCTGCTGCTCAGACGCCGACTCCAGTGCTGTGTGCGGAGGTGGTGACATCACCAACAGTGCTGCCATGGACATAAAATGAGGGGCTGTTGAAGCACACCAGAGAAAAAAGTCAGCTTTTCCCTGATTGGAGACTCACAGCCAAGCTACAGTGCACTGGACTGGGGGGCACAACAGCAGTGTGAGTAACCCAAAACACAGCTCATTCCCATTCTGTCACTGCAGGAAATTAAATAATGTATCAAATGTATCCCTCAATTCACACCCAGTGGCATAACTAGAAATAATAGCGCAGCAGGTCCCGTTACAGCGTCTTATATAGCGCAGCAGATTCCGTTACAGCGTCTTATATAGCACAGCAGGTCCCGTTACAGCGTCTTATATAGCGCAGCAGGTCCCGTTACAGCGTCTTATATAGCGCAGCAGATTCCGTTACAGTGTCTTATATAGCGCAGCAGATTCCGTTGCAGTGTCTTATATAGCGCAGCAGATTCTGTTACAGTGTCTTATATAGCGCAGCAGATTCCGTTACAGCGTCTTATATAGCACAGCAGATTCTGTTAGTGTCTTATATAGCCCAGCAGGTCCCGTTACAGCGTCTTATATAGCGCAGCAGGTCCCGTTACAGCGTCTTATATAGCGCAGCAGATTCCGTTACAGTGTCTTATATAGCGCAGCAGATTCCGTTGCAGTGTCTTATATAGCGCAGCAGATTCTGTTACAGTGTCTTATATAGCGCAGCAGATTCCGTTACAGCGTCTTATATAGCGCAGCAGATTCCGTTACAGTGTCTTATATAGCGCAGCAGATTCCGTTACAGTGTCTTATATAGCGCAGCAGATTCCGTTACAGTGTCTTATATAGCGCAGCAGATTCTGTTAGTGTCTTATATAGCTCAGCAGATTCCGTTATAGTGTCTCATATAGCGCAGCAGATTCCGTTACAGTGTCTTATATAGCGCAGCAGATTCTGTTATAGTGTCTTATATAGCGCAGCAGATTCCGTTACAGTGTCTTATATAGCGCAGCAGATTCTGTTATAGTGTCTTATATAGCGCAGCAGATTCTGTTACAGTGTCTTATATAGTGCAGCAGATTCCGTTATAGTGTCTTATATAGCGCAGCAGATTCTGTTACAGGGTCTTATATAACGCAGCAGATTCCGTTACAGTGTCTTATATAGCGCAACAGATTCCGTTACAGTGTCTTATATAGCGCAGCAGATTCCGTTATAGTGTCTTATATAGCGCAGCAGATTCCGTTACAGGGTCTTATATAGCGCAGCAGATTCCGTTACAGTGTCTTATATAGCCCAGCAGATTCTGTTACAGTGTCTTATATAGTGCAGCAGATTCCGTTATAGTGTCTTATATAGCGCAGCAGATTCCGTTATAGCATCTTATATAGCGCAGCAGATTCCGTTACATCGTCTTATATATTTCAAATGTAACATGCCAACACATGTTAGCCACGCCCCCAATTCATTCCCGGGGGGGGCGCGAAATATGGCCTTGCTCCGGGCATCATGGCACCTAGCTACACCGCTGAGTGCAACGGAAGAGGCCTATTCTTAAGAGACGTGGCCAACCATCGGAGAGGAAATAATATGCAGACAACCTGAATACTGCAGTACCTGGGCCCATATAAATATGTTAACACAACCACTTCATTTAATTGCCAGGAGGATGAATCTCTATAGAAAGAAAACCAAGCATCCATGTTCCTGTTCTACCAGAAAACTGACCCTCTAACAGGGTAATAATATATAATACAACTGCAAAAGTTTGTAACCTGAGATTATAGGAGGGGTTGTGGCCCACAGGCACTGGGGCTTACTGGGAATTTCTCCTGTATCCCTATGGGCCAGTCCTTCCCTGAATTAGAGGAGTTTAGATGGGATTCTGAGTAGACAGTTGAGTGACTGTGGAACAGCAAGAGAGGAAAATAAAGTGGGCAACTGGGTTAAGGATACCCTGAGCTGAAGAGAGGAGGAAGATCCTGTATGTAGGGTATCTGGATGATAGGGTGACAGTCAATAGGTTGGCAGACATATGGTTGGCTTGCATTAGGTCGAGATGTACAAAAGGTCAACTTGGTCAAAAGGCCGACGTGTAAAAGGACAACAGTGTTTAAAGTAGACAGATTCAAATAGTTGTCATGACAATAGTCAACACACCTATGGTCAACACAATTTATTTTTATTTTTTTTTCACCTTTTTCATACTTTATCGTCCATCTGGACTACGATTGAGAATAGTAGCCCTAAGTTTGGCAAACGAAACATGGCCAAGAGGTTACGCAATTCCAACAATTGGCTTTTGCATGGTTAAAAATACAAAATGGCACCCAAAAATAATTTAAAAAAACTAGTGTCGGCTGATTTTGTGTCTACCATTTTCATCTTGACATTTTCACTTTGTTACGGTTGACCTTTTCAGATGTCTACCATATCAATATAGACCAATTGATCCCATCAACCATGTGCATGTCGACATAATAACCCCTACCCGTATGTAGGCCTGACTCCCGAGTCCCATCAGTTGCTATAAACTGCAGGAAATGATTATTTCTTTTCTCTGGACATCTTGGCACAGAACCTCTGGCAGCACATTGTATATCAAGCAGCGTGCTTAAGTGTTCCGCATACATTCCTTGTTACATCTGAATGGATGTCAGCGATTGTCTATTACCAACAGACATTTATATAAACTCGTCCGTCATTAAGAAATCAAGAGGACAATATATACTTGAAAAACAAAACGTGTGTCTCCGCAATAACCTCATATCACAGCTTATGAACATAATAATGGATTCAGCAACCCTTCACCAAACCTCTCTCTCAGGGAATGAGAAAATCAATTAAAATCCCAGACTTAACAATTTTGGAGGGAGAATGAAGAGACGCTGTATAAGGAAAAGGGAGGTTGAATTAATGGGCAATTTTGTATTTAGATTATGAGCAAGATACTGTCATTAAAGTGATAAAAAGCCGGTTGCTATTTTATTTGTTCCCAACTTCATGCTTTCAAACAATGGCCCTTATTCTGATCAGTGCGGCTGGATCCGAATATGCGGCCAGCACCGTGCATCCTAAACCCCGCCTTCCATACGGATCGCCAACTCCGTCCGTACGCGGTAAGAAGCTGTCCGAATGGACCGCACGTGTATTTCTCATGAATACACCTCCTCCATCTCAGGGAACCTCCCCCATCATTCGATGGTCGCAGACCATTGAATGCAGGACCGAATGGCCAGGCAGCTCCTGCAACCTCAGACCACACGGGCATCTCTCCGTGCAAAAGCAGAGATCTGGGCGGGCAGCTGACATCCAGCAATGTCATATGTCCGCCCCCTACACGTGCGTCACGGCCGCATTACCATACGTACGCCCAGCATTTGCATGGGAACGCCCATGAAACGCGGGGTGTAAACATATGGTAATGAGCCCAAACACCCCTCTCCACCCCCTGTTCGTAGTGTACACATTTCATGCAGAATGTTGCCGTGCGTTCCGCTCGCACATGCACAGAGACGCCTCTGCACATGCGCAGACACAAAACATCGGCGGCACGAACGCACACGGATATTACCGCACCAACCAGAATAAGGGCCAATGTGACAGTGTGTGCACAAAAAGGGGCGTGGCCTCATCAGTAAGGGATGGCCCACAATGGAATTCCAAAAAGGGAGAGAAGTGTTGCCGAAAAGGTGGAGTATTATGACAGTGCTTCTCCCGCCCACAACTTGACCACCTGCTGGACACTGTGGGACAGTCATAGAAAAACAGGGCTATCCCACTGAAAGCAGGATAGACAGCGGATAGCAGGATAGACAGAGGATAGCAGGGGAGACATGCAGCTTTTCAAAAGTGTGTACAGCGATTTCTACTCCACAAAAACGCTAAGGGCTAGGTGTACCGATCTTCAAAAAGTAATAAAGTGGAGAGTGAGAAATAACCAATCAGCTCACAAATGCCATTTTACAGCCTGGGTTTGAAAAATTACATTTAGGAGCTGATTGGCTGGGGGGTTTTTAATCATATTTTGAATAGAGATGTGAGGGCACGGATTGCCCAGATCCGATCCCGCCCGAACGCTGGGGATCCGAGCCCAGTTTTGGAATAAGGAAAATATTGATGTGCTTCTCTCTCTCTCTTCCTCTCCCTCTTGTGCCTGCTTAGTGCCACTGCCAAGTAGTACTACAGTATACACTACTGTATATACAGAGTCAGAGTGCTGTGTCTGTGACACACCGTCTGCTGGTGCCACTGCCTACCTACTGCACTACAGGTTGAGTATCCCTTATCCAAAATGCTCGGGACCAGGAGAATTTTGGATAACGGATTATTCCGTATTTTGGAATATTTTAATACTTCAATGATGTATTTTGAAGTATCTTGCATTTATGCTGTATAAACACATCAAACACATGAAATACACACAAATATATTTTATTTGTTCAAAAAAAACAAGGTTTCAAAACATGAAACAAAGTTTTTGTATAATCTCAGATACTGAATTTAAATGCCAAGCAATCATTGTCTTGCACATATATAGTGCCAGTTACATATCATGTCCTCAGTAGTGCTGTTACAAATGTCTCCAGTAAGTTTTTAGCAAAAAAAAAATGTTTTTCACTTTCTGGAATGTTTGGTTTTCGGAATAATTCGGGTAACGGATATTCGGATATGGGATACTCAACCTGTATATATTTCCAGTCTGCTGCCTACCAACTGCAGTTAGTGAAGCTAAGTACATCTGGATCTAACAATTGGAAAACTGGGCAAAATGAATGACAATTCACTCAATCAGTTCCGCAGGCCAATTTCCATACAAACTTAGGAGACTGGATATATACAGTATGAAATGATTGTACTTACACTTCACAGGGCATCCAATAGCAATAGCAAACAAAACTGCGCAATATTTCGGATGAAAGACCGCTTCTGCCATCTGACCATCAATCATCATTGTCATTTATCAGTAATGCAGATTATAATTTCATATAAAACCTGACACTTACCCAATGATCATTTCAGCCACTTTCCAATGACACCGATTTCAATTTTAAAATTGAATATGACACCTGCCTAGCAATCATCATTGTCATATCACCTTTATTAAAAATAATCAGATCTATTTAAAAAATGACATGAGATGCTGATAGTAACACACACCGCTGTGCACAGTTATTATGTCTCAATATTAAAATTCAGAACATATCCACTGAGCAGTGGCGTAACTAAGTTTTGGGCGCCCCCTGCCCCGCACCGCCAATCCCCCGCCGCCCCGCCGCCCATGCAAACCCCCCCCCCCCCCAATCCCCTGCAGCCTTACCTATCGCGCTGGTCCCGGCGGCTCCGTTCTTCTTCTGCTGAGGACCACCACAAAATGGCCGCCCCCATACAGCAGACAGTTTCAGAGAACTGTCTGCTATATGGGAGCGGCCATTTTGTGGTGGTCCTCAGCAGAAGAACGGAGCCGCCGGGACCAGCGAGATAGGTAAGTCTGCAGGGGATTGGGGGGGGTGTAACTATAGCACCGCAGCCCCCGGCGCCCCCACATGCACAGCGCCCCCCCGGGGCTGCGGTGCTATAGTTACGCCGCTGCCACTGAGACTATTTTACCCATCCATTCATTATCTAAAGATAGGTTTAATGTACAGTAGATTTTAAAAACATCTATCAGTGGCATATTTATAATGGGTGCATTTTGTTTGCAAATGGGCAATACCATGCTGCACTGCAGGTGGGGCAGAAGTAACATGTGCAGAGAGAGTTACTGTAGAGCTGTTTTGTTTCTGTGCAGGGTAAATACTGGCTGCTTTATTCTTACACTGCAATTTAGATTTCAGATTCAACACACCCCACCCAAATCTAACACTCTCTGCACGTTACATTTGCCCCACCTGCAGTGCAGCACAAGTGTTGTTCATTTGCAAACAAAATGCCTCAGAGGCCTGCGGGCCCGGCAAACACTGCACTGGACCAGAGGGCAGCAACCAGGAAGAAGAGACAGGAGGTGGGAGAATGTGAGATAAAGGTGCACATATACGGTGCGATTATCGTGCCCGTTATGGGCTGGATCGCATCGCATGCGTTTTGTGTGTGATGCGGTCAGAAGGTAGTACACATAGTATGTGCAGCACATACTTTTTGTACTGTGTGATGCGATGCCGTGGGAGCGTGCATTGCATCACACAGTAGTACCAATGCTAGTATTAATGTCCAGGGTCATTACTAAGTTCTACTACCGCTCCCCCAGAGTTCCACACTTTCTCCTATGTTCCGTACAGTGGGAGATTGTGGACTGCATTTGGAAACCCCCCTCTTGAAATCCTGAGTTTGCAACTGAGAGTTCATCCAAATAAGAGAGGCCGGTTAAAAAGTCAGTTCCAGGTGTTTTTCCCATGTTAACATATGACTCGGCCAATGTGGTAGTCAGGGCCGGTTCTAGGGTGTCCGGCGCCCTCCTGCAAACCATACATTTTGCGCCCTTTCACATTGCCATTGCAACAAGCTTCAGCCCGATTGTGGGAGTGTATGCAACATGCGATCCTATGGAGGATCTCGGGTGCATGTACATGTATGCATACACCGTCTCAGTGCTGTGTCCACAAAATATTGCAGGCACTAAAGGTGCCCATACACGCTGCGGGAATCGCATACGTTATGGGCTAGATCACATCGCACGGCATGCATGCAATGTGTGTGCGATCCGAAAGCAGTACAAAAAGTATGTGCAGGACATACTTTCTGTACTGTGCGATGCCCACAGGAGCGCACATCACATCGCACGCTGCTATTGCAGCGTGTATGGCCACCTTTAGGCACATAACCCAGCCCATTATTTAAAAAGTGTCTAAATTAATATAAAAAAATCTACAATTATAAAAAAAATAGTTATAAACATGTATAATAAAAGACTCACTGCAGTCCCTCCTCTTCTATCTGCGTAGGCAGGACGCCATTACACCCCTCTCGTGACTGAGGGGGAAAGGAGGGGAGAGAAGGAGCATATGGAAGAAGAGGGGAGGAGATAGAGGGGCCGGAGTGTTGAGGACTGACAGTGGCCTCTCCATACTGCCGCCTGCTGTCAGACAGGCGCTGCAGGTGGCGTGCAGAAGGCAGTGACAGTGAGGGCTGAGGCAGCTTTAGCAGAGCAGGGAGACTGTGCCTTTTCAGCATGGCGCCTCCCTGCTTTGCAGGAGCTGCTGAGTGGGTAGCGCTGGCCCTGGTGGTATTCATGTGTCAACTTTTTCCAAGTCGTTTTTTTTCTTGTATCAATCTTTTGCTGTAAATCTATTGACTGTCTACCTAGACACTGTGGGGTTTATTTACTAAGATCTTTTGAAGATGGGATGTTGCCCATAGCAACCAAACGGAATCTATTTCTTACTTTTTTTGCACCTTCTAGAAGATAATAGGTACACTATGTGGAAGAAAGTCATTGGACACCCTGGTTTAACTCTGAAATAATGGAATCTTCCTGACAAAGTGAATATGGACTCTTCCTACATGTATAAATATGGAAGCAAGCGTCGTAGCAGATCATTTGCTGATAAAATGACGGACAGGAAACGCACTTGGTTATCATGGTCGAGCTGCGGCTCACAAGCCTCTGATCACAAAAACCAATACACGCCAGAGACTTTATTGGTGTAAGGAGCGGAAAAACTGGACGGTGGAGCAATGGAAACAAGTTCTATAGAGCGATGAATCACGCTTCACATTGTTTCGATCAGATGGGAGAGTGTGGGTATTGCGATTGCCTGGAGAACGCCTGTTACCCGAATGTGTAGTGCCAACAGCAAAATTTGGAGGTGGAGGCATCATGTTCTGGGGTTGTTTCTGGGCCCACTCGTACAGGTGCATGGGAACATGACATCGGCGACTTACCGAGATATTCTGGATAACTCCATGTTACCTATGTTGTGGCGTTTCTATGGGAACGCCGATTGTGTGTTCAAGGACGACAATGCGACGTGTCATGTTTCAAGGGCTACAATGGAGTGGTATGATGAAAATTGCGTCACCTGACTAGCGTGGCCTGCGCAAAGCCCTAATTTGATGCCCCATAGAACATCTGTGGGTGAACTTGAGCCTTGGTTGTGGTCGCGATCATTTCGCCCTTCTACACTACCAATATCCCACTATGTGTGCTACACGAACTTGTGGAAAGTTTACCACGACGAGTAGCTGCTGTTATTTCTGCAAAAGGTGGAGCTACCCCCTATTGATTGTAAATAAACGCATGGTTTCCGTTGACATGTGGTGTCCAATGACTTTCTTCCATGTAGTGTATAATCTGATTGGTTGCCCATAGCAACAATCCAACTTCAATAGATCTCCCATCTTAGTAAACTCCTGTCTGTGAGCTAATCCACACCCAGCTGGTGTAATAGTAGATAGTAGATTTATAAAGAAGTGCCGTACACAAGTTGATTGACAGAAAGCTGCGTTTGGGGGCGGTAACTGGCCATTTTCTGGGAGTGTCAGGAAAGACGTAGGCGTGCCCAGGTGTTTGAAGGGAAGCCATGTGACATCAGCACTGGCCCCAATCAACCTGTTTCTATTGCAGCCACTGAGTATGTCCTGGGCTACGCACAGACTGTACACACGGATAAAATCATTAGATGGTGACCGGCTTGCATATGGATTTGCTGCTACTTGCTGTTCAGCATAATTTTCGTTAGCCATTCGCAAGCCTTGTACATCGATGTGTAGGCTTGTGCAGGATGGGATTTCACTCTGGCTGGGCAAATTAGAACAGAACCGATCAGGTTAGAATCTGTGTTGCTTGCAGTTACTGCATATACAGATGGAGCCGGCCTCATTCTTGCAGGGGCTGGTGATAGTATCCCGCCAGGGGCGCGCCCCATGGCTACGGAGCTGTCTGCGGGTCCCCGCTGCCTCCCCTGGTGCCCCTTGCCGCCCCACTGCCCCCCTATCCCTGCCTGTCTCCCTAAAGTGGAGACGGGCAGGGACCCGCAGCGGCGCCGTCCTGAAACTGGGACGTGCGTGCGTGTGAGACGCATGTGCGTCCCAGTCAGATGGAGCGCCTCTGCACCTGCGATCGCCAGCGAAGACATTCAGCAAGGCCAAGGAAGAGAGGCGCCCCATCTGTATTGCCAATTTCAGCCTCCGGGGTATTCCTGCATTGCAATATTGTTGAACTAACAATGCAACTAAGACGGAGACATATGTAATACAAATTGACCCCAGGCCTCATCAACCATTTTTTTTGCGCATTCCTAGCTGTTAAACTTTCCTTTTGGACAGCCAAGTAGACCCAATGGTATAGACTTGTAGCCAATCAGTGCTGTGTAACAGTCACAGTAGGCCCTGTTACGAAGCTATGATTGGCTACAATCTTGGTAGGGCCATCTTACCAAGTCCTTCAAGAATGGGGGCTGGTGGTGGCCATGCCATCACAGCAGCAAGGCGGCAACCTCTGTCTGGGTATGTGGTCATTAGGTCAACCCAGTCTGGCCCCTATTGGTCAACAGGAAGTAGGTTGACATAGGGAAAAAAAGGTTGACATGCATTATATCGACATGGGCTGAAAAGGTTGACATAAGTTATTTTTTTAACCTACTTGCTCATACTTTACCATCTCAGTGGGCATAGAGACCAGTGTGGCAAGCGCAAAGCATGGCGGATGCAGTACGCTAATTTATTTATTATTTATTAACAGTTATTTATATAGCGCACATATATTCCGCATTGCTTTGATGCAGTGTCTGTGTCTACATAGACACCAAAAAAACCTTTTGACCATGTTCACCTTTTGCTTATGTCGACCTTTCAACTCCAAATGGATGTTGACTGTTTTCCTGTGTCAACCATCTGCCTGTCGACCAATAGGGGTCGACCTATTGACTGTTGACCTTATACTTGTCGACCTAACGATCAACACCCCACTACCTGCCTCCAAGTCTGCAGTCAAGATAGGGAATGATGGTCAACATGCTGATTGGTGGATCGATGGAGCTGTCTACCAATCAGAGTGTTGGCCGCCATTAACTGTATGGAAGCTATGGTTGTAATAGGTATCTGACAATGTGTGAGTAGAGGCCTCAGCATACTTGCCTACCCTCCCGGAAAGGTCGAGAGGCTTTCAAAAATAGGGTCTCCCTCTCGGCCATTTCCGGAAGGGTAGGCAAGCCTGCATTCTCCCCCAGCATCCTCCTACCCTACCGGCATACGCGGTTGTACGCAGAGGGAGTGGGGATAAAATTATGCAAAGTGCGTCATTTTAGCCCCGCCCCTTCCACATACATCAGTAAATTGTGACATTTCTAAGGGTGGGGCTTGATGATGTCAGACTCTGCCCCCGCCCCCAGAAGCACTGCTGAAAGTCTCCACTCTGGGCTTCTCCCAGGCCCTTATTCTGATCGGTGCGGATTTTACCGCATGCGGTCGTCCCGCCGATGGTTATCGTCTGCGCATGTGCAGAGGTCACTCTGCGCATGTGCAGGCGATTTCGCCGCACGTATTCTTCAGACGCCGCACAGGGGGCGGAGAGGGGCGTGAAGGGCTACTTAGCCTCATTACCCTATGCATACGCCCCGCGTTTCATGGGCGTTCCCATGCAAACGCGGGGCGTATGCATGGTAATGAAGCCGTGACGCATGTGTAGGGGGCGGGCATCTGACATCGCCGGATGTCAGCTGCCCGCCCCCATACATGATTTCATACGGACAAGTGTCCGTGTGGTCTTGGGTGGCGGCAGCTGGTGGAGCGTGCGGCCCTGCATTCGATGGTCGGCGACCATCGAATGCAGGGGCTGCTCCCAAGATGGAGGAGGCGTATCCCCGTCCACTTTCATGCGGACCGCCACATATCCGCGTACGGACGGAGGTGGCGATCCGTATGGAAGGCGGGGATTCGCCTGCACGGTCCTGGCCGCATATTCTGATCGGGCCGCACCGATCAGAATAAGGCCCCCAGAGAGGAGAAACAAAAAGTCAGCAAGTATGGGCCCCACAGTGCATTGCTTTGCCTAGAGCCTGGGCCAGGTTATTACAAACTTGACAGCATTAACGTTAAAAGCCAAGAACAGAAACATCTCTACATAAAACACAGTTCATCCTTCCAGCGTGTAGTCAGAATAATTATTTTTGTACACATTCCCCTGTAAGCACTACAAATATTATTAAACATATTGCTTTATACAATCCCAGCGCTTCAGTTTGCCAGATACAGGTGATTCTGCAAGCCTCCTCGGCTAGAATTATTTACAGTGTTTAGCTACATATTTCTGTTTTGTGTTTGAAGTTGTTGTGGACGGATGTGCCAGTTTAGAAAATCCCCTTATCGCTTCATGCAAAATAAAAAAAGCTGAACCCCACAGAAATCCATTCAAAGTGAATATGCAATTATACAACAGAATAGAATAGAGGCTTATTTGAATATGCCTCGCACTTGCACTGAATCCTCAAAACTTTTTATCTTCCATAGCATTGAAGTCACGTGACTGTGGGAGGCTGTGAGTCAGTGGGGCCTGGCTAGTGGCAGTAGAATATTGATCGCAAACAGCATCATTATAAAACATACTGTATAGGCAGAGGCAGAGACATTCCGTGTCATGTCGCACATGTAGTCATCGCATTTAACTGTCGCATTTTTCTTGTGGACTATGTAATGCACTAGAATGAACCGTGTTCTTATACTGTATTTCTCTTTGCAATATTCCATGAGGTTTACCTATATAATACAATGTCAATCCTGCTCCTCACCACCATGAGGAGAGCCTGAGGAGAGCAATGTAGCGAGGTGGGAGGGCAGCTGGGAGTGCCAACTGCACGGTTCTACAGAGCAAGGAATGTATGTCTATTCATAGAGGCAGATGGGCTGGGGGCATGGCCAGCAGCTTATACAGCATTGGCCATGCCCCCATAAAGATGGAAAATGGGGGCGAGGACTGCAGCCTGCAGCATCCCCATGAGGTCACGCCCCATGACAACGGTCACACCCTTTTTTGGGCATGGGAGGTATGCCTGCGTACTAAAATATATCCAAACTCCTGGCTTACTCATCTAGTGGGTGTGTCTACAACAACTTATTACAGTGCTTTCTATTTACCCTGTAGTAGTAGTACGTTTATTTATAAGGCGCCGCAAAGTGTCCGCAGCGCCGTACATAGCAAACAAAAAAAATAAATTACAAGGTAACGTACAGGGTGTGTTGAAAGATACAGTATAAATAGGGGTATAGCTGGTAGAACTAAAATCAGCATCAGTTCAGAAGTAGGTGTCAAAATTGTCGAGGAGACTGAAGATGAAGTAGAGGAAGGGAAGAACAGGACAGGAGCACAGGTGAGGTAAAGAGGTAGGGTGAGTACGTGAGGAAGGAGGGCTCTACTCATAAGAGTTAACATACTAAAAATAGGTGGGTGGACGAACGAAATACAATAGGATAAGTAGGAACGGAGGGGAACGGAGGCAGGATAGGAGGATCAAAAGAGGTTAGGAGGAGGGATAGGCTAGTCGAAAAAAGTGGGTTTTGAGGGAGCGCTTGAAGGAGGTAAGGGAATCAGATAGCCTGATGGGTGGCGGGAGGTTGTTCCAGTGCAGGGGGGCAGAGTGAGAGAAGTCTTGGACACGGGAGTGGGAGGAGGTGATTAGGTGAGAGGTCAGTCGGCGGTCAGCGATGGAGCTGAACGCTATTAAACCTAAAGGCTCGGAGGACTATGCCAACTTAGGCATGAGAGGCTGTGGAATGTTACTATTAGCTCAGGTGACGCATGTACAGTCCTGTAGGCAGCATATGAGGATAACAGTTTCAAGAGAAGGAGTACGGTAAAGCAGTACTCTGATACATTATAAGTTCACTAGGTCGACAAGTCGAAGGTCGACAGTCATTAGGTCAAACACTGAAGGTCGACATGGGGTTAGGTCAACAGGGTCATTCGGTGGACACAAGCAATAGGTTGACCTGAAGCATGGAGAGCGCAGCGAGCAATGTGAGGGGACGCCATGCACTTTTTTTATTGTCCATGTCGACATTCGGGTCCAAACAAATGCCCAGTGTCAACCTTTTGACTATTGACCTTCCCCATGTTGATCTAATGCTTGTGTCGACCTAACCCCATGCTGACCTTAAGTCATGTTGACATTCATGCATGTTGACCTTCAGTTGTCGACATTCCTATTGTCTATCCTATGATCCATACCCTCTGATACGGAATGCACAAGTATGTGTATTAATAATAGTATATCCATATGTCAGCAATTAATGTTTGTAGGAGTCCAAGTCAATGAGGAGGAGGTTGCTATGGTGATGCTATAAGACTTAATGGGGCAGATGTATTAAGCCTGGAGAAGAGATAAACTGGAGATAAAGTGGAGATAAGGTAAAAGGAGGTAAAGCACCAGCCAATGAACAGTGTTTAAAAATGACAGATGGAAGTTGATTGGCTGGTACTTTATCTCCTTTTACCATATCTCCACTTTATCTCCAGTTTATCTCTCCTCCAGGCTTAATACATCTGCCCCATTGACTGAAGTTGATTTCGTATGTTGCCAATAAAAGCTACTACAGACAAGTTATCTACAAAGATTATCAGGACAATACGGCTGTGGTTCCAAGAATGTGTGCCAGAGGAATTAAGTGCAGAGAATACTGCATTAGATATCAAAGCAAAGTTTAGAAAATTCAAGTACTACAGTAGACAGGATCCAAAGCATCCGAATGTAAACTGAAAAAAGTGAATTCTAAACAGAAAAAGAAGTTTAACCACAAATATGAATTGTTCTATACAGAGAGAGAAGTGGCCCAGAAGACATCCAAGCATCAATTATCTCAGAGTATTTGGATACATTGCATATGTACATGTCAACAAGAAGAAAAGCCTTAAGCTGGATACCAAATCATGTGGAACGCATCATGCTTGGATAGGGCCTAGAGATGAATGGATAAAGACGTTGGGGAAAAAAAGAAAGCTTTATTTAAAAAAAAAAAAAGAGTACCACTTAAATCAAAGAATTGCAACTGTAAAAGTATTTGTCATTGGGCATACAAGCAGATGATGCCAGGCTTGAAAAATAAACATCAATTATGGACAGCCAACCGCAGAAAAGATCTTCTGCAAGATCAAATAACCAAAAACCAGACGAATACTATGAGTTGTCAAATATCATGTATTTTAATGAATGAAATAATAAGGACTCACAGTGGTTGGTCTTCCCTTGCAGAGGAATAAAGTGGTCCGCATGGTACAGACTGCAGGTCCATCCTCCTCCTGACCTCAGTCATCTCTGAGAGACACGGTCCGCCCACAAAACAGAGATGGCTCCAATAGAAATGTTTCCTTCTGCCGAGAGCAACCAGAGAGGAACCACACATCGCTATGTAGCCAGTTAGTAGCGTGTTCGAGTGCATAAAACACTTTTACCTTTTCCTAGTCACAAAATGTCTCTACGGAACTTCAAATGCTCTATTTCACAGAAGGGGCATTTTATCTTATAAATCATTTTCTTTTACCTTAAGGGCCTAGAATACAAAATAAAACTGTCCCAGGGAACGTGGCTCAGCATAGCTTGTGCTTCCTATAGCACAGATACAGTATAATGAATGCTTTCCACCCCTTCGGGCAAGCGGAGATTAGTGCCAGGAATACGCATCTTGGAGTTTGGATGCAGAAGCTTTGAACTAATATATTCCTACCAGCTCAGAGATTACAAGAGGACATTTATTCAGATTGATGGATGGATGGATACGCAAAGCAGAAAATATATTAAAAATGATTGTACGTTCCAGTGAGGAATAACAGGTATAACAGTGATTATTTGTGTTTGCAAAGTAGTGATTATGACGAAGAGCGTCAATCAGCTCAGGCAGTATGTAATTATCATAGAAGGGAAGCGGCATTAAAATTGTTCATCGGTGCTTCACGGTAAACCTCTTGTACAGCCTTGAAATCTAGGCAGACAGATGTATTCTATACAGGGATGTTTTGGGTGGGTCGCAGGCAGTGGGGGACAGATGTCTTCCCAATTCTCTATGTGGTACAAAAAAATGGCATTGGAAAAAAAAAAAAAGCAGAACTTGATTTGAGGATCTCGTGAAGAGATGTATCAAGAATTGGAGAGAGATCAATTGGAGAGAGATATGGTACCGACCAATCAGCTAATTTTACTGTGTTTGACCTTACTCCACTTTATTTAAGGAATATGGGGAGATGTAATTGCTGATTATGGCATAACTGGGCCTGTATTTATTTATTTATTTATTTATGAACAGTTTCTCATATAGCGCACACATACTCCACAGCGCTTTACACAGAATGTTTAAACATTCACATCAGTCCCTGCCCCAGTGGAGCTTACAATCTGTATTCCCTACCACATGTACACACACATCTTGGGTTAAATTTGTTGGAAGCCAATTAACCTACCAGTATATTTTTGGATTGTGAGAGGAAACTGGAGCACACGGATGAAACCCAAGCAAGCATGAGGAGAATATACAAACTCTGCACAGTCATGGTGGGAATTGAAACCATGACCTCAGCACTGTGAGGCAGTAATGCTAACCATTACATCATCCATGCTGCCTGTTATACCCCTTTTACACCACCGCAAAAACCCGGGTAGAACACAGGCAGGACCTGGGTAGTGGGCAGTGTAACCCGGGTAGAACACAGGCAGGACACCGGGTCATCTGACCCGGCTCCCACCTACAGCAATGGGTGAAGCCCAACATTTGGACCGCAGCATCCTGTGGTCAGCATGGCAACGGAGGCAGGAAGGAGGTGAACGGATGCCTGTGTGCGGCATCCATTCACCTCGTGGATGTGGGAAGGGGGGTGCACAGGGGCTGGGGGCAGCCCAGCAGCTTACCTTGGTGCTGAGCTTGCCCCTAGCGCAGCGATCGGCGGTCCTGTTTACACTGCAGGTAGGCACTGCAGTGTAAACAGTGCAAATCCCGGATCCGACCTGGGCCCTTATTCTGATTGACGCGGACTTTACCGCATACTTTCGGCTCGCGTCTTTTCGGCGTCTGCGCATGCGTGGAGAACGCAACGCGCATGTGCCACGCCTTGACTCCGTACCAGTTCGGCCAAATCCCGTACAAAACTGTTCCCCGCAATCAGTCGGGAAATATGGGCGTATTATGGGCGTCATGCGGAATGTCACATGGGCGTAGTTTCAAAGTGGGCAAAACGGGGCGGAAACATGGGCGGACACGGGGGAGTACACTTATGTTGGGGGGCGTACATTCGGATAGCACTCCGAATGCACGCGATCAAAAAGGGAAGAAATGTGCGGTGTCCACAAGTGTACTATTGCTTTGCGGACACCACTCGTTCATGCGGTAGGCGAACGTACGCCTAATGACTACAAGCATTAACACCTGAACCCAATAGAATCGACTCCTTTACTCATTACTCACTAATAGGACGCTTGTCAGTGCTTTAATTGAAACCATTGCACTTCAATTGCTGTAAGGGTTAATGTGTGCAATGCATGTGTTAGGCATGCTTGTAAGGATATATTGGCATTTAATTGATTCCAATTCCAAATAAGCAGTTTTTTATGAGGATAGGTAATTGAATAAGTGGGTCATGTGATGTCTTGCAGAAGATACTTAATAGTGGGTTGTTTGGCGTAAATACTCCGCTTACGGGCGGTAGCACCGCTTGGCTCCCGGTCGGATGCGGTATTTCCGAGCATACTCGTAATACTCTGTAATACCGTGCATAATCGGAGTGTTTCTCCCGCACACGCATGGTTTGTATGTCGTCCGTAAACACGCCCTGTTCTTAAAGAGTGAGTCCGTCCGAATGCGGAGGACACGTGGGCGTTTCTACGGACGATGGCCGCATGCGGCAAAACACCGTAGCGTGCGGACCGCTCCGTAAGAATGCGGGAATATCCGCACCAACCAGAATAAGGGCCCTGGCTTGGATCCGTGTTCCAAATGCCGGGTCGGATCCGGGATTTGGGTGTAAAAGGGGTATAAATTAGTTATATACACAGATGATATTAACAAATTAACAATGTATCTAAAAATATTTACATGGGATGGGGTTGAAAAATTGAAAAAGTACAATTCTAAAAGCAAGAGACCTTTGTTTTGAAAGGGTTTTAAAAAAAAATCAGCAGGGAATGGAAGCCAGTGTGGTTTTCGAAGATGAATCTACTAGGGTTAAGGCAAAAAATATGGATATTAAGAAATATAAGCAGATTCAAAATAATAACAACAAAGAGGTGTATGTAATCAGAGGGAAGAAAGCTAGAAGGTAATCAGGTATGCAAAGGCCGATGCTGGGGAGTTAAGCTGTGTACACACTGGGGCGATATATTGCTCAGCAATATACTGCTCAGTGTCTCCTTTTCATCACCAGAGATGGTCGCTGATGAAAGGGAACCTTTGCCGGGGAGCCGCAGAGGGGGCTAAAAATGGGAGCTCGCACCTGGCGATTTATTGCTGGTGCACACTTCAATCGCTGGCAATATGGTCGCTCAGCGACCATATTGCCAGTGATAGATGCCCTCGTGTACGCACCTTAACTGGCCCAGTCAGTTGATAAAGGGGGCAACATTTGTTCCAGTATATAAGTTAAAGGAGAAAATCAATGGAGGAATAATACAACTTAAAAGAAACTGCTGCAGAGAGTAATGGGCTATAGCTGAGTTGGAAGGACATTTCTAAAAATAAGGTGGATGAAAGCATTTTAACAGAGGAGAAGGTCCTCTGAACAGAACTCTCAAAACTGAAAGTGGATAAATTAATTAGGCCAGATGATATACATCCAATGATACTAAAAGAACTTAAAGATTTGATAGTAGCACCATTATCAGAATTATTTAACCAGTCAATAGATAAAAGGAATAATTCCAGTCTGGAAGAAAAGAGCAAATGTTGTACCACTGCACAAAAATGGAAGCCAGGAAGAAGCGATTAACTACAGACAAGTGAGCTTTACATCAGCAGTAGGAAAAGTAATGGTAACACCATAAAAGTAAAGACTAGTGGAATATCTTACATCAAACCGTTTACAAGGATCCATACAGCATGGATTTAGTAGAAGATAATGCTAAACAAATCGTACTGACTTTTTTGCTTCATGACTAAAATAATAAATGAAGTGAGGTCTGTAGATGTAATAGGGTAAATTTACTAACTTGGGAGTTCTATTGAAGATTTGATGTTGCCCATAGCAAGCAATCAGATTCTGTTATCTTCTAGGGGTATGGCTCATTGGTCAGACAGCAACTAGGTCGACAAGCATTAGGTTGACATGCCTCAAGGTCAACATGGGGTTAGGTCGACAGGATCATTAGGTCAACGGGGCCATTAGGTCTTCATGGGGAAAGTCGACATGGGGTTTTTCACTTTTTTTGTCACCAATTTCGACAAAGTTGACATGGACACTGAAACGTAGATCCGTGTACGCTCACCATGCTTCGGGCACGGTACCTTGCTACGCTTGGCACACTATTTTATTCTCCCACCACTGTCTGGTAATTCCCCGAATTGATAATATGCAATACACATGTGCCCAAAGTACATATGGCACATAACAGGAACCCCAATTCATCAGTTAGAGCAGCTGTTTCCAACCTTTTTTCTCTCCCGTACCCCTTGATTAGGCTTTTCATTTATGAGTACCCCCTCCTCTCAGTTTGAAATATCCACAGTACTGGAAGTGGGTGTCCATATATTAGTGAGTAGCGGAGGAATATCGTGTAAAATCAATGATTTTATTACCTGCAATAGTAAGAATGTGGTCTATTTTGTTGAATGTTCCTGCCACTTGTTTTATATAGGGCGCACCTCTAGACCTCTGAAGGTGCGCATGGGGGAACACTTGAACAATATAAAAAAGGGGATGGAATCCCATTCTCTTCCCCACCATTTTAAACTTAAACACAACTTTTCTTGTAGTCATATTGTTAGGTTTGGTGGTATATATATATGGAACCCTCCACCGGTGGTAGAAATAACAACCGGAAGCCAGTGCGCAGGACTCACTTCCGGCGAAAGTAACGGAAGCCGGAAGTGAGATGACGATAAACGCGGCGGGGGAAGATGTGCCGCGGACCCCAGAAATACAAGACGGCGGGAACGCCATGGATTGGTGTAGAGAATTCCATGTATATACAACATGATTGGCTATGGGATAGGTCTATTATGTGAATACTGTATGCTGATTGGTTGCTATTGGTATATAATCCCTTACCAGAAGACCAGAATTATTCTCCTTGAAAAAGACCACAGTTGTGGTAGAAAACGCTTTCGGAGTTCTGGTATATGTGGGACATTGAACAAAACTTGGACTTCTTGCCTATCGAGCCTGCCTTGGAGGGTGCATCCCGGGTCCACCCCCTTTGTGTCAAGCGCTTAAGAGAACTGATTCACTTCATGTTCTACATCTATCTTGGTAATTAGCCATTTATTTCCTCTGTTCCATTTTCATTTTTGTCTTGTTTATGTAAAGAAAAATGGTACTGCACCAAATACCATTTTTTTTTCTTCTTGGTACCCATCTGAACGAGTGAGACATCAGCTGAATCAGAGGGATGTGTGTCTGATGTGACATATAGCAGTCGATTGAGGAGAAGAGAAGACTCTGTATTAGTAAGAGGAATGTATGGTCTCTGTCTTGCTGCATGCATTCGTATTGTTTTGGAGAAGAGAATCATCCTCATTGATCTAGGGACGTATTATTCCCTAACCAGGTGCCAGTGGAGGGAGCACTTAATTTTTTGTCTTGTCTTCAGATGAACGCTGATGTCTGAGGGCAACACGAGTAGCTCCCAGTGTATTGCTGATCGGGCAAGAGGAGGTGCTGATGGCACTGCAGATGGAACCGGAAGTGATGCAATGTGATTCATCGCCAAGGCAATGGGAGACTTCTTCCACCATTGGGAGACTTCTTCTTCTTCCGCCATTACCAATATTATTTTCAAGTGCCCCCAGCCGGTCTTCAGCGTAGCTTACCCCAGGTTGGGAACCATTGAGTTAGAGCATTTTAGGAGACAAGAAGACATTATTAAGGGTGCGGTCCTGAAGTTATAATGGGTTAAAGGATCTTTATATATATATATATATATATATATATATATATATATATATATGGAAAGAAATAGAAGGAGCGCACCAATGAGTATAACAGTTTGACTTTTACTAATAAAAGGTAATAAGAGTACATACATCGAGGTAAAAAATAATCAGCATATCCACCGTATCATATTGCACAAGCCACGTCTGGACAGGGGCAGCAGAGTCAGCAGCACTGGCGAGGTGGTCACAGTGAGTCCCACAGATGGAAATCAGCCAGGCGGAGGAACGGTATCAAGCGTGTCAAACGAAAGGATCAGGACCGGACGGAACAGCAAGTGAAGCAGACACGTCGGGAAACCACACCCCAACGCGTTTCGTCACTACGGACTTCGTCAGGAGGCGTGGTTGTAGGTAAGTATGACAGGGTTTAAATAAGGTGCTGATTGGCTATCAATTTGATATAACAGGTATCAGGTGAAAGACAATTATACACAGACATGTTTATTTAACAGATTCAAACCAGTGAGAAAAAATCAAATCACCGGCTGAAATTACAACAGAAATGACAAAACAGGTTTTATTGCAGTATCTAAAAGACTATCTAAACAAAAAAAAACAACATATATTATAATACATATAGATGTTCTAAAATACCTAATGCTGCAAATCATTAACGATAAAATCATTTTATTTAACGGCAAAAGAGAGAGAGGAAATATATAAATATATATATATATATATATATATATATATATATATATATATGCGCATAATGAGTATATGCACTACAATTTAAAAAAAAAACAAAAAAACAAAACAAAAGAGAGATCAAACTGTATATACATAGATATGCATGTCAAATTGTGCCTACGGAATAAAATAATCCTAGACATTAAATATATATAACATGAATATAAAGAAATAAACGTAAAAATCGGAGGAAGAAGCGAGAAGAGACAATATGTTAGTACATTAATATTGAACTCATAAAGACTTTTATAACATTATAAGGCTATAGTAGAAACACAGTTAATTTATTAAGCAACAAGACAGTGATGTAATAGCAGCATTAACAAGTGCAGTCGACATCATCCTGCAAGACACATGCAGCAGTCGTAACACTAAAGAGAAGGCGAGGGAGTGTTACCTCAAGCTGCAACGCCTCTCAATGTCACAACTGCGCTAGTATCCTAGTGCAGGAACGGGGTGATGTCGACACCTTCGTTAAGGCCGCTAGGAGAGAGGGTGTTTAAAGTATATATCCAGTAGGTTTCTCTCCTACTTAGCTTTCCGAGTATATCTCCTCCTCTCTCGTCCATAGTAATATGCTCTAAGGCTTTAAATGTAAAAGAATTTAAATCTGATGAGCAACAGGTAGAAAAATGTCTAGGGACACTGTGAGCCAAAATTTTGTTTTTTATACTTCTAGTATGCTCCAAAATCCGCAGTTTTAAAACTCGTTTAGTCTTGCCGACATAACTCATCCCACATTTACACGTCAACATATATATGACGTGAGTCGTGAGACAGGTCATCCGACTCTTGATACTCCACGATTTTGTATGATCTGCATTCCAAAACAGTGTTCTTTCTCTGTCGGCATATTTGCACACTTTGCATTTGTTGCAGGGGAAGAAACCATTCGCTATTTTAAGCCAACTGTTGCTTTTATCACAATTGTCTTTTAACTTACTAGGAGCTAATACATTTTTAAGAGAGGAAGCCTTCCTAAAAATAACCTGCGGTTTTGGTGGTAACAAAGGTTTCAGAATAGGGTCAAGGAGTAGCACATCCCAATGTTTTGTTAAAATATTTCTTATTTTCTCACCCTTACAGTTAAATTTCGTGACAAAAGGAACATTTTTATTCAGTCTGGGTGTCTTAGCTTTATATTTTAAAAGGTCTTTCCTATCCCGATTAAATGCACGTTCTTTACAGCTTTCTACTAACTCGGTGGGATATTCTTTTTCAATAAACCTTTTGCTGTAAACCTCAGCTTGTTCATCAAATTTAGTATCATTTGCACAGTTCCTACGGACCCTAATAAACTGAGAATAAGGAATGTTACGGATCCATTTTTTATGGTGACAGCTTTTGAAATGCACGTAGCTGTTGCTGTCAACTTTTTTAATGAACGTACTAGTATTAATAGTCCTGTTGTCATTAGACCAGACAGTGGTGTCAAGTGTTAAATCTAAAAATTCAATTGTAGTTTTATTAGTATTAGAGGTAAATCGAAGATTAAGATCATTAACATTGATGGCTAACATGAATTCATTAAAAAGAGTTTCCTCTCCATCCCATATTATTAAAATATCGTCAATGTAACGATTAAATTTAACTATATTGTTTTTATAGATTTGATTAATTTCCAAATTGCACTCTTCCCAAAGACCAAGGTATAGATTAGCGAGGCTAGGAGCGTAGGGTGTCCCCATCGCAACACCACATATTTGTGCAAAAAATTCTCCTTGGAAAACAAACACATTGTTGGTCATGATTATTTTGATGCTCTCAATCACAAAATTCCTAAAATCCTCACATAATGTCTCATCATTGTCTAAATAGTATCTGATGGCCCTCAAACCTCCTTCATGAGGTATAGAGGTGTACAGAGCCTCAACATCAATGGTGCACCACCTATACGTTTCTTTCCATTCGAAGTCGTCTAATTCCATCAGAATCTGTGTGGAATCTTTGGTATACGATTTGAGTTTGACCACATAGTTCTGTATTTGTATATCGACAAATTCTGAAAGACAGGATGTAGCTGAATTAATTCCCGCTATGATTGGGCGTCCGGGGGGTTTCACAAGTCTTTTATGTATTTTTGGCATAAAATAAAATAATGCCAAAGGAGGATTATCATTAACTATATATTTCTTTTCAGTTTCTGTGACACATTTATTAGTAATGCCGATATCAAGGTGTTCTTTAATTTTATTTACAATAAGGGGAGTGGGGTCATGGTCCAATCTGCAGTAAGTAGTATCATCATTGAGTAGGCGATATGCCTCCTCTAGATAATCACTGCGATTGAGAACCACTATCCCACCCCCCTTATCTGCCACTTTGATCACTATATTGTGATTTTCTTCAAGTTTTTTAATAGCAGCTCGTTCGTTCTTTTTAAGATTATCTCTATAATCAGATTTAGTGTTATCTAGACATAATTTATCGAAATCACTTTTTATTAGATTAAAGAACGTTTCCACATTGCTCCCACAGGACTCAATGGGATAGAAACTAGATTTAGACTTAAGTTTGATTTTATTATTAGTTTCTTCGATAGTGTCACTACATTCATCAATTTTGTTTTTAGCAAAGTGGCGTTTAAGAGTGAGTGTTCTTACAAATTTGTTGGCATCAATAAACAAATCAAACGGGTTAGGACCCTTCTGCGGGGCAAACGAAAGACCTTTATTAAGCAGATCAGTTTCATCCTTAGATAAAACATGATCCGATAAATTGAAAATACCCATATTTTTTATTGTTGGTTGTATTTTCTTTGTTTTAGTCCTCTTTCCTCCTCTTTTCCCCCTTCTACAAATTCCTGTTTTCTTTTTTGTTGTACATTTGGACTGTCTGTGGTCATTTGTCCGCCTCTCTTGTAGCTTTTCCATTGAGGGCGCTCCTGAAAAACCTCATTTGAGGATCTGTCAGGGGCGTCTAGGACATGGAAACGATTCGATGTTTGAACATCAGAGTGTTTCCTTTCTGCGTATCTATTAGCATTCGAATTTGAATAGCGGCGGTAGTTGTTTTTTCTAAATGGTACTCTTTGCCATCCGTTATTAATTGGTCTCTGTTCATAGTGATTATTATATCTAGCTTGGGGATTTTGTTTATAATTTTGATTAGATTGAGGCCATTTATGAATGTTACCATCCTTGTAATCATTTAAATCGCGTTTAAATTTCATTACTTTTGTCTCTACTATGTCATCTTCAAGCTTCTTAATCCTAGTTTCACTATTCTTAATTAAATCTTTAAATTCTTTTAATTCTTTCACAGGGTTGAGTTTAAGTTCCAACGCATCAATTTCACTACCAACATTGGCGATCTCACTTTTGCGCTCATTGACAATTAATTTCATTAGTTGCATAGAACACTCATCGAGTATATTAAACCAACTGTCCAAAAATTCCTTCCTTTCATTGCCAAAGGTCGGATTTTTGGTCAATCTTAATCCTCTGGGAATTCTTTTATTCATAATATAATTTTCTAGTGTAGTAATTTCCCAATTGATTTTCATTTCTTTAATGTTTAATCTCTCTAAGAGAGCACATGTTTCATCAAGATCATTAGTGCTCTGACCATTTGGTGGATTAACCAGTTGAGCACCAGTCTCAAACACCGTATTGAATCGTCTGTGACAAGCTTCTAGACGTTTAGAACTTCTATCCATAATGAAAGTATCTGCACTGTCAACTTAACCATACAGTACCAACAGTGTCTACTTATTTAGCAGTATTAACACACGTACAGTGTATAAATTTTTCTTGACATGCAGCAGATCGAACAAACAAGCAACACAAAATACAGACAGTATACCAATCTGCGCAAAGTCTCAAAGTATTTTCAATGGGTTCCGTCCACGGGGAGGTGATGGGTGCAGCTCGACTTCAATAGAGGTTAGCTTGTACCTCACAGAGTAAAGGACATGGAAAGAAATAGAAGGAGCGCACCAATGAGTATAACAGTTTGACTTTTACTAATAAAAGGTAATAAGAGTACATACATCGAGGTAAAAAATAATCAGCATATCCACCGTATCATATTGCACAAGCCACGTCTGGACAGGGGCAGCAGAGTCAGCAGCACTGGCGAGGTGGTCACAGTGAGTCCCACAGATGGAAATCAGCCAGGCGGAGGAACGGTATCAAGCGTGTCAAACGAAAGGATCAGGACCGGACGGAACAGCAAGTGAAGCAGACACGTCGGGAAACCACACCCCAACGCGTTTCGTCACTACGGACTTCGTCAGGAGGCGTGGTTGTAGGTAAGTATGACAGGGTTTAAATAAGGTGCTGATTGGCTATCAATTTGATATAACAGGTATCAGGTGAAAGACAATTATACACAGACATGTTTATTTAACAGATTCAAACCAGTGAGAAAAAATCAAATCACCGGCTGAAATTACAACAGAAATGACAAAACAGGTTTTATTGCAGTATCTAAAAGACTATCTAAAAAAAAAAAACAACATATATTATAATACATATAGATGTTCTAAAATACCTAATGCTGCAAATCATTAACGATAAAATCATTTTATTTAACGGCAAAAGAGAGAGAGGAAATATATAAAAATATATATATATATATATATATATATGCGCATAATGAGTATATGCACTACAGTTTAAAAAAAAAAAAAAAAAGAGAGATCAAACTGTATATACATAGATATGCATGTCAAATTGTGCCTACGGAATAAAATAATCCTAGACATTAAATATATATAACATGAATATAAAGAAATAAACGTAAAAATCGGAGGAAGAAGCGAGAAGAGACAATATGTTAGTACATTAATATTGAACTCATAAAGACTTTTATAACATTATAAGGCTATAGTAGAAACACAGTTAATTTATTAAGCAACAAGACAGTGATGTAATAGCAGCATTAACAAGTGCAGTCGACATCATCCTGCAAGACACATGCAGCAGTCGTAACACTAAAGAGAAGACTCTGTATTAGTAAGAGGAATGTATGGTCTCTGTCTTGCTGCATGCTTTCGTATTGTTTTGGAGAAGAGAATCATCCTCATTGATCTAGGGACGTATTATTCCCTAACCAGGTGCCAGTGGAGGGAGCACTTAATTTTTTGTCTTGTCTTCAGATGAACGCTGATGTCTGAGGGCAACACAAGTAGCTCCCAGTGTATTGCTGATCGGGCAAGAGGAGGTGCTGATGGCACTGCAGATGGAACCGGAAGTGATGCAATGTGATTCATCGCCAAGGCAATGGGAGACTTCTTCCACCATTGGGAGACTTCTTCTTCTTCCGCCATTACCAATATTATTTTCAAGTGCCCCCAGCCGGTCTTCAGCGTAGCTTACCCCAGGTTGGGAACCATTGAGTTAGAGCATTTTAGGAGACAAGAAGACATTAATAAGGGTGCGGTCCTGAAGTTATAATGGGTTAAAGGATCTTTATATATATATATATATATATATATATATATATATATATATATATATATATATATATATGGAAAGAAATAGAAGGAGCGCACCAATGAGTATAACAGTTTGACTTTTACTAATAAAAGGTAATAAGAGTACATACATCGAGGTAAAAAATAATCAGCATATCCACCGTATCATATTGCACAAGCCACGTCTGGACAGGGGCAGCAGAGTCAGCAGCACTGGCGAGGTGGTCACAGTGAGTCCCACAGATGGAAATCAGCCAGGCGGAGGAACGGTATCAAGCGTGTCAAACGAAAGGATCAGGACCGGACGGAACAGCAAGTGAAGCAGACACGTCGGGAAACCACACCCCAACGCGTTTCGTCACTACGGACTTCGTCAGGAGGCGTGGTTGTAGGTAAGTATGACAGGGTTTAAATAAGGTGCTGATTGGCTATCAATTTGATATAACAGGTATCAGGTGAAAGACAATTATACACAGACATGTTTATTTAACAGATTCAAACCAGTGAGAAAAAATCAAATCACCGGCTGAAATTACAACAGAAATGACAAAACAGGTTTTATTGCAGTATCTAAAAGACTATCTAAAAAAAAAAAACAACATATATTATAATACATATAGATGTTCTAAAATACCTAATGCTGCAAATCATTAACGATAAAATCATTTTATTTAACGGCAAAAGAGAGAGAGGAAATACATAAAAATATATATATATATATATGCGCATAATGAGTATATGCACTACAATTTAAAAAAAAAAAAAAAAAAAAAAAGAGAGATCAAACTGTATATACATAGATATGCATGTCAAATTGTGCCTACGGAATAAAATAATCCTAGACATTAAATATATATAACATGAATATAAAGAAATAAACGTAAAAATCGGAGGAAGAAGCGAGAAGAGACAATATGTTAGTACATTAATATTGAACTCATAAAGACTTTTATAACATTATAAGGCTATAGTAGAAACACAGTTAATTTATTAAGCAACAAGACAGTGATGTAATAGCAGCATTAACAAGTGCAGTCGACATCATCCTGCAAGACACATGCAGCAGTCGTAACACTAAAGAGAAGACTCTGTATTAGTAAGAGGAATGTATGGTCTCTGTCTTGCTGCATGCTTTCGTATTGTTTTGGAGAAGAGAATCATCCTCATTGATCTAGGGACGTATTATTCCCTAACCAGGTGCCAGTGGAGGGAGCACTTAATTTTTTGTCTTGTCTTCAGATGAACGCTGATGTCTGAGGGCAACACGAGTAGCTCCCAGTGTATTGCTGATCGGGCAAGAGGAGGTGCTGATGGCACTGCAGATGGAACCGGAAGTGATGCAATGTGATTCATCGCCAAGGCAATGGGAGACTTCTTCCACCATTGGGAGACTTCTTCTTCTTCCGCCATTACCAATATTATTTTCAAGTGCCCCCAGCCGGTCTTCAGCGTAGCTTACCCCAGGTTGGGAACCATTGAGTTAGAGCATTTTAGGAGACAAGAAGACATTAATAAGGGTGCGGTCCTGAAGTTATAATGGGTTAAAGGATCTTTATATATATATATATATATATATATATATATATATATATATATATATATATATGGAAAGAAATAGAAGGAGCGCACCAATGAGTATAACAGTTTGACTTTTACTAATAAAAGGTAATAAGAGTACATACATCGAGGTAAAAAATAATCAGCATATCCACCGTATCATATTGCACAAGCCACGTCTGGACAGGGGCAGCAGAGTCAGCAGCACTGGCGAGGTGGTCACAGTGAGTCCCACAGATGGAAATCAGCCAGGCGGAGGAACGGTAACAAGCGTGTCAAACGAAAGGATCAGGACCGGACGGAACAGCAAGTGAAGCAGACACGTCGGGAAACCACACCCCAACGCGTTTCGTCACTACGGACTTCGTCAGGAGGCGTGGTTGTAGGTAAGTATGACAGGGTTTAAATAAGGTGCTGATTGGCTATCAATTTGATATAACAGGTATCAGGTGAAAGACAATTATACACAGACATGTTTATTTAACAGATTCAAACCAGTGAGAAAAAATCAAATCACCGGCTGAAATTACAACAGAAATGACAAAACAGGTTTTATTGCAGTATCTAAAAGACTATCTAAAAAAAAAAAACAACATATATTATAATACATATAGATGTTCTAAAATACCTAATGCTGCAAATCATTAACGATAAAATCATTTTATTTAACGGCAAAAGAGAGAGAGGAAATATATAAAAATATATATATATATATATATATATATATATATATGCGCATAATGAGTATATGCACTACAATTTAAAAAAAAAACAAAAAAAAAAAACAAAAGAGAGATCAAACTGTATATACATAGATATGCATGTCAAATTGTGCCTACGGAATAAAATAATCCTAGACATTAAATATATATAACATGAATATAAAGAAATAAACGTAAAAATCGGAGGAAGAAGCGAGAAGAGACAATATGTTAGTACATTAATATTGAACTCATAAAGACTTTTATAACATTATAAGGCTATAGTAGAAACACAGTTAATTTATTAAGCAACAAGACAGTGATGTAATAGCAGCATTAACAAGTGCAGTCGACATCATCCTGCAAGACACATGCAGCAGTCGTAACACTAAAGAGAAGACTCTGTATTAGTAAGAGGAATGTATGGTCTCTGTCTTGCTGCATGCTTTCGTATTGTTTTGGAGAAGAGAATCATCCTCATTGATCTAGGGACGTATTATTCCCTAACCAGGTGCCAGTGGAGGGAGCACTTAATTTTTTGTCTTGTCTTCAGATGAACGCTGATGTCTGAGGGCAACACGAGTAGCTCCCAGTGTATTGCTGATCGGGCAAGAGGAGGTGCTGATGGCACTGCAGATGGAACCGGAAGTGATGCAATGTGATTCATCGCCAAGGCAATGGGAGACTTCTTCCACCATTGGGAGACTTCTTCTTCTTCCGCCATTACCAATATTATTTTCAAGTGCCCCCAGCCGGTCTTCAGCGTAGCTTACCCCAGGTTGGGAACCATTGAGTTAGAGCATTTTAGGAGACAAGAAGACATTATTAAGGGTGCGGTCCTGAAGTTATAATGGGTTAAAGGATCTTTATATATATATATATATATATATATATATATATATATATATATATATATATATATAAAGCTTGGTGTGATATGCTTTTTCATGCCTCAGCTGTAAATGCGCAGCTTAAATATATGTACTGACCATTGCTGCACCAGTGTATGGCTTGGGATTTTATTCAAGTTTTTTGTCTATTTGATAACTGCGACACAGCCCTCTGGGAGATTTGTACAGGAGAACATTATATAACATTGTCATAGAGTGACGAGCTCCTTTGCCCTTTGTCAGCTAGAGGCTCACTCCTTAATAGCTTTTGTTTAGATGTTCCTTTTATCTATTTTTAAAATACTTTTTCCCAGCACACAGTCCCATATTAAGGAAACCCCTCAGCAACAGTTGTTAACGGAAACTGTAAAACTTGCATCATCAGCGGCTTCAATAATATTGTGTCATGAAATCTAAGAGTCGTACATGATTCTGCCTCAATGGAAAGCTTCCATCTGACACCATTGATGTATCATTCTAATATAACCACATTCTTCACAAGGATGTGCACATAATGAATGGGTACAATTAAAAATAAATGATATACATAGGAATAGCTTCATTTTTTAACTAGCTTGGAATAAATTCTCTTGCATGGTTAATTAGCTGAAAAATAGACACATATACATAGTATGTATTGTAAAGTGTTTGTATGTGTAAGACAACACTTTACTCAACGTGACCTTGCAGACTTTAATCTTGTATTCCCAGATGATATGATCAGCTGTCAACAAACTAGTGATCTTTTATGTTTTTACTTCACCCAGGCAAAGCTTTTGTAACACCCTATAAACGTGAGTATATAGATCACAATATGTGGGTGCAATATTCCCTCTGAGGTGGATACATTTTCTCACTTCTTCCTTTGGCAACTCAACCCAGATTATTCCTCCGCAGAGAGGCAAGGGTTCCATAACCAACACAAACAATGACAGACAAAATGTATCCGAGTAATTTTATATTTGTTACGAATAACCCCAAATGATTTATTGCAATCACATTACTTCTTACAAGTCGCCAAGATTGGCACCTGTCCCAGAGGCTCACCAATGGTACATCTGGGAGAATAAAGATTGCTTATTGCAACTAATGTAATTGTGGTGATAAGGAAACTTTATTTTCAAGTGCTGATAATAATATAGCCCTAAACATTGTATTTTAACAGTTAGTATACTCCCTTTAACCCCTTCAGTGGCAATCCCGAGAATTTTCCGGGCTGTGCCTGAGTGTCCAGTCTGGCAAGGCCGGAAAATTCTCGGGATTGCCACTTTTTAGAGCCGGGCAGCGCGGCTGAGTTCAATCACTGAACTCAGGCGGCTTTGGCGCTGCCTGGTTCCCTCCCCTCCGGGTTTTCTATTGAAGTCCCCGGCACCGGCTTATGACAAGCCGGCTGCCGGGGACGGGGTTACATAGTTACACCGGCCCAGGCTGACCAGCCATGGTGTCATATTTTGGCTGTGGGAACTTTTATAAAATGTTCCCCCAGCTGTAGCATGGCACCATTGGCTGTTGGAGACCAATGCTGGTTATAAAAGTATGGGGGACCCCTATTTATTTTGTCCCTCATATCTTTGTAACCAGGACTGGTGCAAGAGCCCTGTGCAGGTTATAGAAATACAGGGAGACCTTATATAGGTTTTCCCCTGTATTTCTGCAACCAGCACTGGCTCAAAGAGTCCACGATCCGACTGATCCATGCAGGCTTCATGCTCATCCGTATTTGGTTGCCAGGAAAACTCAGCAGCCAAATCCGAATGACCACCATTGGAAAATATGAATCCTGAGAATCCAGCAGTTTAGTAAATTATCTAAAAAGTACACATAAGGAATGACCACATCGCTGGAAAAATAGTTTAAGAAATGTTGGTACTTGTGAGTTATCCGGGCTGCCGATTTTGTCCTTAAGTTTAGTTAACTTAAGGACACCCGACCAACGCGATGCCCGCGATTTAGCCCCAAATCGGGGGCATCGCGTCGTTTGTGGCCGTTATAAGGGACCGCGACGCGATGCCCGCGATTTTCCATAGACAGTAATGTTAAAAGACGCGATGGACCCGATTTCCCATAGACAGTAATGTTAAAAGACGCGATGGACCCGATTTCCCATAGACAGCAATGTTAAAATAAAATGACAATGTTAAATTGGCCAATATGGCCATTTCACATTGGATATGTTTTAAAAAAAAAGGTTTCATGGCCCCCCACCACCGTTAACGCCACCCCGCTATTGAGACCAACCCGAAGCGTGGTGAGCGCAGCGAGCCCGCGAGGGGCGGCGGTACGCGTCCTCCGACCTTTTCATACCCCTACTATCCACTAGGGCGTGGAGTGAGAATAGAATAGTGTGGCGAGCGCAGCGAGCCACCGCGGCCCGAAGCGTGGCGAGCGCAGCGAGCCCCGCGAGGGGACGCGGATATCTTCACAGGTATCCGCATCCCCTTGCGGGCTTCACAGGTGTCCACGTCCCCTCGCGGGGCTCGCTGCGCTCGCCACGCTGCCAGGTGAGTGCTGTGTACTGTGGGAGTGACGGGCTGTGTGTAATCTGGCACTTGTAGGATTTACTGTGGGGCTATGTGTACTAGTCTGGGGGAGAGGGGGCTGTAATATGACTGTGGGTACTCTGTATAATGTCATATGGGGGGGTGGGGCTGTGTATAATGTCATATGGGGGGTGGGGGGCTGTGTATAATGTAACACTGTGGGGGGGGGGGGCTGTGTATAATGTAACACTGGGGAGACTGTGTATAATGTAACATGGGGGACTGTGTATAATGTAACATGAGGGGCTGTGTATAATGTAACATGGGGGCTGTATATAATGTAATATAGGGTGGGCTGTGTATAATGTAACATGGGGGGACTGTGTATAATGTAACATGAGGGGCTGTGTATAATGTAACATGGGGTGGGCTGTGTATTATGTAATATGGGGGGACTGTGTATAATGTAACATGAGGGGCTGTGTATAATGTAACATGGGGTGGGCTGTGTATTATGTAACATGGGGGGGCTGTGCATAATGTAATATGGGGGGACTATGTATATTGTAACATGGGGTGCTTTAGTACTATAGCATACCTCCCAATTGTCCCAATTACAGCAGGACAGTCCCGCTATTTGGAGACTGACCCGCTGTCCTTGCCACATGGGTAATTGGGGGGAGCCGAAGTTCACCGCTGCTTTGCTCTGCAGAGCAGCTGGTGATCGCTGAAGTGATACCGTAAGCCTGCACATGGCATCTCTTCAGCGCAGGGATGGAGCGAGAGCAGGCAGGGAGCTGCCCAGCTGCTAGGAATGATGAAAATGGGGGTCGTGGTGCTAGTCCATGCCCTCTCCCCAAGGCCACACCCACCTGGTGTGTATCTCCGCCCATTCTTGGGCCGGCCGCAGTTTGAGACGGCACAGCGCATTTTACTAGCACCTGGAATCTCCCTGAAACTAGTTTTCAAAAGTAGGCAAGTATGGTGTGTAGTGGTAAAAAGGAAGGAAGTCCTGAGCAGGTGTGTGGGTTTTAAGGTGATATTCCCCACACTGCCCTCCCGTCCAGAAACTGCCTGCGCCCGCAGTCCGGTGGGGTTCATGGCAGAAAGTTTTTAACAGCCGTGGTGCTACAAATAGTAATGACTCTGTTCTCCGGCTCAAAGATCTATCAGAGCCGCCCGGGTCGCTGATGTCACTCAGGAACAAATATCGGCTCCGGCACTGTTCCCCGTGGGTCCGGTGGATGTCTTCTACAAACTCCGGCATCCAGTAAATTAGTCATATTCTCAGTTCATATTATCGGCACGATTACAGACAATCCCGTTCCTACACAGGATCAGCCGTAATCAGGGATATTAGTAAATTTCGCCCTTTAGCTCAAGTTGGCTTGTGAGCAAGGACAGCAGTCAGCAATAACTGTAGAAAGTCAGTATGAAATGAGTAGAGAGAGATCTGCCCTAATTGTATAAATTGAGGCCACTTTTTTATTATTATTATTTGTTCAAATAAATATTTTCATAAAATTTAGATTTTTAAATAAAAAGGTGATTGCAGGGTAAGTTGGGACATTTCTTTCTCCACAATATTGGCATGCAATTAATATTGGCCCAGATAAGCTAATTGAAAACTTCCAAATGCCTAATCAGCCATTCGGTGTGGGGGGAGTGTCCAAAGGGTTCTGATGTGAATCCTGACGTTTTTACCTTGAAATAAAGAGTTGACCTGTCTTATCACACTCTCATGGGGGTGCACTCAAAATAAATGTGAATCTCCTCTGAAAAAGCCATATAAATTTGGATTTCAATTTGTAGTGCTAATTTGCCACAAGAAAGGCTCGCCGGACTTAACTCACCCTTAATTGGATTAAGCCCAGGTTTTTTTTCTATTCAATTTTTTTCATGCACCCCCAGAGCAAGATTGTTTTTTCCCAAAATAGTCTGGGGTGAGCAGGAAGAAGTCAGGCACAGCAGAAAGGGGAGCATCCAGAACAGGTGATGTTTTTTTTTTTTTTTTACTCCCAAAGATTTGGCTCCAAGAAACCTGCAACAATGTCTATTTAATTAAATACCACAGATATCAGGAGCACACACAACTTTGGTAATCCATAAATAGGTGCATGGTCAATAAGGGTTTTTTGCAGCTAACTCCAACCCCCCCCCCCACACACACACACACACACACACACACACACACACACACCCCAAATCCCCTACTCATACAATATCTGCCCTTTACCAATTGCTAATCTCATCACAAGACCCTCCTATCCCACCTTGGGCTTAATCATGGGAGAAAGAGACATATCTCTCTCTCAGATTTAGATTGGCAACATATCTTTCTTAAAACACACTTAAGCTCTATCTGTTTTACTGTGAAAGTGACACAATATAATGTTCTTATGCGTTGGTACAGACATCCCTCCCTTGTTGGAGATGTCTTAAAGCAATAGGAACCCTGAGACATATTATTCTGGTCTGAGATTATTGATATACCCCAATGCGTTACCGGCTCCCAACCTCTCACAGGTCCTGCATTCTGGTTACTTAATCACTCTCATACTCTGTTAGGTGAATATAAGAATTCTCTCATCTAAGTAATGTAGCTCGCTCCGTTAACCCAGTCCACTGGAACTCCATTTGAGCTCCTACCCGTAAAGATTGGTTCAACAAGATTGACCACCTTATGACGATCAGGGGCGGATCCAGGATAAAATGACAGGGGGGGCACCATGATAAAAAAAGGGTTTGGGTGGGGGGAGGGGCGGTGTTAGTGGTGCCAGTGTACATGCTAAGAGAGCGGCAGGAGAGGGTGGGAATGGAATTAAAAATAGGCCCTGGCATTTAAAGTAAAGGATGTAGTTGTGCGCGCGCCAAAGGTGCGCTCCAGAAAAGGGTGTGGGGCCACTCAACAGGGGGCGTGTCAACACCATATACAACTTCTACACATTATGCAACAAAATACTAGACCCCATTATACTTGCCCCTTACACATGATACCAAATGGATTGTGTCAAAATTCACATAATGCCACACGGATTGAGCCAAATGCATAAAATGCTATAATGATTGAGCCAAAATTCACATAATGCCACATGGATTGAGCCAAAATTCACATAATGCCACACGGATTGGGAAAAAATTCACATAATGCCACACGGATTGGGAAAAAATTCACATAATGCCACATGGATTGAGACAAAATTCACATAATGCCACATGGATTGAGCCAGAATTCACATAATGCCACACAGATTAAGCCAAAATTCACAATACACTTCATAAACAGGGACATTGTCCACCAAAGTCGCGCATTAAACATTTACACCATAATGTCCATTACACGTTAAGTTACACGCCATTATGTCCATTATGTGTTATGCCAAACACCATAATGCCTATTAAAAATTATGCTACATAAGTGCTGCTTCTCTACATGCTCATTGCCAAGGGTTCCATGCTCATTGCCAAAGGTTCCATGCTCGTTGCCATGTGGGATTACATGCTCATTGCCAAGGGGGAATACATGCTCGTGGTAAATGGGGGACAGCCGCCGCCAAGCAGAAGTGATAGCCACTGACAGTGTCAGAGCCTGGCTGTATTCAGAGCACTGCAGGTCCCGGCTATTTGAAATAATACCCCTTTCACACCAGAAAATGCATTCCCAGGTTGACCCCTTTTACACCAGCTTAGTCCCTGCATTTTCTGGTGTGAGGGGGAGAGAAAACCACCCCTCCCCCCTTTAACCAGTTATCTCATTTAACCGGCAATATCTTCGGAACCAACTGACCCATTTACATGAGACGAGGATTATATTGAAGAACTTTTGAGTGGGCTTTGAATGATTTTGGTCCAGTGAAACTGGAACGTTTGGTTGCAGAGTAATCTGCCCTCAAAAACATGAACAGCCATGAAATTACATTTCAAAAATAAAAAAAATCAGTTTACACGCAATATCTCTGGAACCGATTGACCGATTTGGACCAGCCTGGTATCACATTGAAGGCCCAGCGATTTGGAATTGAATGAAATGAACCACAAGCTGCTGTGATGCCAGGGCGGGAACTGGCAGCCGTCGGAACCGGGTGGGGGTCGGAATTGACGGGTCCCATATTATCCTATGGGGAAAAAACGTTACAGGTTTGCCAGGCGATATCTCCGGTTCCCGGGGGGCTAGAGACACGGGGCTGGGCTCGTTGGAAAGCCCTGGTCCTCAGCTACAAAATAAATGACAGGGGGGGCACGTGCCCAGGTGCCCCCCCCCTGAATCCGCCACTGATGACGATCAAGGATACCCTTCACTCCTCACCAGAGAACCCTTCAAACCCGTGTGGTTACCCTGGCTATAATATAAGTCCTCAGATGAATTTGGGGGGCGAGGCCTGGTGGCCAGGGGGCATGGCCTGCACATCGTGTCACTCGCATGAGGCCACGCCCCCATTTTGCCACTGTGGGGGCATGCCCAGCGGCTCTGTGAGCTTCTGGCCATGCCCCCAGCCCCCTGCCTGTTGGAATAGATGCTGTGCTCATGCACACAGTGTCTATTCACTGCTGCTCAGCGGGTGACAGGGGGACTTTTAACAGTGCCCCCGCCACGGGACACTGCCATCGAGACATGGGAATGACCCTATAAAAATAGGATGTTCCCATGGAAAGCGGGACAGTTGGGCTAATGCAAATCCATCATTGCAATATAGTAGCTTATTTGTCTTTAAATTAAAACCAATTACAAGACTTTAAAGTCGATTTTCTCAATGAGCTAAGCGATAAATAGTGGACTCAGATTCACCATTCTATTTGAATAATACTTCAATGCTCTTTCCGAATAGGCGCTGAAATACATTGTCCCTTTAAACAGATTTTGGTATACAGCCAACTTTGGGTATTTCAGCAGCTCTCCATTGATGACAAGAAATTAGACGTATTTAATTCAAGTAAAAGCAGAGTCCTCCCTGGGGTACCTCAGCACCATAAAAGGGTCCTGCAATCGGAGCCAGGAGCCCAAAAGCGACACAAATGCCATTTTTACATTTTGTTTAAAAAGCAGTGTGTTCCTTTTATGCTAGGCATTCCCCGCCACATGCAAAGAGCGGGGGCATAGTTTAACCCTTTCTCTGCATTACGTGCACACAGTATATACCTTTGTACTTGTTTCCCTTATCTATAATAGCTACAACACTTGGAAGTTGCAACAGCTTTGACTGGAGGCACTTAACCTATCTCACCTGTGCCATCTATACAAATAGATTTTAAATGAATTATTCATCGTGCTAAATTTTATCATCAACATATTATGTGGGAAATCATTCTGCAGCCATCTTCCAGTCCACAAATATCACAAGGATTGACAAATGTTAGCAATCAAAACTCAGAACACATAGTGTTGGAGCTCCCCCTAGTGGTGCTTAAGAAAGGTTCATCTAAAAGTACTAAAAATGTTTTGACAATAAAAAGAAATATATGGTTTCCAGGTTAAAACCTTGTTGATTGGGGGGGGGGGAGGGGGGGTGTCTTAGAATGCACACCCAATTTACATGAGGTGCTATCATGCTGGGACTTGTAGTTCTGCAAAGAAAAACACATGGTGCAGATGCACACTTCATATTATTAATCAATCAATAATAGAGGTTCTTGGTATATTCATTGGCCAAGAAATATTTGCCCACCAAAACCTTGTTGAAGAAGATCTCCAATAACCCTTTCACACCGCTACTCGGACCTGGGTAATTGCCGGGTTGGTGACGTGTCGACCCGGGTCGAGTTGCCATGTGAAAGCACCAAAACGTATAACCCGGGTTGACCAACCCAGTAATCCCACTAGCATACCTCCTAACATGACCCTCTCCAGGAGGGACACAATGCTCTGCTCCTGGACTTCCCTCTTAATTTATGACTGCCATCACCTGTGGTGAGACACCTTCAATCAATTAATCTGTTCAATATAGGTGATGGCAATCATAAATTAAGAGGGAAGTCCAGGAACAGAGTATTCTGTTCCTCCTGGAGAGGGTCAAGTTGGGAGGTATGCACCTGGGTTGTAAGACGGGTTAAACCCATAACATGTAAGCGCCGGACCCGGGACAGTGCAGTGTCGGAACTGGAATCGGCCTCCCTTGTCTGACCTGGCATTGCAATGTAAAAGTGTCAATGTATACAGGCAATATCGGCCACGGCTGTGTAGTGTGTATGGGGCATAAGGGACAGGTTTCCCTTACACCAGCTATGGTAGTCGGACTTGCTAAACTATGGGCCTAATTCAGATCTGTTTGCTAGGTAGCAAAAGCATGCCCACCCACTCTGAGCATATCTTCGCACTAGCATTCGAGTTGATGCATTCAGGGCTGGCGCCACCACTAGGCAAATCTAGGCATTTGCCTAGGGCGCCAGCCACTGGAGGGCGGCACTTCGCCTCTCGCATGGAGGCTGCAGGGGTGTCCGTGCCGGGTACCTGCGGGACTGTGTGATCTGGCAGCAGGGTCCCTGCAGTGATGCGCGCTATCCAGCAGCCAGGCGGCGGCGCGGGAAGCGCTGCTGGGTTTGAAAACATTCCGCATGCTGATTGGCTGAGATTCAGCTTCCCGCGCTGCCGCCTTGCACTGGCCCTGGATGCATTTGCATACACATCCACTCGCATGCGGCCCAAGGAGGAGAAATCATTCAATGGTCGCTCTAAAAAGTAAATCCATACTTATTTTTCAGAGGCCCACTATCCGGCGAATTAGAGACGCCCTGCCCACCCCTGTCCGAAATTTTGAAACTCGCCAAAGCCGTTCGCTAGGGGGTTTGCACATGCGCATATTCTCCCCTATATTCAAGTTGACAAATTTTGTTGTTGAAGACCATAAACCAAATACGGCAAGCCTGAAATAAATCTGGAATGTATATGGATGACAGCGCAGCCTTAACAGGTATCAGACAATCTGTTGAGTATGCAGCGCTCAGTTAATGATCCAAAAAAGAATCTGATTATTCGTAAAAATTTAATGAATGCAATAAAAACACAATTGGTACTAAAAACAAAATAAATGTACATACGATAAAATCATTGAGTCACTGAGACCTGGATATTGAATGGTAAGTAACCTGCGCTGGTCAGTCAAAAACGGACAATATATTACCCACTTGTAGGTCAATGGTAACCCCTGGACAAGGTGATGGTCCAAGATGAACGTTAGCGGTATCCTGTGCTGATGTATGGGGGATCCTCCTAAAACATTTGGGTGCTTAATTGTATCAATGGAGTCCAATGCCACGGTGGTAACTGGAAGCAATGATTGTAAACCAAGGTGTCCGCTGGAGGTGTCCCATTCCAGTGAGGACTGCTGAATTGGGGGGATCCTCTCTAAAGTGTGTCCGTGCTTGGGAATAAGAATAAGAATTGCTCCAGATGGAAGAGGTGCCGGACCAGATGATTAGGCAGGAGAAGTACAAGATGTATGCGCAGGGTGAATCCTGAGATCTGTGCATACATTTTGAACTTCTCCTGCCTAATCATCTGGTCCGGCACCTCTTCCATCTGGAGCATTGTGCTATTAACAGCGTAAAAAATAAAGGTACTTATGTATTAGCAGGGCGCCCGGCTATGCTACGCTGACAACGTACCTTAGGCTACGTTGTCAGCGTAACTTAGCTGGGCGCCCTGCTAGGGTGACGCAGTGGGCACTGGGCTGAGACTGCTAGGGTGACGTGGTGGGGACCAGTTTGATCTGTGAAGGGGTCCCGGCTGGGACGAGGTCCTTCCGGCACTGAAGGGCGGGCGGCAGTGTGGTCGGTGCGGCAGTCAGTCCCCGGCGCCAGCAATGTATGTATATTGCCGATGGGGGAGCATCACATGGTTTCCCTGCTCCCACAGCGTAATTGCGTACATTGCTAGTGCAAGGGACTGACTGCCATGCTTTGCTCAAGCCTCGCCGCCGAGGGGGGACGCCGGGGAGTGACTGCTGCTGTTGCCGGGGACTGACTGCCAGAGGAGGGGGACGCCGGCGAGTGACTGCCGGAGGAGGGGCACCGTCAGCGTGGATCGTGGACGATGGACGCGGTGGCCGGCCCAGAGGAGGGTAAATATAAAGCCCATTATACACACACACTAACAGTCATATCCACACTATCCACGTCATACCCCCAGTATCCACATGGGTTTGGCGTTAAACTTATAAAGTGTGGCAAGCCTGAAGCGTGGGGAGTGGACCACTTTATAAAATTAACTCCACGCCCACGAGGATACTGGGGGTATGACATGGATAGTGGGGATATGTATTACCACAGCTCCAGTTACGTAAGTTACGTAGCCAGCATAGTGGTGTATTGGTATTCTCAATACACCACTATGCAAACTACGTAATGGGCGCCCTACATAAGTACCAAAATAAATAAAACAATGTAGTCCAGGGAAAGTGGTGACGGGTCACCCAGGAAGAGATCCAGGATTGTTGTTTTACGTGAAAATGATCTTTCGGATGCAGCAATTGCGAGAGAAGTTGGTGGGAATGTGACAACATCAGGAGTACAAAAGTTTTGTTTATGCTATCAGGAAACACAATCTATACAAAACAAAGAAGGAAAAGGCCGGAAAAAGTGCACAACAGTTGTTGATGATAGTAAAATAAAACAAATTTGTGTCAGGGACAGATGGATGTCATCTGCGGCCATTAGCAGTGAACTGAATGCAAATTATATTTGTGTCAGTTCAAGAACGGTACGGAGAAGACTAGCGGAGGTTGGCCTAAAAGGTAGGATTCCCCTAAAAAAGCCATTGCTGAATAAAAAGAAGTGGCAAAAACAAATACAGTGGGCAAAAGAACACATTGCATGGACAGAAGGTCAGTGGAAACAAGTGATATGGAGTGACAAAACTAAGATACATATTTTCTCCCATTACTACCAAATATCGATGAGAGGTAGCATAGGGTAAGAGGTAATTCAAGATTGCATTCAAGCGACAACAAAGAATCGTGCAAGTGTTATGATCTGGGCATGTATGACAGCAGATGCTGTAGGCCACCTTCATGTCATAGATGGCACACTGAACAGTAGAAAGTACATTGAAACCATCCTACAGCCAAAACTTCTACCTTCTATCAGGGATTTTTTTCCAGATAATGCTCCATTTTTTTCCAGCAGGATCCAGCTCCCTGCCACAATGCACAAATATGCAAACAGTGGTTCACAGAGAATGACATACAGGGGCTGGGATGGCCAGGAATCAGCCCAGACCTGAACCCCATAGAACATTTGTGGTTCCGTTTGAAAAAAACTGGTACATCTGAGGCGTCCATCCAATAAAAGAGAATTAATTGAGGCTATAATTGTCTCATGGCACCACATAATAAAGAAGAAAGAGCTCCAGACATTCGTTGGCTTAATGCCACTTCGCTGTGCTGCTGTCTTGAAAAATAAAACATACCCAATGAAATACTGATATGACAGTGACATCATAAGCACACAGGGATTTTCACCCTAAGGGTTGTTTTTACTGCATAACTACTCTTTTAATGCAAATATTTGACCTATGTTTATTGTGTTAAAGGTACTTGTTTCCTAGCAGGGCGCCCACTAAGCTATTTGCTTAGTGGGCTACTCTTCGTAGTGAAATCGCATCGCGCATCGAATGGCTTTTTGTGCCTTGCGATGTGTGCAATGCGATCTCAGTAGTTAATTTATTCACTGCACCCTGAGTGAAATCGCATCGCAGATGAGATGAGATCAGATGAGATGAGTTCTCAGTAGTTCATATGGTAAAACACCTAAAACAGCACCACTCTCCACGTCACCCCGAAGCGTGGCGAGCGCAGCGGAACGCATCCTCCGACCTTTTCATACTCCCACTATCCACGTCGGTGTGGAGTTGATTTTATAAAGTATGGCGAGCCACCGAGCCCCGCGAGGGTACACGGATTACTTTACATGTATTCCACGTTCACTCGCCACGCTTCGGGCTCGGTGGCTCGCTGTGCTCGCCACACTGTATAAAAACAACTCCACGCCAACGTGGATAGTGGGGGTATGAAAAGGTCGGAGGATGCGTTCCGCCACCCCTCATGGGGGTGACATGGAGAGCGGTGCTGTTTTAGGTGTTTTACCATATGAACTACTGAGATCTCATCTTACATCTCACGCCACAAAAAAGGGCCATGCAATGCAATTTCACTCAGGGTGCAGTGAATAAATTAACTACTGAGCGCACGTAGGAAATATGGGCGCCCTGCTAGGAAACAAGTATTTAGCATTAGAATAAAATTCCCTTTCATTTGATATATGAATCACTGCATTGCATGAAGTGTAACTTTTTTATAAGCATTCAAAGTTGAAAAGCATTCAAATTTCAAAAAGTGTCTGCAATTTTGGCCACCAGTGTAAGTCGTCCTGATGAAGGGGTCAACACCCCAACACCCCAAAACCGTTCATCTATTAATCTACAAGTTTTTTGATATCAGAGGCCTCTGGTCTTTATATATAGAAACACTTACCCCTCCTTCCAATAGAAGAAATTAACCAGCACACAGATAGTTCTTTGTAAAAAGGTGAAATGTGTTATTAAAGGTACAGCATAGTTCATACGCCCACAGTGGGAAACCCAACGACCGTTATGACTAAATACAACCAATCTTCTTTTACACCCCTGAAGAAGACCAGTTGTATTCAGTCAAAAAGGTCGTTGGGTCCCCCGCTGTGAGCGTATGTACTATGCTGTACAGTACCTTTATGAATACATTTCACCTTTTTGCTAAGAACTATCTGTGTGCAGGTTCGTTTCTTCTCCTATTGGAAGGAGGGGTAAGAGCTTCTATCTAAACTTTTTATGGACTCTGCACCAGAGCCTTACGTGACACTAATACCTCTTTCACACCGCACTTGTTAAACGGTATATTGCCGGCTTTTTTCCATTTTAAAACGTTTAAGGCTGCAGTGGGAAAGCACCAGAGTTCATTTACCGGTTAAAGATAACCGGAATTTCAAAACGTTTAAAAAGCAGAGTCCTACACGTTTCAGAGCCGTTTTTTATGCAGTGAGAATGGCTCTGAAACGGTATTTAGTAAAAACAACAGATCACAGACCTGTGATAGGCTGTCCCCTGCATTCTGCCTTGAAACGTGTTCAGGGGATTAAACGGGTTGACTGATGTGAATGGTATTTAAACGGTATTTAACCCCTTCCCGACATTTGACGTATATATACGTCATGGCCGGGAAGTACTTCCCGACACATGACGTATATATACGTCATGGCTTCTAACTGTCACTGCGTCTAGAGACGCAGTGACAGAGGGACGATGTCTGCTGTCCCTGACAGCAGACATGTCCCTGCATGCCCAGGGGGGGCTGCGATGCCGCCCCCCCGTCGGCGATCGCTGTGATTGGCTGTTCAGTGTGAACAGCCATTCACAGCGTTTTCTGTGTCACCGGCGAATAACGTTCGCCGGTGACACAGGGATCGGAGGTGACTGGTGCTGTAAAGTACAGCACCAATCACCGCGGGGTGTAAGGGTGACACTGGTGTCACCCCACCTCACCCCGCCCGCCCCCAAAGGCCGTGATTGGTTCGTCGGACCGACGGACCAATCACAGCCATGGAGGGGGGTTTAAACTAACGGTGACTGCACTGCAGACGCCATTCCGGTCTGGAATTGCGTGCAGTGCGGTCACCGTACCCAGCTGCCGCGATATACTGACCAGAACCCCTCTAAATACTTACCTGATCACTGCCTGGATCTTGCTTATTCTTGTGACATCCTGTGACATCCTGTGACATCCTGTGCTGTGTTGTGCTGCTGCGAGTTATTAGATAAGAGAGATAGAGAGAGAGAGATAGAGAGAGATAGAGAGGCCTAGTGACAGAGAGTGCTATATTTTGTGCTGCTGCAGTGTGATAGAGCTATAGATAGAGAGATAGAGAGAGATAGAGAGAGATAGAGAGAGAGAGATAGAGAGAGATAGAGAGATAGTGACAGATTGTGCTATATATTTTTTATATAACTGACTGCTGCCCCCCCTTTTGTGCTGATCAGTATAAATTAACTGATCAGCAACTTTTTGGGGGCGCAGGTTTTTTTTTTAGATATATATACCTGTCAGTGCTGCTGCTGCAGTGTCATAGAGTGAGAGATAGAGAGATAGAGAGATAGAGAGAGATAGTGACAGAGAGTGATAGAGACTGCTATATTTTGTGTCTGCTGCCCCCCTTTTGTGCACCCCCAGCAACTTTTTGGGGGTGCAGGGGTTATTTTTCATATATATAACTGTCAGTGCTGCTGCTGCAGTGTCATAGAGTGATAGATAGTGAGAGATAGAGAGATAGAGAGAGATAGTGACAGAGAGTGATAGAGAGGGCTAAATTTTGTGTCTGCTGCCCCCGCCTTTTGTGCTGATCACTATATCTGAGGTGATCAGCAACTTTTTGGGGGTGCAGAGGTTTTTTTTTTTATATATACCTGTCAGTTGCTGCCAGTTGCACTGTCAGTTGCACCAAAGGTTGTGCACCTGCTGCCCCTCACTGGTAATCAGTGTCGCATCACTGATCACCTTTTTTTTTTTTGTGGGTGCTGTGGGTCTTTTTTTAATTTTTTTTTTACACACACTGTGATTTTGTGGGTGTCCTGTGGCCACTGTGCGCTGATCAGTGACGTACATCACTGATCAGCTTTTTCGGCACAGGGTTGATCTATTTTTTATTATTTTTTTGATCAAATTCCTGTTGCCTTTGAGCGCTGTTCAGTGACGGACGTTACTGACCAACATCTGTGCTCAATTTTTGGCGCAGGACCTTTTTTTTTTTTAACCCCTTCAATTTTTTTTTTTTTTAACCCCTTCAATTTTTATTTTTTTTTAACCCCTTCAATTTTTTTTTTTTGTATAAAGTATTTTTTTTTTCTGCACTACATACACACTACACACTACATACCCCCCGGGTTGAAATAAAGTTTGTACCCCCCCCTACACTATACACGTGTTGAAACATTTCACTACCAGTAACACAAAAATAAAAATGGCATCCCAAATGTCATCCCAAATGTCATCCCAAATGTCATCCCAGTCATCCAGAAGAATGTATTCAGTGGAGGAGGCATATGCCATGCTTGCCTCTGACTCTGACACAGCCAGTGAGGCAAGCGGGGAATTTGAAGGATTCGTCTTAAGCTCCTCTTCCTCCTCTGGTGATGAGGGACCCCCTCAAAGACGCCCCCGTAGAGCAGCTGAGACCCACCCCCCAATAATTGATCTCGTATGGACCCCACCACCAGACAATTTTGAGCCCCAGGTTCCTGAGTTTTTGGCCATGCCAGGAATCCAATTTGATTCCACAGGTCTCAGAGAAATTGACTTTTTCAAATTATTTTTCTCTGATGATTTTATAAATTTAATGGTGGACCAAACTAATTTATATGCCCAGCAGTTTATTGCTCAAAACCCCACGTCATCATTTGCTAGGTGGACCCCTGTAGATGCAGTAGAGATGATGACGTTTTGGGGTCTGGTGTTTCATATGGGCATAGTAAAAAAGCCAGAAATTAGGCAATATTGGAGTACAGATGTTCTGTACAGCACCCCATTTTACCGTATGGCCATGCCCCGGGCTCGATTTGAGACGATCCTTAAATTTTTGCATTACAACGATAATGCACAGTGCCCACCCAGAGATGATCCCACCTTTGACCGGCTATTCAAAGTCAGGCCGGTCATTGATCATTTCAGTGCCAAATTTGCAGAGATGTACATCCCAGATAAATTCATTTGCATAGACGAGTCCCTTATACATTTTAAAGGAAGGGTTAAATTCCGCTAGTACCTTCCCAGTAAGAGGGCAAGGTATGGCATAAAAATGTATAAGCTGTGTGAAAGCACCTCAGGGTACACCCACATGTTTAGGGTATATGAAGGGAAGGATTCAAGAATTGAACCGCCAGAATGCCCCCCCTCCCTCGTAGGTGTTAGTGGAAAAATTGTCTGGGATTTAGTGCACCCCTTCCTGGATAAAGGTTATCACCTCTATGTGGATAACTTTTACACTAGCATCCCCCTGTTTAAGGCCCTTGGTTCAAGAGGTACAGCAGCTTGCGGTACTGTGCGCAAGATCCAAAGAGGCCTCCCAAAAACGCACATTGCCCAAGTAATGAGAAGGGGTGAAAGCAGGGGAATATGCACCGAAAATATGTTGTTGGTCAAATATAAGGACAAGAGGGATGTCCTTATACTGACAACAATTCACGGAGACAGTACCACCTCCGTCCCTGTACGAGGTACCAGTACCCACACCTCAAAACCTAATTGTATCCTGGATTACAATAGGTACATGGGCGGAGTGGATCTTTCAGATCAGGTACTGAAGCCGTACAGTGCCCTGCGGAAAACAAAAATCTGGTACAAGAAGCTGGCCGTGTATATCATCCAGATGGCACTGTATAACGCTTACGTGCTATTCCGTTCTACCGGCCAGAGGGGGACATTTATGCACTTTCAAGAGGAAGTCATAAAGGGCCTAGTATTTGGGAACCAGCAGGCAGAGGGCCCCAGTACTTCTAGTACTGGCCCCCGTATTGTACCAGGGCAGCATTTTCCGAACGAAATCCCCTCCACTGCAAGAAAGGGCAGGACACAAAAAAGGTGCAAAGTTTGCTATAAAAAGGGAATAAGAAAGGAAACTATTTTCCACTGTGAAACTTGCCCCGACAAACCCGGCCTATGTATAAAGGAGTGTTTTAAAATATACCACACATCTATGGATTATTAGGTTCATCATTTCACCGTGCTTCGGGGGTCTTGCTAATGCCACATAGCACCCACCAACATTCGACCAGAATCTGAGCTGCAAAATCCAAAAATCACTCCTTCCCTTCTGAGTCCTGCCATGCACCCAACTGGTATTTTTTGGTCACATATGAGGGATTGCCATACTCGGGAGAAATTGGGGCACAGATTTTGGGGTGCTTTTTCTCCTTCATACCTTCTGAAAATGAAAAATTTTGAGCCAGAACTGCATTTTTGTGTAAAAAATGTAATTTTTCATTTTCACTGCCCAGTTGTATCAAAATTGGTGAAACCCCTGGGGGTTTGAAATGTACACTATACCCCTAGATGAATTCCCTGAGGGGTGTAGTTTGCAAAATGGGGTCACTTGTGGGGTGGTTCCACTGTATTGGTGCTTTGGGGGTCTTGCTAATGCGACATAGCACCCACCAACATTCCACCAAAATTTGTGCTGCAAAATCCAAATATCACTTCTTCCCTTCTGAGTCCTGCCACTTTTTGGTCACACATGAGGCATTGCCGTACTCGGGAGAAATTGGGGCACAGATTTTGGGGTGCTTTTTCTCCTTCATACCTTCTGAAAATGAAAAATTTTGAGCCAGAACTGCATTTTTGTGTAAAAAAATGTAATTTTTCATTTTCACTGCCCAGTTGTATCAAAATTGGTGAAACCCCTGGGGGTTTGAAATGTACACTATACCCCTAGAAGAATTCCCTGAGGGGTGTAGTTTGCAAAATGGGGTCACTTGTGGGGGGGTTCCACTGTATTGGTGCTTTGGGGGTCTTGCTAATGCGACATAGCACCCACCAACATTCCACCACCAAAAATCACTCCTTCCCTTCTGAGTCCTGCCATGCACCCAACTGGTATTTTTTGGTCACATATGAGGCATTGCCATACTCGGGAGAAATTGGGGCACAGATTTTGGGGTGCTTTTTCTCCTTCATACCTTCTGAAAATGAAAAATTTTGAGCCAGAACTGCATTTTTGTGTAAAAAATGTAATTTTTCATTTTCACTGCCCAGTTGTATCAAAATTGGTGAAACCCCTGGGGGTTTGAAATGTACACTATACCCCTAGATGAATTCCCTGAGGGGTGTAGTTTGCAAAATGGGGTCACTTGTGGGGTGGTTCCACTGTATTGGTGCTTTGGGGGTCTTGCTAATGCGACATAGCACCCACCAACATTCCACCACCAAAAATCACTCCTTCCCTTCTGAGTCCTGCCATGCACCCAACTGGTATTTTTTGGTCACATATGAAGCATTGCCATACTCGGGAGAAATTGGGGCACAGATTTTGGGGTGCTTTTTCTCCTTCATACCTTATGAAAATGAAAAATTTTGAGCCAGAACTGCATTTTTGTGTAAAAAAATGTAATTTTTCATTTTCACTGCCCAGTTGTATCAAAATTGGTGAAACCCCTGGGGGTTTGAAATGTACACTATACCCCTAGATGAATTCCCTGAGGGGTGTAGTTTGCAAAATGGGGTCACTTGTGGGGGGGTTCCACTGTATTGGTGCTTGGGGGGTCTTGCTAATGCAACATAGCACCCACCAACATTCCACCAGAATCTGAGCTGCAAAATCCAAAAATCACTCCTTCCTTTCTGAGTCCTGCCATGCACCCAAATGGTATTTTTTGGTCACATGTGAGGCATTGCCGTACTCGGGAGAAATTGGGGCACAGATTTTGGGGTGCTTTGTCTCCTTCATTCCTTGTGAAAATGAAAAATTTTGAGCCAGAACTGCATTTTTGTGTAAAAAATGTAATTTTTCATTTGCACAGCCCAGTTTTATCAAAATTGGTGAAACCCCTGGGGGTTTGAAATGTACACTATACCCCTAGATGAATTCCCTGAGGGGTTTAGTTTGCAAAATGGGGTCACTTGTGGGGGGGTTCCACTGTATTGGTGCTTGGGGGGTCTTGCTAATGCGACATAGCACCCACCAAAATTCCACCAGAATCTGAGCTGCAAAATCCAAAAATCACTCCTTCCCTTCTGAGTCCTGCCATGCACCCAAATGGTATTTTTTGGTCACATGTGAGGCATTGCCGTACTCGGGAGAAATTGGGGCACAGATTTTGGGGTGCTTTTTCTCCTTCTTACCTTCTGAAAATGAAAAATTTTGAGCCAGAACTGCATTTTTGTGTAAAAAAATGTAATTTTTCATTTTCACTGCCCAGTTGTATCAAAATTGGTGAAACCCCTGGGGGTTTGAAATGTACACTATACCCCTAGATGAATTCCCTGAGGGGTGTAGTTTGCAAAATGGGGTCACTTGTGGGGGTTTCCACTGTATTGGTGCTTGGGGGGTCTTGCTAATGCGACATAGCACCCACCAACATTCCACCACCAAAAATCACTCCTTCCCTTCTGAGTCCTGCCATGCACCCAACTGGTATTTTTTGGTCACATATGAGGCATTGCCATACTCGGGAGAAATTGGGGCACAGATTTTGGGGTGCTTTGTCTCCTTCATTCCTTGTGAAAATGAAAAATTTTGAGCCAGAACTGCATTTTTGTGTAAAAAATGTAATTTTTCATTTTCACTGCCCAGTTGTATCAAAATTGGTGAAACCCCTGGGGGTTTGAAATGTACACTATACCCCTAGATGAATTCCCTGAGGGGTGTAGTTTGCAAAATGGGGTCACTTGTGGGGGGGTTCCACTGTATTGGTGCTTGGGGGGTCTTGATAATGCAACATAGCACCCACCAACATTCCACCAGAATCTGAGCTGCAAAATCCAAAAATCACTCCTTCCTTTCTGAGTCCTGCCATGCACCCAAATGGTATTTTTTGGTCACATGTGAGGCATTGCCGTACTCGGGAGAAATTGGGGCACAGATTTTGGGGTGCTTTGTCTCCTTCATTCCTTGTGAAAATGAAAAATTTTGAGCCAGAACTGCATTTTTGTGTAAAAAATGTAATTTTTCATTTGCACAGCCCAGTTGTATCAAAATTGGTGAAACCCCTGGGGGTTTGAAATGTACACTATACCCCTAGATGAATTCCCTGAGGGGTGTAGTTTGCAAAATGGGGTCACTTGTGGGGGGGTTCCACTGTATTGGTGCTTGGGGGGTCTTGCTAATGCGACATAGCACCCACCAAAATTCCACCAGAATCTGAGCTGCAAAATCCAAAAATCACTCCTTCCCTTCTGAGTCCTGCCATGCACCCAAATGGTATTTTTTGGTCACATGTGAGGCATTGCCGTACTCGGGAGAAATTGGGGCACAGATTTTGGGGTGCTTTTTCTCCTTCTTACCTTCTGAAAATGAAAAATTTTGAGCCAGAACTGCATTTTTGTGTAAAAAAATGTAATTTTTCATTTTCACTGCCCAGTTGTATCAAAATTGGTGAAACCCCTGGGGGTTTGAAATGTACACTATACCCCTAGATGAATTCCCTGAGGGGTGTAGTTTGCAAAATGGGGTCACTTGTGGGGGTTTCCACTGTATTGGTGCTTGGGGGGTCTTGCTAATGCGACATAGCACCCACCAACATTCCACCACCAAAAATCACTCCTTCCCTTCTGAGTCCTGCCATGCACCCAACTGGTATTTTTTGGTCACATATGAGGCATTGCCATACTCGGGAGAAATTGGGGCACAGATTTTGGGGTGCTTTTTCTCCTTCATACCTTATGAAAATGAAAAATTTTGAGCCAGAACTGCATTTTTGTGTAAAAAAATGTAATTTTTCATTTTCACTGCCCAGTTGTATCAAAATTGGTGAAACCCCTGGGGGTTTGAAATGTACACTATACCCCTAGATGAATTCCCTGAGGGGTGTAGTTTGCAAAATGGGGTCACTTGTGGGGGGGGTTCCACTGTATTGGTGCTTGGGGGGTCTTGCTAATGCAACATAGCACCCACCAACATTCCACCAGAATCTGAGCTGCAAAATCCAAAAATCACTCCTTCCTTTCTGAGTCCTGCCATGCACCCAAATGGTATTTTTTGGTCACATGTGAGGCATTGCCGTACTCGGGAGAAATTGGGGCACAGATTTTGGGGTGCTTTGTCTCCTTCATTCCTTGTGAAAATGAAAAATTTTGAGCCAGAACTGCATTTTTGTGTAAAAAATGTAATTTTTCATTTGCACAGCCCAGTTGTATCAAAATTGGTGAAACCCCTGGGGGTTTGAAATGTACACTATACCCCTAGATGAATTCCCTGAGGGGTGTAGTTTGCAAAATGGGGTCACTTGTGGGGGGGTTCCACTGTATTGGTGCTTGGGGGGTCTTGCTAATGCGACATAGCACCCACCAAAATTCCACCAGAATCTGAGCTGCAAAATCCAAAAATCACTCCTTCCCTTCTGAGTCCTGCCATGCACCCAAATGGTATTTTTTGGTCACATGTGAGGCATTGCCGTACTCGGGAGAAATTGGGGCACAGATTTTGGGGTGCTTTTTCTCCTTCTTACCTTCTGAAAATGAAAAATTTTGAGCCAGAACTGCATTTTTGTGTAAAAAAATGTAATTTTTCATTTTCACTGCCCAGTTGTATCAAAATTGGTGAAACCCCTGGGGGTTTGAAATATACACTATACCCCTAGATGAATTCCCTGAGGGGTGTAGTTTGCAAAATGGGGTCACTTGTGGGGGGGTTCCACTGTATTGGTGCTTTGGGGGTCTTGCTAATGCGACATAGCACCCACCAACATTCCACCACCAAAAATCACTCCTTCCCTTCTGAGTCCTGCCATGCACTTAACTGGTATTTTTTGGTCACATATGAGGCATTGCCATACTCGGGAGAAATTGGGGCAAAGATTTTGGGGTGCTTTTTCTCCTTCATACCTTATGAAAATGAAAAATTTTGAGCCAGAACTGCATTTTTGTGTAAAAAAAATGTAATTTTTCATTTTCACTGCCCAGTTGTATCAAAATTGGTGAAACCCCTGGGGGTTTGAAATGTACACTATACACCTAGATGAATTCCCTGAGGGGTGTAGTTTGCAAAATGGGGTCACTTGTGGGGGGGTTCCTAAATTTTAGCATCTTATGGTGCCTAGAAACCTACATGGTGCCTAAAAAATAATCTCATAAAAAGGAGGCTCCAAAATCAAGTAGGTGCTCCTTCTATTATGAAGCCTGTGGTTTGGTCAACGTGCACACTAGGGCCACATATAGGATATTTATGAAAACAAAAGAATTGGGGGAATCAATTTTTAGTCACATTTCTCTAGTAAAATGTACTGTGTTCCTTAGAAAAATGTATTAAAAGTGCAAATCTGCAAAAAAAATGAAATTTTGAAATTTCACCTACACTTTGTTTTAATTCCTGTGAAACACCTAAAGGGTTAACAAACTTCCAAAATGCTGTTTTGAATACTGTGAGGGGTGCAGTTTTTGAAATGGTATCATTTATGGGGGTGTCTCACATACAAGTCCCTCAAAGTCACATCAGAACTGAACTGGTCCCTAAAAAAATCAGTGTTTGAAATTTTCTTGAAAATTTGAGAATTTGCTATTCATATTGTAAGCCTCCTAGTGTCCAAAAAAATTAAAAGGAAGTTGAAATAATGATGGAAACATAAAGTAGACATATGGTCTATGTTAGTTATTAACTATTTTGAGTGGTATGATTATTTGTCTCACAAGCAGAAAATTTAACATTTTGCAAATTGCTAAATTTTCCATTTTTTTACGACATTTTGGTATTTTTCACAAAAAAACACAGACTGTATCGACCCAAATTTACCACTAATTTGAAGTACAATGTGTCACGAAAAAACAATCTCAAAATCACTGGGATAAGTAAAAGCAAAAAAAAGTTATCCCCACTTAAGTGAGACATGTCAGATTTGAAAAAAAGGGCTCTGTCAGGAACGCAAAAACTGGCTCTGTCAGGAAGGGGTTAAAACGGTAATCTACTGCAATGTGAAGGCTCAGACCCCGTTTTAAATACCGTTTCAAATTACTGGTTTTTAAAACGTTTAGGCAGTGTGAAAGCGGTATAAGTGACATCCTGGACTACAAATTATATATATATATATATATATATATATATAATGGGTTTCAGATGATAGAACAATGATGATGTCAATAGGCCGACACCATATCGTCGACATGCATTAGGTCAACAGGTACAAAAGGTTGACAGATGAATGGTCATTAGGTACAAAAGGTCGACGTGAAAATTGCTAACAAACATTTGGTCGGCAACTTTTTAATCCTTTACCATCCATGCCGACTACGAGTGGGAATAGTGACCTTGCCCAAAGCATTGCAGACGGATCGAGCCAGCTAATCTGGCTTTCACGGGATTAAACATACAAAATGACCCCCCCAAAAAAGCTTATGTGCCCATTTTTGTGTGAATATTTCCATGCTGACCATTTGACCCTGTCGACCTTTTGTACCTAAAGACCATTTCTATGTTGATTATAGTATAATCCTATTGACTGTCGACTTAGAGTTTGTCGATCATCCACATCCTTGTAATTATAGAGACAGAGAGCTGAGAAAACTAATTAGGGATTTATCCTCATTTCAAACTGTAAATCCATAGAGTGCAAGGAGTTCTACTGATGCAAGTGAATGGTAAGGAATGATGGATGTGTAATGATCTGGTATATATTATGTAATGGGTGGTGTAATTTGCATGGGGGAAACAATGCTGCTCGTTACAAGATGGAAATGTTCCATTTGTACGGTCGGGAATGTCTGAGACCCTCTGCGTGGTCCTGAGCCTCAGATCAGCAGCAGTTACATCAATTTCTTAACATTTCAAAAGTTCTTAATCACCTGACACCGCACAATCCTCATTATTTAAATGTGTGCTGATCTCAAATGAACAAATGAAAATTAATTGAAGTAATTAAAGTATTGGGAGCATGTGAATAAATCAAGATTATGAAAGAGTATGGAAAATAACTTGAAGGGTCATTTGCTAGACGGGCTGCATTACAATATATGGAAACATTGGTATAGCTAGATTAGGCTGGTTGGGACAATTTAGCCTGGGGGCATGCAACACCAATGGACCATGAGGAGTTCCTGAATTATTAAAATTTGGTTGTAGGTAGAGAACAGATCAGGTGGACACGACCACCGCATAAGTGTTGTGGCTATCATTTTACACTTATATTCAGTACACTGGAGGCAATTCAGGCCTGGGGCCAGATGCACTAAGCTTTAGTGATAAAATGGAGAGTGATAAACAACCAACCAATCATCTCCTGCCTGACATTTTGAAAACACAGTCTGTGACATGTAAGGTAGGAGCTGATTGGCTGGCTGTTTATCACTCTCCTTGTTATTACTTTTGAAGCTTAGTATATCTGGCCCATGCACTCTCGGGGCAGGTGGTTGATGTCACATGACGTCAGCACCCGCCTCCGATTCAGCAGATAGTGGCCATCTGAAAAGTAAGTATAGACTTACTGTTCAGAGCGAAGGCTGGGAAAATTATTCGATGATGGGTGACCATCGAATAATTTCTCCTCTGTGTGTCCGCATGCGAGCAGATGATATGTCAGCGTGCTCCACTCCATTGAGGGCCAGGGAGGGAAAAGTATTCGGTCCATGGGCTCCAGGGACAAAGGTAATTGGGCAAGAGGGATTCTGATGTGCATTTGGAAGTCAGCTGGCATTAAAGGGGCATGTTGTGGACTGATGCCATATTAATGGCATGTGAAGGAGTTTGTATGCTCACCTTGAAGTCGCCTTTTATTTTATCATGGGGGTTTATGTTAGAAATGAGCTTGCTTGTGTTCCTGGAATGGGGTCAGGTCCTGGAGAACGGATCACAGCTATATGTCGGAAACTATGAGGCTTAATGTAATTTCTGCATGGTATGTAGGCTAACAAATACTACAATGTAAAATCCAGAGTGTATGATGCTAGTCCAAAGAAAATTAACAGACACTTGTATGACACCAATGAGTGTTACTGTAACTCTGGACTGAGACCAAAGAGCTCTTGGTTGGAGTTCCAGACAGGCACTGGAGAGATCTTGGCTGGAGTACAGGACTGGCATGGGGGAAGTCTTGGCTAGAGTAATGGGCTGGCACTGGAGAGATCTTGGCTGGAGAACTAGGCTGGCACTTGAGGAATCTTGGCTAGAGTATTGGGCTGGCACCAGAGAGACCTTTGCTGAACCTTTGTCTGGCACCGGAAAGTACTTTGCTGAAGTCCGAGTTGGCACCAGAGAAGACTTTGCTGAATCCGGTACTCCGGATGACAGAGTTTGCACAGCAATACAGACCACACGCATCTGAAGACCTGATGTGCTGGGAAGATGAGTAGAGGGCCTGGCAGCGTCCAGACCGGTGAGCAGCAGAGACTGAATATTGGGTCTTTGGCTGGTGCTGTGACAGTACCCTCTCCTTTATGATTGGCCACTGGACATTACTTGGCTTTTTGAGGTATTTAGCATGGAAAATTCCAATTAAACTGGAGGCATGGATGTCGAAAGGAGTTAATCCAACCACTCTTTTCCAGTCCAAATCCCTTCCGATCTACAAAGTATTGTAGATGACCTTATCTACAATGAGTCCAAGTGGATCTAAGACACGTTCTACAGGTAAGGCCTTATAAAATGTGGTGCAAGCATCGTTGGTACATTTAATGTCAGATAAACCAGTCTTGGTCCCCTGGCATCAGACTGGATACTGCCCAACTTCTCCGGTCTGCTGAAACTTTGAAAAAGGCAGAAGACTTTAGCAAAGACGAATGTTTCAAATTTTGGTGGACCATCTTGAACTGGTATCAAGTGGAATTCAGGAACTGTGAGTGAAGGCCATAGACAGTCAGGAATAGAGTAGAATTCAAGGAAGTGTGGTATCAATTAATATGGGCAAATTCTGGCCAAGGCTAATGTTCAATACAATCTTCATGAAAGGACGAGGCATATAAATGGAGGAAAATTTCTTAATTTTCTGTTCTTCTCTTTTTGCTTAACTTGTAATGCTAGCTATAGTGAATTCCAGAATTTTGCTACAAATTGTACCCTTCAGTTAGACATGATCTCAGTTGGTAACCCATGGAGTCTGAAGATTTCTTGAATGAAGAGTTGAACCAGTCGAGGTTCACTACTTCCTCCTACATTAGAACACCTTCACTACTCCCTCCTACACTAGTACAAAAAAAGAGAAATGTGCCAGCGCTGGCTGAATAATTATGAAGACCAGACGGTATCTCAAAATTAATACAAATTTAATTATGCATATAAAAACATGAAATAACAAAAATTATAATAAAAACAATGAATAATTGTTAAAAGAGAGAGCACAAGATGCTGGACTGGTATGTGCGGAGCTCCACTAATGTGGAATATGTATTGAGAGTTTGATAATATTACCATCTGCAGTTGGCTGGTGTGGATGACAGCAGCAATATGAGTGATGTTGCAGTCCCTGTTGAAATGGTTCCCTGTGAAGGGATGAGGGTAATCCTCCCTATTTGGCGTCTTCTCCTTTTGTAAATGAATCTTTTTAGGAACTAGGCTGAAGTCCCAAGCAGGTTTTTTGTAATCCAATAAATTAGGTGGAGATGGTGGACGTCTTTGGGAGAAAGGGCATCACTTGGGCAGATGGATAAAATGATGGTAGAATTGGTAAAGCTCAACGCATTTCCCCGGATGTTTGCTGTCCGGCTTCCTCAGGAGCAAGTGTGTGGAATGAGATCTGGGCTCAGTTTAAGTAGCAGTGAGCTAATTGCTCATTAATTGCATCTGTGCATCAGTGCTCAGGTGAAGATACATAGTCATACAGATATATAATAAAATAGAAATCAAATGAGAACCGTCTGGATAAAAAACAACTATACTCAATAGACTAATGTTATAGGAGGCAGTATAACAAAAGATATAGTAACTTTAAGCAGTATTTCTACAATCACACGGAGTGATTTAACCTTTGACCTGTACGGTCACATGGTGTATAGCACAATGGATAACAATATGGATGTGAATATAACATTCTGAATAAGTGCTTACTTGTAGGGAGTGTTGGTTCTGTGCCTGTGCTGACAGGGGTGCGCAGGAGACTGCCGCCCGCCGCCGATTGCCGGTATCGGCGAAACGGGAGGCAAGGTCCACAAGCGAAACCCCTCCAGCGTCTACCGCGTTGCTAGGTGACGGCGCGCATATGACGCGGCTAGGATGACGCGTCACGTCGCGTCGTCCAGCAACGGAGCCTGCGTCCGCACGCTGTCCAGTGGGACAGGACGGCCGCTGTGAGCCCGATGACGTGGGGTATATACACATGCGGTCCACCCGTCCCTAGGCAACGTGCTTGAAACGCAAGCTGTGGCGCTATAGCGCCACCCGGAAAGAGTGATCCACCACGAGGGATTTCAGGCACAGAAAACAGGGCTGCTCCCATAGGTTAAGAAGGCAGAGGAGAGGACATGAACAATAATAATATAAATATAAGAATAAGCAAATACTGAATGTCGAGAACAGATTGGGTAAACTTCGTATGGGGAACAATCGATATTGCATAATAAACCATAAATATCAAGAAAAAAATATATATATATACATGTAAAAAATGAATGATGAAAAATTAGAAAAATATAAATATATCTATCTCAATTTATGTAGAAAGAGTGTACATAATAGATGAAACATATCAAGACAGAAAAATATATACATTTTTCGGGATTTTCTTAGTGTTTAAAATTAATTTATAGGACGATGTCATAAAGAATCAAGGAGAAAAGTATATATATATATATAAACAAATTACATTCAGAAAAATATAAATATAAATATACACATTCAAAGGAATGTATATATGCTCCAAAAGAATACATTGATAATAACAACAGGTCTGGACAAATAAAAAATACTATTTTAAAGGACAGAATTAAGTTCTATTGTTTCATTTAACCCTTCTGGATGTAGAGAATTAAATTTTAGGGTCCAATAGACCTCTCTTTTACACAGTAGATTATATCTGTCACCTCCACGTGCTGTGGATGTGACATGTTCGAGACCGATGATTTGTAAACAGGTAGGGTCAGATGCATGATGAGTTTTGTAATGACGAGATAAACTGTGCAACATGTAACCTTTTATGATATTTCTCCTGTGTTCCATAAATCTTGTGCGCAAATTGCGAGTTGTTCTGCCAATATAGGACAGATTGCAACTACATTTTATAAGATAGATCATATAAGAAGAATCGCAGTTCATAAAACTTTTAAATGTTAATGGAGGTTCTATCGGAGATATAATCACAGGAGTTTTGTTTTTGGGAACATGATTGCACATGGTGCACTTGTTTTTTCCACATTTGAAAAAACCTTTAGGCTTATTGGGGAGCCATGATAAATGTTCTTCTATTTTTATATTAGTATCAGATTTATTTTTGGATAAATGACTGGGAGCTAATAGGGTTTTCAATGTTTTGTTTTTTCACCTCCAATTACATCAAACCAGTTAATACCAATTCATACATACACTATAAAAGTGCGCATTATGCCCCTTGGAAAACAAACATCCCCAAGGGGCAATTTATGCGCCTACGGCGCAACTGTACCAATACTGATAAATTTATCAGTCAGGCCCAAATACTGTCTACATCTTTTCGGGATAGAGAATATCCCGAAGAACTTATCAAAAATGCTTTTGACCAGGTCCTAGAAATGGATAGGAATGTTTTACTTAGACCTAAAATTCCAAAAAACATAGTAAAACAAGAGGGAAGAGAGATTGCCTTTATAAGCAAATTTAACAGTTGTGCCAAAGATATCAAAAAAATAGTATGTCGCAACTATAGAGTCCTATTACAGGACAAAATATTGTCCAATATCATTCCAAAACAACCTGTAGTCATTTACAAAAAAAAACAAAACATTGAAAACCCTATTAGCTCCCAGTCATTTATCCAAAAATAAATCTGATACTAATATAAAAATAGAAGAACATTTATCATGGCTCCCCAATAAGCCTTTTTTCAAATGTGGAAAAAACAAGTGCACCATGTGCAATCATGTTCCCAAAAACAAAACTCCTGTGATTATATCTCCGATAGAACCTCCATTAACATTTAAAAGTTTTATGAACTGCGATTCTTCTTATATGATCTATCTTATAAAATGTAGTTGCAATCTGTCCTATATTGGCAGAACAACTCGCAATTTGCGCACAAGATTTATGGAACACAGGAGAAATATCATAAAAGGTTACATGTTGCACAGTTTATCTCGTCATTACAAAACTCATCATGCATCTGACCCTACCTGTTTACAAATCATCGGTCTCGAACATGTCACATCCACAGCACGTGGAGGTGACAGATATAATCTACTGTGTAAAAGAGAGGTCTATTGGACCCTAAAATTTAATTCTCTACATCCAGAAGGGTTAAATGAAACAATAGAACTTAATTCTGTCCTTTAAAATAGTATTTTTTATTTGTCCAGACCTGTTGTTATTATCAATGTATTCTTTTGGAGCATATATACATTCCTTTGAATGTGTATATTTATATTTATATTTTTCTGAATGTAATTTGTTTATATATATATATATACTTTTCTCCTTGATTCTTTATGACATCGTCCTATAAATTAATTTTAAACACTAAGAAAATCCCGAAAAATGTATATATTTTTCTGTCTTGATATGTTTCATCTATTATGTACACTCTTTCTACATAAATTGAGATAGATATATTTATATTTTTCTAATTTTTCATCATTCATTTTTTACATGTATATATATATATTTTTTTCTTGATATTTATGGTTTATTATGCAATATCGATTGTTCCCCATACGAAGTTTACCCAATCTGTTCTCGACATTCAGTATTTGCTTATTCTTATATTTATATTATTATTGTTCATGTCCTCTCCTCTGCCTTCTTAACCTATGGGAGCAGCCCTGTTTTCTGTGCCTGAAATCCCTCGTGGTGGATCACTCTTTCCGGGTGGCGCTATAGCGCCACAGCTTGCGTTTCAAGCACGTTGCCTAGGGACGGGTGGACCGCATGTGTATATACCCCACGTCATCGGGCTCACAGCGGCCGTCCTGTCCCACTGGACAGCTTGCGGACGCAGGCTCCGTTGCTGGACGACGCGACGTGACGCGTCATCCTAGCCGCGTCATATGCGCGCCGTCACCTAGCAACGCGGTAGACGCTGGAGGGGTTTCGATTGTGGACCTTGCCTCCCGTTTCGCCGATACCGGCAATCGGCGGCGGGCGGCAGTCTCCTGCGCACCCCTGTCAGCACAGGCACAGAACCAACACTCCCTACAAGTAAGCACTTATTCAGAATGTTATATTCACATCCATATTGTTATCCATTGTGCTATACACCATGTGACCGTACAGGTCAAAGGTTAAATCACTCCGTGTGATTGTAGAAATACTGCTTAAAGTTACTATATCTTTTGTTATACTGCCTCCTATAACATTAGTCTATTGAGTATAATTGTTTTTTATCCAGACGGTTCTCATTTGATTTCTATTTTATTATATATCTGTATGACTATGTATCTTCACCTGAGCACTGATGCACAGATGCAATTAATGAGCAATTAGCTCACTGCTACTTAAACTGAGCCCAGATCTCATTCCACACACTTGCTCCTGAGGAAGCCGGACAGCAAACATCCGGGGAAACGCGTTGAGCTTTACCAATTCTACCATCATTTTATCCATCTGCCCAAGTGATGCCCTTTCTCCCACAGACGTCCACCATCTCCACCTAATTTATTGGATTACAAAAAACCTGCTTGGGACTTCAGCCTAGTTCCTAAAAAGATCCATTTACAAAAGGAGAAGACGCCAAATAGGGAGGATTACCCTCATCCCTTCACAGGGAACCATTTCAACAGGGACTGCAACATCACTCATATTGCTGCTTTCATCCACACCAGCCAACTGCAGATGGTAATATTATCAAACTCTCAATACATATTCCACATTAGTGGAGCTCCGCACATACCAGTCCAGAATCTTGTGCTCTCTCTTTTAACAATTATTCATTGTTTTTATTATAATTTTTGTTATTTCATGTTTTTATATGCATAATTAAATTTGTATTAATTTTGAGATACCGTCTGGTCTTCATAATTATTCAGCCAGCGCTGGCACATTTCTCTTTTTTTCCTATATTGTTTTTGGGTGTGACAACCCAGTGCCAGCAGCTGTTGATAGCGCACCACTCACCCCCCATACATCCTCTATTCAATTTGAAATTGTCAGAGTGGTGCTGCAATCATGAGCTGTTTTTCTAATTATCAAGATCATAAAGATAGGAGGCAGTCATACATCTCACAATGGTCAGAATATAACACACAATCTTCCCAACCTGAAAAAAATGATTGGTATAGGGATCTATACAAAATGGAGGATCTTTTAAAAGCTGAATCTAGAAATTGGCTTGATGCCACTAACTTAGAACATTATCTAGATAAAAAAATGATCCCGAGAGGACTTAGAATGTTTAAAAACTCTATTTTTCATGATGATCCAGCCTTTCAATCTGAATGGGATCAAGCTTTAGATTCTTGCTCATTTATATTAATGAAATTGATAATAAGATATAGAATGAATAAGGTGAATAAACTGGAAAAAGATATCGAGGAATTAAAGAAATCATTAGATAGGTTTAAGACAGATGAGAAATTTTTGGAGAAGGACCAACTTATTAATGATAGAGTTCTAAAATTTGAAAAAGATTTGGTATTTACCAAACAAAAAAAGTTTAAACGTGATTTATACGACTACCAAAATGACAAAGTTAGAACCTATAATAAACGTGCAAAAAACCCCAGAGAAAATTTAGATATAGACAGGAATAATTCATATAAACCCTCTTATAACAATCGAGACAGATTTGAACATACTAGAGACCGCTCACCACATTTCCCACAAAATGGCTATAAAAAACGTCATTTTGGGTCTAATGATAAACCCCAAAACACTCCCCCCCATTATAAATATAAAAATACTCATTCTGATATAATTCAAAATCGAAGGGATACTAGAGAATCTTTTTTGGGGGCACGCCCCAAAACTTCCCGATGGGACCTGAATTCCCAATACATCAGGGACTCCCCAAAAAGACAAAGGGAAGGAAGTCCAGGGGAAGTAGAGGAGGCAAACGCCTCAAAAAGAAATTCACATCACCATTAAAATCCCCTAGCATTCAATGTGTATTTAATTTGTCCGATAGACAGTTGGAAGAGAGTCATCTATCCGTATTACAAAAGGGCTTAAAATTCAGTCCTACCTGTGAACCGAACATTTTCGATTTGTTCGTGGAACTCAATCGTTTTGTCCGCACTTTGTGCCGCAAGCGATATTTTGCAACTAAATCTTTGAAAGCACGAGATGATGACTCTCTCCCTATTGTTCTTGACAAAAATGATGAACTTCTTCTGTCCAGTTTAGAGGAATTATGGGAACAAAACCATATTCCTTCACAAGATCTCCCTCAACAAATTTTTGATCTCAAAACATCTTTAAAATCTCCTTTTCATAACCCATCGGAGTTTTTTCCCATTAGTGCTAAGAGTTCCAGTATCGAATCCTTTTATAAAATCACATTGGAGGATTTCAAAGAACTCTGCATAAAAGAACAGAAAAAAACCTTCAAACCTTCCAATCTAACAAAAAAAGAAAAAAATGCCCTCAGAGATTTACAAAAAGACGATCAGCTCGTCATAAAGGAAGCTGATAAAGGGGGAGGCGTTGTCCTCCTCAATAAACACTATTATTTATCAGAATCCTATAGGCAAATACATGATCCCAAATTCTACAAAATTCTAGATAAAGACCCTACAAATATCTTTTTGAAAGAATTGGGCATTTTATTGGATGGTGCCTTGCTCTCAGGGGTGACGTCCAGAGACGAACACAGATTTCTTTCACCTCTTCACCCCATCACCCCCACGTTTTATTTTCTCCCCAAAATCCACAAGAATCTTTCTGCACCTCCTGGGCGTCCCATAGTATCGGGTATTAATTCTATTACTTCTAATTTATCCCATTATGTTGATTTCTTTCTCCAGCCCTATGTTCCGACAATGAAGTCCTATATAAAAGACACCACCTATTTATTGACCAAATTAGAACCTATAGTGTGGAAGGACAATTATGCCTTCCTCACGCTTGATGTCAATGCCCTGTATACCCACATACCTCACCAACTAGGATGTGAGGTTATACAGAGGAGACTTATGAGGGACAAATCATTGTCTTCGGAACATAGGGATTTTCTTCTGGATAGTATAACTTACATTCTTACTCACAATTATTTTACTTTTCACGGTGATTATTATTTACAGACGATGGGGACGGCCATGGGGACCAGATTCGCGCACAGCTACGCAAACCTATACATGGGTGAGGTGGAGGAGACCCATGTGTGGGGTGGCGGCTGGGGTGCGAGTCTGGTCTACTATGGCCGTTACATCGATGATTTGATTATTATTTGGGATGGGGATTCTAATTCAGCATCACAATTTGTTAGCTCACTTAATTCTAATTCATTTAATTTGTCCTTCACTCATAATTTCAATAAGACTTCTGTGGACTTTCTGGACGTCACCCTTGAGATTTGCCAAGGAAAAATTATCACCTCCAATTACATCAAACCAGTTAATACCAATTCATACATACACTATAAAAGTGCGCATTATGCCCCTTGGAAAACAAACATCCCCAAGGGGCAATTTATGCGCCTACGGCGCAACTGTACCAATACTGATAAATTTATCAGTCAGGCCCAAATACTGTCTACATCTTTTCGGGATAGAGAATATCCCGAAGAACTTATCAAAAATGCTTTTGACCAGGTCCTAGAAATGGATAGGAATGTTTTACTTAGACCTAAAATTCCAAAAAACATAGTAAAACAAGAGGGAAGAGAGATTGCCCTTATAAGCAAATTTAACAGTTGTGCCAAAGATATCAAAAAAATAGTATGTCGCAACTATAGAGTCCTATTACAGGACAAAATATTGTCCAATATCATTCCAAAACAACCTGTAGTCATTTACAAAAAAAAACAAAACATTGAAAACCCTATTAGCTCCCAGTCATTTATCCAAAAATAAATCTGATACTAATATAAAAATAGAAGAACATTTATCATGGCTCCCCAATAAGCCTAAAGGTTTTTTCAAATGTGGAAAAAACAAGTGCACCATGTGCAATCATGTTCCCAAAAACAAAACTCCTGTGATTATATCTCCGATAGAACCTCCATTAACATTTAAAAGTTTTATGAACTGCGATTCTTCTTATATGATCTATCTTATAAAATGTAGTTGCAATCTGTCCTATATTGGCAGAACAACTCGCAATTTGCGCACAAGATTTATGGAACACAGGAGAAATATCATAAAAGGTTACATGTTGCACAGTTTATCTCGTCATTACAAAACTCATCATGCATCTGACCCTACCTGTTTACAAATCATCGGTCTCGAACATGTCACATCCACAGCACGTGGAGGTGACAGATATAATCTACTGTGTAAAAGAGAGGTCTATTGGACCCTAAAATTTAATTCTCTACATCCAGAAGGGTTAAATGAAACAATAGAACTTAATTCTGTCCTTTAAAATAGTATTTTTTATTTGTCCAGACCTGTTGTTATTATCAATGTATTCTTTTGGAGCATATATACATTCCTTTGAATGTGTATATTTATATTTATATTTTTCTGAATGTAATTTGTTTATATATATATATATATACTTTTCTCCTTGATTCTTTATGACATCGTCCTATAAATTAATTTTAAACACTAAGAAAATCCCGAAAAATGTATATATTTTTCTGTCTTGATATGTTTCATCTATTATGTACACTCTTTCTACATAAATTGAGATAGATATATTTATATTTTTCTAATTTTTCATCATTCATTTTTTACATGTATATATATATATTTTTTTCTTGATATTTATGGTTTATTATGCAATATCGATTGTTCCCCATACGAAGTTTACCCAATCTGTTCTCGACATTCAGTATTTGCTTATTCTTATATTTATAATATTATTGTTCATGTCCTCTCCTCTGCCTTCTTAACATATGGGAGCAGCCCTGTTTTCTGTGCCTGAAATCCCTCGTGGTGGATCACTCTTTCCGGGTGGCGCTATAGCGCCACAGCTTGCGTTTCAAGCACGTTGCCTAGGGACGGGTGGACCGCATGTGTATATACCCCACGTCATCGGGCTCACAGCGGCCGTCCTGTCCCACTGGACAGCGTGCGGACGCAGGCTCCGTTGCTGGACGACGCGACGTGACGCGTCATCCTAGCCGCGCCATATGCGCGCCGTCACCTAGCAACGCGGTAGACGCTGGAGGGGTTTCGCTTGTGGACCTTGCCTCCCGTTTCGCCGATACCGGCAATCGGCGGCGGGCGGCAGTCTCCTGCGCACCCCTGTCAGCACAGGCACAGAACCAACACTCCCTACAAGTAAGCACTTATTCAGAATGTTATATTCACATCCATATTGTTATCCATTGTGCTATACACCATGTGACCGTACAGGTCAAAGGTTAAATCACTCTGTGTGATTGTAGAAATACTGCTTAAAGTTACTATATCTTTTGTTATACTGCCTCCTATAACATTAGTCTATTGAGTATAATTGTTTTTTATCCAGACGGTTCTCATTTGATTTCTATTTTATTATATATCTGTATGACTATGTATCTTCACCTGAGCACTGATGCACAGATGCAATTAATGAGCAATTAGCTCACTGCTACTTAAACTGAGCCCAGATCTCATTCCACACACTTGCTCCTGAGGAAGCCGGACAGCAAACATCCGGGGAAACGCGTTGAGCTTTACCAATTCTACCATCATTTTATCCATCTGCCCAAGTGATGCCCTTTCTCCCACAGACGTCCACCATCTCCACCTAATTTATTGGATTACAAAAAACCTGCTTGGGACTTCAGCCTAGTTCCTAAAAAGATCCATTTACAAAAGGAGAAGACGCCAAATAGGGAGGATTACCCTCATCCCTTCACAGGGAACCATTTCAACAGGGACTGCAACATCACTCATATTGCTGCTGTCATCCACACCAGCCAACTGCAGATGGTAATATTATCAAACTCTCAATACATATTCCACATTAGTGGAGCTCCGCACATACCAGTCCAGCATCTTGTGCTCTCTCTTTTAACAATTATTCATTGTTTTTATTATAATTTTTGTTATTTCATGTTTTTATATGCATAATTAAATTTGTATTAATTTTGAGATACCGTCTGGTCTTCATAATTATTCAGCCAGCGCTGGCACATTTCTCTTTTTTTCCTATATTGTTTTTGGGTCTGACAACCCAGTGCCAGCAGCTGTTGATAGCGCACCACTCACCCCCCATACTACACTAGTACACCTTCACTACCCGCTGCTACACTAGTACACCTTCACTACCCCCTCCTACACTAGTACACCTTCACTACCCGCTGCTACACTAGTACACCTTCACTACTCCCTCCTACACTAGTACACCTTCACTACTCCCTCCTACATTAGAACACCTTAACTACTCCCTCCTACACTAGAACACCTTCACTACTTTCTCCTACACTAGTACACCTTCACTACCCGCTCCTACACTAGTACACCTTCACTACTCCCTCCTGCATAAGAACACCTTAACTACTCCTTCCTACACTAGTACACCTTGACTACCCCCTCCTTCACGTAAACACTTTCACTACTCCCTCCTAAACTACAGTAGAACATCTTCCCATTTACACTAATGCATCTTCGCACATACCTTACACCCACCTACCGTAATACTGCTTCACACCTACCTTGCTCCCACCTATACCCCTTATTCTCTCACTAGTGCACCTTCACACCTACCCTGATGTTAACTAATGTAAAATGGTGACAGAGAAGACGTTTTGTTGGTACTTGTATACTATCACGGCTCCCACGATGGGCATCGTATAGGAAAAAATCGCATCGCATGCCATCCCGATGCCATGCGATGCAATGTGATGCGATTTTGATCACAAATGCATCCAAATGCATTTAAATTAGTAGCAAACATGTTAAATGCACCCCAAATGTCACTTTTCACACAGTACCACCCCCACTATCAATGCCAACCCGAAGCGTGGCGAGCGGCGGCGGTACGCGTCCTACGACCTTTTCATACCCCCACTATCCACGTCGGCGTGGAGTTGAGAATAGAAAGTGTGGCGAGTGCAGCGAGCCACCGAGCCCGAAGCGTGGTGAGCGCAGCGAGCCCCGCGAGGGGACGCGGACACCTGTGAAGCCTGCGAGGGGACGCGTATACCTGCGAAGGTATCCGCGTCTGCTCGCCACGCTTCGGGCTCGGTGGCTCACTGCGCTCGCCACACTTTCTATTCTCAACTGCACGCCGACATGGATAGTGGGGGTATGAAAAGGTCGTAGGACGCATACCGCCGCCCCTCGTGGCCTCGCTGCGCTCGCCATGCTTTGGGTTGGCGTTGATAGTGGGGGTGGTACAGTGTGAAAAATGACATTTGGGGTGCATTTAACATGTTTGCTACTAATTTAAATGCATTTGGATGCATTTGTGATAAAAATTGCATGCAATCGCATCGCATGGCATCGCATGGCATGCGATTTTTCACACAAATGCATAAAAAACCCGTAAAAATCGCATCGCATGCCACTACATATGGCATGCGATGGCATGCGATGGGAGCCGGGATAGTATACAAGTACCGTTTTGTTTTTGTTTTTTAACCCCTTCCCGACATTTGACGTATATATACGTCATGGCCGGGAAGTACTTCCCGACACATGACGTATATATACGTCATGACTTCAAACTGTCACTGCGTCTAGAGACGCAGTGACAGAGGGACGATGTCTGCTGTTCCTGACAGCAGACATGTCCCTGCATGCCCAGGGGGGGCTGCGATGCCGCCCCCCCCCCCCCGTCGGCGATCGCTGTGATTGGCTGTTCAGTGTGAACAGCCATTCACAGCGTTTTCTGTGTCACCGGCGAATAACGTTCGCCGGTGACACGGGATCGGAGGTGATTGGTGCTGTAAAGTACAGCACCAATCACCGCGGGGTGTAAGGGTGACACTGGTGTCACCCCACCTCACCCCGCCCGCCCCCAAAGGCCGTGATTGGTTCGTCGGACCGACGGACCAATCACAGCCATGGAGGGGGGTTTAAACTAACGGTGACTGCACTGCAGACGCCATTCCGGTCTGGAATAGCGTGCAGTGCGGTCACCGTGCCCAGCTGCCGCCATATACTGACCAGAACCTTGCTAAATACTTACCTGATCACTGCCTGGATCTTGCTTCTTATTGTGACATCCTGTGCTGTGTTGTGCTGTGTTGTGCTGCTGCGAGTTATTAGATAGAGAGATAGAGAGAGAGAGATAGAGAGAGATAGAGAGGCCTAGTGACAGAGAGTGCTATATTTTGTGCTGCTGCAGTGTAATAGAGTTATAGATAGAGAGATAGAGAGAGATAGAGAGAGATAGAGAGAGATAGAGAGATAGTGGCAGATTGTGCTATATATTTTTTATATAACTGACTGCTGCCCCCCCTTTTTTGCTGATCAGTATAAATTAACTGATCAGCAACTTTTTGGGGGCGCAGGTTTTTTTTTATATATATATATATATAAACACAGTATGGACCTCGTATTGCGCTATCAGTTCTTAATATCTGCTGCTACTCCGATAAGGCTCCCCTGTTAGTGGGAGTCAGGCAAGAGATACACAAAAAAGAAGTTTATCGGAGAGCGCTGAATTATGTACCACCTAGTCACCTTAGTGTAGTATTCAACATATGTAGACAATTTTTATATACAACGACAATTGATTATTGTCCCTTTCCGGAATGAAACGTGGAGTTCTTGTTCAAGGTAAAAAAAGTTCTTTTATTGAAATCCAACGCGTTTCGTCAGAACGACTTCTTCAGGGGTAAGACTAAAAATGGTACAGAAAGAAAGAGCAAGGGGCGTATTTTCAATATTTGATCACTTCATTTCAATATACATACAATAGTTGTAATTTTATTGATCTTTGAGTACATACCAGAATAATATTTTCCTGAGTGTATGATCAACGATAATAATTCATACAGGATAATAATAAAATCTAAAATGCAATTAAAATAACCAATGAATACAAATAATATGAACAGAAGAGCAAGCAAGTGAAAATAATAATGGAGGATAAAGACTGGTATTTCGCCAGGCTACATACCCGTAAAAGGTAAGTGGACGCCAAACTGGCTAGATGATTGAATGTAGAAGATTATCCGGGAATATCGGGGTTTATTAGGGTCTGAAAATATTTATTTGATAGTTCAATTTTTAACCTTTAGCTGGTAACCATAGAGTAATTTAATTTATTCTATTAATTAACATACCCCTAGTTGGATGATTCAGGGGGAAACTTTCTTCTAAGTAATGTGTGTCTGGTCTTTAGGCGTAAAAACACTCTAAAAAATTCTGAGTGACAAGAATAATAATAAGTTTACACAATTCAAAAATTGGAATGGGATTTGTTAGATAAATACCATAGACTACATACCAGTAAAAAAATGATCTAATATACAGGATCCAATATGGATAGGCGTGGTCTTAGGTTTTATAGGTCACCATACCTAAATAACAAATTAAATAATCATTTACTAGTGAATAATATGTAACCGTTATAGGAGTTAGGTGATCATTACATACCAAAATGGTGGATGAAATGGGAAAAACCACCGCGGCCTTACGGATTTAATGAAACACAATGATCATCGGGAGTGGGATTCACAAAATCTAAAAAATGTTATACTTAATTAATATTAAATTAATATTTTCATTACGGGGTTCCATATAAGGGGGGAAATTATATCAGACCTACCGTGTATAAGTAAAATTACTTCAAAACCAGTGAATAATTCCAAAGTGACTTTGTTTTGAGAAATTACTTCCCAAATATATATCACCTAGAAAGAATAAGTTAGATAGGTGAAGGTCACCATTTGTCTGATAACAATTCAATAACTTGGGGAGCGGGGAATAGCATAGTGTATTTTTATCAAATTTCTATATTTATCTCCAGTATAATATAATTAAACAGATCGCATAATAGCCATTAATTAGTTTCTTCCAAAAATTTAAACATAGTGAAAGGCATAATTCAAACAATGACATGATCAAACAAAGCACAATACAGTTTCTTATAAATATTAAGGTATCCTGAAAAGCAGCACAAGTCATTGGAAATGCTTTAAAGGATGTATCACAGTTTTACAAAGTGTTACTAGACAAAGTAACTAAAAAAGATTCCAGAGGTATCAACTCACCACAATGTAGCAGTATTATGTAGCTCCTTCACTGGCTGACGACAACTGCCTAGTGAATAGTGGAGCCTTTATATAGGGAATTAAACCCAGATCAACTTCCGGTTTACAATAGTCAAATAACGTCCTAGATGGCTGTTTTTTATATATAAAAAGTGGATAGGCTGTGTAAACGCAACCTACTATACTCACCCAGCGTAAGAAATAATGTTAAAGCAGCGTATAATATGTTTAATTCTTTTAATTAGTGTGGTGGAACGCACGCCCGCTCATGTGCGTTCCAACTGACTACTTCCTATGTGGGCGGAACTAATCGATTGTTTAAAGCTGGTCCGCACATCAACCAAATGTGTCCCAGCTGGATCGCCCAGTGTGCGCTATCTTACAATGTCCCAATGGATCTAAATGGTTCACCGTTTAACAGGATTATAGCGGTGGACCGCACGTCTATATACGCGTGCACCATATCAGGTGTACCATCAAGTCGGTCCCCGCAATGCTCAGTATTAATGTTCCGTGATAAGCCTTTCCTAGCGTGTATCCCTACAATATTCAGTACTAATGTTCCTATCCGTGATAAGCTTTTCCTAGCGTGTGTTAATCAATGTAACTATTTTATTGCAATACTGCATTGACTTTTTAATCCCTGCAAGGGTTTGTTATTTCGATTCATTATATTGATTTAATACTCATTTAATAATATGTGAATAATATGTGAATAATAAATGAAGTGCAACCCCATATATATTTATTAAGTGTGTGTATCATATTAATATATTTTAGACAATCATTGAGTGCGGTGTGTAATTTAATTATAGGAGTGGGGGGAGATACCTTATAATAATTTAGCGCAAATGGGCGCGTATTAAACAAAAGTGGGGAATAAGGCATTATAATAGCCTTGTGATAATTTATAACCTTACGATACTTAAACTGAAGAGCAAGGTATTATAATAACCTTACAATAATTATGCGCAAAATAAGCGCGCATTTATTATAGAGAGTAATAAGGGAGCAAGGCATTATAATCATCTTGCTAATATATTCTATATATAGATATAAATAAATTTAATATAGTGTAAAAGACTGTTGTTAATGGGGACCACTAAGTTATAATAATCTATGATCGTGTGAGCTAATAATATAATAATGTGAACTATTGATTAGAGACGGGAAGTCGGGGGGGGGGGGGGAGGAAGATCCTTAAAATAAGGATTTCAGCCTTAATAATACTGTTTATAGATATATAAACATGGACATCAAAAATGGATATATATAATTTACACTGCTTAGATGTGCAATCATGGACATCAATATATGATATGTTATAATAACCTGGAGGCAATTTAGTCCTATAATAACATTGGTTGAGCCATACCTTTGGAATGTACACTTTAGGGTTTCAGATACAATTTGAACTTGGTGTTGTGTTTTACAATACAAATGCACTTTGGGTTGTAATGTACATTAAAAAATGTTTAAACCATAAACTATACATAATCATTCCTATTTTTTATATTTAATGAAAAAATGAAAAAAAATGAAAAAAAATGAAAAAAAAAAAATATATACCCAAAATTCAGGAAACAGGGGAGGTGAATTCCGGGAATAGATTTTTGAGCCCTCCTTAGAGGGTGTATTCACCATTAGCTACATATTTTAGGGTTTTTTGTTTTATAAGAATGAAACTATGTCAATGTTTTCATTGAGCCCTTTCGGGATCAATGAATCAAGGACGTAGATCCAGTAACTCTCCTGTTTGGCAAGTTTTAATTCCCTATCACCTCCTCTTGAATCTGCTTTAATGTGTTCAATTACTGTAAAACTGAAGTTGTCTTTCTCTATCTTTGAGTCTTCTTGAACTTCTTGAACTTATTTTTAATGTTCCGCATATGTTCCTGTATGCGGATTTTTAGTGGTCTTTTGGTTTTACCAATGTAAACGAGGCCACAACCGCAAACAATCTTGTAAACTACAAAGTTAGTTATGCATGTGCAGCTGGCATTCCATTTGTAGTTACGGTGGGTGCTTGTTTTATGGAAAAAAGATTTTTTATCCATATATCTACAACATATACATTTATTGCAGGGAATACACCGGTTGAGGGTACTTAGGAAGATCCTATTTTCCACAGGTTTGGGAGCTACATCTCTAAGTTTGCTCGGAGCCAGTATGCTTTTCAAGTTGGTTGCTCTAGGGAATGTTACTAGAGGTTTACTCGGGAGGGTAGGTCCCAGTATTGGATCCTTTAATAGGATACTCCAATGTTTCTCCAACACTTTCTTCACTTGAGTGTTTTCTCTGTTATATTGTGTGACAAATGGTCTGATTTTATTATCTGTTGGATTCTTCTGTCTTCGCGCATTACATAACAGGCCTTCTCTTTCCCTATTATAGGCTTTACATTGAGCTTCTTTTAATTTCATAGGATTGTAACCTCTTTCAAGGAATCTTCTCTCTAAAATTTCTGACTGACTACAAAAGTCAGTGTCCTTACTGCAGTTTTTTCTGAGGCGGAGAAATTGTGCATATGGAACATCTTCCTTCCATCTTTGTAGGTGGCAACTCGTTTGGGGAATGAAGCTGTTCGCATCGACTTCTTTGAAGTAGGTCTTTGTGGTAATTATTTGTCCTGGTGTACCCGTTAGTACCAGATCTAGAAAATCGATTGTTTCCTTGTTCATCTTGAACGTAAATTTGAAACCGAACCAGTTGTTATGTAGGTGAGTCATGAAGCCGTCTATTTCAGATGGGTCACCCTGCCAAATCAGAAGTATATCGTCTATGTAACGCTGGTAAAATCCTATTTTGGGATAAAATTCAGACTGATAAATGAGTTGCTCCTCCCATACAGCCATTACCAAGTTTGCGTAAGATGGTGCAAATTTTGTACCCATAGCTGTTCCGTGGGTTTGGCGGTAATACTTCCCTCCAAATTCAAAGTAGTTGTGGGTCAAGATATAACGGATGCTCTCTAGTAGGAACTTAATCATCTTTGGTGTGACTGATGCGTCTTCGGTCAGAATTTTATTGATGGCTTCTACACCACTTCCATGTGGTATTGAGGGATAGAGTGATTCGACATCAATCGTTAGCCAAAACATATCGTTCGTCCAAACTTTATCTTTTAGTTTTAGCAATACGCTGGTTGAGTCTTTGAGGTGTGACCGGTTCTTTGAGACATAGGGTTGTAATTTCAGATCTACGAAATGTGAAAGATTAGAAGAAACAGAGTCTATGCCTGCCACAATTGGTCTTCCTGGTGGCGGATATTTACCTTTGTGTATTTTAGGTAAATGATAGAACAACGGTGTTCTCGGAAATTTCGGGTATAAATATTCAAATTCCTTTTTGTTGATGGTCTGGTCGTTCAGAGCTCCTATCAATAATGTATAGAGTTCATCTTGGAACTTTTTGGTTGGGTCTTCAGCCAGTTCTTCATACGTTACTCCATCATATAAGATACGGTTTGCTTCTGTAATATATGCGTCTCTTGATTGGAGAACTACTGCTCCCCCTTTGTCCGCACTTTTTATAACCAATTCAGTGTTCTTACTAAGATCTTTCATGGCGCGTATCTCCTGAGATTTGAGGTTACTCTTGTAACGTAGGTCAATTTCTTTAATTTTCTTAAAGTCTTCATTAACTGAGTCGTAAAACACATCAATATAGCTACCTCGCGATTCGACCGGGTAGAATTTAGATTTCACAGATACAGAAGGGGCTTGAGTAGATGTAGTTGTTGGGGTGCAAGGATTTTTTAAAAAATGTCGTTGTAACGTTAAGTTTCGTGTAAATTTGTTTAGATCAATGAACAGATCGAACTTGTTCAGGTGCGAATCTGGAGCAAACTTCAATCCTTTTTCTAATAACGAGATTTGAGAAGGCTGTAATTCCCTCTCACTGAGGTTAACAACCCCTGTCTCGACCCTCCTTGTAGTTGTGTCAATCCCCGACTTCGTTTTGGGCTTAGTTCTTCCTCCTCTCCTGCCTCGTCTTCTCCACGTAGGCTTCGTTTCCTCCCTTGAGGAGAATCCAGCCGAGTATGCAGTTCTTCTCTCCTGTGGATAAATGAGCGTGTGTTGTCTTTCTTTAAATCTAAAAAATGAGTAGGATTGGTGTTCTGTACTCCTGGGGATGGTGATCTCAGGGCATCATATCTGTTCCTAAAAGACGGATATCTGTTTCTTGGTCTCCCTTGATAGGATGGAATCCTATTTCGATAGTTGTTATTATTATATGAACCCATTTGCCTTCTTTCATATTTGGGTTTGGGGGAGTAATCTCTATTCCGTCTCTGGTCGCCCCTGTATCGGTCATCTCTGTAGCGGTCTTGGTCAAATTGATCAGGTTTATGATCTTCATTCCACCTCTGTCTGGTATTATGTTGTCTACGGTCAAAACGTTGGTTAATGTTGTTGTTAAATTCAGCTCGTCTTTCTTGATTGTTCCAATTGTGGACTTGTCCACTAATGTAGTCATTCCTGTCTCTCAGGAATTTTTTCTGTTTTTTAGATATGACTTCATTCTCTAAATTATCAACTTTTTGCTGGAGGTCGATAATGTCCCTTTTTAGTTCTTCACTATTTTCAAATTTCTCTAAGGCCTTTTCTATTTTATTAATCTCATCCTCGATTTTACAGACTTCTTTTTTTCTTTCAGAAATGATCAGGGAGATTAATTTCCCTGAGCATTCGTCAAGAATGGCATTCCAATTCTTCATGAACGCTTCACTACCTCCGCCTAAGGTAGGTGTTTTTTGAATCCTTAGGCCTCGAGGGACGCGTCCCACTTCAATGTATTTCTCAAGGGTCATGATGTCATACCATCCCTTAACCTCTTTAACGGCTAGTTTTTCTAGTACGTTCAAGTAACAGTAATAATCCTCCTCATCAAACTGTATTGCTTGCTCCTCTTCTGAAAATATATTTTTTACTCTTTGTAAACGTTTGGTTCTATCTTTAAAAATCGGCATAATGCCTTAATAGTAAAAAGATTGGGGTGTTTAAACGTAAGCTGCACACGAGGACCTCTAACAGTCAAATCCTAACACAAAAACACAGTATGGACCTCGTATTGCGCTATCAGTTCTTAATATCTGCTGCTACTCCGATAAGGCTCCCCTGTTAGTGGGAGTCAGGCAAGAGATACACAAAAAAGAAGTTTATCGGAGAGCGCTGAATTATGTACCACCTAGTCACCTTAGTGTAGTATTCAACATATGTAGACAATTTTTATATACAACGACAATTGATTATTGTCCCTTTCCGGAATGAAACGTGGAGTTCTTGTTCAAGGTAAAAAAAGTTCTTTTATTGAAACCCAACGCGTTTCGTCAGAACGACTTCTTCAGGGGTAAGACTAAAAATGGTACAGAAAGAAAGAGCAAGGGGCGTATTTTCAATATTTGATCACTTCATTTCAATATACATACAATAGTTGTAATTTTATTGATCTTTGAGTACATACCAGAATAATATTTTCCTGAGTGTATGATCAACGATAATAATTCATACAGGATAATAATAAAATCTAAAATGCAATTAAAATAACCAATGAATACAAATAATATGAACAGAAGAGCAAGCAAGTGAAAATAATAATGGAGGATAAAGACTGGTATTTCGCCAGGCTACATACCCGTAAAAGGTAAGTGGACGCCAAACTGGCTAGATGATTGAATGTAGAAGATTATCCGGGAATATCGGGGTTTATTAGGGTCTGAAAATATTTATTTGATAGTTCAATTTTTAACCTTTAGCTGGTAACCATAGAGTAATTTAATTTATTCTATTAATTAACATACCCCTAGTTGGATGATTCAGGGGGAAACTTTCTTCTAAGTAATGTGTGTCTGGTCTTTAGGCGTAAAAACACTCTAAAAAATTCTGAGTGACAAGAATAATAATAAGTTTACACAATTCAAAAATTGGAATGGGATTTGTTAGATAAATACCATAGACTACATACCAGTAAAAAAATGATCTAATATACAGGATCCAATATGGATAGGCGTGGTCTTAGGTTTTATAGGTCACCATACCTAAATAACAAATTAAATAATCATTTACTAGTGAATAATATGTAACCGTTATAGGAGTTAGGTGATCATTACATACCAAAATGGTGGATGAAATGGGAAAAACCACCGCGGCCTTACGGATTTAATGAAACACAATGATCATCGGGAGTGGGATTCACAAAATCTAAAAAATGTTATACTTAATTAATATTAAATTAATATTTTCATTACGGGGTTCCATATAAGGGGGGAAATTATATCAGACCTACCGTGTATAAGTAAAATTACTTCAAAACCAGTGAATAATTCCAAAGTGACTTTGTTTTGAGAAATTACTTCCCAAATATATATCACCTAGAAAGAATAAGTTAGATAGGTGAAGGTCACCATTTGTCTGATAACAATTCAATAACTTGGGGAGCGGGGAATAGCATAGTGTATTTTTATCAAATTTCTATATTTATCTCCAGTATAATATAATTAAACAGATCGCATAATAGCCATTAATTAGTTTCTTCCAAAAATTTAAACATAGTGAAAGGCATAATTCAAACAATGACATGATCAAACAAAGCACAATACAGTTTCTTATAAATATTAAGGTATCCTGAAAAGCAGCACAAGTCATTGGAAATGCTTTAAAGGATGTATCACAGTTTTACAAAGTGTTACTAGACAAAGTAACTAAAAAAGAATCCAGAGGTATCAACTCACCACAATGTAGCAGTATTATGTAGCTCCTTCACTGGCTGACGACAACTGCCTAGTGAATAGTGGAGCCTTTATATAGGGAATTAAACCCAGATCAACTTCCGGTTTACAATAGTCAAATAACGTCCTAGATGGCTGTTTTTTATATATAAAAAGTGGATAGGCTGTGTAAACGCAACCTACTATACTCACCCAGCGTAAGAAATAATGTTAAAGCAGCGTATAATATGTTTAATTCTTTTAATTAGTGTGGTGGAACGCATGCCCGCTCATGTGCGTTCCAACTGACTACTTCCTATGTGGGCGGAACTAATCGATTGTTTAAAGCTGGTCCGCACATCAACCAAATGTGTCCCAGCTGGATCGCCCAGTGTGCGCTATCTTACAATGTCCCAATGGATCTAAATGGTTCACCGTTTAACAGGATTATAGCGGTGGACCGCACGTCTATATACGCGTGCACCATATCAGGTGTACCATCAAGTCGGTCCCCGCAATGCTCAGTATTAATGTTCCGTGATAAGCCTTTCCTAGCGTGTATCCCTGCAATATTCAGTACTAATGTTCCTATCCGTGATAAGCTTTTCCTAGCGTGTGTTAATCAATGTAACTATTTTATTGCAATACTGCATTGACTTTTTAATCCCTGCAAGGGTTTGTTATTTCGATTCATTATATTGATTTAATACTCATTTAATAATATGTGAATAATATGTGAATAATAAATGAAGTGCAACCCCATATATATTTATTAAGTGTGTGTATCATATTAATATATTTTAGACAATCATTGAGTGCGGTGTGTAATTTAATTATAGGAGTGGGGGGAGATACCTTATAATAATTTAGCGCAAATGGGCGCGTATTAAACAAAAGTGGGGAATAAGGCATTATAATAGCCTTGTGATAATTTATAACCTTACGATACTTAAACTGAAGAGCAAGGTATTATAATAACCTTACAATAATTATGCGCAAAATAAGCGCGCATTTATTATAGAGAGTAATAAGGGAGCAAGGCATTATAATCATCTTGCTAATATATTCTATATATAGATATAAATAAATTTAATATAGTGTAAAAGACTGTTGTTAATGGGGACCACTAAGTTATAATAATCTATGATCGTGTGAGCTAATAATATAATAATGTGAACTATTGATTAGAGACGATAAGTCGGGGGGGGGGGGGGAGGAAGATCCTTAAAATAAGGATTTCAGCCTTAATAATACTGTTTATAGATATATAAACATGGACATCAAAAATGGATATATATAATTTACACTGCTTAGATGTGCAATCATGGACATCAATATATGATATGTTATAATAACCTGGAGGCAATTTAGTCCTATAATAACATTGGTTGAGCCATACCTTTGGAATGTACACTTTAGGGTTTCAGATACAATTTGAACTTGGTGTTGTGTTTTACAATACAAATGCACTTTGGGTTGTAATGTACATTAAAAAATGTTTAAACCATAAACTATACATAATCATTCCTATTTTTTATATTTAATGAAAAAATGAAAAAAAATGAAAAAAATGAAAAAAAAATGAAAAAAAAATGAAAAAAAAATGAAAAAAAAAATATATACCCAAAATTCAGGAAACAGGGGAGGTGAATTCCGGGAATAGATTTTTGAGCCCTCCTTAGAGGGTGTATTCACCATTAGCTACATATTTTAGGGTTTTTTGTTTTATAAGAATGAAACTATGTCAATGTTTTCATTGAGCCCTTTCGGGATCAATGAATCAAGGACGTAGATCCAGTAACTCTCCTGTTTGGCAAGTTTTAATTCCCTATCACCTCCTCTTGAATCTGCTTTAATGTGTTCAATTACTGTAAAACTGAAGTTGTCTTTCTCTATCTTTGAGTCATGTTTCTCTAGGAAATGTCTCGAAAGACTGTGCAGTAAGAATTTATTTTTAATGTTCCGCATATGTTCCTGTATGCGGATTTTTAGTGGTCTTTTGGTTTTACCAATGTAAACGAGGCCACAACCGCAAACAATCTTGTAAACTACAAAGTTAGTTATGCATGTGCAGCTGGCATTCAATTTGTAGTTACGGTGGGTGCTTGTTTTATGGAAAAAAGATTTTTTATCCATATATCTACAACATATACATTTATTGCAGGGAATACACCGGTTGAGGGTACTTAGGAAGATCCTATTTTCCACAGGTTTGGGAGCTACATCTCTAAGTTTGCTCGGAGCCAGTATGCTTTTCAAGTTGGTTGCTCTACGGAATGTTACTAGAGGTTTACTCGGGAGGGTAGGTCCCAGTATTGGATCCTTTAATAGGATACTCCAATGTTTCTCCAACACTTTCTTCACTTGAGTGTTTTCTCTGTTATATTGTGTGACAAATGGTCTGATTTTATTATCTGTTGGATTCTTCTGTCTTCGCGCATTACATAACAGGCCTTCTCTTTCCCTATTATAGGCTTTACATTGAGCTTCTTTTAATTTCATAGGATTGTAACCTCTTTCAAGGAATCTTCTCTCTAAAATTTCTGACTGACTCCAAAAGTCAGTGTCCTTACTGCAGTTTTTTCTGAGGCAGAGAAATTGTGCATATGGAACATCTTCCTTCCATCTTTGTAGGTGGCAACTCGTTTGGGGAATGAAGCTGTTCGCATCAACTTCTTTGAAGTAGGTCTTTGTGGTAATTATTTGTCCTGGTGTACCCGTTAGTACCAGATCTAGAAAATCGATTGTTTCCTTGTTCATCTTGAACGTAAATTTGAAACCGAACCAGTTGTTATGTAGGTGAGTCATGAAGCCGTCTATTTCAGATGGGTCACCCTGCCAAATCAGAAGTATATCGTCTATGTAACGCTGGTAAAATCCTATTTTGGGATAAAATTCAGACTGATAAATGAGTTGCTCCTCCCATACAGCCATTACCAAGTTTGCGTAAGATGGTGCAAATTTTGTACCCATAGCTGTTCCGTGGGTTTGGCGGTAATACTTCCCTCCAAATTCAAAGTAGTTGTGGGTCAAGATATAACGGATGCTCTCTAGTAGGAACTTAATCATCTTTGGTGTGACTGATGCGTCTTCGGTCAGAATTTTATTGATGGCTTCTACACCACTTCCATGTGGTATTGAGGGATAGAGTGATTCGACATCAATCGTTAGCCAAAACATATCGTTCGTCCAAACTTTATCTTTTAGTTTTAGCAATACGCTGGTTGAGTCTTTGAGGTGTGACCGGTTCTTTGAGACATAGGGTTGTAATTTCAGATCTACGAAATGTGAAAGATTAGAAGAAACAGAGTCTATGCCTGCCACAATTGGTCTTCCTGGTGGCGGATATTTACCTTTGTGTATTTTAGGTAAATGATAGAACAACGGTGTTCTCGGAAATTTCGGGTATAAATATTCAAATTCCTTTTTGTTGATGGTCTGGTCGTTCAGAGCTCCTATCAATAATGTATAGAGTTCATCTTGGAACTTTTTGGTTGGGTCTTCAGCCAGTTCTTCATACGTTACTCCATCATATAAGATACGGTTTGCTTCTGTAATATATGCGTCTCTTGATTGGAGAACTACTGCTCCCCCTTTGTCCGCACTTTTTATAACCAATTCAGTGTTCTTACTAAGATCTTTCATGGCGCGTATCTCCTGAGATTTGAGGTTACTCTTGTAACGTAGGTCAATTTCTTTAATTTTCTTAAAGTCTTCATTAACTGAGTCGTAAAACACATCAATATAGCTACCTCGCGATTCGACCGGGTAGAATTTAGATTTCACAGATACAGAAGGGGCTTGAGTAGATGTAGTTGTTGGGGTGCAAGGATTTTTTTAAAAATGTCGTTGTAACGTTAAGTTTCGTGTAAATTTGTTTAGATCAATGAACAGATCGAACTTGTTCAGGTGCGAATCTGGAGCAAACTTCAATCCTTTTTCTAATAACGAGATTTGAGAAGGCTGTAATTCCCTCTCACTGAGGTTAACAACCCCTGTCTCGACCCTCCTTGTAGTTGTGTCAATCCCCGACTTCGTTTTGGGCTTAGTTCTTCCTCCTCTCCTGCCTCGTCTTCTCCACGTAGGCTTCGTTTCCTCCCTTGAGGAGAATCCAGCCGAGTATGCAGTTCTTCTCTCCTGTGGATAAATGAGCGTGTGTTGTCTTTCTTTAAATCTAAAAAATGAGTAGGATTGGTGTTCTGTACTCCTGGGGATGGTGATCTCAGGGCATCATATCTGTTCCTAAAAGACGGATATCTGTTTCTTGGTCTCCCTTGATAGGATGGAATCCTATTTCGATAGTTGTTATTATTATATGAACCCATTTGCCTTCTTTCATATTTGGGTTTGGGGGAGTAATCTCTATTCCGTCTCTGGTCGCCCCTGTATCGGTCATCTCTGTAGCGGTCTTGGTCAAATTGATCAGGTTTATGATCTTCATTCCACCTCTGTCTGGTATTATGTTGTCTACGGTCAAAACGTTGGTTAATGTTGTTGTTAAATTCAGCTCGTCTTTCTTGATTGTTCCAATTGTGGACTTGTCCACTAATGTAGTCATTCCTGTCTCTCAGGAATTTTTTCTGTTTTTTAGATATGACTTCATTCTCTAAATTATCAACTTTTTGCTGGAGGTCGATAATGTCCCTTTTTAGTTCTTCACTATTTTCAAATTTCTCTAAGGCCTTTTCTATTTTATTAATCTCATCCTCGATTTTACAGACTTCTTTTTTTCTTTCAGAAATGATCAGGGAGATTAATTTCCCTGAGCATTCGTCAAGAATGGCATTCCAATTCTTCATGAACGCTTCACTACCTCCGCCTAAGGTAGGTGTTTTTTGAATCCTTAGGCCTCGAGGGACGCGTCCCACTTCAATGTATTTCTCAAGGGTCATGATGTCATACCATCCCTTAACCTCTTTAACGGCTAGTTTTTCTAGTACGTTCAAGTAACAGTAATAATCCTCCTCATCAAACTGTATTGCTTGCTCCTCTTCTGAAAATACATTTTTTACTCTTTGTAAACGTTTGGTTCTATCTTTAAAAATCGGCATAATGCCTTAATAGTAAAAAGATTGGGGTGTTTAAACGTAAGCTGCACACGAGGACCTCTAACAGTCAAATCCTAACACAAAAACACAGTATGGACCTCGTATTGCGCTATCAGTTCTTAATATCTGCTGCTACTCCGATAAGGCTCCCCTGTTAGTGGGAGTCAGGCAAGAGATACACAAAAAAGAAGTTTATCGGAGAGCGCTGAATTATGTACCACCTAGTCACCTTAGTGTAGTATTCAACATATGTAGACAATTTTTATATACAACGACAATTGATTATTGTCCCTTTCCGGAATGAAACGTGGAGTTCTTGTTCAAGGTAAAAAAAGTTCTTTTATTGAAACCCAACGCGTTTCGTCAGAACGACTTCTTCAGGGGTAAGACTAAAAATGGTACATAAAGAAAGAGCAAGGGGCGTATTTTCAATATTTGATCACTTCATTTCAATATACATACAATAGTTGTAATTTTATTGATCTTTGAGTACATACCAGAATAATATTTTCCTGAGTGTATGATCAACGATAATAATTCATACAGGATAATAATAAAATCTAAAATGCAATTAAAATAACCAATGAATACAAATAATATGAACAGAAGAGCAAGCAAGTGAAAATAATAATGGAGGATAAAGACTGGTATTTCGCCAGGCTACATACCCGTAAAAGGTAAGTGGACGCCAAACTGGCTAGATGATTGAATGTAGAAGATTATCCGGGAATAATTTTAGAGAGAAGATTCCTTGAAAGAGGTTACAATCCTATGAAATTAAAAGAAGCTCAATGTAAAGCCTATAATAGGGAAAGAGAAGGCCTGTTATGTAATGCGCGAAGACAGAAGAATCCAACAGATAATAAAATCAGACCATTTGTCACACAATATAACAGAGAAAACACTCAAGTGAAGAAAGTGTTGGAGAAACATTGGAGTATCCTATTAAAGGATCCAATACTGGGACCTACCCTCCCGAGTAAACCTCTAGTAACATTCCGTAGAGCAACCAACTTGAAAAGCATACTGGCTCCGAGCAAACTTAGAGATGTAGCTCCCAAACCTGTGGAAAATAGGATCTTCCTAAGTACCCTCAACCGGTGTATTCCCTGCAATAAATGTATATGTTGTAGATATATGGATAAAAAATCTTTTTTCCATAAAACAAGCACCCACCGTAACTACAAATTGAATGCCAGCTGCACATGCATAACTAACTTTGTAGTTTACAAGATTGTTTGCGGTTGTGGCCTCGTTTACATTGGTAAAACCAAAAGACCACTAAAAATCCGCATACAGGAACATATGCGGAACATTAAAAATAAATTCTTACTGCACAGTCTTTCGAGACATTTCCTAGAGAAACATGACTCAAAGATAGAGAAAGACAACTTCAGTTTTACAGTAATTGAACACATTAAAGCAGATTCAAGAGGAGGTGATAGGGAATTAAAACTTGCCAAACAGGAGAGTTACTGGATCTACGTCCTTGATTCATTGATCCCGAAAGGGCTCAATGAAAACATTGACATAGTTTCATTCTTATAAAACAAAAAACCCTAAAATATGTAGCTAATGGTGAATACACCCTCTAAGGAGGGCTCAAAAATCTATTCCCGGAATTCACCTCCCCTGTTTCCTGAATTTTGGGTATATATTTTTTTTTTCATTTTTTTTTTCATTTTTTTCATTTTTTTTCATTTTTTCATTAAATATAAAAAATAGGAATGATTATGTATAGTTTATGGTTTAAACATTTTTTAATGTACATTACAACCCAAAGTGCATTTGTATTGTAAAACACAACACCAAGTTCAAATTGTATCTGAAACCCTAAAGTGTACATTCCAAAGGTATGGCTCAACCAATGTTATTATAGGACTAAATTGCCTCCAGGTTATTATAACATATCATATATTGATGTCCATGATTGCACATCTAAGCAGTGTAAATTATATATATCCATTTTTGATGTCCATGTTTATATATCTATAAACAGTATTATTAAGGCTGAAATCCTTATTTTAAGGATCTTCCTCCCCCCCCCCCCCCCCGACTTCCCGTCTCTAATCAATAGTTCACATTATTATATTATTAGCTCACACGATCATAGATTATTATAACTTAGTGGTCCCCATTAACAACAGTCTTTTACACTATTAAATTTATTTATATCTATATATAGAATATATTAGCAAGATGATTATAATGCCTTGCTCCCTTATTACTCTATAATAAATGCGCGCTTATTTTGCGCATAATTATTGTAAGGTTATTATAATACCTTGCTCTTCAGTTTAAGTATTGTAAGGTTATAAATTATCACAAGGCTATTATAATGCCTTATTCCCCACTTTTGTTTAATACGCGCCCATTTGCGCTAAATTATTATAAGGTATCTCCCCCCACTCCTATAATTAAATTACACACCGCACTCAATGATTGTCTAAAATATATTAATATGATACACACACTTAATAAATATATATGGGGTTGCACTTCATTTATTATTCACATATTATTCACATATTATTAAATGAGTATTAAATCAATATAATGAATCGAAATAACAAACCCTTGCAGGGATTAAAAAGTCAATGCAGTATTGCAATAAAATAGTTACATTGATTAACACACGCTAGGAAAAGCTTATCACGGATAGGAACATTAGTACTGAATATTGCAGGGATACACGCTAGGAAAGGCTTATCACGGAACATTAATACTGAGCATTGCGGGGACCGACTTGATGGTACACCTGATATGGTGCACGCGTATATAGACGTGCGGTCCACCGCTATAATCCTGTTAAACGGTGAACCATTTAGATCCATTGGGACATTGTAAGATAGCGCACACTGGGCGATCCAGCTGGGACACATTTGGTTGATGTGCGGACCAGCTTTAAACAATCGATTAGTTCCGCCCACATAGGAAGTAGTCAGTTGGAACGCACATGAGCGAGCGTGCGTTCCACCACACTAATTAAAAGAATTAAACATATTATACGCTGCTTTAACATTATTTCTTACGCTGGGTGAGTATAGTAGGTTGCGTTTACACAGCCTATCCACTTTTTATATATAAAAAACAGCCATCTAGGACGTTATTTGACTATTGTAAACCGGAAGTTGATCTGGGTTTAATTCCCTATATAAAGGCTCCACTATTCACTAGGCAGTTGTTGTCAGCCAGTGAAGGAGCTACATAATACTGCTACATTGTGGTGAGTTGATACCTCTGGAATCTTTTTTAGTTACTTTGTCTAGTAACACTTTGTAAAACTGTGATACATCCTTTAAAGCATTTCCAATGACTTGTGCTGCTTTTCAGGATACCTTAATATTTATAAGAAACTGTATTGTGCTTTGTTTGATCATGTCATTGTTTGAATTATGCCTTTCACTATGTTTAAATTTTTGGAAGAAACTAATTAATGGCTATTATGCGATCTGTTTAATTATATTATACTGGAGATAAATATAGAAATTTGATAAAAATACACTATGCTATTCCCCGCTCCCCAAGTTATTGAATTGTTATCAGACAAATGGTGACCTTCACCTATCTAACTTATTCTTTCTAGGTGATATATATTTGGGAAGTAATTTCTCAAAACAAAGTCACTTTGGAATTATTCACTGGTTTTGAAGTAATTTTACTTATACACGGTAGGTCTGATATAATTTCCCCCCTTATATGGAACCCCGTAATGAAAATATTAATTTAATATTAATTAAGTATAACATTTTTTAGATTTTGTGAATCCCACTCCCGATGATCATTGTGTTTCATTAAATCCGTAAGGCCGCGGTGGTTTTTCCCATTTCATCCACCATTTTGGTATGTAATGATCACCTAACTCCTATAACGGTTACATATTATTCACTAGTAAATGATTATTTAATTTGTTATTTAGGTATGGTGACCTATAAAACCTAAGACCACGCCTATCCATATTGGATCCTGTATATTAGATCATTTTTTTACTGGTATGTAGTCTATGGTATTTATCTAACAAATCCCATTCCAATTTTTGAATTGTGTAAACTTATTATTATTCTTGTCACTCAGAATTTTTTAGAGTGTTTTTACGCCTAAAGACCAGACACACATTACTTAGAAGAAAGTTTCCCCCTGAATCATCCAACTAGGGGTATGTTAATTAATAGAATAAATTAAATTACTCTATGGTTACCAGCTAAAGGTTAAAAATTGAACTATCAAATAAATATTTTCAGACCCTAATAAACCCCGATATTCCCGGATAATCTTCTACATTCAATCATCTAGCCAGTTTGGCGTCCACTTACCTTTTACGGGTATGTAGCCTGGCGAAATACCAGTCTTTATCCTCCATTATTATTTTCACTTGCTTGCTCTTCTGTTCATATTATTTGTATTCATTGGTTATTTTAATTGCATTTTAGATTTTATTATTATCCTGTATGAATTATTATCGTTGATCATACACTCAGGAAAATATTATTCTGGTATGTACTCAAAGATCAATAAAATTACAACTATTGTATGTATATTGAAATGAAGTGATCAAATATTGAAAATACGCCCCTTGCTCTTTCTTTCTGTACCATTTTTAGTCTTACCCCTGAAGAAGTCGTTCTGACGAAACGCGTTGGGTTTCAATAAAAGAACTTTTTTTACCTTGAACAAGAACTCCACGTTTCATTCCGGAAAGGGACAATAATCAATTGTCGTTGTATATAAAAATTGTCTACATATGTTGAATACTACACTAAGGTGACTAGGTGGTACATAATTCAGCGCTCTCCGATAAACTTCTTTTTTGTATATATATATACCTGCTGCAGTGTCATAGAGTGATAGATAGTGAGAGATAGAGAGATAGAGAGATAGAGAGAGATAGTGACAGAGAGTGATAGAGACTGCTATATTTTGTGTCTGCTGCCCCCATTTTGTGCACCCCCAGCAACTTTTTGGGGGTGCAGGGGTTATTTTTCATATATATAACTGTCAGTGCTGCTGCTGCAGTGTCATAGAGTGATAGATAGTGAGAGATAGAGAGATAGAGAGAGATAGTGACAGAGAGTGATAGAGAGTGCTAAATTTTGTGTCTGCTGCCCCCGCCTTTTGTGCTGATCACTATATCTGAGGTGATCAGCAACTTTTTGGGGGTGCAAAGGTTTTTTTTTTTATATATACCTGCCAGTTGCACTGTCAGTTGCACCAAAGGTTGTGCACCTGCTGCCCCTCACTGGTAATCAGTGTCGCATCACTGATCACCTTTTTTTTTTTGTGGGTGCTGTGGGGTCTTTTTTTAATTTTTTTTTTACACACACTGTGATTTTGTGGGTGTCCTGTGGCCACTGTGCGCTGATCAGTGACGTACATCACTGATCATCTTTTTCGGCACAGGGTTGATCTATTTTTTTTTTTTTTTTGATCAAATTCCTGTTGCCTTTGAGCGCTGTTGAGTGACGGACGTTACTGACCAACATCTGTGCTCAATTTTTGGCGCAGGACCTTTTTTTTTTTTTTTTTTTAACCCCTTCAATTTTTTTTTTTTTAACCCCTTCAATTTTTTTTTTTTTTAACCCCTTCAATTTTTTTTTTTGTATAAAGTATTTTTTTTTTCTGCACTACATACACACTACACACTACATACCCCCCGGGTTGAAATAAAGTTTGTACCCCCCCCCTACACTATACACGTGTTGAAACATTTCACTACCAGTAACACAAAAATAAAAATGGCATCCCAAATGTCATCCCAAATGTCATCCCAAATGTCATCCTAGTCATCCAGAAGAATGTATTCAGCGGAGGAGGCATATGCCATGCTTGCCTCTGACTCTGACACAGCCAGTGATGCAAGCGGGGAATTTGAAGGATTCGTCTTAAGCTCCTCTTCCTCCTCTGGTGATGAGGGACCCCCTCAAAGACGCCCCCGTAGAGCAGCTGAGACCCACCCCCCAATAATTGATCTCGTATGGACCCCACCACCAGACAATTTTGAGCCCCAGGTTCCTGAGTTTTTGGCCATGCCAGGAATCCAATTTGATTCCACAGGTCTCAGAGAAATTGACTTTTTCAAATTATTTTTCTCTGAGGATTTTATAAATTTAATGGTGGACCAAACTAATTTATATGCCCAGCAGTTTATTGCTCAAAACCCCACGTCATCATTTGCTAGGTGGACCCCTGTAGATGCAGTAGAGATGATGACGTTTTGGGGTCTGGTGTTTCATATGGGCATAGTAAAAAAGCCAGAAATTAGGCAATATTGGAGTACAGATGTTCTGTACAGCACCCCATTTTACCGTATGGCCATGCCCCGGGCTCGATTTGAGACGATCCTTAAATTTTTGCATTACAACGATAATGCACAGTGCCCACCCAGAGATGATCCCACCTTTGACCGGCTATTCAAAGTCAGGCCGGTCATTGATCATTTCAGTGCCAAATTTGAAGAGATGTACATCCCAGATAAATTCATTTGCATAGACGAGTCCCTTATACATTTTAAAGGAAGGGTTAAATTCCGCCAGTACCTTCCCAGTAAGAGGGCAAGGTATGGCATAAAAATGTATAAGCTGTGTGAAAGCACCTCAGGGTACACTCACAGGTTTAGGGTATATGAAGGGAAGGATTCAAGAATTGAACCGCCAGAATGCCCCCCCTCCCTCGTAGGTGTTAGTGGAAAAATTGTCTGGGATTTAGTGCACCCCTTCCTGGATAAAGGTTATCACCTCTATGTGGATAACTTTTACACTAGCATCCCCCTGTTTAAGGCCCTTGGTTCAAGAGGTACAGCAGCTTGCGGTACTGTGCGCAAGAACCAAAGAGGCCTCCCAAAAACGCACATTGCCCAAGTAATGAGAAGGGGTGAAAGCAGGGGAATATGCACCGAAAATATGTTGTTGGTCAAATATAAGGACAAGAGGGATGTCCTTATACTGACAACAATTCACGGAGACAGTACCACCTCCGTCCCTGTACGAGGTACCAGTACCCACACCTCAAAACCTAATTGTATCCTGGATTACAATAGGTACATGGGCGGAGTGGATCTTTCAGATCAGGTACTGAAGCCGTACAGTGCCCTGCGGAAAACAAAAATCTGGTACAAGAAGCTGGCCGTGTATATCATCCAGATGGCACTGTATAACGCTTACGTGCTATTCCGTTCTACCGGCCAGAGGGGGACATTTATGCTCTTTCAAGAGGAAGTCATAAAGGGCCTAGTATTTGGGAACCAGCAGGCAGAGGGCCCCAGTACTTCTAGTACTGGCCCCCGTATTGTACCAGGGCAGCATTTTCCGAACGAAATCCCCTCCACTGCAAGAAAGGGCAGGACACAAAAAAGGTGCAAAGTTTGCTATAAAAAGGGAATAAGAAAGGAAACTATTTTCCACTGTGAAACTTGCCCCGACAAACCCGGCCTATGTATAAAGGAGTGTTTTAAAATATACCACACATCTATGGATTATTAGGTTCATCATTTCACCGTGCTTGGGGGGTCTTGCTAATGCCACATAGCACCCACCAACATTCCACCAGAATCTGAGCTGCAAGATCCAAAAATCACTCCTTCCCTTCTGAGTCCTGCCATGCACCCAACTGGTATTTTTTGGTCACATATGAGGCATTGCCATACTCGGGAGAAATTGGGGCACAGATTTTGGGGTGCTTTTTCTCCTTCATACCTTCTGAAAATGAAAAATTTTGAGCCAGAACTGCATTTTTGTGTAAAAAAAATGTAATTTTTCATTTTCACTGCCCAGTTGTACCACAATTGGTGAAACCCCTGGGGGTTTGAAATGTACACTATACCCCTAGATGAATTCCCTGAGGGGTGTAGTTTGCAAAATGGGGTCACTTGTGGGGGGTTCCACTGTATTGGTGCTTGGGGGGTCTTGCTAATGCGACATAGCACCCACCAACATTCCACCAGAATTTGTGCTGCAAAATCCAAATATCACTCCTTCCCTTCTGAGTCCTGCCACTTTTTGGTCACACATGAGGCATTGCCGTACTCGGGAGAAATTGGGGCACAGATTTTGGGGTGCTTTTTCTCCTTCATACCTTCTGAAAATGAAAAATTTTGAGCCAGAACTGCATTTTTGTGTAAAAAAATGTAATTTTTCATTTTCACTGCCCAGTTGTATCAAAATTGGTGAAACCCCTTGGGGTTTGAAATGTACACTATACCCCTAGATGAATTCCCTGAGGGGTGTAGTTTGCAAAATGGGGTCACTTGTGGGGTGGTTCCACTGTATTGGTGCTTTAGGGGTCTTGCTAATGCGACATAGCACCCACCAACATTCCACCAGAATTTGTGCTGCAAAATCCAAATATCACTCCTTCCCTTCTTAGTCCTGACACTTTTTGGTCACACATGAGGCATTGCCGTACTCGGGAGAAATTGGGGCACAGATTTTGGGGTGCTTTTTCTCCTTCATACCTTCTGAAAATGAAAAATTTTGAGCCAGAACTGCATTTTTGTGTAAAAAAATGTAATTTTTCATTTTCACTGCCCAGTTGTATCAAAATTGGTGAAACCCCTGGGGGTTTGAAATGTACACTATACCCCTAGATGAATTCCCTGAGGGGTGTAGTTTACAAAATGGGGTCACTTGTGGGGGGGTTCCACTGTATTGGTGCTTTGGGGGTCTTGCTAATGCGACATAGCACCCACCAACATTCCACCACCAAAAATCACTCCTTCCCTTCTGAGTCCTGCCATGCACCCAACTGGTATTTTTTGGTCACATATGAGGCATTGCCATACTTGGGAGAAATTGGGGCACAGATTTTGGGGTGCTTTTTCTCCTTCATACCTTATGAAAATGAAAAATTTTGAGCCAGAACTGCATTTTTGTGTAAAAAAATGTAATTTTTCATTTTCACTGCCCAGTTGTATCAAAATTGGTGAAACCCCTGGGGGTTTGAAATGTACACTATACCCCTAGATGAATTCCCTGAGGGGTGTAGTTTACAAAATGGGGTCACTTGTGGGGGGGTTCCACTGTATTGGTGCTTTGGGGGTCTTGCTAATGCGACATAGCACCCACCAACATTCCACCACCAAAAATCACTCCTTCCCTTCTGAGTCCTGCCATGCACCCAACTGGTATTTTTTGGTCACATATGAGGCATTGCCATACTCGGGAGAAATTGGGGCACAGATTTTGGGGTGCTTTTTCTCCTTCATACCTTATGAAAATGAAAAATTTTGAGCCAGAACTGCATTTTTGTGTAAAAAAATGTAATTTTTCATTTTCACTGCCTAGTTGTATCAAAATTGGTGAAACCCCTGGGGGTTTGAAATGTACACTATACCCCTAGATGAATTCCCTGAGGGGTGTAGTTTGCAAAATGGGGTCACTTGTGGGGGGGGTTCCACTGTATTGGTGCTTGGGGGGTCTTGCTAATGCAACATAGCACCCACCAACATTCCACCAGAATCTGAGCTGCAAAATCCAAAAATCACTCCTTCCTTTCTGAGTCCTGCCATGCACCCAAATGGTATTTTTTGGTCACATGTGAGGCATTGCCGTACTCGGGAGAAATTGGGGCACAGATTTTGGGGTGCTTTGTCTCCTTCATTCCTTGTGAAAATGAAAAATTTTGAGCCAGAACTGCATTTTTGTGTAAAAAATGTAATTTTGCATTTGCACAGCCCAGTTGTATCAAAATTGGTGAAACCCCTGGGGGTTTGAAATGTACACTATACCCCTAGATGAATTCCCTGAGGGGTGTAGTTTGCAAAATGGGGTCACTTGTGGGGGGGTTCCACTGTATTGGTGCTTGGGGGGTCTTGCTAATGCGACATAGCACCCACCAAAATTCCACCAGAATCTGAGCTGCAAAATCCAAAAATCACTCCTTCCCTTCTGAGTCCTGCCATGCACCCAAATGGTATTTTTTGGTCACATGTGAGGCATTGCCGTACTCGGGAGAAATTGGGGCACAGATTTTGGGGTGCTTTTTCTCCTTCATACCTTCTGAAAATGAAAAATTTTGAGCCAGAACTGCATTTTTGTGTAAAAAAATGTAATTTTTCATTTTCACTGCCCAGTTGTATCAAAATTGGTGAAACCCCTGGGGGTTTGAAATGTACACTATACCCCTAGATGAATTCCCTGAGGGGTGTAGTTTGCAAAATGGGGTCACTTGTGGGGGGGTTCCACTGTATTGGTGCTTTGGGGGTCTTGGTAATGCGACATAGCACCCACCAACATTCCACATCCAAAAATCACTCCTTCCCTTCTGAGTCCTGCCATGCACCCAACTGGTATTTTTTGGTCACATATGAGGCATTGCCATACTCGAGAGAAATCGGGGCACAGATTTTGGGGTGCTTTTTCTCCTTCATACCTTATGAAAATGAAAAATTTTGAGCCAGAACTGCATTTTTGTGTAAAAAAATGTAATTTTTCATTTTCACTGCCCAGTTGTATCAAAATTGGTGAAACCCCTGGGGGTTTGAAATGTACACTATACCCCTAGATGAATTCCCTGAGGGGTGTAGTTTGCAAAATGGGGTCACTTGTGGGGGGTTCCACTGTATTGGTGCTTGGGGGGTCTTGCTAATGCAACATAGCACCCACCAACATTCCACCAGAATCTGAGCTGCAAAATCCAAAAATCACTCCTTCCTTTCTGAGTCCTGCCATGCACCCAAATGGTATTTTTTGGTCACATGTGAGGCATTGCCGTACTCGGGAGAAATTGGGGCACAGATTTTGGGGTGCTTTGTCTCCTTCATTCCTTGTGAAAATGAAAAGTTTTGAGCCAGAACTGCATTTTTGTGTAAAAAATGTAATTTTGCATTTGCACAGCCCAGTTGTATCAAAATTGGTGAAACCCCTGGGGGTTTGAAATGTACACTATACCCCTAGATGAATTCCCTGAGGGGTGTAGTTTGCAAAATGGGGTCACTTGTGGGGGGGTTCCACTGTATTGGTGCTTGGGGGGTCTTGCTAATGCGACATAGCACCCACCAAAATTCCACCAGAATCTGAGCTGCAAAATCAAAAAATCACTCCTTCCCTTCTGAGTCCTACCATGCACCCAAATGGTATTTTTTGGTCACATGTGAGGCATTGCCGTACTCGGGAGAAATTGGGGCACAGATTTTGGGGTGCTTTTTCTCCTTCATACCTTCTGAAAATGAAAAATTTTGAGCCAGAACTGCATTTTTGTGTAAAAAAATGTAATTTTTCATTTTCACTGCCCAGTTGTATCAAAATTGGTGAAACCCCTTGGGGTTTGAAATGTACACTATACCCCTAGATGAATTCCCTGAGGGGTGTAGTTTGCAAAATGGGGTCACTTGTGGGGGGGTTCCACTGTATTGGTGCTTTGGGGGTCTTGCTAATGCGACATAGCACCCACCAACATTCCACCACCAAAAATCACTCCTTCCCTTCTGAGTCCTGCCATGCACCCAACTGGTATTTTTTGGTCACATATGAGGCATTGCCATACTCGGGAGAAATTGGGGCACAGATTTTGGGGTGCTTTTTCTCCTTCATACCTTATGAAAATGAAAAATTTTGAGCCAGAACTGCATTTTTGTGTAAAAAAATGTAATTTTTCATTTTCACTGCCCAGTTGTATCAAAATTGGTGAAACCCCTGGGGGTTTGAAATGTACACTATACCCCTAGATGAATTCCCTGAGGGGTGTAGTTTGCAAAATGGGGTCACTTGTGGGGGGGTTCCACTGTCTTGGTGCTTGGGGGGTCTTGCTAATGCAACATAGCACCCACCAACATTCCACCAGAATCTGAGCTGCAAAATCCAAAAATCACTCCTTCCTTTCTGAGTCCTGCCATGCACCCAAATGGTATTTTTTGGTCACATGCGAGGCATTGCCGTACTCGGGAGAAATTGGGGCACAGATTTTGGGGTGCTTTTTCTACTTCATACCTTCTGAAAATGAAAAATTTTGAGCCAGAACTGCATTTTTGTGTAAAAAATTTAATTTTTCATTTTCACTGCCCAGTTGTACCACAATTGGTGAAACCCCTGGGGGTTTGAAATGTACACTATACCCATAGATGAATTCCCTGAGGGGTGTAGTTTGCAAAATGGGGTCACTTGTGGGGGGGTTCCTAACTTTTAGCATCTTATGGTGCCTAGAAACCTACATGGTGCCTAAAAAATAATCTCATAAAAAGGAGGCTCCAAAATCAAGTAGGTGCTCCTTCTATTATGAAGCCTGTGGTTTGGTCAACGTGCACACTAGGGCCACATATAGGATATTTATGAAAACAAAAGAATTGGGGGAATCAATTTTTAGTCACATTTCTCTAGTAAAATGTACTGTGTTCCTTAGAAAAATGTATTAAAATTGCAAATCTGCAAAAAAAATGAAATTTTGAAATTTCACCTACACTTTGTTTTAATTCCTGTGAAACACCTAAAGGGTTAACAAACTTCCAAAATGCTGTTTTGAATACTGTGAGGGGTGCAGTTTTTGAAATGGTATCATTTATGGGGGTGTCTCACATACAAGTCCCTCAAAGTCACATCAGAACTGAACTGGTCCCTAAAAAAATCAGTGTTTGAAATTTTCTTGAAAATTTGAGAATTTGCTATTCATATTGTAAGCCTCCTAGTGTCCAAAAAAATTAAAAGGAAGTTGAAATAATGATGGAAACATAAAGTAGACATATGGTCTATGTTAGTTATTAACTATTTTGAGTGGTATGATTATTTGTCTCACAAGCAGAAAATTTAACATTTTGCAAATTGCTAAATTTTCCATTTTTTTACGACATTTTGGTATTTTTCACAAAAAAACACAGACTGTATCGACCCAAATTTACCACTAATTTGAAGTACAATGTGTCACGAAAAAACAATCTCAAAATCACTGGGATAAGTAAAAGCAAAAAAAAGTTATCCCCACTTAAGTGATACATGTCAGATTTGAAAAAAAGGGCTCTGTCAGGAACGCAAAAACTGGCTCTGTCAGGAAGGGGTTAAATCGGTCCAGCCACTGCAGTTTGTTACTTTATGTTTTCGCATAACTTTTCTTAGGTTAATATTAAAAGATATTTTCTGTTGCAGCCCAAGACCCTGTTACTAAACCAAAAAACACAGAAATAATTGCAAGGATTAATCACAGTCATACTGAAATATTGCTATTATTTATGGAAGCAAAACATTTTCTCCATTAACCAGCATTTTCCTCTCTCTCTCTCTCTCCCTCTCTATAATAACTTTCTTTTTTTTAAATGAAGTTATTATAATGTTATTATATGATATACATAGCCATTGTGTTTTCTGGTGGTGTTGGTATTCTGACCACTGACATTCCCATTGGCTGTCATCCGTATGTATCCTGTTGGGAGAAGGTGCTGTCAGAACACTTATTTGACCCATTTTGCATTCACTTGCATTGTACGCCAGTAAATAGACCCGGGTTGTATTACTTATACCCCGTTCTCACTGCAGCCAAATTCCCGGGTCTAGCATGTGGACCCGGGAATTTGCCTTTTAACACAGGATTTTTGGCAGTGTGAACAGGTTGCATATCCGGATCTCATACACGGGTAAAACCCTTCTTTTTACCCGTGTCTGAGATCCGGGTATGCAGATACGGGTTGACCCGTTCACACTGCCGAAAAACCCATGTTTAAAGGCAAATTCCCGGGTAGAACTTCTTCACCCGGGAATTTGCTTTGCAGTGAGAACGGGGGTCCAGCCGGGTAAAAGTCGTGTCTTTCTCACTCGCAGTGAGAACACGGCATAACAGGGCTGATTGAAGTACAGCCCAAAGCCTCTATCTGGTCCTGGAGCAGATAGTGTACAAAAATGTTGCTGCTCCCAACTGCAAGGACAAATGCAGTCATTGGAACCCGTTTCACATATACATGCTTAAATGATTTTAATACTATGGATGGAAAACCACTGGTAACAGCATAATGTTTAACTACAGTGGATAAGTAGCCTATTTAATGTAACCAGCCCCTATTAGATCTAGTCCGTCCCCCCCCCCCCCCCCCCTCCCCCATGAAAATAAAAAATCTGCCAATCATGACATAAACAACTTTATAAGACATCTTCAAGCAGGGTTCCCAGCACAGTACAAATGAGCTAAGAGCCGCCCTTGTCAGTCAGGTCTAGATAACGCCAGATTAAGTTGTGTAATAACATGAGGAAAAAGATCAATAATGAGCTAATTAATTGGAGCAATTCTTATCGCGACTGATGGTAATTACTCGGAGAATTAGCACTTATGAGCTGACTGTAGATGCAGCTGATACGCTGTAATTAGCTAATCATAACTACGTTAATTAAAGTCGTATCTCTTGCAGGAGGGTGGCATCGGGAAACTTGGATTTGGGCGCTCAGTAAAACAGGTCACATATATAAACACAGTAAATGTGTTTTCAATAGTATCTCTCAGTAACGTGATTCAAATTATGGGGGTGATTCCGTCCTTATCACTCAGATCCGAATTCAATGGCAGCTGGTACCTTTTTGCAGGAGGGGGGCTACCGCTAGTCAAGATCCCAGCACCCCCCTGCAGCCACCTCTCCTCCTGGCCCCTTCGTGTTCCCGGTGCCTGTACTATGATGATAGGCGCCGGCACTGGCGAATGCACAGTACCAACTTCTGTACTGCGCCTGCGGCCAGCTTCTTTGGGCTGTTTCGGCAACAGTGCATAGTAGGGATATCGCGGGCCCGGCACCTGTACAGGCACTGGGAACAGCACATGCGCAGTACAGACGTGGGTACTGTGCATGCGCAGACTCCGGATTTTATGGACTGCCGCACGGCAGCCCATAGAGAGGCGTTCCGGAGAGGGAGGGGACATCTCCCAATGGGACTGCCTTGGTGACTGACAGGTCGGACTTACAATAGGAAGTCACGGTCAGACATAGTAAAGCCAGAGGAGTCTCACAGACACATAGGACCACCCAGCGTTTTATGGGCATTTTATGGGCATGTGTCCATGCATCCTCAGGGCGGGCGGCTGATGTCACATGATGTGTTTTTGAAAGTACGAGCAGTGGCACAGAGAGGGGGTAGCGGGTACTTTTTACCTAGGACCAGGTTTGATGGAGGGGCCCGGTACCCCCCTCCCCAGTTGCAGAGATCCAGGCACAGGGAGAGAGAGCACTAACTGCCGCTGCAGCAACCTCTCTCCTTAGCCCATCATAGATATTGATCATTGGATAGAAAGAAATTAGGTCTACAAGCATTAGGTTGACCACTGAAGGTCGACATGCATAAAAGGTCAACATGACTGAGGGTCAACATGGATTAGATCGACAGGGTCATGAGGCTGACACAAGCATGAGGTCGACATGGGTAAGGTCGAAATTAAAAAGGTCGAAATGGGGTTTTTCACTTCCCCTCCCATTGACCACACCCCCTTATGTTACTGGGGCCGGCGGAACGGTCAGCACCCCTGTGTACGGTCTTGCAGCCAATAACAGATAGACATGCCTGCATTTTTCCAACCACTCCCCATTAACACCTGCAAATTGTCTCTTCTTGTCAATCACTTCTCCTTGAAATGCCCGTTGAGAGCAGAGTCGCAGCCTCATCTTGCAATATACGCATTTCTATCACAGAACCTGCACAGTCTGCTGATAATCGCTCCGCTGCAGGAACATCGCAATGTACAAACATGATTCAGGCCTTGAATTCAGGATTTCTGTAAGACACAATTGTAGAACCTGGTACCAGCATTATACAGAGCAACAACAGTTCTGCCACAATATCTAGGAAAGTGCAATTCAATTTCCTTTATTTATACAGCGCCAGCGACTGGCGTGGGTTAGGAGAGGTGGCGGCTGTTACAGGCAGATTACTCTAAATCCTCCTGCGGCATCATTACTTTATTGCCATAATAAGCGGTCTTTTTACCGCTGTACCTCACACGTACACTGCCCCTGTGTTTGTATAATACAAAATTAGCAGCAGAGGTTGCAAAGCAAAAATCCACATTTATGCACCATAAATTAGGCCGTACACATATGTGACTGCTGATATTTCAGTAATAAAAATCATATTAATCACCTGTAAATGTGGTTTATTACACAGAGCAGCATATTCCATTGCGCTTTACAATAGGAGACAGTGTCACAACAAACTGGGTATTTACAGACAGTCAAAGGTATGAAGGCCCTGCTCGCAAGCTTACAATCTATGTAGGGAAGATCAACATATGGACTAGGCCCTGGTACTGCTGGTGTTGTGGAGTCTAGAGCAGTGGTCACCAACCGGTTGCTCCTCGCGGTAGCGATCCGGGTGGCTCGACCACTCTGCAGCCGCCCATCCCTCCATCGCTACTTTGTGACAGACGCTAGAGGTTATATTTCCCCCCTAGCGTCTGACAGGGAGCACAGCGCTAAGCGCTCCCAGCACTTCCAGATAATGCTGCAGCGCTGTGCTCCTTGTCAGATGCTAGAGGTAAAATATGACCTCTAGTGTCTGTCTCCTCAGATGAGTGCATCATGGGAAGGCGGCAGCGGGCAGGGAGGAGGCGGAGTTGTTACATGCATGCAGGCAGGAGAGGCAGCCAAAGCACTGCCAGCCGGGGAGAGCACCTGCTATGAGTATCGGGGAGCGGCAGGAATCTAGGAGAAGCGTCTGCTTTATGTGGCTGGAGGATGCCTGTGCTCGCAGGGCTGTGGAGGATGCTGCCTCTAGCTGCTGGCTATCAGGTGAGACCCCCAGCAGAAGTCCCGGCATGTGGAAAGACGACTTAACTCTGTGTCTATGCTGGCCTCCAACTCTAGCATGTCCTAAGCCCTGGCTGACCCCTCCTCTGCCCCACTTGTGTGAAGAATGTAACAGTATGCCTGTTGTACATTGCTGCCACAGTGAGCGCACTCTGTACTATCCCTAAAATCTGTTATTATTTCCTCCCCATGGCAGCCCTATTATATTTAACCACTGCTCCACCGCTGCGGTGGAGCAGTGGCGAATAGACATAGCATCTACAGTATTCAGATGGGGAACGTGGCCTCCCAGGAGTACCACGATAGTAGGTCATGCGCCCAAAATTAGAGGGCATGACCTACTATGACTTCCAGTGTTTGGAGGTGTGTATGCGGCTTATTAAACATTGCAGTGTGTGGCATAATGTGTAAAGGGCATTTTTTCGGTTATTAGGCAGATTTATTTATTTTAGTAGCTCTTCAGGTGGTTTATTTTGTCTCAAGTAGCTCACACCCCAAAAAAAGGTTGGAGACCACTGGTCTAGAGGGTATATTTACTAATACCTGATTTCAGGTATTGGGCGATTTTGCATTTGGAGACCTACTAAAGGCAATACCAAATGTAAAATCAGATCTAAAACAAAATCCCACTCAGTACCGTACCGTGCCGTACTCTCAGGGCACAATCACAGCTGCTATTGCATCTTTCAATTAATCATTAATACTTTAAAGGTTCTGTGTGACAGGTCCAAATAACATAAGGTCAGAGGTTTTCATTCATTTTAAAAGAAATCAAGGAACACTATAGAATCTGCATGTGTATATATATATATATATATATATATCTATATATCTATCTAACTACACCTCACCTCTAGTACCGCCACTGATCACTAGAGGCCACTTGACGGACCAAATTACTCGTTTGTACGCTGAAAGATGCCATAACAGAAATAAAAAGCAATTTTTGCAGGGACACTAACCTGTTTCAAACTTGCTGGGTATGGAGAGAGGGGAATGCAAAGACAGAGATTGGAGGTAGGAGCAGATAGGGACTGGGGGTGGGGTGGAGAGTTTGTTGGCTAAAAACTGTCAAAGCTCAAAGTGAAAATAAAAACTGTCACAGCTCAAAGTGAAAGTAAAAACGGTCACAGCTCAAAGTAAAAGTAAAAATTGTCACAGCTCAAAGTGAAAGTACATTGCAGAAGCCATCATTTTGATAGGCTTTTAACTAGTCTCTAATAAAAAGGGACCCAAACATGTGCCCTTTATAGAGGTAACTGTGAATAACTTTTAGATACATAAGCAAAGCCCAAATTGCATGCTCACTAGAGATCAGTGCGTTCTCCCATTCATAGCTGGTACTTTGCTACCATCTAGTGTACATAATGTATTACATCGGCAACACAATTTTCAGGTTCTTATGCACCAGCACCACCTAGTGGTAGTTTGCAAAAATAGCAGAAACTATTTTAAATCAGGGAAACAAAATGGAAAAAAATAAATAATTTCAGATTGAAAGATAGAAAACTGCTGCCGTGATTACTGCAAACTCCTCCGCCCTACAGTAGTCTAACTATAATCCTTCCTGAATGCCTGCCCACTATCATCGTGATTACACTGTAGTCTCCGATGCTCATTTTGGCATTCAGGTGATGATTATACACATAGGGAAAGCAGTGTCCTAGTGATCTAGGACAGTAGCCACTGATAACATCATGCAAGTCTATCCCTGTAGAACGTTTGGCCCTTCAGCTGCTGGTGGACTACACATCCCAGCATGTTCTGCTACAGTTTTGCTATTTGGCCATGCTAAAACTGTTGCAGGGCGTGCTGGTATGTGTAGTGCTGGTATGTGTAGTTCACCAACAGCTGGAGGGCCAAAGGTTTCCCATCCCTGCTGTAGAAGAAAGCAGACATGGACTATAATCATACTTGCAGACTTATATCTTCATTCAGGGTCTGTTCCTGCAGTTTATATGCCGCTGATCACTATGGGGGCACGGCTGTGCGCTTCTTAGAATTAGGATCCATCATTATGCGGGGCCCCCTCATGCTCCACAAAACCTCTGAAGGTGTCTTGTGTGGTCATGCACCAAGATGTTAGCACTAGAGCAGGGCTGGGCAACACCGGCCCTCCAGATGTTAATGAACTACACATCCCAGGATGCTTTGCATTAGTTTTGCTATGTGGCCATGCTGAAACTGATACAAGGCATGCTGGGATGTATAGTTCATCAACATCTGGAGGGCCAGTGTTGCCCAGCCCTGCACTAGATCCTTAAGTCAGGGATGGGGAACCTTCGGCCCTCCAGCTGTTGTTGAACTACACATCCCAGAATGCTTTGTTACAGTTTTAGCATGGCCAACTAGCAAAACTGTAGCAGTGCATGCTGGGATGTGTAGTTAAGCAACAGCTGGAGGGCCAACGGTTCCCCATCCCTGCTTTAAGTCCTGTAAGCTACGTGGTGGAGCCCCACAGATCCAGCACTTCCAACAGATGCTCGATCAGATTGATATTGGGGAAATTTGTAATCAAATCATCACTGAACTCTTTGGGGTATATTCAATGCTCTCGCGAGGGGGTTTGTACGACGAGGATGTTTTTTTGTTGTTTTTTAGTGAGGAAAAGACATCCTCGCAATCCAGCCTCCTCGCCCTATTCTACGCTCCGGGGAAATCTTCGCTGTTGTTAGAAGACAGCGAGGATTTTGCTAAACGGCGTGCATGCTGCATAGAACCTCAAGCCTCGCGGTTATGACAGTCACATTCGCTGTTTCTATCTCACCTCAGGGAACAGGCGAGGTGAAACAGCGAGTGCGGGGGGGTGGTCAGTTGAATACTGACCCGCAAGCTATCGACACTGCTCGCCGTCATAGTTCGCCTTTTGGCATTGAATATACCCCTTTGTTGTGTTTCTCAGACCATTCATGAGCAATGTTTGCAGTGTAGCATGGCCCATTGCCCTGCAGAAAGTTGGCTTTCCCATTAGGCACGTGAGGCATGGGCCTACATGCAGCACCTGCTGGGGCACCAGTGTTCTTGAATGGCTGCTCTTGCTCCACACCTGCTCGGCATCAGCCTTTAAGCTTTTGCATGGCTGCCACCCATCCAAGACTTGCGCATCGTCTTCACTTCACCTGGTGGGTGGTGGCTGTGCCTAGGAGAGGCCTGACACTTAAAATCCACCCATTACCATGAAGGGGTGTAATTGATCTGCAAACATGTTAAATGTCAAAGTAAAATCCATATAAATGCCAGACCCAACGCTTCCAGGAGGACATTGGCCGGCGTGATCACTTCCTATGACTGCTTGCCTTCTTCCCATAGTGCATCCTGTTATTATCTCTTCCCCAGGTAAATGAAGCACACCATGGCCGCATAGCCCAGTTCCGATGCTCAGGTGTCGGTGCATTCAGCATTGGACCGGTATGCAGCTATGCAGCCCTATACGCAGTAATCAGCGATACACGGCGTGCATCTTTCCATCATAGGCATCATTCACTTTTTAAGCAATATTTGCTACAGTAACCCTTCTGTGGGATCGGGACGGGACCGCCATCACTCCCCATGCCCATCATTGAGCTTCGGTTGCCCGTGACCTCGCCACCGGTTCCCTGGCTGTCCGTCTTTGGACTGCTTTAAGAAGTAACTAACCACTGCATGCTGGGAACACCTCACAAGACCTGCTGTTTTCCAGATGCTCTGACCATCAGAATTTGGGCCTTGGCAAAGTCCCACAGACCTTTCCACTTGCCCAGCTTACCTTTCACATCAACTGCAATAACAGTGTTCACTTGTAGCCTTACATATCTCACCCCTTGATAAGCGCGAATGCAACTGATTTAGGTTATGTTGGGGTGACTGAATTCACAAATTAAAGTTTTGCTTTTTCAAATTGACTAACTTTTGGGGGTTATGGATACACTCAATTATTAACCCCTTGAGTGGTGGGTTTTGCTGGGGCAGGACAAACCTATCAGGGCAGGTTTGTCCTGCCCCAGCAAAACCCACCACATAAAGTTGTAAGCCCCCCTCACCTCCGCTCCGGCGTTAGTACGCCAGAGCTTCCCTGCAGTGCTGCCGCTGTCCCCCCTGCCTAAGCCGCCTGTCACATTCAGCAGTGACGTCAGCGGCAGGCTGGGGGATGTTCGCGGCAACTTGGGAGGACTCGGGTGCCTGAGCGCTCCCGAGTCCCCCCGAGCCGCGCTGACCATAACCAAGCCTGCCGACGACGTCCCTGTAAAATTAGTGACGGCTGGCTGGCGGGACGGTCAACGGAGCTCCGGCGTACCGTGGTGCACACCTGGACACCACTGGCGCACACCTATTCTATATTAGTGATATGCCCGGAAATTTTCCGGGCATATCCCTCAAGGGGTTAATAGGGAACAAGCCTAGATGCAGCATACTGTATTGTAAGTAGTTACCCGTTTGATCACACGGATGAAGGAGGCTGTATAAATAAACCTTGATATACTGTATAAAGAGATTGGAAACAAACTTATACATAAGGCAGATACAGGATACAACAATCAAAACTCACCTTTTGCCTGTTTGGGTCATTAAAAGAAGTCACTATGGAGTTCTAGTGCCATTGTGACCACAGGCGACATGTTTTATAAAAGTTATGGAACTCAAAACGTATCTGCTATATAGGTAGTACATCGGTACTGAGCTATATGTTACACCAGGCCTGACCACTGGCCTTTTCGCTATCTAATCCCTACCACGACTACTAAATGGACGAACTCAGACTTTTTTTATTAAAGACATGATCACTTACAAGGCAAGGATTTGCCTTGTAAGGGATTGTTCACGGACGCTGAACTCTGCAGCATTACTTCTAGCCTCATAAATCTATAATATAACTTTGGGGTTCCAATGCAGATGTCAGTATATTGTAGAAGTATTCAGTATTGGAAGCTGAAACAGGGAGGAAGCCAATTAGGCAGAGGGTTCACCCCACCCACATCAATTACCATTTACTACCCTGAGTTTTAAGGTGCCCACACACTAGAAAGATCCGCAATCATAAGATGCGCACATAAATTAGCCTTCAAATCTTTTGCCTGTCATGGCCAAAAGATTTCAGGCAAGCGCACATCTTACCAAAAGATTTCTTAAGATCCCGTGTGCGTTCCTATGGATCTTTCATGCAGCACGTAAAGGCCCCCATACACTAGGGCGACTTGTCCTTAGGGCAAGTCGCCCCCGACTTCCCCCTGAGCTTCCCCGGCTGCTCCCCGGGGGAGCTTGATTAGATTGGCACTTGATGTGCCATTTTTTACATGTGATAAATCGTCTCGATTTATCACATGTAAAAAACCCGGGGAGCGGGGGGGGGGGGGGGGGGGGGCTACAGAGCAGGGCTGCTGGTGGGAGCGGGGGGGGGGCTGGGGGGGACACAGGCGGCATAGAGCCAGGCAGAGGGAGCCGGGTGCTGTCAGTGCTAGAAAAAAAAGCCTATACAATGAATGGGCAGCCTGTGATTGGCTGAGCGCTCTCTCAGCCAATTGCTGACTGGCTGAGAGAGCGCTCAGCCAATCACAGGCCGCCCATTCATTGTATGGGCTTTTTTTTTAATTTAGTACTGACAGCTCCCGGCTCCCCCTGCCCGGCTCTATGCCGCCTGTGTCCCCCGCAGCGTCCCCAGCCCCCCCTGCTCCCTCCACCGCCGCGTCGCCCCACTAGGTCCCAAGTCGGGTGGTCGGACGTGCAGCAGGTCCGACCACCCGACGCAGATCCGATGCGCACGGGACCGCGCATCGGATCTGAGGGGACATCAAATCGGACCAAAATCGGCTAGTGTATGGGGGCCTTAAGATCAGAAGATTTAGGAAAAGATCCAGGGGAGCGCGCATCGGACCGAAATCGGCCGATTTTCGACTGATTATTGGTAAACACCGGACGATTTATCGGAAATCGGCCAAAAAATCGTTCTAGTGTGTGGGCACCTTTAGTAGCTGCAAAGAAAAGTAATAGGAAAAAAAGCACATTGTGGAGTTTAATGCATGGGGAAAGGCATACATTCCATCCTTACCCGGAATGTATGGGTTAAAGCTCATTATCCCTCTATTTACCACGCAGAGAAAAGGCTGTTTTATGGAAGAGCTTTTAACTGCAGCTTATTGATTACACCCCCCCCCCCCCCCTTCTTATGGTCACAATCAATGAAAATAACAGTAGTCACAATAGTCTTTCATTATTGCTCCTTTATTTCTCATCGCTATTCATACACAATTTGGGAGGAGAACTCTCAGTTCCAGGCGGAATAATCTGCAGTACTTGCGGTGAGGGTGTGCAAATTTGTGATGAATGCGATCTAGGAGAAGGGCATGAAAAAGTGGGGCAAACTTCCTGGACCCCTAATAAGGGACAACTTTGTTAGCAGGATAATACACAGTAGATAGCTGTTAGAGGGCATACGGAACGTACTGCACGCTTTTGAAAAGATCTTAAAAAAGGCTGATTTGGGCATTAAAGCAATAAAATGACAATAGCTTACAAGATTAATTTAATTACAAAGAAAGCAAATGAAAAATGGGGGTGGGGGGGCTTTCGGGGCAATCAGAGAGCACTTTAATTTTTAAAAAGAATGTAAAAAAAATATCAAAAAGCTATTTTTGTTGAGATTTGGGGTACATATTCGAACAATTTTTTTTTTAATATTGGGGTAATTTAACCACAAACGTGGACCAATTAAGTGAATAGTATGGCTCACACAAGGCCACGCGCACCTAACTGGACTGCCTTCATAGTGTAGGACACTGTCACACCAGAAACTAATCATCATCATTATGGTGAGAACATTTAGGGGGGTATTCAATCCCGGGTCCCAACAGTCTTGACCCTGGCCCGTTCTTGGCCCACTCGCCTGTTTTATAGGCAGGCGGGATTCAAAGTCCCATCTGCCGAACAACAAAAAAGGGGGAGTGTCCACGGAAACAACCGTGGATCGCCGAGACACAGCTGTGATCTCGACAATCAGAGGCTGTCCTCGGTAAAACGGCCCGACTACTTTTAAAGTCGGGTCTGTTGTGCCGAGATGCCTCTTCAATGCAGTTCAAAGACAGCATTGCATAGGCTGCTCCCACCGCAATTTCCCCCATCGGAAATAGCTGCGGGGATTGAATACCGCCCTTAGTCTCCCGATGTAGGGAGCAACCATGTGACCCAGCTGATAAAAGCCAGTCTATTGTATTAATGTCAATGCTTTAGAAAGCACCACGACCATAGTACTGATCATCTGTATTTTCCTTATTAATCAGATAGAATATCCACGTTATACATTTACCAAAAGCAAGAACATGAAATTGTAATAATGTTTATTAAATTAAAATATTGTGTTACATATTGTAGATTTCACATATTGTCCCCATTTCCAGAAACACATTATATCCAGTACAGGACCATGACCTTTTAAAGAATAAAGACGCAGACAGAATAAGGTTTATGGAGATCCAGGTATGAGGTCAGAGAACCAGGATAAGTCAGAACCACCCTTGGTCTATATATAGTGTCACCTATAGCACATCCATACGTTAATGTTCTCCTTTTAGCGCCGGGACCAATTCACCACTTTCTTTAAGCTCCTGAACAATAAAAAATAAAAAAAAAACACATGAAAAGTTTATTAACGCAGATCTGTTACAGTGAATCCTTATGCTGGCCACACATCAGACCAACTTTCCTCCAACCATCCAACTAGTTGCTTGGATGGAATAAAAATATGGTACTGGATGGGAGCAAATGTAATATTTACTTCAGAAATTTGCTCCCAAAATCTGGAAAAGGACAAAAATTGTCGCTCAGACACGGTACTGTAGTTGAACCAGTTTGATTTAAACAATTTGACTGAATTTTTTTGTCCATTTTCCTGGGTTTGTGAGCACATTTCTGATTGTCCTTTGCTCCCATCCAGTACCATATTTTTATTCCATCCAAGCAACTAGTTAAATGGTTGGAGGAAAGTTGGTCTGATGTGTGGCCAGCATTAGCCAGGTCTGTTGCTACCTGTTACTGTTATTAAAGACCTATGGTGATTTATCAAAGTAAAGCGGGTCCACATTAGCACCCGTTATCCCCCACCCTCCCCATAGAAGCGCTCTTTTTTTCCCAATTTCCCAATTTTTTTTTACTTTAGTGATTATTTGCACATCTACTTTTCTGCTGCATATGCATTACAGTTGTTTCTAGCCAAGTGGTGCTCATTCATTTATTTTACAGCTATGACCCCCAGTGTCCGTGTGCCTTTGCTAGTTCGCCATGGAATATCTGCCAGAAGGGATTCGGTATGAAAGCCCTCTTCACATGTCACTCACAGCTCTCCTATACTCCAACGCTCAATGACCATCTTTGGCTGTATACTCATCTCCATCATTGGCCTCAAGCCTCTAGTTGTATGTTGAATGAGTCCTCACTACTTACATTTAAGCTGTAATGTGTATTGATCTGTGGCGCTATTTATTTGTACTGTATTTTTGTTATTTATTCAATGTTATGCCAAGCTTTGTCTCCCTGTACTGTTCCTTTGTACGGCGCTGCGAAACACTTGTGGCGCCTTATAAATAAAATTATAATAATAATAATAATAAATCCCGACGGTCAAAATCCCGAATGGTTCATAATACCGACATTTAAAATCCCGACAAGGACAAAATTCGGACATGGTGAAAACACCGACATATAGGATGTGCAGGTGAAACGGTCAACATGACTTTGGTTCGACAGTGGTATGCATCAGAGGATGGTAATAAAATACTGATAGCCAATATGTTAAACTAATTAAAAGGTTTAAAATAAATATATGAGTAATAACATAAAAGTAACTGAGAACGCCCACACAGGAACCATTGATAGAATACATCTAGTAAGGTATCAGTAAAGAAGAGGCATTCTAAATAAGGATGGTAACAATGGTGCAAACATAATATCTAAATGCAAAATGACATTTCTTCTTTAAGACGCTCATCATGAGCTGATAGAAAGAACAATAAGGTAAACTGATTGTTGTTTATATTGTCATCTACGGTATCACTCTGGTAATGTTGGGTTAATGGCTACTTATATTTGCAGTCAAATCAAACAACACTTAATTTTCTATGTAGGATTTACACAAGTGAATCTTATGAGGTTACTGACTCTCCCTAGGTTTAAAATTGGTAAAGAGTGTAATAACAGGAGATATTTTGGAGTACAACAAAACATGTAGTTATGTGACAGAGTTGGGTGTGCTAGTATAAGATCTAGAGAAAAAAGAGTACTCATTGAATTGTTTCTTATGATGTTTTCTCAAACATACTGTCTCTTAAGATATGGACATTACCACAAGGATTATAAGGTTTCTAAATGGTTACAAACAAGATCTATTGTAATAAAATTTTACTTTTACTAATTAATACAGTGGTGATTCAACATGAAGATTTGAAAGTAACACATGGTATATTAAAGAAACACACTTAGTTACATTATCCCAAGTTTATAAAATTGTATTTGAATTTGTGAATATAATTAAAATATGGTACAAAACTGATGGTGACATTAAAAGGAAAGTTGAATTAAATTATTTGGGTTGAAAAAATTAGTTTATTGAACAGGTGTGAGTGATGTGATTCCCTACAGTTGGTTTATTTGGTTGAACCCCAATAACTGGTTCGCATAAGTCAATGTTATATATGCTTTAAGAAGTTTGATGTTTTTGCCAAGATAATATTATTGATTTTTCTGTATACTAGTGAAATGCTTCAAGAAGGTTTTCCGATGTATTAAGAGAGAAACAAATGATGCGTTTTGCAAGAGATATGAACTTTCTTTGGAGAAGTTCAGAGGATGGACTGTTAAAACTGAAATAACGCATCAATAATTATATACTTTTGTTATACTCTGTTTTCTCAAATATTGCTATTATTGCTGCAGATGACTTTAGCTTGTTGCACAATGTACTATTCACTGCGTATGAGGCCTTCCCTTTGCGCTAAGCAGCAGGTGTTTGTTAGAAGCAGCAGCCATTTTGTTGAATCATGACTTGCATAATAATATTATTAAAATGGCCGATCATTCAGAACAGTGCTATAAAAGTGATTTCTTGTTAGAGAATTGTTTTGGGTTTTAGAAGCTTAAGAATGTGATGTTGACAGTATAATGTAGCAAGGACAGACACCTAGTCTCCACAAACTGAATAATATGGGAACAAGGCCACACATGCGTAGACCCACAAGGCCACTGAAGTTGGGTGTTGGGTTAATTATGACATCATGATTGAAAGCAGAGCTTTCCAATAAGACTCAATGCTTATGAGTAATTAATTAATTAATGTGATAAAGGTTTAAATATCAGAGTGATAGAGGGAGGGAAAGGCAGTTGAGAAAGAACAAGGAAGCACAGGGGGCTGGAGGTAACTATGAAGGAGGTTTAATCATGGCTGATCACTGTCCTTGAAAGGTGTCCATTTTGATTTGATTTAGAATTACTGTTTAAGTATTAGCTAGTCAGTTTTATGTTTCTTGTGTTAGTCTGCATTTGCAATTACCTGTAATGAAGCTATTCTTCAAGTAAAGCATTGTCATACATTTTATAACAAGGTTGTGTGGGTGTGCAATCATTTCAGCGTTGCCGTTATATTTAAAGGTAATAAAGTAAATAAATTTGGTTTGGGTTATTTATCATATCTAATCTTATCAGATAAATATCTGGTTTGTCAGTCCACATGGGTTTTTTCACTGTTTTTTGACCCGAATGTCGACATGGACACAGTTAGAGGTGAACTGCATCGCTCGCAAATCCTTCGGGTGCGGTGCCTCGCTGTGCTCGGCACTATTTTATTCTCCCACCACGCCCTAGTGGATGGTAGGGCATGAAATACCACCTGTCGGGTCAAAAAACAGTGAAAAAACAGTGAAAAAACCCATGTTAACCTCGCGACCTGTCGAACCAAAGTCATGTTGACAGTTTCACCTGTAAATTCTATATGTTGGTATTTTGACCTTGTCGGGATTTGGACCTTGTCAGTATTATGACCCTGTCGGTATTTTGACCATCAGGATTTTGACTGCATCCCGCCAGAAGCACATCTCTATGAATTGAAACAGTGACTCAGAAAATGTCACAACAAGGGGGGCGGTGCATGAGGATGTGGAACTGCAAATCTGACAGCCGAGTCCACAGTAAGCCACATGTTCAGAGAGTGGCGTAGGATTGGGGTGGTCTGAATGACAGGTTGGGATGTATAATGTGAACCAGGACACCGCAGTGTGGCATAACGTGAAACAGGGGAAATGCAGCATGGCATAATGTGAACCGGGGGCACCATAGCGTGGAATAAGATGAACAGGGGGCACTGTAGCATGGAATAATGTTAACTGGAAGGAACTTTTATTTGTTTAATAATGGTGTGTATTCACAATTTTAGCATTTCATCCATGTAAACTAAGTTTTCAGTGCAACAGAGATTGAGGGGGGGTTTGGGAAACTTAGATCTGTCCGGCCCCTGATACTCTCAGATGTGATCAAATCCTATAGATACAGATTGATGGGCGGTAACTCTCTTTTTTCAGATGGTGGAAGTTGTAACTTAACATTCGGACAAGGCTGTATTGGAATCGGTCACCTGTGTCTCTACTATAGACTAAGAAATTACGCCAACGGCGTCCTGAATCCATGGGCACAATGCAAACCGTGTTCCCTTCCCACACTTCCAATTAGAACTCTGGATACCAGAAGAAACACAAAATTGGGAGCCCTTCTAGGCACTCGCATCTCTTGTGCACCCACATCCTGCATTAGGCTGCAAGACAGGTCAGTGTTGATCCAGAGTAACGTGTAAGTAGGCCGCATTGTGTGCACAGAAATAACTGCAGATATTCAGCCGTATGGACAGCTGCTGCAGCACCAACACTACCGGGACATCTGCCGACGTAGTTTACATCACTATGAGAACGCTCAACCCCCTATTCTTGGTGAAACATTGTTCCAATCAAACGTATAACTAAACAAGCAACCCATTCTAAGATCCAGAAATAACAGGGCTGCTACATGACGGTCGCCATCTACATCATAGCAGAGTCTTTGAGGCTTATTCAGAAATCTCGTTACACCCTACATCTCTTGTTCACCCTATGTTTAATACACATTTAGCACCAAAAGGAGTAACAAGTTACCTTAATAATGTCCAATCCTCCAATAAGTTCTCCTTTTACATACAGCTGAGGATAAGTCGGCCAATTAGAGTATGTTTTTAATCCTTGCCGAACCTTTCACAAGACAAAACAAAAAGATATACTAAAACAAAAACAGAGAAAAGCAAAACCATATCAGCCTTGTTCATTATCTAAAGCAGAGATGGGGAACCTTTGTGTTGTTGAACTACAACATCCCAGCATGCCCTGCAACAGTTTTGCTATATGGCCATGCTAAAATTGTTGCAGAGTATGCTGGGATGTGTAGTTCGACAACTGGGAGGGCCAAAGTTCCCCCATCCCCGATCCAAAGCAATAACCAAAAGCCAATATCCAGACTATCCTGTCACAATCCAATAGAACACGCCTGCAACAGATGCTGAAGCGTCACTCTGCTCAGAGAGATTGCACCGCTGTCTGCCTGTACAGGCGAGGTAAAGCTATTTGCCCCGGTTTAAAACGGTGATAAACGTACCTTACAAAATACTTCTATTTCTTGTAGCCCTTTAGGACTTTAAATTTAGAGATCCGACATACACTTGATTGGCCCAAAATGTTTTTAAAAATATTGTAGGAATGAAGATGTTGGCTTCAGACTGTGGTTCAAATTTTACCCATAGTAAACCAATGTACTTTACAGCTTTCAGTGCCCTGACTTAGGGGAGTAGTCAATCAGTCTCGATTTTTCCAGCAGTTGGAAAAAATCTGCACTTTTCACAGACTTTCGTTCAAATTTACATTTGACCTAACCAATCCAAGTGCCAATTTTTAGAATTGGAAAAAACATCGAAAACACATGGTTGGAAAACGTGCGGATCGGAGAATTAGTTTTAGTAAAAAATTTGTAAATTTTCAACGATTTTTCTACAGGTGCAGATTCGACTTTAAACAAAGTTGAACCTGCATCGGCGGATAAGCTGGCTAAATTAAATAGGTAGCTGAAAAATCTAGACAACATTGAATACCCCCCAAAGGCTGGTATCCTATTAACAGCGGTAAATTACTGCTGCTTATTGGGTCACCGGGGGCTATCCAATTAGCTCCGTAAGCTGGCACTTATCGGGGTTTATGCTTTTGGTGCCTTAGGCATGTAACGTAAAATCCATGCAAACCGGCCCCTCGGAGCCGCAACAACGCATGGGATAGGGAGCTTATCCCAGATCCCTCTGATTATTGTCCAAACATTATTTTTTTAATCCCAGGTACACATTACACGTGTGTACCCAGTGAGATCACATGCAACGGAACCCAGCGGGGGAGCAGGCAAATCTAAGGGCAAATACACTTGCCAAATGCTGGTGGTGGCCATGTTGAATCCAGCAGCATACTACTGATTGTGATCACATATGATAAAACAGTGTCGATCATAACCAGTGTCAACCTAAACACTTTAGATATTCTATACCACACCTATAAACAATCAATTCCAGTGAAAAATACATTTATTTCAGAACAAGTTTCCTTTCAACCACCACATTACAATCTCGCTCACCTCTTCATCCTCCAAAATATCAAAGGTTTCATACTCCACGCTAAAACAAACAAAAACAAAACAATTACTGTAAGTTGACAAAAGTTCAAGCATCTGAGCAAGCAGGAACACTCATTATCCAGTAGTTCCCAGTATCCATCATGTTCTTTATTTCTGAAGGGATGAACGGCGCTATTCAATAAAGCGTGAATAGCCCATCTCTGGTGATGCAAACTGTCTATTTGCCAAGAAATGTGGCGATACGGCTCAGGATGGTGATGACAATACAAAATCATTGAACAAAACGCTTTATTCTTTACACAAAGAATAAGAGGTATATTTACTTATGGTTGATTTTCATGGATTATAAATCTATAATAATTTTTTTTTTACCTAAATCCATTTCGGATCTCAGCGACGGCGTCTAGATCCACAATCACATGCTTGACCACTTATGGTCAAATGTAACTAGTTAGACATCTAAAGATAGTGGAATGTGTCTAGATTGACAGTAACAGAAGATAGACGTAAGCATTCGGTGGACAAGAACGTGATGGACAGTCACATGGTCAACGTGACTTTGTGATTTTTTGTTTTATTTAAACCGACTTGTTCTTACTTTAACATCCCAGTGGACATACAGTAGAGGGAGCACAGTGAGGCACTGTGCCCAAAGCATGGCTAGCGTAGGGAGCCACGAGAAGGGACACGGTACACTTATAAGGTGTCCATCTTGACCTATGGCGACCAATACCAAAAAAAACCTTGTAGACTTTGTTACTGTTTATCACGTTCCCGTTGACCTAATGTCTGCATCTATCTTCCATTAATGTCAATCTAGACTTGGTTGACTATCTTTAGGTACTGTATCTATCTAGATCTATCTAGATACGTTCGGCCATGAGTGGTCAATCATGTGATTGTCGATCTGCTCTACCAGAACCATCCGTGTTAGTATTCCAGGGCTAAAACTTCCAGAGCGAACATTATAAATGTATATAAAAAAAAAAAACACAATCTTTTAGTAAATGAAGCCCAACATTTACGTAAAATCGAGCTTTAGCAAATAAACCACTAATTGTTCTTTGAGTAACATTTTGTAATTGTTAAAAAACCTCTTTTTAAATCGCACTATTGTTTAATACTGCTTTCACATTGCAAAAACCTGCTTTCAACCCGTTTTTCTAAACGTGTCTTAAAACTGGTCAAAAGCCAGTTAAACCCCTTTCATATTGCATGATGTAAAGGTATATTGCAGTTTAAATACCGTTTTGTACCTTTCAGATTCAACCCGTTTCACCCATAGAAAGCCATACAATGTCATTTTAAATGTTTTTTTTCCTGCTTGTGGGCGGGGATAATGTGTCATTTGTAGCAAATACCGTTTCTGAGCTGTTCAGACTGCAGGGAAAACGGCTCAGAAACGTGTAGGATCCTGCTTTTAACACGTGTCAAAATATTGGTTTTCTGTAACCGGTAAATTGACAATGTAGCTTTCACATTGCAGCTGGAACCGTTTTAAAGCACTAAAAAAACGGCAATATACCGTGTTACAGCTGCAATGTGAAAGGGGTATAAGACGATCCGCCTCTGGAATACTGCGGAACAACCACACAAGTAGAGACCGTAACCGGATGTAAGACGAATGTTGCACGGCACTCAGGCAGACATTGTAATCTATATTTCAAGATCTTTAAACTTGACAAAAATGTCAGCGGCTAATTGAATCTTCCGGCCTATAATACTGCGGATTTGTAATACTTTCCACTGTAAAACAAATAAATATTGTGAAACGGAACAAAAATCGCCAGCCCGTGCCTACGAGGAAAAATAACTTCAGGAGACAGAAATGACATTTCGTCAATAACCAGAGCTGCATATTAGTATTTACTACTGGCCAACAAAGCATATCAATTATGGCGTGCACAGGATAGATCGCCCGGAGAGCGGTGTGCGGATAAACAGCTTCACTCACCCGGTGTTATTCAGGATTTCTAGGATCTGTCGGCTGAACCCACATTTAGGCATCTGGAACACACAGGAGAAATGACCATGTCACTGAAGTCTTTACCTTAAAGAAAATAAATACAAATACAGACGACACGACATACCTGTTTGTTCCCTTTCATAAAAAGGATGACTGGGTCTTTATTAATAAGTGCCTTGAGCCTAAAAAATAAAAAAGGTCTATTTACTATTGCCACAGTAGCTAAACTGTAAAACTACCTGAACCTCAATATTTTCTTTAGTTGTAGAACGTGATGCCGCTTTCAGACCGCAAATGCAGGGTCGCACCGGGACTTTGAAATGGTTCAGTCCCGGTGCGACCCTGTATGTGCGGTCTGTCTGTTCAGATCGCATCAGTGAACCGGCAATATTGCCAGTTCACTGACGTCATGTGGGGGCACGGCGGAGTGTCATCGGGGGCAGGGGAGGAGGCAGCGCTTAGAGCTGGTGCTGCTCCAAGTGCTGCCTCCTCCATATTGTGACTGGGAAACAGGTCAAGCAGGAAGTGGGCAGACAGAAAAGCAGTAAGGTGACGGTATACATTATGCTGAAGGAGTTTGGGGGCAAATGGTAGAAGAGACATTGGTTGGTAGTTGGAGATGGTGTTAGGTTTAAGACAGGGGTTTTTTTTTTAATAATGAGGAAGACAAGGGCAGAGACAGAGATAGAGGCGGCGGCGAGAGGGTCAAGGTGGGAAGAGGGCATAACTTCATCTCCAGATACAGGGGAGAAAGATGTCAGATTTGGTAAGAAGGTTAGGGTGGTGTGGTCTGGTAAAGGAGGGGTTGGGGTGCTAAAGGTCTGGTAGAATGTGAAGTCCTGATGCATGGAGTCAATTTTAGGTTATTGAAATATAAAATGGTGTAAAGTCTGCAGAAGAGCATCATTTACGCCTTCATTGTCGTGTGGCGGTTTGTGGGAACTTTTGCATGTATCTGGTGCCTTTGGAGTGCAAGGGTTGAGGTGTGGCTCTGTGAGGGTAAGTAGTGACCGCCCGAGCTACAGAATGAAGTGCATAAGTAAGATAGGGGGAGAGAAGCGAGTCGAGCAGGGAGGATATGGTGGCAATAGTGATGGTAGCCTTGTGAGGAAATATCACAAATTAGTGAAGACCAGATCAAGTGAGTGTCCACTTATTTGGAGGGTGAGTATGTTCATTGGGAGAGGCCAAGTGATGATGTGATGAAAAGTGGAAGAAGGAATGGAAGCTGTAGGAGACTGAGTGCAGTGGAAACGTGGCATTAGACATTAGATAAGACCCACTTGTCCTATCTAGCCAATAATGGTCCCCAAGGTAAATTCATACATATTTTTTAGAAACGAAAACCAACTTAAAAAGGATATGCACAAAATGTATTTAGAATTATCTGCACTGTTTCTAAGTACACATCGCATGTACCACCGTGTGTCCAATATTCAGAGAGCATCTCCAGTTTCTGTTACATTATTACCTTAATGCCAGCTGAAATCTCAGTGTTTGTACACAGATTATGTGGCTGTCCGGGAGGACAATAACTAGACACAAGGGGTACACTAGGAACACTCCTCATACCTGTCTTCTAGGCTCTGGGCCTTGGGACACATTGTACTCAGCTCCCCTGATGCCTCCAGCTCCTATAAAGGTGAACATAGGATAAATGACAAGAGCCGTTTCCTAGATGTACAATGACAGTCGCTGCTAGCAACGGAACTCACCTTGACTATGTCCAGGCCTCCGACAAGCTCTCCATTGATGTACAGCTGGGGGTAAGTGGGCCAGTTGGAGAAGGTTTTCAGTCCCTGTCGCACTTCCTCATCGGACAATATATCAAAGGTGCTAAATTGGATTTTATGCTGGTTAAGGATGGCCAATATTTGCCTACTGAACCCTGGAAGCGACAAAAAAAAAAAATGGTCAGGTTCAAAGTTTTTCTATTTTTATTAGTTATATTCAAATTTATACAGCTGTATATGTACTTTACAATACATACTGCTTTTACAGCAAACCGCGCCTCACTATGAGGTGAAGTACTGCCAGTGACCACTAGAGGGCACGCAGACCAAATCACTCTTGTGTGCTAAAAAATGTCATAACAGAAAGTGAAAAACATTTATGCAGGGACACCGATCTGTTTCAAGCTTGTTGGTTATGAAGAGAGGGAGCTGTGAGGACAGAGATCGGAGGTAGGATCAAATGATTTCTGATGAAACCGCTGTATGGATTGGGAGCAGAGAAACACGTAAAAAAAGACTGAGGTTTACACATATCCCTTTGCTTTCTAAAATCACCAGCTGTACTTGTTGGGCTGGGTAAATATTGTCTAATGTTGCTTTAAATGTGTATGGAGCTTGTAACACCTATCTTGCCGACACTCACACGCCTGCTGATATGAGATGACATAATAGACATCTTCCTCACTCATTACATGTATGGTTTTTAACTTATTATTGAAATAAGGGTAAGGTTACACACATTAAGACTCTCCAAACTTTCAACCGTTCCCTGAAAACTCACCTCTTCAGGCAAGCCTATCATATTTAAGTTCTACATGCTTAACCCTCCGAGGCACTTATGTATTATATAGCTTCCCTTCTGGACCTGTAACTGCTATGCTATTACTGGTGCCTGTCCTTATTTTTCCCTCCTATATCCCTATAGATTGTAAGCTTGCAGCAGGGCCCTCCTACCTCCTAGTCTGTCTGTTGTTAACCAGTTTGTCTTATCACTGTCTACTATTGTAAAGCGCAACGGAATCTGCTGCGCTATATAAGAAACTGTAAATAAATAAATAATAAGGTTACGGTTGTATTTTCCAGGCAACATAGGGGAGGGCCACCAAGTGCCCAAATGAAAAATACTTAATGAAAAACCCCCTTGTAGGCCTGAATTCCCGTGCTGGGGCAGGCTACAGGGCCTTGATTGTAGAGCCAGCTCCGGGGCACTGGCAGGCTGCAAGCCTAGTAGTGGCACCGGAGCTCCTGGCACAGCAGACTCTCTCCTCTCAGCCAATCACAGGGGTCAAAAGAGAATGTGTGTGTACTACCTCCAGTCACAATCTGCTCTGACCTCCTGTTCAGCAAAATTGGGGTGTATGCTGAGAGATACTGGCAGAGCTGGACATTAGCATATTACAGATGAGCTACGGCATTGCTCCGGTCACTGAGATTATAGTTATCAGTCGATTTGAGGTGTATGAGTGATCAGTGTGTATCAGGCATGTGATATTTGTGTGGCCTGTGTGTATGAGGCCTGCAGTCAGTGTGGCCTGTGTATACTGATCAGCCTGTATCAGTTGTACATGAAGGGGCCTTAAACCATAATAGTGCCTAGAGCCCCATGCAGTCGTAAGGTAGGCAGCCATCAGACGATGTGGACAGAGAATCAGAACCGGTACTTGTGTATTATCTGGGCGCCCGATTTTGACATCGGGTCGGAAAAATCGATCGCATTTTTACATTGGATCCAATGTTAAATGGTCCGAGACCCGATTTTACATTGGAACCAATGTTAAATGCCCCCAGACCCCATTTTTAATTGTATACCCACCCTGATGGGTAATTATTAGGTCAAATGCCACCCCACCATCAATGCCAACCCGAAGAATGGCGAGCCCGCGAGGGGCGGCGGTATGCGTCCTCCGACCTTTTCATACCCCCATTATCCACGTCAGCGTGGAGTTGACTTTATATAGTGTGGCGAGCCACCGAGCCCGAAGCGTGGCAAGCGCAGCGAGCCCCGCAAGGGGGCGCGGAAAATGAGCCCGAAGCATGGCGAGCGCAGCGAGCCCCGCGAGGGGACGCGGAATACATGTAAGTAATCCGCGTGCGCTCGTCACGCTTCGGGCTCGTATTCCGCGTCCGCTCGCCGCGCTTCGGGCTCGGTGGCTCGCCACACTATATAAAGTCAACACCACGCTGACGTGGATAATGGGGGTATGAAAAAGTCAGAGGACGCGTACCGCTGCGCTCCCCATGCTTCGTGTTGGCGTTGATGGTGGGGTGGCGTTAACAATGTATAACTGTGCAGTTTGTATATTCTCCCCGTGCTTCCGTGGGTTTCCTCCGGGTACTCCAGTTTCCTCCCACAATCCAAAAATATACTGGTAGGTTAACTGGCTCTAAACAAAATTAACCCTAGAATGTCTGTGTGCCGTGTACATGTGGTAGGGATCATAGATTGTAAGCTCCACTGGGGCAGGGACTGATGTGAATGTTCAACTATACTCTGTAAAGCGCTGCGGAATATGTGTGCGCTATATAAATAACTGGTAATAAATAAATGGAACCCATGACTTTATCTAATCCATTGTAAGGAACACAGCTTATATTCATTTTCCTTTACATACAAGAGATACAGTTTTGGCGATTTGGAATTTCAAAGGACAAGACGTAGAAACAGAATGGCACAACTGTAGGCTGTTATTTCCATAACCCTGGATGTTTCCCAGGATAACAAGAACCATGCGTCTTCATTAAGAAGTCCCCTTTATCCAAGCAGAATCATATTTACAACCCACGGTACGTGAATACCCTTTATGTGACCTCCGTTCCTATAGATGTTGCTAAAAAATATGGGCTTTCCCTTGGAGCGAGAGATTCGATGCTGCCGCCATCTGCATACGGCGGTGAGGTGTGAGGTGCCGCGGTGCTTTATTTATTGAAGGCTGCTCCTCCATTGTTAAGTTCATGTACAGCCTGGAGTAAAACACAGATTGTGAAATGTGTCATTCATGTGGGAGTTCATTAGTAAATAGCTGTAGGCTGATTGCTTTTGGATATTCTGTTTCCAATACATTCAATCATTTTTACTGTACTGGCCCCACCAGAAAGCTTTGTTAGAGCTCCAGGCGATGGGATGAAGACTGGGAAGATTGATGGCCTGTATTTCAATTTTAAGGGTTAAGGCTGCAGAGCAAATGTTGTGCTTTGGGACAAAACTATCGCAGGGTTTTATTCAGCATTGCAGCAAGGAGAGATGAATAACTAGATGCAATACTATATGCGGAGACAAATAAAATTATTACCTATGGCATTTTGGCTCTACACACTAAAACCAAGCTGGGGGGGGGAGGGGGGGGGGGGGCTGTGTTTTAAAATCTGTGAAGTTCCTCTTTCCTGCCAGAGGTGTCGCTTTCTGCTGTGGTGCCTCTGGTCTGCTTCTATGCACTGATCAACAAACCACACTGTGCTGGATGCAACTCAGCAGACAGTGACACCCCAGGCAAGAAAGAGGAACTGCACATGTTTTGAAAAGTGCAGGTTTCTAGAATAAACACTACGGATAGATTTCTTAAAAACATTAAAAGGTATGAGTTGGGTAACGTAACGGTGAGTACGCTACATAATCTAAAGCTGCGACAGGCAAATGGAAACACTTCAAAAGGCCGCATGGGTGGCCCTCTAACCTAGGAATAACATGGGTAATAAGTTATTGCAATATATATATATATATATATATATATATATATATATTTTCAAACAAAGACACCTATCTGTAGTAGCACATCAACAGGGGTAATAAACCAGAGTTGTAGATAACAAACTTGAACATAAAGGCAGAAAGAACTCAAAATATCATCCAACCCGACCTCTACGCTCCTCCCAAGATCTGAGTCTCTCATCCACACTCATTACTCGCTCCCATTCCCGATTGCAGGACTTTCTTCGGGCTGCGCCCACTCTGTGGAATGCCCTCCCTTGCACAATAAGACTCTCCTCCAGTCTCCAAACCTACAAGCGTTCCCTGAAAAGTCACCTCTTCAGGCAAGCTTATCAAATTCCAGAACCAGCCACTTAACCTTCATATACCGTTCCTATCTAATCACATCCCCACTGTACACGCTTTCTTTTTCACATTTTTTCATGCTTCTGACCCCTGGCCAAACTGCTGGGCCACCGTATCTTACAGCACACCAGAAACCTTGCATTCTGGTGAAACTAATGCCTATTTCCCTATAGATTTGTAAGCAGGGCCCTCATACCTTTGGGTATTTACAGACAGTCAGTTTGTTGTATCCCTGTCTCCTATTGTAAAGCACAACGAAATATGCTGCGCTATATAAGAATTTAATACAGATTCATGCAGCGGAAGGTTAGAGGGGGGGACTCTGCATTCTCAAGCGCTCAGGACAACGTCTGTTGCAACAACATTTCGGACAAAGAAAAAGTACTGAGATAAGTAGCACGGTTAAAGACGTGAATCTGTAGCAGCGATTTTTAGGTCTGTAAAGAATGTAAAATTAAAACAAGGGATATGAACATGGAATAGATCCAGTAGCGCTATTTCTCCTATAGCTTTATGACAACAAATACATCCGTAGACCTGAGAGACAACAATAAAGCAGAGAAATCATAAGTAAAACAAAGTTATCAGGAGGTGAAAGATAGAGAAGAACGCCGTCTTGCCACAATTCTGTTGCAGGACATAAGAAATCTGGAGATGCTGCATGATATTGTGTAACAATTCTTCTTTTCTTGTTTCAATATTAAAATAAAACCATTGTATAGTTTTGTCCCAAAGCACAATATTTCCACTGTGCATCCTGCACTCATACAACTGAATCCCAGACCATCAATCTTCCAGTCTTTATCCCACCGCCTGCAGCTCAGTATCAGCCTCACTCACTATGAATATTCTCCAGACTTGGGAGGCTCAGACGGCAGACAGAGAATGGGACGCCGGAGGGGGGTCAGTGTAAGGGTGCTGGGGAGGGGCACGTTCAGTTTTGCTAGATGGGGTTTAGGCATCAGCTTCAGAGCATTTTATTGCGGAACCTTGGAGTATGAAAATCATTAAACACATTACTTTACCGATAAGATAACAAAGTCGAGCTTCAGCCGCGACAAGCCGTAATGATACAGACAGAAGAGGGTGTCATGAAATCTCAAGGGTGGACAAAAAAGTTTGAACATGGGGCAAAGTGAAACAAATGGGCTTTGCAATGTGGACCTGGTGAACCCTGCAGTGGGTTCCGCCCTAGTTGGGTAGGGATCAAATTCTGCATTTACAGATGTTCCCAGGGGTAGGGGGGGGGGTCATAGGGCCGACTGTATGAAGATCAACCTACATTACAGCGATCAGTAAAGTCATATTTTAAGCCCAACCCATCTGAATTTGGCTTTTAATTTTTTTTTTAAATCGCAACTTTAAAGACCCCCTTCAAATATGCGATTTATCACATTTAACCCAGAATCATAATACAAACAGTTTATTACCCCTTGCAGTGCACCTACTTTGGAGTGCTGGCACACGGCTGTGCAACAGGCAAGAATGGCATCTCTACGGGTATTGGGTCAACAGTTGCTAGGTCGACAGCCAATTGGTCAACATATTGAAAAGGTTGGCATACCAATGGTCGACACAGGTAAAGGTCAACGTCCGTTTTTCTTGATTTTTTTTTTTAAACAAACTTACTTCCCGATCCCAGTGGGCATACAAGTACAAGGCTTAGGTCGACACATAGAATACGTCGACAATGGGAAGGTAGACATGCGGTTTCACGTTTTTATGCCCTAAATTTTGACGGAAGTCGACATGGACACCGTAACCACGTACCCTTGCATGGCCCGCTGCGCTCATCACACTATTATATTTTCCATCCACACCCTAGAGGATGGTAGGGTATGAAATACCGCCTGTCGACTCAAAAAAACATGAAAAACTCATGTCGACCTTTCCATTGTCAATCTAATGTTTGTGTTACCCTTCCAACCTTACAATGTTGACCTATTTCTTGCGTTGACCTAATTTACGTCGACCTTTACAATGTCGACTAGCGACCGTATCCCGTTCCCAGCCACCACACGTACACAGATAACGATTTAGGTCTACTTCCCTTATGTTGTCCCTAGCACTCTGCCATTCCGCTTACCAATGTTGACCTATTTCTTGCGTTGACCTAATTTACGTCGACCTTCACAATGTCGACTAGCGACCGTATCCCGTTCCCAGCCACCACACGTACACAGATAACGATTTAGGTCTACTTCCCTTATGTTATCCCTAGCACTCTGCCATTCCGCTTACCACATTTTATCCAGTGGAAGACACAAATATTTTACTAATCAGTATTAGTCAGACGTTGCTTGTCCGTGACCATCGACACAAACACCCACATTTATTTTTCATAATAATAATAATAATAATTCATCCTTTGTTATCTTTCCCCAGCTAAAGATGACCCCATTCACATAGAGTACATACCACACCGGGGCTCCTGGGGAGATCCTTTCATGAACAACATACAAGGGGCAGCGCTGATTAGTTTCTTCAGTCTCACAGAGATATCCTCCTTGGGAGTGCTGTTGGGGGCAGCTGGAAAGGAGGCGTTTGAAGCGTGGCGCTGGACTCGTTTGGTCAACTCAGGTGCATGGGCCCCGTCTAGCCTGTCAATCTTCTGAGAGTTCTAAAGACACAACACAGGACATGCTGAGCGGTCCGGGGCAATGAAAGCAGGCACATGAAATAGTCACAATGAGGAGAGGCAGGAGATCTCTAACTAACTTAGCACTGATTTCTGAAGCTTCGGCAGGTCCGCTGGGCACGGTGTGCAGCATATCCCTCACAGGACATCATGGAATAAATGTACTTTACTGTCAATTACAAGGTCTTGCTGCTCGAAGTAGTTGTGGAAGTGTAAATGTCATTATGCCAAATAAATCCTCACTTGATTGCAGTGAATGTATCACAATGGGCAGTTGTCAGTACTGGATAATGTCATTTCCTTATCTTCAGTTAATATGATCAGTAATAGCAACAGCAAGCTAAACATTAAGTCAATTTAAAGACACAAAGTCTCTTTATATTGCTGCAGATCTGTGTATCTAGCGTTAGGAGTTATTCTCCACAATACTTGTTATTATCAAACAGTGACGCTGCTCATACACTTTCGTGTTCGGATTCGATGCGACATCGAAGTGCGACGTACATTGCATCTGATCGCATCTTATGGTGTAAAAAAATGCCCACTTTCAGCAGCCGATGCCGCATGCCATCTTGCGATGGAACATTGCGGGCAGAGGGTGATGGAGTAGCATAATGCTATGAAGTAGCGTTAGCGGGAGGAACTAAAAATGTAAAACACTGAGCGGCCCTTTGATTAGCGGAGAGAGCTCAGCCAATCAGAGGCGTGCCGGGTGTTTTAAACAGTTTTTCAAATTCTGCCGCCAACGCTGATCCCCACCGCCCGCCAGCACTCCTTCACAGCACTAAAGTACACAGACAGACACCGCCAGTGGTCCCTACAGCCCCCACTCCCAGTGAACTAAATCGAATGATGTGGTATCTTTCCCCATAAAGGGCCAGATGTATTAAGCCTGGCGAAGAGATAAACTAGAGATAAAGTGAAAGGAGATAACGCATCAGCCAATCAGCTGTGTTTGAAATATGACAGTTGGGAGTTGATTGGCTGGTGCGTTATCTCCTTCCACTTTATCTCTTCGCCAGGCTTAATACATCTGCCCCAAAGAACGTTATGTGCAAGGTCATCATCATCATGCACCAGCCAATCAGCTCCAATATGTAAATTGACAGTGAGAAGCCGATTGGCTGGAGCATTATCACCTTGCACTTCTCTGAACTTCATACAATTTACCCCTCAGTGCAGGGAAGGTTCTACGGTTCTCCGCGATCTCAAGAAAACTGAATTTCGATCTACTTGGTCTAGGGCGAGTTGCCTGGAAAATCCACCAGACCAACCCCTCACTATAAAAGGGGTTTCTCATAGGAAGATACTGCAATAAACTAATTAAAAGTGATAAAATAGAATATGTTCCTTCATTTACACTCTACCCCTACACAGCAAAACTCCACCAGTCATATATACAGTATATTGTGCATACATGTGTGTCACACAGACTCAGGGTCACACTAAGATTTTAAAAGGAAAAAAAAGGTGTGTTTACCTCCCCTACTATTAATGTATCTGTCCATGTAATGCCAACCCCACACCCCTCAAACCTAGACCCTAAAGATGAGCGCCCATGGGTAATATACATATTTCATTGCAGCACTAAGTGGCCGGACAAAAACAAATATTAAAACCACAAACCTATAATGTCAGTATTTATAGGAAGTGTCCAGATGTGGTTTATACTCCGTAGAACGACTTATTTAGAGAAATTATTTGGTGTAGAATGATTTGCCGAATTCTATCTTTGATTAATTCTGACCAAGGACGTGGATGTGTGTGTGTGTGTGTGTGTGTGTGTGTGTGATATTAAAACCACAAACCTATAATGTCAGTATTTATAGGAAGTGTCCAGATGTGGTTTATACTCCGTAGAACGACTTATTTAGAGAAATTATTTGGTGTAGACTGATTTGCCTAATTCTATCTTTGATTAATTCTGACCAAGGACGTGGACGTGTGTGTGTGTGTGTGTGTGTGTGTGTGTGTGTGTGTGTGTGTGTGTGTGTGTGTTCTCTCCAAACTTTCACAGGTTTCCTTCCACATTCTGGTAAATCAGTTGGCAACTGACTACAATGTGTGTGCGCATTAAGACTCAGTAATGAATATTCTCTGTACATGGCTGTGTATTTGTTAGCACTATACAAGCAATAGGAACGTATTTCTTACTTTGCTTAATGAGATAGATTAAGAAAAATAATAAAAAAATAAATTAATAAATGATTTTTAAATGGACTAAAGAATTGCAAGTTTTATTTGTACCAACCGCCAAAATATGATAAACCATCTAGTCCTAATGGGGGAGTAACAAAGAGTTTAGTGCTTAGTGTTCAAACAGAAATGTCTACCAAAGGCTGATGAAGAGGTAATACACCAATGTGACCAATAGAGGGGGCTGTGTACCCACTGAAGGATGATCTTCTCCTTTCCAGACAGTCCCACTTCTAGCAGAAGCATTAACAATAGCGAGCATGTGATAATGAGGGAAATTACAGATTCTTTCCAGAAATATGCATGATTTCTTTTTTAGTTAAAGTGTAACATCTTAAAGATGGCTATAAAACAGACGTAATTGCATGCATTAAAAAATAATATTAATGATTAAAAATATATTTTATATCCATAATGTAGGCTTAAGGCCCCCTGAACCTGAAATACAACTTCACAATCATGTATGCTATAATCACAATGTGAACAAGTTTAGGGGCCAGATGTACTAAGCTTGAAAAGTGATAAAATGGAGAGTGATAAACCATCAGCCAATCAGCTCGTAACTGCCATGTCACAGGGTGTGTTTGAAAAATGACAGGTAGGATCTGATTGGCTGGTGGTTTATCACTCTCCATTTTATCACTTTTTGAAGCTTGATACATCTGGCCATGTGTGACATTAAATGTTGTTAGCCGCCTCTTTGCATGCTATTGTTCTCTGTTATCAGTTACTGTAGGCTCAGGAGGCATTGCTGAATAGGCTTTGTGCTGCCTTACATATATGTGATAATACTGAGCGTTAAGGTGGCCATACACACGCAGATTTATCTTCAGATCTGGCTGGTTGGAACAAAAACATGGTTATGGATGAGAGCAAATGACAGTTGACCATTTGCTTGGAAATGCTGGAAAACTAACAAACTGTCACTCATCCATAACCATGTTTTTGTTCCAACCAGCCAGATCTGAAGATAAATCTTACTAGTGTATGGGCACCTTTAGATTTGGCCGCCCCTATTGCAGTACCCACCCTCCGCTGATGGTCACAATCAGAATATGCTAAAGCGCGGGCACCTCCGTGCATTTCTTACCTTAAAGAACAAAAACGTTGGCACGGAGATGATTTCGTACTTTTCGGATACTTCAGGAATGGCTTCCGCTTCCAGCTACAAATAGTAAAAAAAAAAAGGATGGAAAAAAAATACAATGTTGAAGTGATTTTAGTTTCATGTCCCCTTTTTACGGCACGTGTTTAGGAAACCCTCGCAGGGATACTTAGGATGTTTAAAATGGAGTTCAATGCAAAAGTTTGCAAGTCATTTGCATTTAAATGAGGCTCGCCGGGCTGCCCTGTCATCCGGCGTGCTTGCACTATGACAAAACAGGTTCAAGGGTTCTTATTTTGTTGCACATTTCAAAAGACGCCCGGAGGCTGCGAATAAAAATTTTGGTGCACTAGTGACCTAGTAAATTTTCAATCATATGCAGCTACGACTATATTGGAATCCATAACTCACTGACCCCAGTTATGTCATGATTACAGTGCTTATTTTCTGCCCAGAGCAATTCTAGCTGTTTGCTCTATTGACTAATTTCGAGAGGCAGTACATCAAGGCTGACATTTTCAGTTCTCTGCAAATTATGAAGCAAAAAATAAAATAAGGGGGAGAAAGGAGAATTTTTTTTTTCTCAATACGCTATTGATGTCTAGTAAATTTTACACTTAACCCTTCGCGTGGCAGCTCCGGTGCCAAGCTCGTTTCTGGTTAGAGCAATGAGCGGTGTAATGCTAGCTGACTCTTAAAGGCGAATGACAGAGGCATTGTGGTTCCAGTGCAGGATAACCCAGACATTACTTTTACAGTATTAACCCTGTACAAAGATGCAGATTCTGGTTATGTCAACCTTTACACAAATCTGCTGGGTGTATGGCCATTAGTTCGACATGCATTGGGTCAACATGGCTAAGGTCTATAAAAGCACTAGGTTGACAATGGCATAGTCGTCAGAAGGGTGGCCAATCCCGGGATCAGCGGGATCCCGGGATTTGGCCCCCAAAACGCCGGGATTTCAATCCCGGGATTGGAGTTTCCAATCCCGGGATTTCGGGATTAGACTGCGCATGCGCAGTCTAATGCCGGGCAGCGTCTGAGCACTCAGACGCTGCCCGGCTTCTCCCTTACCCAGCACTGCGCAGCGTGACGAGGTCAGAGGTCACGCTGCATAGGGCACAGTCGCAAATCCCGCCTCAGCCGTCCGGCCGCCCACCCAGCCTTCCCGGCTCCCGGCCACCCAGCCATAGGAGACGGCGGTACTTATGTAGTATCTGGGCTGCCGATTTCTAAATCGGGTACATCGCATCGCATCGCATGCGACCATCGGATGCGATGCGATGCGATGCGATGACCCGATTTTTCCATAGGAATCAATGTTAAAATGGACTGAGTCCATTTTAACATGGAATTCAATGGGAAAAAGGGGTCCTTTTCATACCCCTACTATCCAAGTGGGCATGGAGTTGGATATAAACCTGTGGCGAGCGTAGCGAGCCACCGAGCCCGAAGCGTGGCGAGCGTAGCGAGCCCCGCGAGGGGACACAGAATACCGTCCCCTCGCGGGGCTCGCTTCGCTCGCCACGCTTCGGGCTCGGTGGCTCGCTGCGCTCGCCACAGGTTTATATCCAACTCCATGCCCACTTGGATAGTAGGGGTATGAAAAGGACCCCTTTTTCCCATTGAATTCCATGTTAAAATGGACTCAGTCCATTTTAACATTGATTCCTATGGAAAAATCGGGTCATCGCATCGCATCGCATCTGATTGTATGCCTTAACTTAAGGCATACAATCAAAAAATCGGCAGCCCAGATACTACATAAGTACCGAGACGGCCTACTAACCCGGCAAGCCAGCAGCCCTCCCACCCTCCCACCGAGCAACCCGGCTCCCGGACGCCCACTCCCCAAATGTAATATGCGGGTGGCCAGGTTTTTTTTTATTATTAGGGAAGCCAATCCCGGGATCCCAGGAAATCCGGGATTGAGCATTTTTCAATCCCGTATCCTGGGATAGAAAAAATGCCCCGGGATTGGCTTCCCTAGTTGACAGTGAAAAGGTCGACGTGTTTTTCACGTTTTGGTGTGGGTTTTTTTTAGCCGACAGGCGGCGTTTCATGCCCTACCCTCCACTAGGGCGTGGGGGGAGAATATAATAGTGTGCAGTGAGGTACTGTGCCCAAAGCATGGCGAGTGCAGCCAGCCATGCGAGTGGACGCGGTTCACTTGGACGTTGTCCATGTAGACATTGGGGGGGGACGTGAAAAACTCATGTCAACCTTTTGACTGTTGACCCTGCCTTTGTCGACCTATTTCATGTGCTGATCTAATGACCCATACCCGTCTGCTGCTCTTAAAATAACATGACCTAAAAATAAAAAAAAAGAAAGAAAAATGATACAGATTTTTTGTATTATAATCGTCTGATTCAAGCAGTGTTTTGTTTTTTAAATGGAATAAATTAATTACAAGACATTGAAATATTTCTCTGCAGTTTAATATGTCGGCACTTCCAGTAGGTAAATGACTACTTATGGGCAGGGATGTGTCAGCAACTCTAAGCAAATAGATCTTACCAGGGGACATAATCTGCGCACATATTAGATGAGATTTTAAACAATATGCACGATAACGACGAGTCCTAACATTTTCGTGCATATCGTCTAGTGTTGGCATGTCCGAACTGTGGCCCTCCAGCTGTTGTGAAACTACACATCCCAGCATGCTTTGCCATGGTTTTAGCATTCCCTAATAGCAAACTGCGGCAAGGCATGATGGGACTCGTAGTTTCACAACAGCTGGAGGGCCAGTTTGGACATGCCTGGTCTAGTGTATACGCACTATGGCCCTCATTCGGCATGGTAAGCAGATTCCCGAAAAATGGCTAGATGGGATTTTCAGTGATCTGCACGTGTGCGACCTCTTAAACTGCAGTTACTGTACATTGCAATAAATGTGACCGCAGTCTAGGGTTCCACAGTCTAGGGTGCCACGGAGCATTATCGGGGCATGATGCAGCATTATTGAGGAGCGGGAGTGGTGGCTGCATAACACCACGGAAAAAATGGCAGCTCCGCGACTGGCTTTGCATCTGGGCTGCACAGCCAGGTGCTACCCTTAATGTGCAAGCGCTTCCCACAATACCAAAGCTTTCACACAATTGTTAGTGTTCATTCTAGTACCCGCCATATTTGAAAACCCACGCAGTTCCTCTTCCCTGCCTGGGGTGTCGCTGTCTGCTGTATGTCTCTAGCACAGTGTGGTCTGTATATCAGCACTGATATGCAAAACAGACCTGTGCTAGAAACACCACAGCAGACAGCGACACCCCAGGCAGGGAAGAGGAACTGCATAGGTTTTAAAATATGGCGGGTGCTAGAATGAACACTAATAGTGATGCGACTGCAAAATACTGCGGTCGCATAGCGGGGAAAAACGCAGCGTACGGGGCGGCCACCTGCAAGCCGCCGATAGTTGGAGTTTTGGGAAGATTTGCAAAACTACAACTGAAGCTAAATGAGGGGCTATTTCGATAGCGATGCGCATTCACGCAGGCCGTTAGCAATGTCCTCTGGATCTTTTAACAGCAAAATGCCAGTGTGTGGTCACTAGCTGAGAGGATCGTTAAACGGATCAAATCACCGTCAGATCATTTCTGGCATAAGAAGAAGGACAGGGCCTCTGTACAGCTGCCACCTGCTACGGTAGGGGATACGGTTGCTAGGGCGACCGTATTAAGGTCCACATACATTAACCACTAAAGGTAAGCAGGACTTACGTCAAGACATGAAATAGGTCAACATGGCTAAGGTCGACAGGGTCCGAAGGTCGACAAGCATCGGTCCACGGTCAAAAGGCTGAAATGAGCGTTTCATTTATTTTTCAAACCGACATGTGCCGACAGGCGTATTTCCTACCCTACCACCCGCTAAGGCATGCAGGGAGAATATAATAGTGTGCAGAGTGCAGTGAGTCATGCAAGGGGACCCGGTTCACTTATACGGTATCAATGTCCACTTATAGTGAAATTCAGGACAAAAAAAAAGTGAAAAACTCATGTCAACCTTTTTACTGTCGACCTAATGCTTGTGTTGCGCCCTTCTGACCATGTCGACCTATTTCAAGTGTCAACCCCTAATGATGTATGTCAACCGTCATAGTGTCGGGTCTATGACCCATGCCCTTACAGTAGTGAAGGGGGGGGGGGGGGGGGGGTAATATAGAAATCTGTAACGGTTGACAGATGAGAGCGGCCGTGTGCTCCATCCTCCTTCTGAAAAACATTCATACACCTTGAGAAGAACCCAGTTCTAATTAACCCGGTAATAACCCACCTCTGCCTCCCTTGTTATGGCACCAGCAAGATTTGAATGCATTTCTTTTGTGTGTTACTGGTTTAAACATTTTGGGAACGTACTTACATTATTTCCAAAGTTAGGGGACAGGACAGAACTGGCATCCGTAACAAATGGGTTTCCTGCATTCACATCGGGGTGGTCGTGTCGGAAAAATCGTGTCGATCGCATCGCATGCGATTTGGTCGCATGCGATGCGATCGACCCGATTTTTTGATTGAATCAAATGTGAATAGGGTCCCTGGGATACGATTTTACATTGGATTCAATGTAAAATATTCCCTAGACCCCCAAATTTTTCAACGTAAACCCCACCCCACAGCGTGGCGAGCGCAGCGAGCCCGCGAGGGGCGGCGGTGCGCGTCCTCCGACCTTTTAATTCCCCTACTATCCACGTCGGCGTGGAGTTGAGAATATATAGTGTGGCGAGCGCAGCGAGCCACCGAGCCCGAAGCGTGGCGAGCCCCGCGAGGGGACGCATATAGCTTCACAGGTATACGCGCACCGCTGCCCCTCGCGGGCTCGCAGCGCTCGCCACGCTTCGGGTTGGCGTCTATCGTGGGGTGACGACGGGGGCTATAATGTGAAATGGGTCATATTGGCCCATTTCACATTTTTTACTATGTGAGATGGACTTAATCAAGTCCATCTCATCTTGTGCCATTATAATGGCACAAGACCGACGCGATGCTCACAATTTCAATGTTAAAAAATATTTTAACATTGAAGCCTATGGCAAAATCGGGGGCATCGCGTCGGGACCAATGTTAATGGTCCCGACCGACGCGATGCCCCCGATTTTTTACCTATGCCGGCAAAATGGACCTGATTTCAAAGGAAATCGGGTCCATCGTTGGGATCGTGTACCTTAACTTAAAGGTACACGATCCCAACGATTGTGGCCGTGCTAGGAAACAAGTACCAAATAAAATAAAAAAAACACCCCCTGTATAAAAAACAATTGAAGATTATGTAATGGATAAAAAAAGACATTTAAAAATAGTTTGCCCCTTAGTGCATCCCAGGCAGTTTTTGTACCCACAAAGACATACAAGGGAGGGGAGGGGAATCAGTTCAAAGCAGTATACCACCAAACATCATTACTTATATCAGCCATATAAGGTTCTGCCGACCTCTCAAGTTTTCCTGCTCATCTCTATGGGGGAAAACGTGTGATGTGGATAAATGCAATGTTCCCTTCCGCATTGGCACATCTCTTATTGAACGATAAATAAGGTGCTATTTTGTACTACAACATATTAACCATGGGCAGTACGGATGGTGTAATGGTTTAGCATTAGTGCCTCACAGCACTGAGGTCATGGGTTCCATTCCCACCATGGCCCTAACTGTGCGGAGTTTGTATATTCTCCCCGTGCTTGCATGAGTTTGCTCCGGGTACTCCGGTTTCCGCCCACAATCCAAAAATATACTGGTAGGTTAATTGGCTCCCAACAAAATTAACACTAGAATGTCTGTGTGCGTGTATATGTGGTAGGGAATATAGATTGTAAGCTCCACTGGGGCAGGTACTGATGTGAATGTCCAATAAGATTTAGCAAATCTTATGTGCAGCCCGTCCGACCTCGATCCAATGTGCACGGGACCACGCATCGGATCGGACGGGATGTCTACAAGTGCGATTTGGGCCGATTTCACGGCCCAATTCATCCGAATCGGGTGAAATTGTGCCAAAATCGCATAGTGTATGGGGGCCTTTACATTGCACTCTTGAGCAGATCTTATGCGCTTTTAAAGCATAAGATCGCTTGTTCGACTGCAATTATGACCTGCATATGACCGGTAGTATGTAGGTTGTTCTGATGTATGTGGGCCTGCCTTAACAGCAAAACACTGGCAGGACATGTTGAGATGTGTGGTTCCAAAACAGCTGGAGGGCCGCATTTTAAGAAATACAAATCTAGAACCCCAGCACATCAAAACGGCTGCTTCTGTGTTTTAAAAGTCACAATAGACTGCAGTGCACGCTCACGTTACACAAATAAAGAACGCTTTATGCTCATTTAGATAAGGGGAAGCCTGCATATAAAATTGAAAGTATTCTCAGAAAATAAAATGCTATTTGCATCTTGGAGGATGATTTCAGATGCTTCAAGCCACTTGGGTGCTTTTAAGCTGCACTATCTGGCCTTTAACTGTAATGAAGGGCTCGACAAAACCTGGGTGACATTGGCTTGCGAGCCACCTCTCAAAACTAGAGGTGGCTCGCAAGCCAATCGGAGCTTGCGATTTGGCAGCCATTCAGGAACGGCGGTGGTAGCTCCCGATAGGCTTAATAGCTGCCTCGTGTTTGAAATAGCCGTACCGTGGACCTGATCTGATACAGTCAGGTGAGTTTTCCACCGCTCTGCACGGCTGTTACGGAGGGGAAGGTAAGAAGAGGAGGGGTAATCGACCACGGCAGCAAGCATGCAACCCCTGGAGTAAAGCGAAAAACCCGTAGCAATAAGCATGTAGGTAAGCGGCACTTATGTGGCATAATATGTAATAAGCATTACAGCATGTGTTATTATATGTAATGGGCATTACGGTGTTTGGTATAATGTGTAATGGGCATTACGTGTGTGGTATATATATATATAATGGGCATTACAGTGTGTAGTATAATATGTAATAGGTATTACAGTGTGTGGCATAACATGCGATAGGCATTACAGTGCGTGGCATAACATGCGATAGGCATTACAGTGCGTGGCATAACGTGTAATGGGCATTATGTCATGCGGTATAATATGGAATGAGTGTTAGGGAATAGGGATTACAGTGTAAATTTTCGGCACGTACGGCCCCTATTAGTTTGTCTGGCTGCTACACTTTCATCCTGGCTCCTACACTTTAAAATAATTTGTCGAGCCCTGCTGTAATGCATTTCCATGGATTACTGCAGAACGTGCAGCCAATGAATGTTCCGTTAGGAAACCATTTCTATATCCAGGACAATTTGATGATTTACAGATCATTTACCCAACTACTGAGCACAGTGTGGAGCTATGTGGATGCTATCAATGAGGCCATACCTTCACAAATGTGACTTCAGGGTGGACCTTGGCCAGCTCAGCCATAACGTCATTCATTTGAGAACATTGAGGAGCCCATGGTGCCCAGAAATGCACAACAAGCAGAGATCTGAAAATGAAGACAACCATGGTTTAGAGGATGGTTCCACGTACCGCATTCAGGAGGTGGCTGAAGGAACTATTGCTCTTCTAAGAACATCTGTATAAAAAGGTCTTTCCACCTCAAGTTCCTGACTGGTGTAGAAATATATAAATACATACACACATTGCAGTCTACTGTACGTTATAGTGACATCATATATATTATAGCGTCACTATATCGCACAGTATGCTGACAATTATATACATCTATCGATCATCGCAGTTATTAATATGAATAAAAAGAAGCAGTCACCTATAAGTGTCAGTAGTAGTATCACCAGCACACCACATAATGGGGATTCATATGAAGCAGGGTAACATTCTCCGCACAGCAGTAACCTGACATTCCACTGTGGATGTGTGTGTAGTACAGTAGAACGCCATACGGTCACAGACAGCGTACCGTGCACTAGTATAACCCTGACATCATAGGGTCTTATTCATAGATGGACGTTAATTTGTATACCTAGCTAATGTGTAAAAATATTATATTACTGCCACTGACCTGGAAACATGGTATCAACCCTTTTATATCGCAAATGACGCGTCGCACCCGGGATTCGGACATGGGTCCGTCCCGGGAGTGATCAGGCATTTTGGAGGTGAAGCTCCCGCCCTCCTTGACGTCATCGGGAGGGTGGGACGTAGCATCACCGGGGCAGGAGAGGAGGCAGCACTTGGAGCGGTGCCTTCTCCCTATCGTGTGAACGGGGCCCGGGACGCTTGACCCGGGTTATCTGTTCAAACTGCCCAGTAACCCGGGTCCGACCCGGGTAAACCCTTCTTTCAGCCCGTCGGATTGCCAGGCTTGGGATTTCCATTCTAATAATAATTATTTCAGTTTATTTGCAATATACTGCTCAGTTTGGCCTCACTTGTGCGCACTGTAATCAGAAGTCTAAGTGACATTAAGGCTGCGTTTAGGACAAGTAACATTTGTGTGTGCTTATTATTGACATTTTATTTTGGGGGGAGAGAGGGCGTTACAAAATTTGCAAAATGCAATTAGAATTTTTCTGCTCTCTGCAAGTTACAATCCGTGCGATTCTGCTTTCCTGTCTAGGTCTTTGCTCTGGTCTCAGTGCCGACATACAGACCAGAATGTGCTAGACGCAGCAACAGCACTGAGAGTGACACCACAGACAGGAAAGTAGAACTGCACGGATGACAAGTGCAGAGTTAGAATGAACATTATACTGGTGTTCGAAAACTGAATGAAACCAACATGTGGCAACTACTGAAAACCCCGTGTAAATGGAAAAGCATTTCCTTTGAATTGTGATCATCAATGGTTTCCAACTATCGGTTTACTATGTCCATCACTAGAACAATAATAATCATCAGATCACATGTGTGACTTTGATTTTCATTGCAAAACTAAGGGAAACCTAATACTATGGAAGAAGCTGGCAGGAAATGATGGGATTAGTAGTCCCACACAGTTGGAATGCCCAGAGCCAGCTATGTGTATAGACAAATATCCTTTCTGTCAATGGCTTCAGTTGCACTAAATAGCACCAAACACTGTTTTAATGCGGCTGAGCGGCTTTCTCACTCAAAATGTGCATTTTATTTGTGTAGATAAAACTGGGAGCAGCAAAACTACATTGCTAGCTCACACTAACAAATTTGATCAATTACATTTGTACACCTGTGTGCGACAGTGTGAATTGGTGTAAAAACAGCTCACGTGAGCAACCAGTGTCGTTCCTCACATCCCTTATTGTGCTCCATTGGTAACTTTGGGTCTAATTCAGAGTTCATTGCAAAATCTTTCTCAAAACAGCAAAACCATATGCACTGCAGGTGGGGCAGATGTGACAAGTGCAGAGAGTTAAGTTATACACTATGCGATTTGGGTCCGACTTTACATGATTACGGCAGTTCGGGCCAAGAAATCGGGGTGAAATCGCCCCAAATACCATGTGTGCGACATCAAATCCGATTGGAGATCATACATGCTGCATGTAAGATCTTAAGGTCGGACCCCCTCCCTGCGGCAAGGGGATCACATGTGATCCTAGCACCCGGGAGTGTCTAAGGCAGCTGAAGGGGGATTGGATGTGACCTCTCCGGGGGGGGGGGGGGGGGGGGGTTGAGTCACATAGTCTATAGGCATCTTTAGATTAGGGTGCAGTTTATTTAAACAGAAATCTAAATTGCAGTGTAAAAATAAAGCAGTCAGTATTTACCCTGCACAGAAACAAAATACCTCACCCAAATCTAAAGGTGCCCACAGACGCTACAATAATCGAATGCGTTTTGTACTTTTTAAGCACAAAACGCATCTTATGTACAATTATTGGATGGTGTTTATGGGCTTGTGCGATGCGCGTTCCCGGGAGCCCGATATTGTATGTCTAAAAAAGTACGTGCTGCACATACTTTTTAGACTACATCTGAAATTTAACATTACAAACATGGGTTCATCACATCGCATCGCATGCATCCAAGTGCACATTGCATCGCAAGCTGGAAGAAAAATTGTATAGAACCATTGTACAGTCAAAAACGCATAGCACAGTACAATTGTAGCGTCTGTGGGCACCTTAATGGTGTCCATACACTAGTGCGCTTTGTGCCCTTTTCATCCCATTCTGGTGGATTGGGCAGATAAGTCAGTATGAAAAATGTCAAATTGCATGTGATTCAGCTCCGTATCCTATGCGATCCTGTCTTCCAAGAAGCTGCCGGGCAGTTTAAAGGAAATCTTATACGACTTTGAGAAGTCGCATAAGTGTATGGGGGCCTTAAATCTCTGCATGTTACATCTGCCCCACCTGCACTACAAATGGTTTTGCCAATTTGAGAAAGATTTTGCTTTTCTATCAACGCTTTATCAGACCCTTTGTACATGTGTAAAAAATTTCCGGGACTATTAATGTTGCATCTATCTGGCACACTGAGCGGCTTTTCGCTGCCTCCGTTATGCGAGTAGGATGTAAAATGTAAAGAAAATTTTTGTTTACTATTCCAGACTGCAGAGAAAACAGCACTGGGGGCCAGGAATGCAGAGAACATAGCATTGGGGGCCCCAGTACAAAATGCAGAGCACACCGCAAGGAATCCATGTTACAGACTGCAGAGCACACAGTCTGAATGAGCCCCAGACTGCAGAGCCCCAGTACAGAATGCAGAGCACAGCACTGGGGGCCCCAGTACAGAATGCAGAGGTTGGGATTCTCATTTCAGGCATGTCCAAACTGTGGCCCTCCAGCTGTAGTGAAACTACACCTCCCAACAGGTTTTGACATAGTTTTAGCATTCCCTAATAGCAAAACTGTGGCAATGCATGCTGGGATGTGTAGTTTCACAACAGCTGGAGGGCCATAGTTTGGACATGCCTGCATTACATACTGCAGCATTAGGGACCCCAGGCAGCACAGACTTGGATGCCCCGGCACAGACTGCAGAGCACACAGCATTAGGGGCCCCAGCACATACCAAAGAACACTCTCTGAGCAGAGCATCTATACGCCACGTGAGTGACGTCACTGCCCCCCTGCAGTGACAGGCTCCCCCCCGAAGGTCACCATCGCCGTGCTGTCGCCCCTGTAGGTGTTCACACACTACCTCTCACATCCTATCACCTACTTTGCGCTCTTCTGGAGCAATTCCTCAAAGTGCCGAACCGAAGCGGCTTCCACCACCGCTGCCGCCATGTTACCGCCGGGAAACAAGGAGCTGCCGAGCGCCGAGTAACTGATCAGAGACTGGGAGCGTGTGACCGGCGCTTCAAGTGACAGCCTCTTCCCAGACCATGCTGGCAGAGCGCCGAGCGCCTGATGGAGAGACTCTGACATGCGCAGTGCGAGAGTTAAAAAATATAACAATTTGAGAAGTTTAGACCATCATTATTTTACTAGATAATAAATACTATATTTCTGCATTGTCACTCATTTATACAGTTGAACTTGCATAAGTAAAATTGATTTAGGGCAAGCTGCAACTATTAGAACTTTGAGCTTGCGCCTTAAAACCAGTTTATACAGAAAATGCATGTGGCTTTGGCAGCGCTGGCGATGGAAGTGAATATAACGCCATCGATGGACACTTTGCTTATTGGTGCCCACTGTTTTATGATCAGGAGTACAGTATTCTCTAAAATACTCATAAATCAACTTACATAGCGTTACTAGTAAGCCTGCTCGAAGCAAATGCTTTGAAAGCTAGTAGATGTAGTTTCAATTGCTGCCAACGGATGGTAGTGTTTCAGAGACACATGGTAACAGGATTAAATAACAATCAGTCGTTTTTATTTAGCTTCATTTGTTAACCTGTCAGTGGTGTAGCCAGGTGCCACGGTGCCCGGAGCAAGGGCACGTTATGCCCCCCCCTGATTTTTAGTAGGCGGGGCTCTTGCGCAGCGAAAAGGGGGCGGGCCTAACATTATACCACACACCGTAACCGTTTCCTATTCCTTCATTTATAGATATTTATATATAATTTATAGATACAGTATATGCACCCCCCAAACACCAAACACACACACCATATATCCACACACACATACTGTATATGCACACCCCACACACACATACTGTATGTACACCCCCCCACACACACACAAATACTGTATATGCACCCCCCCAACCACACACACCATATATCCACACACATACTGTATATGCACACACCCCACACACACATACTGTATATGCACCCCCCTACACACACACACACACATACTGTATATGCACCCCCTACACACACACACTGTATATGCACCCCCCTACACACACACACCATATATCCACACACACATACTGTATATGCACACCCCCCACACACACATACTGTATATGCACCCCCCTACACACACACCATACATATGCTGGGTACACACCAAAACGATTTTGGCACAATCCCATCAATCTGGATCCAATTCAGACTGATTGGATGCAGATTGGATGCAGATTTGGTCAAAATCGTTTGGTTGGATCTGAATTGGATCCTAATCCAATCCTACCTGCCGCAGGTAGGATCTGTAAAAGATCCATTCATCTGAATACAGATCGTATGCAAATCGTATGCAAATCGTATGTAAATCGTATGCAAATCGTATGCAAATCGTACTATACGATTTGCATACGATTTGCATACGATTTGCATCCAATTCAAATCGTTTTGGTGTGTACCCAGCAATACACACACACACATACTGAATATGCACCCCCTACACACACACACACTGTATATGCACCCCCCTACACACACACACCATATATCCACACACACATACTGTATATGCACACACCCCACACCCACACATACTGTATTTCAGCCAACAGTATACAGCCCACAGATGTTTGCACATAACCTGGACTGTACATTGGAACTTATAAAGCAGTTGTTACTCACCCCAGCAGCCAGAGAAAGGCACTCAGATTATACAGGAATAGGTCATAAGCACTGAGGTGACAGGTTTGCCAGGAGGAAAAGAGGGGAGGGCACCAGGCATCAAGCGCCGCTCATCTCATAACAGGCGGGAAGAGAACGAATTTGGGGAGGGTAGGAGGGCAGAGGAAAGCAAAGAGGGGGGCAACTACTGTTCTGCACCAGCCCTGCTGCAGCAATCCGTCTGCAAACTTCTCCAGGACCAGGGTACAGACAGTGATGATTTACTTCCACTGTCCTGCATGCTTTGGGGAACCTGAAGAATCTCTAGTGAACACTGCAACGGAAATATAACTTTCTAGAGTCGCGCAAACTGTTTCTGTGGCGACAGCCGCACTAAAGTAGCTTTCAGCATTTCTCCACTGGAAGGCATTACTACCTGCTGAACCGTGGCGTTCTAACCCCTGAGCTGGCCACGGCGCCCCAGCGCCGATCCACTCATCCCTCAGCCACCACTACCCGCTGGCCTGGGAGTATTTTCTGGCTGGCTGCTGTAGTGCTGCTCCCGGCTAGCTGAAAACAGCTTCTGGTTTACAGCAACAGCAAGCCTGCCTGTCAGCCGGCCGAGGGATTGTCCTCTCGGGTCGGCCCGCCAAGGGATGTATCATGGGGGGTGGTGAAGGTAATTGCTGGGAGCCTGGGACACGGACAGCGGGTCTGCATACAGCGGCAGTAAATGCCGGAGTGGGGGTGCCTAGTGACGCCACTGCACTATGCACTCTGAGGCCGGGCACAGTAGGGAGCGGGGGAGCCGGTGGCAGGGTGCACGACTCTGGCGCCAGGTGATAATTCTGCGCCTGGAGCTCGTGCTCCACCGGCTCCACCCTAGCTACGCCTCTGTAACCTGTGGTGCACTATTTGCATGTACTTTGCCTCACCTCTGCCTCACATCTATGCTCAAATGTGACTGAGGCTGGTGTCACAGCCTTACAGAGGGTGCGTGGGTTCAGCAGCACCAATAGTGCCTGCTAAATAGAATTGGATGTGTGCATCACCTGATTGGTGTTGGTACACAAGTGCACTGCTGAGCATTCTACAAGTAATTAACTCTGGGAAGTGTTAAGGTGCCCATACACGTACCGATTGTACAGTACGTTTTGTGCTAAAATAGCATTGCTTTGCATCACATTGCATGCGATGTGCATGCGATGCGATCAAAACACAGTACAAAAAGTATGTGTAGCATATACTTTTTCTACTGTGCGATGGGATGCCTGCGGGAGCGATAGACCAATTAGCTTCTGTCCTTTTTTTAAAGACAACCTGTACCATATTGTCTACTTTGGGGGTAATTCAGACCTGATCGCTAGGCTGCATATATTCACTGCCTAGCAAACAGCTCGCATGCCCCCGCGCCCTTCAATGGTTACTCATCATCAAATTATTCTTTCCCTATTCGTGATGAAAAGTAAGCCTAGACTTACTCTTCATATGGACGCTTTCTCATGGGTGACTATGCGCACCCCCAGCATCGGTGATGGCGCCAAATTCCAACCTGTACGAAAAGGGCTGAATCTGACCCTTTATCTCTCTCCAATGCTTCGTACATGTGCCCCATACTGTACATCCGTTCAGCACTGGACAGCTCCCACACACCCAGCTGGTTCAGTCTACCCTGTCATCTTTCCAGCACACACAGAGCCTGATTCAGAGAACTGCGAGTAGATAGCCGCCGCCCACAGTGCAAAAGTGTACACCCGCTCCATGCTAATCTGTAAGTGTATTTTGGATGGATCACTATTCGCAAATCCTGCGAATACATTTGCAATTCACAAAACATCTAATGGTTTTCCCAGTCTGTGCAAATGTCAGTCAAACTCCGTCCGTATAGTATTTACGATCCATACCTGTGTAATAGCATGTGCTGTAGTGCAGGGGTATTACACATGTACAGACACCAGCTGTTCACTACAAGCTACACTTGGGTATGCGCCATAAGGTTATTATGCATTGGGTCGACCACTGAAGGTCGACACGAGTCAATGTCGACACATGGGAAGGTTGATGTGACATGTCATTATGTTGACACAAGCTTTAGGTCGACATGGGCTAGGTCAACAGTCACATGGTCACATGGTTGACCTGAGGTTTTTCACTTTTATCCCGAATGTCAACACAATCGACATGGACACTAAAAAAGTGTCCGCTCGCCATGCTTCGGGCACACTATTTTATTCTCCCAACACGTCCTGGTGGATGGTAGGGCATGAAATGCCGCCTGTCGGCACATTTCCTTTTGTACCTATGAAAGTGATTATTGCAGGGACACTGATCTGCTTCAAGCTTGCTGGATATGGAAAGAGGGAGCTGTGAAGACAGAGATTAGAGGTAGGAGCAGATAGGGAAAAGGGGTGGGCTGAAGAGTTTGAGGGCTAAAAACTGCCACAGCTCAAAGTGAAAGTAAAAGCTGTCACAACTCGAAGTGAAAGTAAAAACTGTCACAGCTCAACATGAAATTACATTGCAGAAGCCATCATTTTGATGGGCTTTTAACTAGTAAAGAACATCTCACCCCTTCCTGTGGCCTCTCACCATCTCTCCACATGCTTACATACAGTGGGCACACCGATTGGTAGATAGCTGTAGCCATCCACCAGTCAGTACGCTCACAGACATGTACTGTCTGGCTGTAGGCTGGGAGGCAGGGAATGCTGCCTGCCCACACTAAAATCATACCTCCCAACATTTGCAGCTCAGCAGTCGGGACGCTGCTGCTGCGCGCCGGAGGCGTGCTGAAATTTTCGGGGGGCGTGGCCTAATTGGGGGCGTGGCCTATAATCGTGGCTCTTCCGCGAGGCCACGCCCCCAATTTGCCGCTATGGGGGCATGACCCAGAGGCTCTGTGAGCCTCTAGCCATGCCCCCTGGCTGCGGGAATAGACGCTGTGCGCATGCGCACAGCGTCTATTCCCCACTGCTTAGCAGCTGACAGGGGGGACTCCCAACAGCCCCCCCACACGGACCACACAGTGTACCCAACAGTACAAGTCTAAATTTTTCATTGTTAATTTTCTATTGTTGTTTGTCTGTATGTGTGTCAATGTCTAATCAGTAAGTAATCATGTAGTGAGATATGGTGTAATGAGAATATATTAGGTGGGGTACAATAAGGAGCAAACTTAGTTAGGGCCTCTCCTGGATTTGAGTCAAAATTTGTATTTGATACTAGTAACACAATATTGTAGGGAAAAAAGTGCCCTGGGTTTGTGAGGGGTGTACTAAAATTTAACTTTTAATAATACGTTTAAAATAAGTACTAGACAGAAGTTTTAGACATTGACACACATACAGACAAACAACAATAGAAAATTAACAATGAAAAATTTAGACTTGTACTATTGGGTACACTGTGTGGACCGTAGGCGATATTAAAGTTTTAGTGAGTGCACTTGTGGGTATATTCAATCAGTGTCGAAACTGCCGTCTTGCCGAAAAGACATGAAGGGGTTCCGATCTATTCAATCTTAGCTGTTTTTTTCCGGCATGTCCACCGCACCGCACCCTCACGCCGCCGCATGCACCCTCCAGCACCCTCCCTTACATACCCGCCGCTGAGCTGCTCTCACCCCGCTCCATCCAGGCTCCCTCTCTGGTTCTCCCGCCGTCCCCCGCCGTCTCCCGCTGCCGTGCTCACCCGGTCCGAGCGCCGGCCGGGTGAGTGTCACTCATCGGCCAAATCCGACATCCGGATTTGTCCGATGAATTGAATAATGGATGCCGGATCCATTCCGGCAAAATGGATCCGGCATCAATTGAATATTGCCATTGGTCCCCAGCAAGACAAAGATAGATTTGTATACCTGTGGTAAAGGTGGAATTTTTACATATAATTTAAATGTCTAACAAACCCTGGTACTGATCTGTATAAAGTCACTTAGTGATACAGTGCACTGTATTCTGTGTATCTTAACTACATGACAAGATTGTATGACCCTAAGTAGCACTGGCGGATTCAGGGGGGGGCACCCGGGCACGTGCCCCCCCTGTCATTTATTTTGTACCCGAGGACCAGGGCTTTCCAACGAGCCCAGCCCCGTGTCTCTAGCCCCCCGGGAACCAGAGATATCGCCTGGCAAAGCTATAACGTTTTTCCCCATAGGATAATATGGGACCCGTTAATTCCGACCCCCACCAAGTTCCGACGGATGCCAGTTCCCCCCCTGGCATCACATAAGCTTGTGGTTGATCTCATTCAATTTCAAATCGCTGGGCCTTCAATATGATACCAGGCTGGTCCATATCGGTCAATCGGTTCCAGAGATATTGCATGTAAACTGATTTTTTTTATATTTGAAATGTAATTTCATTTCTGTTCATGTTCTTTGAGGGTATATTACTCTGGAACCAAATGTTCCAGTTTCACTGGACCAACATAATTCAAAGTCCACTCAAAAGTTCTTCAATATGATACTTGTCTCATGTAAATGGGTCAGTTGGTACCAGAGATATAGCTGGTTAAATGAGATAACTGGTTAAAGAGGGGAGGGGTGGTTTTCTCTCCCCCTCACACCAGAAAATGCAGGGACTAGGCTGGTGTAAAAGGGGCCAACCTGGGAATGCATTTTCTGGTGCAAAAGGGGTATTATTTCAAATAGCCGGGACCTGCAGTGATCTGAATACAGCCAGGCTCTGCCACTGTCAGTGGCTATCACTTCTGCCTGGCGGCGGCTGTCCCCCATTTACCGCAAGTATGTATTCCCCCTTGGCAATGAGCATGTAATCCCACATGGCAACGAGCATGGAACCCTTGGCAATGAGCATGTAGATAAATTGCACTTATGTAGCATCATTTTTAATAGGCATTTTGGTGTTTGGCATAATACATAATGGACATAATGGCGTGTAACTTAACGTGTAATGGACATTATGGTGTAAATGTTTAATGCACGCCTTTGGTGAACAATGTCCCTGTTTATGAAGCGCATTGTGAATTTTGGCTTAATCTGTGTGGCATTATGTGAATTCTTGCTCAATCCATGTGGCATTATGTGAATTTTGCCTCAATCCATGTGGAATTATGTGAATTTTGTCTCAATCCGTGTGGCATTATGTGAATTTTGTCTCAATCTGTGTGGCATTAAGGGTAATTTTGTCTCAATCCGTGTGGCATTATGTGAATTTTGGCTCAATCTGTGTGGCATTATGTGAATTTTTGCTCAATCCGTTCGGCATTTTTTGAATTTGGCTCAATCTGTGTGGCATTATGTGAATTTTGACAAAATTCATTTGGCATTATGTGAATTTTGGCTCAATCCATTTGGCATCATGTGTAAGGGGCAAGTATAATGGGGTCTAGTATTTTGTTGCATAATGTGTAGAAGTTGTATATGGTGTTGTACACTACACTCAAGGACACGCCCCCTGTTGAGTGGCCACATCCCCTTTTCCGGAGCGCGCCTTCGGCACGCACACAACTACATCCTTCGCTTTTGTCGCCATGGTGGGTCTGCGGATTTTAAATGCCAGGGCCTATTTTCAATCCCATGCCCACCCTCTCTCTGCCGCTCTCTTAGCATGTACACTGGCACCACTAATGCCGCCCCTCCCCCACCTAAACCCTCTTTTATCATGGTGCCTCCCCTGTCATTTTATCCTGGATCCGCCCCTGCTAAGTAGTGTAAAAACTTACAGTGAGCAGTCTGATACATTGTACACAAATAATCTTACCTAGATACAAAGTTTCCTTTCCCACAAGCTGAGTGATAACTGTATTTAGACCTAGGCAAGATTTTGGCTGGTGACCCCTCGCACCATCGACAGTTCCAACTCTGACCCAGCACCCCCTCCCAGCACAGCACCCATTACCCAGCAGCACAGATCGCACCAGCAGCCAGCAACATCTGTCAACCCTCACCTATAGCAATCCATCTACAGAGCCATAACTAGACATATTGGGGCTACATTGGAGTGTTCTAGACCCCAATATTTTAAATAGAGGCAGAAATGGGTTGTGGTCTTGCTGCGAAGGGTTGTGACCACACAATATTACCAAATGAAATTAGGTCACACATTAGTGCAACATTATTCACATTACATCACATGATAGTTTTCCTTATTCATGATACGCCACAGCAGTGTCCCTAATTTACATTACATCAAATGACAGTGTTCCTTATTCATGGTATGCCACACATTTGTACCTCTTTACCTTATACACATTATGCCTGTCTCAGTCTGCTGCTGCCCACTGTCAATGTGAACTCGCCCTATGCTTGGAATGCTTCCGGTACTTGTGTACTAGCACGGCGCCCATTATATTAGGTTGCACGATATATAATGGCATCGCATCGCATGCCATACACCTGATGCACTGTGATGCGATGCAATTTTAAATTGTATAAGCCCCCTATACGATGTTTAATTGTATAAGCACCCTAATGGGGGCTTACAATGTTAAATGCACCCCCACGCCACCCCCACTATGAACGCCAACCCGAAGCATGGCGAGCGCTGCGAGCCCGCGAGGGGCGGCGGTACGCATCCTACGACCTTTTCCTACCCCCACTATCCACGTCGGCGTGGAGTAGATTTTATATAGTGTGGCGAGTCCGAAGCGTGGCGAGCGCAGCGAGCCCCGCGAGGGGACGTGGAATACATGTAAAGTAATACGCGTCCCCTCCCGGGTGCTTATACAATTTTAAATCGCATACCATTGTATATGCGATAGAATGGCATACAATGCCATACAATTCGATGGTATACAATTTTAAATTGTATAACATCGGCTGCCATCGCGCAACATCGCATTGCATCGCATACCATCGCATGCCTTATGGTCTGCGATGCGATGGGCGCCGTGCTACTACACAAGTACCATGTTTCCCATAGGCATCCCAAATGCCCTAGGCATTAGTCATGTTTGCCTATGACTAGGGCCGGCTCTGGATGTGCAGGTGAACAGCGATCCATTTACAACGGCTATCTACTTGCAGTCATGTGCAACTTTGCAAATGAGTGATCAGCCCTGAATCAGGTCCATTGCAGCAGAGTATGAAAATGCCCTGAATATGGTCATGTTATAATGTAGTTTAGCCCCTATTTATGAAATAGGTCGACAAAGGTTTGGTGGGCTCGCAAAACTGCGAATTCGCAGCCTTGCGAATCAACCAGAATGACCCCCCTTGGGCCTTAAAGCAAAAAGATCTACAAAGGTCAAATTCCATGACGTTTTTCTGCATGGACTTACATTTTTGTTTAATACAAATTGCAGAAAAGACTTTTTCAATCTGTACAAAAAGATTTGTGGTGAATATTGATCACGCGGTACTGGGGTGAGGACCATCTGGTCATTCCTCTGGTGGAGACGCAGATCAGTCAGTAGGGTCGTTTTCTATGCAGCAGGCTGTGTCATTTTGATGTTTTCGCAATCCCTCATCTCATTACCTAATTTATTACAGGAAATTGAAGGGTTCAGAAGCCTCCCTGGAATTAAAGTCAATTATGACAAGTCTAATATACCTATATAAATCTTTCTTTTCACAGAGGAAAGTGCATACAAATTAACATTGTCTGTAAAATATCTAGGGATAAATAATATTAATCCTTATCCCGCCTTATGTGGCATTCATTTCTGTCCCTCTGTCATCACGGCTGGCAGGAAATTTCTTGAAGGTATAATTCTAGAACACTGAGGATTGAGACAGCAGGGTTTGGTTACATAGAATATTACGGATTTTTTTATTGCGTTCTCTCTGTTTTTTTTTTTTATATTGTTAATTAAGTTGTTGTTTATTTTGTTTTCTCTTTTTTTGTTGATATTTTTAATTAAATAGGAGTAAAAGTCACTGTTAGTTTTGTTGATGTATTCAGCTTTTTACCCCCAAAAATGATCACAAAAAATCTAAATATTAATTAATATTAAATGTTGTTGTTTATTTTGTTTTCTCTTTTTTGTTGATATTTTTAATTAAGTAGGAGTTAAAAGTCACTGTTATAGTGTGTACACACGGTACAATATTTTTTGGTGTATTTGAGTCTATACGCTATGCGCTGAATTTAATACTCCCTTAGTAACAATGGATATTTTTGTAAACAGAAAATAAGTGTTTCTGTGCGCTGACACTCTTCCAGGAAAAAAGTGATAAGTGAGAAAATTGATTCAAGGGTCAGAAAGTTAGATACACACAAGAAATATACTCTCCTTATCCTTGGATTCTTCGCCTAACTAGAGGCTCTCCAATAATTGATGTGGTGGAGATATATAAAAGATAAAATTTACATCATAGTGTGATATCGTCAAGGTAGATTATACAATCTATACAATGTCTACATGACATTAAGTCATGTCGACCTTGACCCATGTTGACCTTTAACCCTGTCGACCTTGGGGACAGTCGACCTTCCGGAGTCAACCTAATGACTGTAGACCTAAGTCTGTTCTTACAGTTGTACCGTAACCTGGTAAGACCTCCGTTTTTTTTTAAAGTGGCAATCATTTATAACGCAAAACCAGTTTGATTTTTTCAGTGTAAATGATTGCTGATTTAAAAAAACTTGAGATTTCTTACAAAAATCTCTCACTTTCTGAATCTCTCATCCTGGTTATTGTTTTTTTTTTTTCTGTCTGCCTTTAGATACAAATGAATATCTCTGATGAATCAATTAGCCCACAGTAAAGTACTGAATGCATTTCAATTCCCCCCTAAATTTATTATGGCAATGTCCCCATGTCCAGATTAGTACCTTATAGTCATTTAGCATGGTCCGGAGCAGTGGCAGTCTTTACCTACGGGCTGAAGAACTGCGGCTCAACTGCTTGTGTAGGCCTACCAACCCTGTCAACCTTAAGTATGGCGACCTATTTGAGGTGTCGGCCTAACCTTTAGTTTGTCGAACCAACGACCATATTATACCGTACAATACAGAGCACCATTAAATGGTACATACGTACCTATGAAATTTACCAATGAGGTTCATATATGTTGCAGGTGAGATATCTGGACATTTTGGGGGTACACGCTAGCTAACTAATAGTGCTTAAATCTTTCATCACTAAGGCTGCACCCTTGCCACGAGGCCGTGCCCCCTTGGCATATACAAAGATCTCAACCTGAACTACAGTTACGTTTGGAGATATGTTCACGTACCTCCAGCAGATTAACTAATGTGTGCATAATTAAAGAAATCCAGAAAACATGACCTGTTCGGTGTATATGAGGACCGGAATTGAGAACCACTGTACGATAGGGTACAACATGCATTTGGTCGACCCTAAAGGTCAACACAGCTTATGTTGACGCCTCATATACGGTAGACATGGTTGAAAGGTCGACACAAGCATTAGACAGTGTTTAGGTCGACAGTCAAAAGGTCGACATAGGTTTTTCACATTTTTTGTTACAAATGTCGACATGGTCCGTATTGATGGACCACTGCGCTCGCCATGCTTCGGGCACGGTGCCGCGCTAGGCTTGGCACACTATTCTCCTTCCATGCCCTAGTTGATGGTAGGGCATGAAATACCGCCAGTCGGCACATGTTGGCAAAAAAAAAAGTGAAAAACCCCATGTCGACCTTTTAACTGTTAACCCAGACATGAGCGACCTAATGCTTGTGTTGACCTTCCAACCCTGTCAAACTTAAGAATGGTGACCTATTTGAGGTGTCAACCTAACCCATACTTGCCTACTTTTGAAAACTAGTTTCAGGGAGATTATAGTTGGTAGGAGAATTTGCACAGCGCCCCATTGAGGGGGTGTGTCATGCTCCACCCAAAGGGTGCAAATCGTGGCTAGATCTGAGAGGAATCTTTTAAAACTACTTAGATCCAAATGAAGATGAGCCCCAAAGTAAGTAAGAGCTACTATACTTGGTAAAGTGCTGAGAAATAGTGCTGATGATTCAATGTAAATGTATCTGTCTCTCATTCCTTTTTTCCCAAAAATTGTAACAGTGTAATGTGGGCTAGGTGACATGAGGGAGATTGCTATACTAATGAGGGAGAGAGGGAGATTGCTGCTATTTCAGGGAGTCTCCTGCAGTATGCAGGAGGGTAGGCAACTATGACCTAACCTTTAGTTTATCAAACCAATGACCGTATACCGTACAATACAGAGCATCAGTAAATGGTACATACGTACCTACCACATTTACCAATGAGGTTCATATATGTTGCAGGTGACATATACTAACTAGTGCTTAAATGTTTCGTCACTAAATTGCTGATAAAGCATGGCGTACCCCTCTCCCTGACATTTTGCACCGACCTACACGGCTACACCCCTTGATGTGTATATATACCCTTTCATCAGTGTCCCACTCAGAAAACATGTTATTTTTCTTTATTCACCACTTTATACAGGAATCAAAAACTTTTGAAAGCAATAAAAATATTTTATTCCTGCAGCTCTGCTCTATGCAAACAATACAGGGACTGAAAAGAAACGCAGCCACCTGGTGTTCCACTGTTTACACTGTACAGGACAGCAGAGGTTAATACTAAATGCTCCCTCTCCCCTCCCTCCTCCATGCTGCTCTCTCACTATCTGGCTGTAGCTAATGACGTCACACTTCGTGCCCGGTGATTGGTTAGATCGGTACGGCCGGGCCGCGGGCGGGTGATTCTATGTAACACACTATACAAGGAAGGATATGCCTGTGTGCTGGGTACAGGGGCGTGGGAACCGTGCTGCACCCTGCAGCGGGCACAGGGAGACACCTATACCCTGCTGCTGCCTGGACTGAGCGACCGCTGGCCCGGGAGGAGCGGAGGTAAGGGTCTCTGCGTGATGATTGCAGTGTGGGGCTGGCACAGTGATCAAGTTGGGTGCAATGCTCTGCAATGTCTGCAGCGCATGCTGCAGCCGCTGTGGCACCACAAGTCCCAGCACGCTACTGTGGTGTCACAACTGATGTGGATCCCAGAGTTGCCTAGGGAACCCTCTACAATGAAGATCCAACTTTCAGCTTTGAGTCTATGGCAACTTGTGGAGCTCCAGCTGATGAGGAACTACACATCCCAGCATGCCCTACTATAGTTGTGTTGTCCAGGCATGCCGAAACTGTGGCAGGGTATGCTGGGATGTGTAGTTGCTCAGCAGCTGCTATGCCACCTATTGCCCACCCTTGGTCACTGGGGTATATTCAATGATATTTGCAAGCTGTGACAGCGAGCAGTGCTGACTGCTCGCTGTCACAGCTCGCAGGGTCAGTATTCAGCTGACCCCCTGCACACACCATTTCCCCCTCGCTAGGTATTTGTAGCGACGGCGAACAGTGTATGCTGACGCTAAAACAGCGAGGCTCGTGGCTAAATGCATCGGGCTCTCTGACAGCGAGGATTCTCCTGGAACGTAGAGCGAAAGGCGGGGGCGTTTGTACTTCGAACTGATATCTATATTGCAGCGTAAAAATAAAGCGGCCAGTATTTACCCTGCACAGAAACAATAAAACACCCACATGTTACATCAGGATTGGTACGGAATCCCAGACAAGGGGGGGCGTGGATCCCCCCCCCTCCCCTTGCGGGCTCGCTGTGCTTGACACGCAGCGGGCCCAGTGCCTCACTACGCTTGGCACACTAATTTATTCTCCCTCTATGGGTGTTGTAGACACCCATAGAGGGAGAAAGTGTAGGGATTTTAACCACCGGGATTCTAACTGCATCCCGTTACATCAGCCCCACCTGCAGTGCATATGGTTTTGTACATTAGAGAGTGATTATGCCTTTGTGAGTGAAGCAGAATAACCGCCATAGACTGATGGATAAGGATTGACGTATTGCCATTATCAGTCCTATTAGTCCACTCTTCCTAGAATTTCTGTGTATCTGGACAATACATTTTTAGCCTCTGGGCAAGGCATGGCTGCTAATTACCAGTATAGAGAATAATACCAGTCCCAAGGGAGCTGAACACAGTACTGCTGCGGTGTGATTTGGTTCAGTTCATTAAAATCTATAATCACACACAGTCTCAAAAAGTACAAAACTTTTTCTTTCTGAGACAATCCTCCTGTAGTGATGTGACCTCAGCGTTACGTGTGATCAAATACAAGATAAAGCGTAAGTACATCAGCCCTTTCCAGTGATCAAAGTGCACCCAGGGTGATCTCTGCAACAACCTCTTATAAGTCCTGTTCTAGAATTCAGTGATACCAGGAGGTCAGAGTGAAGGTGCGTATACAGGTACGAATCCCCCGGAGCCCAGGACCACTGATTGACTATACACACAAAGGTGCGATTTTTGTCTATGGATGATTTTTATCTAATTACCAGAAATATCTCATTTAAATACTGGGTTGGTATTTCTCATGTATATTCGTAACGCAGGCTTTTATCGTTCACTACTGTTCACACGTACAGATATGCACTAAAAAGATGGTACAGGTTCTAGTCAAGATTGTGCTGCCTTCTATATTTTTCTTGTGGTACAGACCCTGTAAGGGTACGATCAGCATTGCAAGCTGTACAAACACGGTGCGATATGTAATATGTTTTCTACCAATATGTTCTATGTTTCTATATACTGTACATTAGAGACTGTACAAAGAAGGGCAACTAAAATGGTGCATGGCCTACATCACAAAATGTACCAGGAAAGACTAAAATATCTTAATATGTATACTTTAGAGCAGAGAAGGGAAAGGGGGGACATGATAGAAACTTTCAAATATATCAAGGGTTTTAACAAGGTACAGGTGGGAGACATTCTTCACAGGAAGAGGAGCAGCAGAACACGAGGACATGCACTGACACTAGAGGGAGGAAGATTCAGGGGAAATGTGAGGAAGAATTACTTCACAGAAAGAGTAGTAGATAAGTGGAATAGCCTCCCATCACAGGTGTTAGAGGCAAATACAGTAGTACAATGTAAACATGCTTGGGATAGGCATATTGATATCCTTACAAAAAAATAAGGATCAAATATGGTTTGATGTAACATGTTTAAAAAAGGGGCAGACTAGATGGGCCAAGTGGTTCTTATCTGCCGTCACATTCTCTGTTTCTATGTTTGTTTTCTACCAATATGTACTATGTAGCCCATATGGGTAGTTCATATCGCACTGTGTATGCCCCTTCAGATTGTGTACATGTAACCCCAACACTGTTTTGATGTGTTGACAGTGTCTAGGTCAACACATCAAAACAGCTGACATGCTTCAGGTCAAAATGTTGACACAAGCAAAGGTCAACATGAAAATGGTCGACGTGAGTTTTTCACATTTTATGTGTCTCTCGACATGGACACCGTTTAAGTGTACCGCGTCCCCTCACATTGCTGCACTCGCCATGCTTCGTGCACTGTGCCTGGCTGCGCTTGGCACACTATTTTGTTCTCGCTCTATGCCCACTTGGATAGTATGAACCAAGTCTGTCTACACCAAAAAAAAAAAAACTTTAAAAACTCATGTTGAACTTTTGACCATGTCAACCCTTTTGACTGTTGACCAATTGCGGTAGGCCTTTTGAGTGTCGGTCTAATGACCACATCCTATTCATAACTCATCCAGTGGTGGCAGTCTGCACACTGACTTGTGCAGCAAGTAGAAGACGCAGCCCTCGGTAAACCCTATTCTTACAGCTGCTGGCACAGTTTGAGACTTGGCAATGGGCAGTTGGTCTTGTTGAAAGTTGGCAGAATGGTTATTGTGCTGGTATGTGTCACCCGCTAGCACATGGCAGGACTACAGATATCCTTGGGAGGGGACAAAGTAGCTAATGTGCTGGCAGTGAGCGGTGAAGTCTTCCTTCAAGCTACCAGAAGCCTTATATTATAACCCCGCTGGAAAACCCTAGGGTGGCCAGTCCCGTATTATGGGATCTTACCGTATATATTTTCAGAAGGTTAAAGGCCACTAGAAATACCAGGATACAGGGTAAAAATTAATTTTTTCACATTGAAGAGAATGTTTTCTGCGCACAGTTTTTTACGTAGCTGGATTTAACCTGGGAGTCGCCTCTTTACTAATTCAAATGGAAGCTATTTAACCCTTCACTGTCTAAAATGCTAATGTGTTCCTTGACGCAGGGCCGGCAGAAGTGAAATGGAGGTGTGCGAAGACATGACAGTTGATCTAGAGGTGGTTACTGGGAGGAAACGGCAGTGCATAGATGGCGTTCTAGATCATCCAAACAATGTACGTTCTCTTCTATGTTGTTCTTGTCTTGTGTTACCGGTTTAAACCAGTATACATGCGGACGCTATTTATTATTATCTTGTCATCTCAATTAATTGTACACATGTACATTGCATCCTATCAGGAGTCCAAGAGTTTGCTAGAACTGAAGATAACTAGAAAATTCTGTAATGGTCCCTTTTTTTCCATGGCCCAGTCTTACTATTAGTTAAATGTCACTGCAGCCAACCTTTTTAATGTATAAAGTGAACTTTAATAATGACCATATAAGGATTTCAACAAGACTACGCCAACATACCTCTTAATATCTCCCACCTGCCCCATATGTTCTATGCAAGATCTGCGTCCCTCATCCACGCTCCTTGCCTGCTCCCGTTCAGGGTTACAGGACTTATTTTGTGCTGGTATGCATCATAAGGTTCACACCTTAAATAGGTCTACAGGGTCGGAAAGGTCAAGACAAGCCTTAGGTCGACAGTCAAAAAGTTGACGAGTTTTTCACATTTTTTTTGTTTCGAATAGACACCGTCTAAGTGTGGCGCGTCCCGCGCATGGCACCCCATGCTTTGGTCATGGTCCCTCCCTGCGCTTGACACACTATTGTATTCTCCCACCACGCCGTAGTGGATATAGGGTATGAAATACCACCTGTTGGCACAAGCTAGCTCAAAAAAATCATGAAAAACTAATTTCGACCTTCCCGTTGCGTACCTAGGGTCTACCTAGTGACCGTATCCCTTTTACTGCCCCCCCCCTCTGAAAACCTACTTCATTAGTCAGCTTATAATATCCCTGAACCACTCGCATAACATGCTCAACTGCCTGATTTCTACACAGTTCACACAAAACTTACATTTGGGTTTTTTTTTCATGTTTTTTTTTTTTTTTTTTCGCACTTACACAACCCACTGACCAACAGGCCAACATAGTTCTAGCCCACCTAGAACTGCTGCAGTCTGCCTTGACTATCTATTCATATATTATATCATTTTATATCCGTGTTCTTTTTGTTCTACAGATATTTTATGGTTGCTAATGTCTATCACCGTTTACATTTCCTTGCTACAATATGCCATAATTAAATAGGGGCTTGTATTTGTAGTTAAATTGTTTGAGCTTGGTGCTTTCATCTGCTTACAATAGGGAAAAATACATGGTTTGGTACTTGTTTCCTAGCACGGCCACAATCTTGTGGATCGTGTACCTTTAAGTTAAGGTACACGATCCACACGATGGACCCGATTTCCTTTGAAATCAGGTCCATTTTGCCGGCAAAGGTACAAAATCGGGGGCATCGCGTCGGTCGGGACCATTAACATTGGTCCCGACGCGATGCCCCCGATTTTGCCATAGGCTTCAATGTTAAAATATTTTTTAACATTGAAATCGTGAGGATCGCGTCGGTCTTGTGCCATTATAATGGCACAAGATGAGATGGACTTGATTAAGTCCATCTCACCTTTAAAAAAATGTGAAATGGGCCAATATGACCCATTTCACATTATAGATGTCCCCGTCGTCACCCCACGATAGACGCCAACCCGAAGCGTGGCGAGCGCAGGCGGTGCGCGTCCTCCGACCTTTTCATTCCCCTACTATCCACGTCGGCGTGGAGTTGAGAATAGAATAGTGTGGCGAGCGCAGCGAGCCACCGAGCCCGAAGCGTGGCGAGCGCACGCGTATAACTTCACAGGTATACGCGTCCCCTCGCGGGGCTCGCTGCGCTCGCCACGCTTTGGGCTCGGTGGCTCGCTGCGCTCGCCACACTATTCTATTCTCAACTCCACGCCGACGTGGATAGTAGGGGAATGAAAAGGTCGGAGGACGCGCACCACCGCCCCTCGCGGGCTCGCTGTGCTCGCCACGCTTCGGGTTGGCGTCTATCGTGGTGTGGGGTTTACGTCGTAAAATTTGGGGGTCTAGGGAATATTTCACATTGAATCCAATGTAAAATCGGGTCCCAGGGACCCGATTTACATTTCATTCAATCAAAAAATCGGGTCGGTCACGTCGATCGCATCGCATGCGACCAAATCGCATGCGATGCGATCGACGCGATTTTTCCGACACGACCACCCCGATGTAAATCGGTGTGGCCGTGCTAGGAAACAAGTACCCATTCTTTATTATACCTCCTATTTCTAACGTGTTCCTACTAGTGTTGAAGGTAGCAAGTGATATATATTTTTTGTGACCCCTTTCCTTAAGGGCTCGCAGCATAGTGTACTTGCAATGACAAACCTAAGGTTTAAGTGTTCCAGGCTTTTAAAAACTCTTTTTTTTTCTTTTTTTGACACTTTTACAGTATGTGCGTTCAGAAATTTATATTACTCACATGTTGAGCGCAAAGTTCATATCTTCGCACATTTACACACTCCGGAATTCTGATTTCCATAGTGTGAAAATCTATTGCATTTAAGGTGAGAACTTGCGATATGATGACAGGGAACTGCGCAGTTCTTGTAAGCGTAAGACAACGCTTGCGACTAAGAAGAGTACGCGTGTCTCCGAAGCAAGTCCACTCTTGCATACAGAAGTATACTCTTCTTGCCGGATCTGTAATAGTGTGCCGCAGAGTTTGAATCTGTATACAGAGAACAACGGACTTTGGCATGAAACCCAAGGGTGTGACCGCTGCATCGTAGCACTACGTATACAGGTTCAGACACAGATATACAAGTGTCTCCTATCAAAGGAGGGGGGGCAGGGCAGCGGATACAGAGGCAGCGGGCAGGGGAATGTTGGTAAGGGGAACGGAGAGCCGGGCAGGAGGAACAGGGAGCTGCAAGAAAAAGAAAAAAACAATACAAATGAATGGGCAGCCAGTGATTGGCTGATCGCTCTCTCAGTCAATCACTGGCTGCCCATTCATTTGTATTCGCTTTTTTTTTTTTCTTGCAGCACAGACCGCTCCCTGCGCAGTGCACCATGGTTTTGTCCATTAAAGAAACATTTTGTTTTTGTGGGCCAACTTGAATTAGGCCCTAGGAGAGCATGGGAACGTGAGGAAGGAGGGTCCTGCCTGTGAGAGCTTACATGCTCCTTTTTTGGATGTCTTTCTACCTATAGGTAGGACCTGGGCTGTTAATAGCCGCTGATCCTGTATAAAGTCTCGGTTAGGGCCCTTATCCACGGACTTTCACACACTGTTTTTGTCTCTCACCCTTATGGCTAAAGTGGGGTCTAAAACAGAGCAACAATTGAATTGCCCCCTAACAGAGAAAGTAAATGCAATGTTTGATATATAGTTTGTGGGATGTAGATGGAAAGATCTAGTGTTTAGGTAGACATTGACAAAAGGTTGACACGTCAAAATGTTGACATACTGTACCAGGACTAGGTCGACAGATTAAAATGTTGACATGATTATCATTTTTTTTTTTTTAGCCGTCAGTGTCAACATTTGTCAGAGAAGCTGTGTCCCAATAAAGAACACAGGGCAGATGTATTAAGCCTGGAGAAGAGGTAAACTGGAGATAAATTGCTTTATCTCCTTTCACTTTATCTCCAGTTCGTCTCTTCTCCAGGCTTAATACATCTGCCCCAGAATGTGCAAGGCGATAATGCTCCAACCAATCAGCTTTAATATGTAAATCCATAGTTAGGAGCTGATAGGCTGGAGCATTATCACCTTGCACATGACCCTCTTTATGGGGATAGATACCACTTCTCCAAGCTTCATATGTCAACCGTATGCGTGTCAGCGTTTTGTACCTGTTGACTGTTCTGTCATCCCTCATTAACTGTGACGTCGCAGCAGCTTAATTGACTGAAACGTCTTTTATTTATTTTCCTCAGCCCCGGTTACAGATATGGGATGCAATAATATAAGAAATAAAGGTACTTGTGAGTTATCCGGGCGTCCGATTTTAAGATTGTATGCCTTAAGTTAAGGCATACAATCAGATGCGATGCGATACGATATCGCATCGCATCGCATGCGACCATCGGATGCGATGACCCGATTTTTCCATAGGAATCAATGTTAAAATGGACTGAGTCCATTTTAACATGGAATTGAATGGGAAAAAGGGGTCCTTTTCATACCCCTACTATCCAAGTGGGCATGGAGTTGGATATAAACCTGTGGCGAGCGTAGCGAGCCACCGAGCCCGAAGCGTGGCGAGCGAAGCGAGCCCCGCGAGGGGACGGTATTCCGTGTCCCCTCGCGGGGCTCGCTACGCTCGCCACGCTTCGGGCTCGCTGGCTCGCTACGCTCGCCACAGGTTTATATCCAACTCCATGCCCACTTGGATAGTAGGGGTATGAAAAGGACCCCTTTTTCCCATTGAATTTCATGTTAAAATGGACTCAGTCCATTTTAACATTGATTCCTATGGAAAAATCGGGTCATCGCATCGCATCGCATCCGATGGTCGCATGCGATGCGATGCGATGTCCCGATCCGACCCGATTTTAAAATCGGACGCCCGGATAACTCACAAGTACCGAAATAAATACTTTTTGGATCTTATTCTGGTCCACAGGCAAAGCTGCCGGCACCCGCGTCACGGCCTAATTTTCATGGGAACGCGCATAGTTTTCAAGGGAACACCCATGAAACGCTGGTTGTTCCCATGGGCGCAGCCTGTCGCCACCGCCCGCACTTCTAGGTGCGAATGGGACGGTGAACAAGCAGTTCGCATTGCCCGCTCGCATTAAGCGTCTGCACATGCGCAGGAGCACACCATTGTTCCCCTGTGCAGGGGTGCGTGGGGATCAGAATTACCATCTTTATCTCTATTGGAATAGTGAATTGTAGAGTGTGTGTGTTTTTTGTTTTGTTTTGTTTTCAAACTTTTGATTGTATTTCTTTTAGTTCAATTCCAGACACAAAAACAAAAATGCGGGGAATGTTTCCTGAGGCCTGTATGACTATAGATGCATTTAAAGTAGATATATTGAAATGCTGATTTAAAGTTTTTTTTTCAAAACAAAGCGCGCGGCCTGCTCGGCTAATCGAGTTTCCTTGGATACAAAAACCACCTCCTGCATAACAATCTGTGTTTTTCTTATTCTCTTACAAGTAGCAAAGCGGAGAGCGCTAACATCTCACTGATTTGTAATAAAGTGAGTTTCGGATTAGAGGGAACCGCTCCGGCTTCTGTATAACAGGACTGTTTTGGTTGTATTGTTATAAATGTATTTGGAAGGTGGAAGAACGGATAATCTTACATTACAGAATCTGCAGGTGGGGGCAGGGAGTATGTATGTGTATTTCGCTGCTGTAGAAGTAGGTATTAAGTTGTCGGGAAACGGAGGCTTTAGATTTCTGGAAGCGTGTATAGAGGTGGGCTTCTGGAAGTGAGAGCTCTTGCTCTAGATTAGTGGTTCTTTGCTTGGGTATGGAGCATTGGAAAGACATGAACTAGGTCGACAGAGTCATTAGGTTGACATGGGGTTGTTGTGGGGGTTTTTTTGAATGTCGACACAGTCAACATGGACGCTGAAACGTACCACCGCGTCCCCTTGCATGGCTCGCAACGCTTAGCACACTATTTTATTCTCACACCACGCCCTAGTGGATGGTAGAGCATTACTTTTGGTTCAGAAATCTAAAGTTGTTGCTTATCAAAGCCATCCACTGTCCCATATCTACCCCATCTGTGTTAAGCTGGGTACGCATATATACAATCGTCTTCCGTTCTGTCTTCGTTCTTCCGTTCTGGGTCGAACGTCCGTTCGATTGTATATGTGTGTACGCTGTCCCGATTCCTTCTGTACGATCGATAAATGGCCAAAAACTTCCATTCTCGGTCGGTCAAAGGTTCAGTGCTGTTTAATATTCATCTGACCGGACGGGCCCATATCTGAACAAAAGTGCAGTGTGTACGCACGTTTGATCAATATGCTATCCGTTCTTGCGATTATACTGCCAAAATTGGAACGCCCATGTGGGCGTTCCATATCTGCATGATCTCTCCTACAGCACAGCAATCATGAAGCGTTCACCTCCAGGGGCCAGACATACGGCAAACTGCTATATAGACGGGGTACGCGTCTAAATTAGTCAGCCGGCAGGGTGACTAATTTAGACGAGTACCCCGTCTATATAGAAGTTTGCCCTAGTCACCCTGCCGGCTGACTATTTTAGACGCGTACCCCGTCTATATAGTGGTTTGCTATAAGTATGCCCTTAACCCAGCCCATTATGATAATTTTGTTTATATATTACGTGTCAATAGCCCAAATCGAGAGAGTGTGTACGGTGGTACAATCTCTTTCTTGTGACTGTTTGGACGGGAGTAGATCAGACGTCGCAAGTAAAATTTGACAGGTGTGTACGCGCGTATCGGCTGGTGTTCGTGGACGGTCGGTCGCGTGTACGGTCGATCGAATGCTCGCAAGAAAACAGGGATTGTATAGATGTGTACCCAGCTTTACCCCTGTATGTCTGCCTCTCCCCTTTAGAATGTAAGATCTCACAAGCGGGACCCTCTCTCCTCATTTGCTTTTCTTTCCTGTACTTCTACTACCATGTACTCTATACTCGCCACAATGGCACTCAACCATCCAGTTCTGGTCTTGTACTGTAAAGGTGCGTACACACCAGATGATAAAAGTTAATGATATGCATCAACTATGTTATTGTGCACATTATCTAGTGGGTACACAGTATATCATTAACGGCGTCCTGCATGTACGGATGACTGAGAACATTGTTCACGAGGCCCAGCATGAAACATTACCCACCCCCGCAACATCACTTATCGCAGCTGGGTCCTGTCGCTATAGACATCACTGGATACACACGGCGGTGTAGTAGTGTGTGTTTGGCCCTGCGGAACCGTTGTGGCACCATATGAAAAAAAAAAAAAAAAAGAATTATATGGTTTTAGATTAGCGTTACCACTATCTGGTGTTATCCTCTTCCAGCTGGTCCAAAATAATAACCTTCCTTCAAAAGTTACATCCATTCTCCCCCTATACAAATGTTTCCTTCCACAAGCTTATCCGTTCCTTTAGACCAAGCATGTCCAAACCATGGCCCTCCAGCTGTTGTGAAACTACACATCCCAGCATGCCTTGCCACAGTTTTACCATTCCCTAATAGCAAAACTGTGGCAAGGCATGTTGGGACTTGTAGTTTTACAACAGCTCCAGGGCCATAGTTTGGACATGCTTGCTTTAGGCTTTGCTTCCTTCTCAATGCAAATTAAAGGACCTTCTAATCTATGTCTTTTACAATGTCCTCTAGTGTATTAAATGGTTGTTAACGATGCGTGCTCCCGCGCATCGTTTGCGACCCCTGAACATGCAGGTCAATTGGATATACAGTATAGCCAATCATCTGCATGTTCGGTGTGTCCCGCTAACGTCACTGAATGATATAATGCACCAATATTGTTCAATATGTGTGCTCTTATCAGCCACCCACAGCACGGACCAGGTTACCTAGGGCTAAAGCGAATGTACCAAACCCCGCCTAGCGAATGGATCGCCCATTTGCACGCCGAATTCAGCCGGTCGGCATGCGAACGGATGTTTTATATGAACATCCATTCCATTGCCTGTGGAAACTTCCCCCATCATTCGATGGTCAGCGACCACTCGTACATATGAGCAAAGAAAGCAGGGATATGGGCGGGCAGCTGACATCCTGTTAAGTGAGCTGTCCACCCCCACACGCACGTCACGACCGCATTTCCATACGCACGCCGACGCAGGATGTGAGCATATGGTAATGACCCTGATCAGGCCGCAACGCCCCTCTCCACCCCCTGCTCGGAAGGCCAGGTGCGAGCCGGACTTCTCTCAGAGTTCCATCGCTCCCCTGCGTACGGACATGCACAGAAATGGTTCTGCGCATGTGTATACGCACAACTTCGGTACACTGGCCGAATTCGTGTCCGAGCAAAGCGATCAGAATAAGGGCCCTAGTATGTTTAGGCCTTGACTCTGTACTTTTTTGTAAATTTTTAACCCCCTTGAACATTGCTGGGGACCTGTTTGCCTGATGATAATACTGCTCATGGGTGGGGATTTTTACAAGACTGAAATATTCCGATTTGTCTGGATTTTGGTTATTTTGTACTCGTGCTGAATAAGAGAACACAAAAGAGAACACAACAATGAACAGTTATTGGTAGGGCTAGCCATTCTGGATAATGTGACCATTATGACCTTTTGGTACTCTTTACCTAGATGGGCGCCAGCGATTGAAATCGCGGGCGTCGGGGGTAAAAATCGCGGTCATCGCGGGTAAATCGGGATGCCCGCGATGACCGTGATGACCGCGATTTTCCCATAGGGAACAATGTTAAGAAGGCTGATTGACCGCGATTTTACTGTTAAATGCCTCAATGGACCCGATTTGGCCATAGGAATCAATGTTAAATGGGCCACAGAGCCCAAATAGGCACAATTAACCCTTAAATGTCCCCCCCAATTTTTAACGCCACCCCACGATCCACGCCAACCCGAAGCGTGGCGAGCGCAGCGAGCCCGCGAGGGGCGGCGGTACGCGTCCTCCGACCTTTTCATGCCCTACTATCCACTAGGGCGTGGAGTGAGAATAGAATAGTGTGGCGAGCGCAGCGAGCCACCGAGCCCGAAGCGTGGCGAGCCCCGCGAGGGGACGCGGATACCTTCACAGGTAGACGCGTCCCCTCGCGGGCTTCACAGGTGTCCGCGTCGCCACGGACACCTGTGAAGCCCGCGAGGGGACGCGTATAACTGTGAAGGTATCCGCGTCCCCTCGCGGGGCTCGCTGCGCTCGCCACGCTTCGGGCTCGGTGGCTCGCTGCGCTCGCCACACTATTCTATTCTCACTCCACGCCCTAGTGGATAGTAGGGCATGAAAAGGTCGGAGGACGCGTACCGCCGCCCCTCGCGGGCTCGCTGCGCTCGCCACGCTTCGGGTTGGCGTGGATCGTGGGGTGGCGTTAAAAATTTGGGGGGACATTTAAGGGTTAATTGTGCTTATTTGGGCTCTGTGGCCCATTTAACATTGATTCCTATGGCCAAATCGGGTCCATTGAGGCATTTAACAGTAAAATCGTGTCCATCGGGCCTTTTAACATTGATTCCTATGGCAAATCGGGAGCATCGCGTCGCGGGCATCGCGGGTACATTTATGGCCGGACGCGACCGACACGATTTCCATGTTTAACATGGGTTTCAATGGGAAATCGCGGGCATCGCGTCGGTCGCGTTGCGGCCAGACATAAATGTACCCGCGATGCCCGCGACGGGCGCCCAACTAAGTAAAGAGTACCGACCTTTTTACTGTACGTCGGAGATAATAAATAAAAAGGATGGTGTGTTTAATGTACTGATAATTGTTGAACATTTGAAAAAAAAAAAGGTACTCTTTACCTAGAAGGGCGGCCATCGCGGGCATTGAATGCACTAAAAAATCGGGTGCGATGCGACCGACGCGATGCCCGCGATTTCCCATAGGGAACAATGTTAAATGTCCCAATTGACCCAATTTTCCTGTTCAATGTCTCAATTGACCCGATTTTTCCATAGGAAACAATGTTAAATGGGCCACAGAGGCCAAATAGGCACCCTGAAGTGTGAAATGGCCCCCACAATTGTTAACGCCACTCCACGATCAACGCCAACCCGAAGCGTGGCGAGCGCAGCGGTACGTGTCCTACGATCTTTTCATACCCCCACTATCCACGTCGGCGTGGTGTTGAGAATAGAAAGTATGGCAAGCGCAGCGAGCCACCGAGCCCGAAGCGTGGCGAGGGGACGCGGATACCTTCACAGGTATCCACGTCCCCTCGCGGGCTTCACAGCTGTCCACGTCCCCTCGCGGGGCTCGCTGCGCTCGCTCCACGTGGATAGTGGGGGTATGAAAAGGTCGTGGATAGTGGGGGTATGAAAAGGTCGTAGGACGCGTACCGCCGCCCCTCGCAGGCTCGCCACGCTTCGGGTTCACGTTGATCGTGGGGTGGCGTTAACAATTGTGGGGGCCATTTCACACTTCAGGGTGCCTATTTGGCCTCTGTGGGCCATTTAACATTGTTTCCTATGGAAAAATCGGGTCAATTGAGACATTGAACAGGAAAATCAGGGCAATTGGGACATTTAACATTGTTCCCTATGGGAAATCGCGGGCATCGCGTCGGTCGCATCGCACCCGATTTTTTTTTAGTGCATTCAATGCCCGTGATGGCCCCGATTTTTTACTAACGATGCCTACAATCAAAATCGTGGGCGCCCTTCTAGGTAAAGAGTACCAAAAAAAAAATCTTATTAGTAAAGTATATTTTCCTTTAAATCTGACTAAAACTTCTGTTTACAGTGCTCAGAATTTACTTTTCTTTGTTTGTTGTTTTTGTGTTGTGTGTTTTTGTTTTGTTCATATAATCAAGTTGTTAAGTCTTTTATTCTAGACTCGAGTACAGGTTCCCCCCCCCCCTCTTTAATAAGATGTTTTGCTGAGCTTGAAGATACGTTTCTAGTATGGTCGCAGCGGTTAGTAGACCAGAATTAATTTCGATGGTATCTCTTAAAGCATTTTTCAATGCTAAGTGCAAATGTATAGTCCATTAGAGCTTGCTGTGGGAGCTCAGAGCCACCAGTGGATTAAATGATTCACATCTAATCCCGGGCAGAAGGGGTCACCTGTCCAAAAAGAAGACTGTTCCTTTCGGATAATCCTGCTTGAATACTTTTTCAGTATTATTAATATATTTTACATTTGCTACTGCTTGGCTGGCTGCGCGGGATAAATATACGAAGTCGCTCCTGTTCACCTTGACCGTGTTGCGTGTCGGCTTGTACAACCTCATTAATGGGATATGGGAACGTGAAAGACTGATTTGTGTGAAGTGACCGATTTCCGAGGCATCTGCTCTGGCGTTGTCCCAGAATGTCGGGCTTTTTTTTTTTTTTTTTAATCCTTCTGTTTTTGTTTGTAGCTGTACAGCATTCTCCTTTATCTCGCTAATATGTAACCAGTGCATGATCTGGATCACATTCTATGCAGAATCATTTTGTATCTAACGTCCCCTATACTACATATGGATATCCCCGTATAGGCACATGTGATTTCATTATTAATAGTCAACTTGATTTAACCATCTGTGCTCAACCGGAATCGGTACATCTATCAGAATGAACTTAGGTCTACAGTCATTAGGTCGACACCACTAGGTCGACTGGCAGGAAGGTCGACCTGACTTAAGGTCGACATGGGCCAAGGTCGACATGACTTAAGGTCGAATTTGCATAAAGGTAGACATGAGGAAGGTCGACTGGTCATAAGGTCGACGTGGGTTTTTCACTGTTTTTTATCCGAATGTCGACACAGTCGACATGGACACAGTTGGCAATGAGAATCGGACCCTCGCATCGCTCGCGATGCATCGGGCACGGTGGCTCGCTTCGCTCGCCACAGCTCTAATAACCTCCTCCACGCCCTAGTGGATGGTAGGGCATGAAATACCGCCTGTCGGCACATGTCGGCTCAAAAAACAGTTAAAAACCCCATGTCGACCTTATGACCAGTCGACCTTCCTCATGTCAACCTTTATGCAAATTCGACCTTAAGTCATGTCGACCTTGGCCCATGTCGACCTTAAGTCAGGTCGACCTTCCTGCCAGTCGACCTAGTGGGGTCGACCTAATGACTGTAGACCGAAGTTCATTCTAATAGATGACCGCTTCCCGCTCAACCATAGATATCATAAATACCTGTACTGTTAAGGGCCTCCCATACACTAGTCTGATTTGTGACGATTTCACCCGATCACAATGGATCAGGGCGAGAAGTCCCGTGCGCATTGGACCCGTGATGTCCCGTGCGCATCGGACCTGAGCTGGAGGTCAGACCTGCTGCCCGCCCGACTTCCAACTTTACTACCCTCCCTAAGAGGGGGGGGGGGGGTCTGATGACCATACACTGCTGCAATACATGTCAGTAGTGTAGGGCAACCTTTTAGGGTAAAGTCAGCCTCTGTCGTTTCAAAGATAAATGAAATAAAATTTTGGGGCACCCGGAAGTAATGTGGACGAGTTCTGCAGGTGCCCTTTTTTTTTATTTATTTTTTTATCATACCCTCCAGAGGTGGTGAGCAGAAGTCCATCTAATTTCTGGCTTTTAAGTGCCCAAAGTTATCGCATTCTGTTGTTAGCGCTAGTTTAGTCACTTTCCACGTCTATGCCGTTAGACACTCAATACTTACAAATCACACAAAAACAATTGATTTCTCTCCCCTTCCCCTCCTTATTGATTGCTTTGGGCAACTTCATCACTGAATCTCTCTCCAAGACTTGATACATGTTCCCTTCAAAGTCATACAGCGTACCGGCCATACAGTGGAAAAGTAAGTTTTTTATCTTATTAGTACAGCGTACAGTATGTACAGTTCTTTGCTGATAAGATGATCTGTAAAGTAGGGCGTCTCTCGCACCATAAGTCTTGGGCGTTACTTACCTTCTCACTTCTCTAAAGTTATCATTCAGACCTGTGCGTAAGCTGGAGTACGTATAGTATGGGAGATGTATCAAGTGTCCTAAAGTTTGGAGAAGTTTCTTATATAGCGCACACAGCGCAGCGCTTACAGAGAATATTTGAACATTCACATCAGTCCCTGCCCCGTGGAGCTTACAATCTATATTTCCTCTACCTCCCCATGGCAGCTGTACTATGGGTTTTCCCCCTCATTAGGTAGATCTGGAAAGGAAAAAAAGACACAACACTGCCCCTATATAAGGACCGCCCCTACTGAGGCTCAGTGTCTTTTTTTCCTTTCCAGGTAGAGGAGGCTTACCCCGACACTGCTGCTGCCTTCCCCACTGCCCAGTGCAGCCAGGGGTTTAGGCAATCAAAGGCTGCCCGCTACCCAGTGTAGTTGGGACACCTGTCTGGTGATACCCCCCTGCTATTATGGCTGTGGGCTATGGTCTCAAACCCCCGCAGTTGTACCTGATATTTTTTCGTCCGGAGCGTCTAACTTTTCAAACGGGGATCGCGCGCCATCCTATGCGGCGTTTCCCTCTCACATGGGCTCCGGAGCACGAGCGCAGGAGACGCTGGGAGCGGCGTCAGACGCGGCGTCTGACGTCAGTAAGGTACAAGCTGGCACGCGCGCGCGCACGGGGGTGTATATATGGCGTTTGACGTCATCAATGAGCGCGAGGCTGAGCACGCCTCTCTGTCAAACAGAGGGGGACGCCAGCACTAAAATGGCGCTGCAGCTGACAGAAACGCTGCTGAGACTCGCTAAGCCAGACGGATACTGGGTAAGGCTCCACTGTTAGCTTGCTAACGGAGCGCTATTATGTATTTATCCCTTACCTATTGCTGATTATTGTATTTGTGTTGACCGTGATTCTGCAGCTATGGAGGATGATAGGAAGCAGCAAGGAAAATCGGGGTAAGCCAGGAGGAAAATGTTAGTAAGTGTTTTAATTGGACAGTCATTAAGCAGGGCTACTGTGCTTGCAGGTCAGAATCAAGTAAGGAGAAACTGGAGTTTAAACAGAAACACAAAAAGCTGCATGTGGCCAAATGCTCGGTGTGTGATGCACCCCTGCCTGATAAATGGAAAAGCACGGTGTGCGAGAACTGTAAAAAAGCTCCCATAATGAGGCCAGAACAAATGGCAGACTTGGTCGCTATGCTTAAAACTTCCCTAGCGGACACCTTTGTTACAAAGGAGGATCTGAAGAAGGGGTCACACAAAAGGCCCAGGGACCCACCTTCTGAGGACTCTGACCCAGGGGAAGGCCCCGCCACTGATCTACAGGAAGAAGTGGAAGAAGGGGAGGTGACTCAAGAGAAAATGGAGCTGGATTTTAATCCAGATCTCCTTAATAACCTGCTTATTCTGATAAATAAATCACTCAGCATTGAGGATCCGCAAGAGGAAGGGAAGTTACAGGACCTCCTTTTCAAGGACAAAAAGAAAACGCCCAAGTCTTTTCCCCTCTCTAAGCCACTACAAGACATAGTAGAGGAAGAGTGGGCTAACCCAGACAAGAAAATAGCTGTGCCACTTAGGGTTAATAAGATGTACCCCTTTGACACGGAGCAAGTCAAAAAGTGGGAGGTGGCGCCCAAAGTAGACTCGGCCATTGCCAGGTTGTCGAGGAAAACTACCTTGCCACTTGAAGACGCCAATGCGTTTAAAGACGCAATGGAAAGAAAGATGGAGATGAGTCTGCGGAAGCAGCACATCACGTCCGGGGCCTCCATAAAAGCATCCTCGGCAATAGCAGTGACCTCGAGGGTATTGAGATCCTGGTGCCAGGACTTAGAGTCCGACTTACTGGACGGAGTGAAAAGGTCAGAACTCCTTAAAATAATCCAGAACTTGCAAATTGCCGTTGAATTTATCTGTGATGCATCATTAGATGCGGTCAGACTGGCAGCCAGATCAAACGCAAGTACCGCAGTAACCAGGAGGGCACTGTGGCTCAAACCGTGGTCCGCGGATGCCCAGTCCAAAAATAAACTAGTATCACTCCCGTTTCAAGGCGATTATCTGTTCGGGAAGAATTTAGACGACATCATATCAAAAACCACGGGGGGAAAGTCGGTGTGGCTTCCCCAGGACAGAGGTTTTAAGAAAACGCCAAATAAATCGCAAAGATTCCAGTTTCAAGATTTTAAGGAGGCAAGGACATACAGGCCGGGCAGAGGGTACAGAAGACCCTGGTCTGGAGGAAGAAGCTCCTTTCGTGGCCAAAGGGGCAGAGACGGAAGGTTCGGATACAGACAGACGCAATGACGCCAAGCAAAAGGTCGGAGGCAGGCTGAAGGAATTCCATTCAGTTTGGGCCCGATCTACAAAAGACAAATGGGTGATGGAAGCAGTATCATCAGGATACAAAATAGAATTTGTACAGGACCCTGGAGTATGGCTGGAAGATTCTCCCATACCAAAAGACAGGGAATAAAGATTGGCGTTAAAACAAAGCCTACAAGACATGATAACACAAGGAGTTGTGGTGAAGGTTCCCAAAGGACAAGAGATGACAGGGTGGCAATCAAGGTTTTTCGTAGTCAAGAAACAATCGGGAGGATTCAGGACCATACTGGACCTAAGAAGACTGAACGCATACGTGGTAGCCAAAAAATTCAGGATGGAGTCTCTCAGGACAATACTCCCGGACATAAAAAGAAACGCTTTCTTGACTACAATAGACCTCAAAGATGCCTACTTGCACATACCAATTTACCCAGGACACCAAAAATTCTTAAGATTCCGTATATCAGGCATAACATACCAGTTCACGGCTCTGCCGTTCGGCCTGTCAACCTCTCCAAGGACATTCACCAAGGTCCTGGTAGTGCTGGTGGCAAAGCTAAGAGAGGAAGGCATTACAGTATGGGCGTACCTGGACGACTTATTAGTAATGGCACGGTCAGAGGAACAAGCGATAAGTCACACACACAGGGTGATGGACTTCCTTCGAGAACATGGCTGGATTATAAATCTAAACAAAAGCCAACTTCAACCCACAACAGCGGTAAAGTACCTGGGTGTCATTATAAATTCAAGAACAATGAAAGCGAGACTGACACGGGAGAGAATAACAAAGCTAAAACAAGAAATAAACTACTTCTTGGCAAGAAGAACAGTCAGCTCAGCAGACTGCCTAAGGTTACTGGGCCTCATGTCGGCAGCATCAGACACTGTAAGTTGGGCAAGGCTTCACACAAGAAGCATACAAAACTGTTTTCTGTCCCAATGGGACGGGGACAGCAAGCGGACAACACAAAGAATTATGCTATCAAAAGGAGCCAAACAAGACCTGCTCTGGTGGGTGACAAGAGGAAGACTAGGACAAGGAAAGTCCTTCACCACAGGGGAGCAAGTGCTACTGACAACCGATGCCAGCATGTCAGGCTGGGGGGCAGTATGCGAAGGGGCAGCAGCCCAAGGAGAGTGGACAACACAGGAAGGAATACTTCACTCAAACATCAGGGAAATGAATGCAGTGAGGGAAGCGTGTCAGCACTTCCAATCCCAACTGTATCAGAGAGACCTAGTAATCAGAACAGACAACTTGGTGGTAGTAGCATACCTCAACAAGCAGGGAGGTACAAGAAGCAGATCAATGATGACAGCAGCGGCACTAGTGCTGAACTGGGCAGAAGCCTGGACGAGCAGCCTCTCAGCAGTGTTCATAGCAGGAAAAAGGAACCAGCAAGCAGATGCCCTGAGCAGGAAGCAAATAAAACCGGGGGAGTGGGAATTATCCCAAGAAATATTCGAAGAAATAGCTGAGATGGGGCTACCCAAAAATAGATCTCATGGCAACCAGGGACAACAGGAAGGTGGAGAAGTTCGTGTCCAGACACTGGGAAAGAGGAGCCTGGGATACAGACGCGCTGACGTGTCAGTGGGAGCAAGGCCTGATGTATGTTTTTCCACCATTTCCGGTCATCTCAAGGATACTGAACAAGATACAGAGGGAGAAAGCAACGGTAATAATCGTCGTACCCACATGGCCAAGGAGAGCCTGGTTCCAGAAACTGATCAGGATGGCAGTAGCAGGGCCCTGGAAACTGCCAGACCGACAAGACCTGCTATGGCAGGGAAGATATGTGCAGCATCAGCCCAGAGACTGGAACCTAGCGGCATGGTTGCTGAAACCAGAACCCTGGTAAACAGGGGTTTCTCCTCTAAAGTAGTAAAAACTTTGTTAAGGGCCAGGAAAAGCTCAACATCGGGCACATATTACAGAATCTGGAAAACATATACACAATTCTGTATAACTCAGAGGAAGGATCATAAAGCCATACCAACAGTGCTCGACTTCCTCCAATCCGGCCTAGACAAAAAGTTATCGGTTAGTACATTAAAAGTCCAGGTATCCGCGCTGGGCGCCATACTGGACAGGAAAATTGCAGAGGATAAGTATGTACAAAGATTTATACAAGCATCCAAGAGAATAAGGCCAGAGTTCCGCAGCCCAACTGCACCATGGGACCTTAACCTAGTACTAAATACTTTAACTGAGAGCCCCTTCGAGCCCCTGGAAGAGGTACCAGTTAAATGGCTAACAACCAAAGTGGCTTTTCTGGTGGCCGTAACATCCACAAGAAGAGTGCCGGAGCTGCAGGCCCTCTGGGCAGAAGAGCCATTCCTGAACTTCTATGAAAACAAAGTCGTCCTAAGGACAAATCCTCACTTCCTGCCCAAGGTAGTGTCATCTTTTCACATCAACCAAGAGATAGTACTACCGTCCTCCTTCTGCGCAAAACCAGCTAACGAAAAAGAACGAAGGCTCCACAAACTAGATGTTAAAAGAGCACTGACCATTTACTTACAAAGGGTTGAGAACTGGAGGAAAACAAAAAGGCTCTTCGTTGTCACAGAAGGCAAGAACAAGGGGCTCGGAGCCTCAAAAACAACCATCGCTAGATGGATCAGGACATGTATAGCGGAAGCGTACAAGTTAAACAACAAGGAAGTTCCACAAAGTTTAAAAGCTCATTCCACTAGAGTAGTAGGGTCCTCCTGGGCTAGGAAGGGAGCAGCATCCCTAGAAGAATTATGTAAAGCAGCCTGCTGGGCATCAGCCCACACTTTTTCTAGACATTACAGTTTGGATATCGAGTCCTCCAGTGATGCGAAACTGGGCAGGAAGATATTGAGCGCAGTAATATAAAGTAAACAAAAAGCTCCCAAATAATGGGTAAGAACGTTAATTAATTAAAGTGGACCTACATGTAGGTGGCTACAACCTACATCCGTATGAGGTATTACTTCTTCTTTATTCAGTCCCACCCAAAATTTATTTTTCTTACACTACTATGGTATTACCCATAGTACAGCTGCCATGGGGAGGTAGAGGAAAGTACGGATTCTTACCTTTAATACGCTTTCCTCTACTCCACCATGGCAGCATTATTCCCTCCCTTGGGATATATGATGCAATATAAGTATGTTAAGATAAGTTATGTTATGTTAAAGTGCATACTCGCTGATAATCAAGACACTGAGCCTCAGTAGGGGCGGTCCTTATATAGGGGCAGTGTTGTGTCTTTTTTTCCTTTCCAGATCTACCTAATGAGGGGGAAAACCCATAGTACAGCTGCCATGGTGGAGTAGAGGAAAGCGTATTAACGGTAAGAATCCGTACTTCCCTACCACACAGACATTCTAGGGCTAATTTTGTTTTGTTTGGGAGCCAATTAGCCTACCAGTATATTTTTGGGAGGAAACCGGAGCACCCGGAGGAAACCCACGCAAGTACGGGGAGAATATACAAACTCCGCACAGTTAGGGCCATGGTGGGAGTCGAACCCATGACCTCAGCGCTGTAAGGCAGTAATGCTAACCATTGTACCGTCAACTTTTGGTCGCTATGGGCAACATCTTCATTTGTCCACTTCACTGCTTTGAAGACTTGATACATCCTTGAAGTCATTCTCCCACATGTACTTTATATGCCGTCTATTACATTGGGCGATGGGCATGTTTTTTATATGCTGCCTGTTGCATTGTGTGATGAGCATACTTTGCGTTTGCCTGCTGGCATGAACTAAAGTTCCTTGAAAAAGGCTTTCAGATTATGGGCCAGATGCCCTAAGCTTCAAAAGTGATAACATGGAGAGTGATAAACAGCCAGCCAATCAGCTCCTGCCTGCCATCTCACAGGCTGTGTTTGAAAAATGTCAGGCAGGAGCTGATTGGTCGGTTGATAATCACTCTCTATTTTATCACTGCTGAAGCTTAGTGCATCTGGCCCTATATCTTTGTTCCACAGATGTGTAGATTGTTGATAATTGTAGATTGTTGATAATTGGTGCGAACAATCTTAACTCTCTAACTACCCTCCCCATCAAAAAATATAAGCGGTTATTTTTTTCTTTTAAGATATGACAACCCCCTTTGAAACTAACACAGGCGGCTACACCAATATGATTAGTTCCTGGTCAGTGTATCTGGGCAGTATTCAATGAGAAAAATTCTCCGTGTTTTATGGCGAGTTTGTGCTTTTCTCGCCTTGGATGGAGACTTTTGCTCTCCAAAAGCGAGCAACCCTATTCAATGTGAAATATTCGCCATCTTTTTAAGTAATTTTCGCCGTCTCTCTCCGTGTAGAAATTCTCCATCTTTTGATGGAGAGCTGGAATGTGAACTTTTAATCTAAAAGGGTTTTTTTTTTAATTTTGGTGTAAAAAAATCAGGTTTTTTTTTTCTGTGAAGGGGCATGTTATTTTTATAGCACATAAATATATATTTAATTTAAAAAAAAAAATTTTTTTTTTTTTTTTTTTACACAGTGCAGCCAGCAGGGGGCCGGAGCGCTCGAGCCGCTCATTAGATATTCATAGCACCCGAACGTAACTATGCACGAACGGTGCAGTGAATACTGGGTCCCCCGCTGGCTATAGGGGGGTGCAGCCTGGGTCCTGGAGAGCCCCCCTCCCCTCCACAGTCCTCTGGAGCAGCCAGGGAGACTTTAATCTCTCTGGCTGCTTCCGGCTCCCTGAAAGCTCCCTGCTCCCTGCAGGGGTTAAGACTCGCCGCGAGTGGCGGCGAGTCTTAACCACATTGAATAGAGGGAGCAGGAGTGGCAGCGAGCCCTCCGGAACACGGAGAGTGCATGGAGAGCGAAATAAAACGCTCTCCATGCACGGAGAACTTTTTCATTGAATACTGCCCTCTGACTAAATATTTAGGGCAGTATTCAATGAGAAAAGTTCTCCGTGTTTTGTGGAGAACTTGTGCTTTGTTCGCCTTGGACGGAGCATTTTGCTCTCCAAAAGTGAGCAACCCTATTCAATGTGAAATGTTCTCCGTCTTTCTAAGTGACTTTCTCCGTGTCTCTCCGTGTAGCAATTCTCCATCTTTTGATGGAGAGCTGGAATGTGAACTTTTAAACTAAAAGGTTTTTTTAAGAAATTTTGGTGTCAAAAAATCAGGTTTTTTTTTTCTGTGAAGGGGCATGTTATTTTTATTCTTGTGCTTATAGCACATGAATATATATTTAATTAAAAAAAAAAAAAATTAATTTTTTTTTTTTTTTTTTTTTTACACAGTGCAGCCAGCAGGGGGCCGGAGCGCTCGAGCCGCTCATTAGATATTCATATATTCACTGCACCCGAACATAACTATGCACAAACGGGTGCAGTGAATACTGGGTCCCCCGCTGGCTATAGGGGGGTGCAGCCTGGGTCCTGGAGAGCCCCCCTCCCCTCCACAGTCCTCTGGAGCAGCCAGGGAGACTTTTATCTCTCTGGCTGCTTCCGGCTCCCTGAAAGCTCCCTGCTCCCTGCAGGGGTTAAGACTCTCCGCGAGTGGCGGAGAGCATCAGCCACATTGAATAGAGGGAGCAGGAGTGGCAGAGAGCCCTCCGGAACACGGAGAGTGCATGGAGAGCGAAATAAAACGCTCTCCATGCACGGAGAACTTTTTCATTGAATACTGCCCTTTAGTGTTTTTTTTCTTTTTTTTTGTTATTTGATTCTAATACGCAGTAAAGTTAGATCCTGTCACCGTTTGGTAGTTCAGATGGAACCTTCCCCGCGCACCGGGGTCATTGTGAAGTGTGAAACATTAATCTCTGGCCATTGTCCTCGGCGCATATGAAGACCTGGTTTCAGATGGAAGATATACGCTGAGCACAGGACGTGTCCGTGCGCCACTTTTGTGAAGCCTGCAAACTGGTTCCCTTCACTATGTATAGCCGATGGGGGCAAACATTGGTCAACACCAGTATATTGGATGGTTGGTCTGTTTTTGGAGAGAAACTACAGAGGCTGAATTCTGAGAACTGCACTATGTCAGATTGCATTCGCTACATAAGAATATAGATATTCTGTTTTAATGATGTAATAATGTTTATTTCTCGCAGAAGCGCACTTGCCAGGGATTGGAAAGCTTTACAAATGGAGGCGGAGTCTTGTTGGACCAGCTGAATAAGTGTGACCTAGTGTGCTGGCAGATGGAGATATCCGGCAACACAAGAGAGTCTGTGAATGGGTTTGCGCCCAATGGATGGGTACAGCAGTATTGTATGGTAGCGGATCAGTATTTTACCTAGTCCCGTGTAGCCTGTGTTCCCAATTTACTGCATTACTTTTTAATCAGCAGATGCTGCTTGTGTGTCCTTTTCACACAAATTTACAAAGCAGAATAACAGAAAGTCACATGCAAGAGGCTAGATGTATGTGAACACATCTATATGCTAGTAACAAAAAAAATAATACAAATTTATTCCAAATGGGGGAAAATCTTTTAAAATGCTAAAGTATTGATAGTCTCAATGACCTTAGGGCAGTGATAGCTAACCTTGACACTCCAGCTGTTGTTGAACTACACATCCCAGCATGCACTGCATCAGTTTTAGCATGGCCAAATAGTAAAACTGTAGCAGGGCATGCTGGGATGTGTAGTTCAACAACATATGGAGTGTCAAGGTTAGCCATCACTGCCTTAGGGCTATATTTAATACATTTTCCTATAATTGAATGGCTAACTGTAAATACAGGTTGAGTATCCCTTATCCGATATGCTCAGGACCACAAGCACTTTGGATGAGGGATTTTTGGGGGGGATTTTGGAATATATATATATTTTTTCCCCTGGTGGTGCCCCGATGGTCCCCCGACGTCCAAGGTGTTCCACGGCGGCCTTCAGGATCATCTTCAGTGGCATCTCCGGTCCCAGGGGTGCATTGCACAAGTGCGCACCGGTGACATCACAGGGGTGCATTGCACGAGTGCGCACCGGTGACATCACTGGCGCATTTGAGCAATGCACCCCTGGGACCGAAGATGCCGCTGAAGAGGCTCCCGGAGGACGCCATGGACATCGGGAGACAAGGTAATTATGAAAATAAGGTGCGGGGGCTGGACGGGACTGAGGGGTAGATTTATTAACTGATGATCAGGGGATGATGCGCTATCCCTGTGCCTTATGTCAGGGGATAGCGCTTCCCCTGATCTATGACACCCGCTGAGCGGGTGTCTAGCGTGGGGCAGGAGGCATAGCACGGCTATGATATTTCGTAGTGCGCTCCTGCCTAATTTATGAAAAGTCCGCATCGCTGACCGTTCCGCCGCCTGCTGCTATCTACTTCGACAGCTGCTGCTGGCTCTGAGCTGCGCTGGGGATCTCGCGAGAGTAGCGAGATCCCGCACATGCGCAGTCAGGCGGCCGGGGGGAAGGAGACAGTGCATCAGTATTAACTGCTGCGCTGTCTCCAGGAGGGGACATCGCCGGAGGGGGGAGTTAACGCTCCCCCGCTTCGGCCAGCAAGATAGAAATATCTTGTCGTGTCCCCTCCTGCTTCGCCTCGCTAATGAGGCCAAGCAGGAACTGTTATAGCGGTGCGTTTCTACCCCTGAGTACCAGGAGGAAACCCACGCAAGCACGGGTGAATATGCAAAATACCATTGTTTTCGGAATATTTCATGTTTTGGAGTACCCGATCTGTACTGTAAATATTTATGAAGACGAAGGTACATATTTAAAAAAAGAAAATTGAATGTGCTCTGTTGTAACTTCTAATATTGGGCCTGATTGGCAGATGGGCGTTTTGTAAACATACAGCGCACTGCTTTAATGGAACAGTAGGCGTTGTGTGTCATTGGCCCTCAGGTTACGTGGGATCACCAGGGAAATCACACTATCGGTATCGGCCAGTGATGCGCAGCACAGAACCAAAATCTCTCTGAATTAGGCCCATCATGTGTATATATATATTTCTATTCTTGTTAGATAAGACGGTGAAAGATCGCAATGTTACAGTCTGCGCTCTTCTATTTCAGCCCCAGCAGAATCCTCCGAATACTTTAACTCCACAACTTTGCCAGAGATGTATTGCGGGAGAGTCAGTAAGTTTTATTTAAAATTATTATAATTTTTTTTTTTGCTACTTTAAATAAAATGTCATTTTACTTTTTCTCCAGTATCAGATCTATAAAATGTAGTTAATAAAAACGACAATTACGTCCTTGAGAAATAAGGCCTGTAAATAATAAAGGGAGATTGATGGAGTTTCCTTTGGGCGAGCGGCGGGCTTTACATGTAATTACAAATGTAACGGCTTTCAATGCATTTTAAGAAGCGGAGTACATTGAAATAACAAAATGGCATTTTATGTTGATTTGACTAAATAAATATTGAACACACAAATAATGAGCGCGGTGCAGGGAGACAGGCCAAGTGGATTCTTATCTTTGTATGAGTATTGATTGCATATCTTCTAAATAAGATTGGAAAATGCATTATTTAGCTAACAATAATGCTCCTCCATCTATTACTTTCATTGCCCGAGTCGTCACGACGATGAGCGCTTAGGAAAGCTGTACGGAAGGCTGATAACTGATCTTGTCTGACAAGGCCGTCTGCTCCATCATACTCTGGGAGCACTTGTTTGTTGAAATTAATTTGAGCATGTATGATGTGTGTCCACACCATCCAGAGTCACTGGGCTGAAACTATCTCTTCCTGTAGTCTCAGTCGCTGAAGCAATTGTGCATTCTTTTTAGAATCGTCCCCCAACCGGGTCTGTTGCAAAGATAGAGCTAGTGGGTTTCTAACAAGAATTGCACCCTGTATGTAAGTCTGTATATGTGTGTTTTACAAGGATGATGAAATAAAGGACTTTTTTATGATATTTGAGGTATCTGGTGAGTGCACTCATTATTTTTTTTTTCTCTCACACAATCCAGTTGACCGGCAGCCTCCTAATCAGTCACTCACATTAATGTCATGACAAGCAGACATAGGGGTAGATGTATGAAGCAGTGATAAAGTGCCTGGTATCACCGGCCAATCAGCTCCTGACTGTCCCTTTTTAAAACCAGCCTGTAACTTAACAGCCAGGAGCTGATTGACTGGTGATAAAATAAAAATTCAAACAGACAGCATCGCCATATTGCAAGCTTTCGGGAATTTCCCTTCATCAGGCGGTAGAAACAGATAACAGATGTTTCTGCCACCCGATGAAGGGAAATATCCTAGAATTTGGCTATATATGGGACCATCAAGGAGGGCATTGCAGCATGTAACAACAGCAGTTAGTGCACTTATTCATCCAGAGTGCTGGAACTTCCCTGTAACATATATGTGTGTGTGTGTGTGTGTGTGTGTGTGTGTATATGTATATATGTATGTGTATGTATGTATGTATATATATATATATATATATATATATATATATATATATATATATGTGTGTATATAATTGTGTATGTGTATATAATTGTGTATACATTTTGAGGCAAAAAACCCTTCTCCTAGATCAGAAATCTTCAACCTTTAACACCATGTGGGCTACATAAAAAAAAAAAAAGCCAGAGAGCCACTAAGCTATGCTGTGGTATTTAGCACAGCCCCCATAAACATCACAACCCCCCCCCCCCCCTCCCCATAAAGCACAGCCCTTCATTAGATAGATAACACAGCGCACAGCCGCCAATAGATATTTGGCACAGCCCCCCCCCCCCCCATAGACGGCACAGCTCAGAGGCGGAACTAGTACCTGTTGGGCCCAGGTGCAACAATATGCTTTGGGCCCCAGTCAATCCCAAAGTAGAGACTCTTAACGTATGGCGAGAGAAAGGCATCGCCTCGGAGCACATAGCGGGGTCACTTTTACTGTCTGTAATATGGAACAGGCTTTAATAAAAAAAATTTTTTTTACTATATGTGCATAATCAGAGGAAGCCAATAATAGTCAATGCCCCATTTTAAGGGCCTAGAAGCCCTTTTCCTCAGGACCAAATATCAGTTTAGTCTTTAAGTGCTGCCTTTTTTTTTTTTTTTTTTTTGCAAGCAGGTTTCACCTGTCATGAAAGGCCCTCATGGTCTCCTGTGCTGGGTTACGGTATCCCTGGTGTGTCTGTAAGGCTGCAAGCTCCTGTCCCCCTGTTCTGCAGTAGTGGTAGTCAGGCGTCTGCTGGGCTGGGGTTTCTTTGAGCCTGATGGGGCTTGATGCGCTGGTGGATCCTGTCAGGCTCCCTTCTCTGTGTGTGCATGCGTATAGACTCAGGGAGCGCAGGCGGGTCCGCCGCATGACATCGGCGGCACCCACAGAGCTCCTCTGGGATGAGAACTGGAGACCAGAGATGGATTTTTGCAGCCCTGGTTATGGGGAATGTGTGCAGCCCTGGCAGAGCCAGTGGTAATGAAAGGGTGCATAGCCGTGGATATTACTAGTACTAATAAGTTATTTGAACTAGTAATGTCTACGGCTGTGCATGGCAGGCCGGTAGGGGGCCACTGAGTTATAAAAGGTCATGCATCGGACTTAGAAATTGGTGGAAAAGTGACCAAATCATATGTGCCTAACCTCCGATTCTAATCCATGCTCGTCGGATCCGGAGATCGCAAGTGCTACAACTAAGATTTGTTGGCACCGGCAACACTTGCTGGGGGTCGCATATAATACATTGTATGCTAAAGGACAGCGTACAATGTATCATATGCGATCCAGCCACCGTTGCATCGCATGGGAGGCTGAACACGATACCTTGGATTAGTGTAGGACTACAAATGTATATGTTCACGAAGGAAGGCCGCCGTATACTATTCAAAACCATTTGAAAATAAACTGTATTCTATGCACTTTTACTTTGTGCTAAAACTGTGAATAGCAAATACCATGGCTGTTTTGTTATCCCTTTTAATATCTGGGATTTTTTTATTTTTTTTTAACAGTTTCTTATATAGCGCACACATATTCCGCAGCACTTTACAGAGTATAGTTGAACATTCACGTCAGTCCCTGCCCCAGTGGAGCTTACAATCTACAGTATGTTCCCTACCACGCACACAGACATTCTAGGGTAATTTGTTGGGAGCCAATTAACCTACCAGTATATTTTTGGATTGTCGGAGGAATCCGGAGCACCCGGGGGAAACCCACGCAAGTACTGGGAGAATATACAAACTCCACACAGTTAGGGCCATGGTGGGAATCTAACCCATGACCTCAGTGCTGTGAGGCAGTAATGCTAACCATTACACCATCCGTACTGCCCTATATATTAAAAGGCAAACCCTGTTCCCGCCTCTATCAGGGGAATTCAAGTATTGTGGCTGTATTATAGCGCGCAGCTATAGTCACTGTGTTGACGTTCTAGGTCACACCCAGTGCAAAGGAAGAAAGAAGTAGGTGAAGGGTTTTTAAGTGAGAGTTTACAGCAGGGGTGTTTGACATGCCGCTTCTGTGGAACTACAAATCCCAGCAAGGCATAACTGGTGGCGGGGCAATGCTGGGATGTGTAGTTTCGCAGGGGAGTGGTGGTAACTGGGAAGTGATGAGGACGGAGGACAGTAGGCGGGTGATCAGATAGTTAGGAGGGGTGGTAATCTGAAGCTCTGCAAGCTTGGATCAGTCTTGCAGAATAGTTGATACTTCCCACGTTGCTCTATCCTTGCTGACCGTTTCCTGACGGATATAAAATACATTCGTGCTCTCTCACAGTCTTGCCGCTTTCACCTACGCAACATCTCACGCATCAGACCATTCCTCTCCACTGACGCGCCCAAAATTCTCATTCACTCTCTTGTCATCTCCCGCCTTGACTACTGCAACATCCTTCTCTCTGGGCTACCTCTCACCCGCCTCGCACCTCTCCAAACCATTCTTAACGCTGCTGCTAGGCTCATCTTCCTCTCCCGCCGCTCTACCTCCGCCTCCCCCCTCTGTCTATCTCTTCTCTGGCTCCCCATTCCTTTCCGAGTTCTCTTTAAACTCCTCACCACCACCTACAAGGCTCTCTCCTCCTCCACAGCTCCTTACCTCTCTTCACTGATCTCTATCCACACTCCCTCCCGTCCTCTTCGCTCCATCGCTGACCGGCGACTGACCTCTCACCTAATCACCTCCTCCCACCAGTGTTCGCGAAAACCACCCAAAAAAGTGGGTCCCGGGGACCCTTCACTTCTAAAAATTGGGGTCCTACCTGACCTTTTCTGGGTCCCAACGGAATAAAGCCTCCTCTCGCCTTCTCCCCAGCATGGCACATGTGGGTCGGGGGGGGGGGGAAGTATGAATTGGCCGACTCGCATAAAGATACATACAGTATACACTAGAAACTATATAAACCTGAAAAAAGGGCCAGTGCGCGCCGCAGGCGCGCGTTAAAAATTGAGGGCGTTTTTTTACATGCACACACCGTTTTGCCCAGTACACATTACAGCACACACCGTTATGCCCAGTACACATTACAGCACACGCCGTTATGCCCAGTACACATTACAGCACACGCCGTTATGCCCAGTACACATTACAGCACACGCCGTTATGCCCAGTACACATTACAGCACACGCCGTTATGCCCAGTACACATTACAGCACACGCCGTTATGCCGAGTACACATTACAGCACATGCCGTTATGCCCAGTACACATTACAGCACACGCCGTTATGCCCAGTACACATTACAGCACACGCCGTTATGCCCAGTACACATTACAGTACACACCGTTATGCCCAGTACACTTTACAGTACACACCGTTATGCCCAGTACACTTTACAGTACACACCGTTATGCCCAGTACACTTTACAGTCCGTTATGCCCAGTACACTTTACAGTACACACCGTTATGCCCAGTACACATTATAGAACACACCGATATGCCCAGTACACATTATAGAACACACCGATATGCCCAGTACACATTATAGCACACACTTTTATGACAAGTATATATTATAGCACATAAGTGCTGCTTACCTACATGCTTGTTGCTAGGGGTTATATGCTCCTTGCAGGGGTTACATGCTGGGGGGCATTTTATGCTGGTTACCACAGGGTAGAGGGTGTTTTATGCTGGTTGCCATGAGGTGGGAAGGGGGTTGGCATTTTAGGTTCGTTGCCACAGTGGAGGGGGGGGGGTCATTGCCCAAGGGCTGGAAAAGCGACATGCTGCTCAGCAGAGTAGGTGAGCAGGCTATCAGCGCAGCGGGGGACTGGATGTGGCTGGAATAGCTGACACGCTGCTCTGAGTTGTTTTAGCCACATCCAGTCCCCCGTCATCCTGACAGCCCGCTCACCGACACCTACTCTGCTGAGAGCAGCTGTTACAGCCGCATCCCATCCTGTCGCCCCCCCCCCCCCCCCCCCCCCCACGCTTTCAGCAGCGTATTGGACTTACGTGCTAGGGCCTCTTTGAGGGAAGATAGCCAACATTGGGGAGAAGTGACCCAAGGGGGTCCTGGTGCTGGGTACTGTTTGGCTGGAGGGTACCTGGTCTGGGTAATGGCGGCGGTTGGGTGCTGTTTGGCTGGAGGGTGCCTGGCGCTGGGTAAGTGTGGCAGCGGGAGTAGGGGGATACCTTTCTGCTGGATCAAGTTGCAGGCTCCAGCCTGTCCCGACACCGACACCCGGCCTCTGGTCCCTGGTCTCCCGCTGCAGACGATGCTACACAAAGGTAGCATTGCCGCACTCAGTTGCGCTGTTCTCTGCAGCCGCTGGAGTTGGCTGTAACTCCACGTCGTCTCCATGTCTACGCGCTGCTCTCCTTCTTCAGCCAGCGGGTGGACTAGTGCGGGCGCCGGAACGTTGCCGCACTTAGTCACAACTCCCGTCACTGGCTCTTGAGGCGTCCTCTCTCCCTCCAGCGGTCCCGGGGTGCATGCCTTCTCAGGTCAAGACAGCTTCTTCTCCCGTCCGCCTCTGATTTCCCGCCGTCACTTCACTTCTACTCCTCCGCGGACACACGCGCTGCTCCCTCTGGTCACACCGCTTCCCTTCTCGCTGGGACCTCTGACCCCTCTTCTCACTAGTCACACCTCACTTCCTCCTCGCTCCCATACATCCTCCAGTGCTGTCAATCAGCCTGGGGATGTTTTCTTCGCACCCCAAATGATCTGGGTATTAACCCTGCCCCCACTGGAAGACAGTGGCGAAGGCTGGGGTGCCACAATTGGCTGCCAGGCGGCCACTGTACAATGATTGCGTCCCAGCGGCCGCTGCAGTGATTGGCTCACAGCGGCTCACACCGGCGTCTCAGTCACAGGTACAGAATCTGAATCTGCACAGCGCGTCCTCGGGGACCCCTTTAGTTTTGACAGCTGAGTCCCCGGGGACTGTTTTGGGGTAAAATACGCGCTATAGCGCGTTTTTGCGAACCCTGTCCCACTCCCGTGTCCAAGACTTCTCTCGCGCTGCCCCCCTGCACTGGAACAACATCCCGCCACCCATCAGGCTTTCTGATTCCCTTACCTCCTTCAAGCGCTCCCTCAAAACCCACTTTTTTCGACTAGCCTATCCCTCCTCCTAACCTCTTTTTATCCTCCTATCCTGCCTCCGTTCCCCTCCGTTCCTACTTATCCTATTGTATTTCGTTCGTCCACCCACCTATTTTTAGTATGTTAACTCTTATGAGCAGGGCCCTCCTTCCTCACGTACTCACCCTACCTCTTTACCTCACCTGTCCTCCTGTCCTGTTCTTCCCTTCCTCTACTTCATCTTCAGTCTCCTCGACAATTTTGACACCTACTTCTGAACTGATGCTGATTTTAGTTCTACCAGCTATACCCCTATTTATACTGTATTTTTCAACACACCCTGTACGTTACCTTGTAATTTTTTTTTTGTTTGCTATGTACGGCGCTGCGGACACTTTGCGGCGCCTTATAAATAAACGTACTACTACTACTAGTATAACGTGACATTGAAGTAGTGGAGGATAGGTGTATAGCAGCTTATTGCCCTGTGTATCTCTTCCTCTTGGGGGAAGCTACTCTCATGTCAGCATCATGTTGCATGTGCTGCTCTATCAAGAACGAGCTGGAGCACCAGCAGGGGTGCACGGAATAAAAGGTTTGATTTTCAAGTGAGACATCTGGCTGGTAAATACTGTGAATTCATAAAAGACGGTGGCGGCGCAGCAATTCTTTTCAAAACGGGCCTCCTGCTGCTACGGTGACAGCAACTTTACATTGCAGATCGACTGCTTGACTCGGGGAAGTGATGAGACGAATGTTCTGCGTCTCATCTTCTGCCATGAGCTCAGAACCGGGGGTTTGGAACAATAAAATAACCCACAAAGCAAGGTGTCTTGGATAGGATATGTGTACAGAGCAAAAAGCTAATTCAGAGTATGTGCTTACTAAAGAGCCCATTTATCAAAGAGTGATAAAACTCCTGCGTGATGAAACTCGTTCGGCCAATCAGCCCCTAACTGTCATGTTTCAAACTCTGGGGCAGATGTATAAAATAGTGAGCCGGAGGAGGAGTGGCAGATGGCAACCAATCAGCTGCTCTGTATAATTTTATATTATGCAAATGATAGATGGTACAGTGCTGATTGGTTGCCACTGGCCACTTCTCATCACTGTTTTAGCTGTGTAGAGTTTATAGATTCAATTAACTTTTTTTGGTCTCAGCTTACTTTGGAACCATAGACTTTAATTAGAAATGCCAGCATGTCATAGTATCAGTTGGCAGAATACTCCAGCAACAACGTTAAAAAGAACTAAACCTGTGAGTCCATAGGCGGTATTCAATGCTCTGACGGCGAGCAGTACCGATAGCTCACCGTCGTAGCTCGCCATCGGAGTATTCAACTGCCTCCCCTTCACTCGCTGTTTCCACCTCGCTGGTTCTTTTCGGTGAGGTGTAAATGGCGAGTGTGCCCATTAAAACGGTGGGGCTTGCCACAAAATGCAGCAGACTTGCAGCGAACCTCGCCATTTAAGGGAATCCTCGCTGTTCTCTGAAGGACGGGGATTCCGGGCAAACATTGAATACAGCGAAGGGGTTGGACGGCGAGGATGGATTTTCCTCGCCGAAAGTACCAAAACCATTTACAATCTCCCCCCGATTTACAAAGCTTACAAGATGTCTTTTGATATGGAAGTTGCTGGGGCTTAATATATCTATGAACACTTTGTTTTATATTGGCTTTTAACATGAAGAATGTTCAGGGTCTCTCCTGTAGGACTCCGACCATTTGTGGTGGCCAAGCAACTGAGGCGTATTTACTAAGGTGGCATATTCAGTAGAGGGTGAATTATAGAAAAAGCACACAGCACTGGGTTTTCACTGGAACAGCAAAGTGTTTGCTATTCAATTAAAGAAGAGAAACTCCGGTGTGGGGATTTATATAGCAACTACCGCCGCTTTTTCTCTCATCCCCAGCGTCTGCTTTTTTTTCCCCCTTTTTTCCTTAAAGCTTCATTTTATGGAAAAAATTGTCAGCACTTCAGATCCCCTTATACCACCAGACCGTGCACCCCACCCGCCCAATGACTAATTTAAGTAATTAGAATTCTTAATTAGTCATAACTACCTTACCTTCTGCCACCTCTGTCTTCCTCTGCTTCCCCAACATGCTTGAGTCTTCCTCCTCTTCCACAGTTGAGTCTGAGACCCCTGTCAGTGTTGGTCAAGTATGTGTGAGACCTGTCAGGTGTTTGTTTGCCCCCCCCTACCTGCTCAGTTACTGTCAGGAGTAAGGAGTGTTAGGTTGACAGAACATGCCAGTGATTTCCAGAGTTCCATTGCTGCATCCTGCAATTAAAAAATTCTTCATAGGTTTTGGCCACCAACATTTTTACAACTATTTTTTAATTTGAATACTGTTTGTATTGGGGGGGCGTGTGTGTATACCTGTAGAAAGTAAAAATTGGTTGTGAGGCCTATTCACATTTATTTTAGCCAAAATCTTGTGCCCAATTGATTATGCCTCGAAATGCCGCCTAACTGGACAGGCCTGGCAGTGTGTAACATAATGAATGCTGTCACCTGAATGGATGAAATAAAATATTGCCTTTTTTAAAGCCCCATCTGGATCCTTTTTGTTTTACAGCTATGAAAACCATGATGTAACTATATACTGCCCATTCTAATGTATTTCTGTCATTACAGGGTCACATCAACCACATACCGCGACTGTAGACCTGCACACGAAGAGAGGACTTTTAAATGGATTTTGAAATGTGATTACCTCAGGACACTTCACCGTTATACTGCGGATATACTGCGCTTGGGACTTTTTATACTGCCTGCACTGGGGAACAAATGCCACCTGTTCTCAAGTGGCGAGATTCTAGGTTTTAATTGTATATGTATTTTTTTTTATCTTGCGTTATGGCAAAAGTAACCTGCTTGTGGGACTACAAGTCACAGCTTGCCCTTTTTTTCTGCAGGGTGTTCTTTTAAAAGCAGGAGCCGCCTGTGGAAATGTGCCTGTTTCAAAGTAGCCAATCGGAGCAAAAACGGTGTATGTAACCCAGAAAGATGAGGACTGTTCCCATCCAGCTTATTCCCAGCTGCATGGTGAGCAGTGCCGGACTAATACCATTGTGGTTATACACGGCCCACATACAGATAGGTCCCCCTTCATTTTACCTGCCAACTGTTCACTGGAACGTAAGCACATCGCATTCCCTATGGGAAGCAATTGCCCACACTGCCGCTGGTACATGTTGTGGCAATCTAGCCACGATTGTGAATAACGACTGTAGCTAAATCACCAGTGTGCAGGCATGGTGGCATATGTAAACTGGGGCTTCTCTATGACATTTGCTGCAAGAAGTATTTACATTTGCACTTGGTCCTCCACAACCCTTAGACCTGATGGTGACTGTGGCTTGATCAGAGATCACGGATCCTGAGAATGACGCTGACTGTGCCATTTGTTTAATGTACCAGTTTGATCTAGATGCTGTTTCGTGGACCAGCCAGCCCTTGATCTAAATGTATGTGGGTACAGTGTGCCCTTCCTATAAACATCAGTCGTTTCTATTCTCGGATTCATTCAAGATTCAGTCAGCTTGGTGGATGTAGCTGGATACTGAAATATAAGGCTCCACTCCACTGGGAGTTTTCTCATTTAACCTGCATTCAGGCCATACAGACGGTGTAATGGTTAGCATTACTGCCCCACAGCACTGAGGTCATGGGTTCGATTCCCATCACGGCCCTATGTGGAGTTTGTATAATCTCCCCGTGCTTGTGTGAGTTTCCTCCCACACTCCAAAACTATACTTGTAGACTCATTGGCCCCTGACCAAACTTAACCCAAGTGGGTATATGTACATGAGAAGTCGAGATGGGCGAAGTGGTTCTTTTATGCCGTCAATTCTTGTTTTTACGTTTTTTATATAGAGCATAACAAAAGCCTATGCAAAATATCACAACCACTAGTCATTTGTTTTATACTGTCGTTTTTAAGAAAATTTTTGTAAATGTCGACTCTTCGATCAAGATTTTCCAGTATGTAAATGCCACTTAAAAAAAGGGAATGTACAATAATGACAGAGTTTTTATATTTTTGTTTTCACTTTTTTTACAGAAAAAAAAATAATTGTATCTAAAATCTTCAATTTCTGAAAACCGTAGTGGGAAGGTTACTAAAGTGCGATATGTAGAAAGCTACACAAAGCAGACTTTTTCCCAGCACAGCCAGGAGCAATAGCAGTAACATCTGAAAAACGACATGGTAGGAGATGATCCGTAGATCTTATGGGGCCTACACACGTAGTGATTTCAGGCGATTTTCTGAGAGATCACTTCATTTAACTAGATCGCTCAGAAAATCGCTGTGTGTGTGTGTAGGGGCCATTGCGATGTAGGGCCCCGCGTGTCGCTATTGCCTGGCGATTAATATCCAGTATGCTGGACAAATCTATAATCGCCTGGTGTCCGGATCAAGTGTTCTCAATGAACCATGGCCCTGACCAATCACTCAGCGGCACATGTGCTTAGGAGCGCTCAGTGCTGCATAGCAATTCTCCCCAAGTGTAGGCCACATTAGTTACATACGTTTGTAAAGATATGGTCAAGCCACCACGTCACGGCTTTTCTGATATTAGTGGTCCCTACACTGCTTGATGACGGTACAGATAAAACAGATAATTTTCTACTATAAAGGGGTATACACATTGGGCAATTGAATCCCTATTTCTAAGCGATTTGACTAGATCGCGTAGAAATGACGCACAGATCGCTCTGTGTGGACACCTATGGTGATGCGTGGTCCCGCGCGTCACCATTGCCCGCGGAGATAGACAGTGCATGCACTGTCTATCCTGCTTAGATCGCAGGGTTTTCGTTATAGACATAGGCAGGTATTCAATGCTGTGGGCGAGCGGCGACAGTGAGCAGGACTTCCTGCTCGCTGTCACCACTCACCCTGTCATTATTCAATGCACCCCCCCTCATACGCCAATTCACCCCACGCTCTATTTTTTGAGCGAGGGGGAATTGGCGTATGCGGCTCCAGAACCAGCGAGACTTGTGGCTAAAAACAGTGAGTTTTCTGCATTAGCCGCGGGTCTCGCTGTTTTGGGGAATTCTCGCCGTCCTGTGACGGCGAGGATTTCCCCAGAACGTTGAATAGAGCGAGCGGCCGGCGCGGGGGTTAAACAGCGAGGATCGCTGGTTTTCTGCAATCCTCGCTGTTAAACCCCCTCGCCGGCCGCATTGAATACCTGCCATAGGCACAACCCTGCTCTGCTTGGGTCGCTCAGTGCATATAGTAGGTGCATCACGTGTGTGCTGAGGGATCTGTGCTTGGGCAGCTCGCTCAGCACGTGGCACCTTTCTCTCCGTGTGTACGGGGCTTAAGGCCACATAATAGCAGAAACAAAAATCTATGGAAATTGAGCGACCGTTTCCCATTGTAGTGTCCTGCAGAAGCCATGGGGTTTATTCTAGTTCATTCTTTCTGACAAAATCCTTCTTAGATGGACAAAACCATGTGCACTGCAGGGGGGCAGATGTAACATGTGCAGAGAGAATTAGATTTGGGTGAGTTATTTTGTTTCTGTGCAGGGAAAATACTGACTGCATGATTTTACACTTCAATATAGATCTCACTTTGAAGAAAAACCCCACCCAAATCTAATTCTCTCTGCACAAGTTACATCTGCCCCACCCGCAGTGCACATGGTTTTGTCAATCTAAGAAGGATTTTGTCAGAAAGAATGGACTAGAATAACCCCCCATGTCTTTAAAAATATGTCATTGAGATCTCTGAATTACCCACTACCATGTAGTTATTGCTAATGCCACTTGGTGTGCTGAGGAAAACATGCGTTGTGTCTTTCTAGTCTATAACAACCCCCGCCCTGTCAGCACCTGAGGGGTATTACTAATTGGATTGAACAGTTTCCATTTGTTATTAAAGTGCAAATGTGTAAAACTGCATGAGGTTTTTTGGTTTGTAATCCTTAGGTTTAATTAAAGACCATAATGCACACCCTCATTTCAAAACCTATATATCTATATCCATAAAGCCGGCACTCAGAATTTAGGGGGTTATTCTGATTCACTTGGAAAGACACAATCACTCTCTAATGGACAAAAGTATATGCACTGCAGGTGGGGCTGATGTAAAATGTGCAGAGAGAGTTAGATGTGGGTGTTTTATTGTTTCTGTGCAGGGTAAATACTGGCTGCTTTATTTTTACACTGCAATACAGATATCAGTTTGAAGTACAAACCCCACCCAAATCTAACTCTATCTGCACATGTTACATCAGCCCCACCTGCAGTGCACATGGTTTTGTCCATTAGAGAGTGAAGTTGCCTTTCCGAATGAATCAGAATAACCTCCTTAATGCTTTAAAATACTTGCCGGTTTCCTTCCCCAATGATCAACTGATGCGGTGGTTCAACATATTGTACAGATACGGGCTGCACTCTGGACGACCGTATCTGGCTTTTTCAGCGGGTGCCCGCATAGCACAACAGCAAATATAAACGAACAGACGTGCAGCACTCCAGCCAGGTTTATGAATATTTATTCAAGGTAAAGACAGGCAATGTTTCAATACGCTACAGTATTAGCCTGATTATAATACCGTAGCATATATATATATATATCTTAAATATTTGGCCACAGCTGTCACTCTGTGAGTGTGTGTCTACTCTATGACTCCGCCCAGCGTTATAGAGATCTGGCCCCAGTACCAATTACGGGAGGTTGGTAGTGCCCTGGTCGCTGCCCCCCCGCATGGCAGGGACGGTGGTAGCAGCTGCTAAGCAAAAACCTTGCAGTGAGAGCAGTATAAGACAACACCCCCTCTCCAAACACGTGACCCCCCTCCCTCTCTCATAGCACCATACAGCAGTCCCGCCGCAGTGTGCGCAGCTCAGCCCGGCCGCAGGAGTTCCATGATGCACCCCTCCCCCCGCCTGGCTGCTGGAGCTCCATCCTCCCTTCGTCCACCCACTAGGGGGGGCATTATGTGTGTGCCACTACAGGTGGCATAATGGATGTGCCACTGCAGGGGCATTATGGATGTCACACTGTGGGGGCCGTTAGGAATTTGGCACTATGGGGGCATTAGGTATTTAACACTACAGGGGGCATTATGGATTTGCCATTATAGAGGGCATTCGGGATGTGGCACTCTGGGGGAATTATGCATGTGGCACTGCGGGGGCATTATGGATTTGGCAATATGGGTGTGTCATGCATGTGTCACTACAGGGGGTATTATGAATTTGGCACTATGTGGGGCATAGTGTGTGGCCCACATAGTATTCTCTGTGTAAATGGCACTACTGGGGGCATTTTCTGGGGCAGTACGCGTGGAAGCAGCACTTCTACTGTAGGCATTATGTGTAAGTGGTGCTGCATCTGGGGCCATTATAAAGCTATCCCCTGCTAGATCCCTGGTCATCCAGAGTCTGCCATCTAAATTAAACAAATAAGCCAGAAGCCAAGATAAGCAGCCAGTGGCACCTCAGGGGCTCAGAGTCTCTCTCCACGTACAGACAGAGACCCTGCGTCCCTCATAAAATGTCTGCCAACATAGAGGATATATATGCTACAGGTCTTCCTGCACCTATAGCATTTCTCAGGGCACCCAGCGCTATCCGGAAGTCCGCCTGCATCCCAGCATGCAATCCCACCTAAGCAACAAGCATGTTATCCCTGTGGCAATGAGCATGTAACCTTCCTATAATTTCCTTAGAAGACTGGCTTGTCATCAATATGCAGCAGGAACCAGGCATCACTCAACAGATTTTTAAACCGGTCCAAGTGTATTCAAATGTATAAAAGCATAGTAAAATACAACTAACATTTCACCGGCATGCAGGGTGTTTTTCTCAAGTAAACAAAACGGGTGACACATCTTATATAAAAGATTATGTTCTGTACTGTGGGTCCTATCACACTAGTTCCTGGAAGAAGGTGGCAGATGGGACAGCTTTGTAAATTGAGTCATACCGATGCTGTCACTCCATTGCCAGACAACCACGGACTTGGGGGGGTTATTCTGGTTAATTTGCAAGGCTCCGGATTTGCAGCCTTGCCAGTTCACCAAACCCCGCCTTGCAAATGCTTGGCTGCCGCCACCCATTCACGAGGGTGCGATTTGCACTCCGGGGTTTGCGAATGGATGGATACACAGTAACATCCATTCGCCGACCATTGAAGGTTGTGGAAGGTGCACGCATATAAAAGTGACTTTCAAGTCACTTCCATATGCGTGCACGCTGGGAAGGAAATGGGTGGGCAGCGGACATCCGATGATGTCCGCTGACCACCCGCGACACGACCTCATTAGCATGAGAATGCCCATGAAATGCTTGGTGTTCCCATATACTAATGGGCCGCCCAGCGCCCGCTGTCCTGGGTGCGTACCCTGCGTATGCACATGCGCAGAAATGCCATCGGTCCCCGTGTGAACACATTCTGGTTGCTATGCCATAAATGCCATCGGTCCCCGTGTGAACACATTCTGGTTGCGAAGCCATAAATGCCATCGGTCCCCGTGTGAACACATTCTGGTTGCGAAGCCATAAGAATATATTTTTCTACACAAGTCCTCTGAGTGCCGCTTCTTGATTTGTTCTTTCGATATAGATATATATATATAAAAAAGTATTTCGCGTGAACTTTGAAACTACAAGGCCATAATGTTTATTGATCAGCCAATATTATTTTATTATTCTGTGATAAATGTATTTTTATAGGGTCAATACTATTTCTGATTGGGGCAATAAAAATTAATTACTAGCACAACACATTTTATGACGGATTTTATAGTGCAGGCTTGTGACGTTAGTACACGCTGGCACTTTTAGCGCCACAAGTATGTATTATGAATGGACACCCAGTCATGAAATTGTTGCCAGTTGCCACCATTGAAAGTTATAACATTTTTTTTTTTACCAAGTTGTAGAATAAATGTATTTTGCCCCAAAAACATAAATAAATTCATATCCACTCCATACTAAGATCAGACATTAATACTTTCTGCTTAATTAAGTGATGGGTACAAAAATATAATAATGGTAAAATATGAGCCAAAAATAGGTCTCAAAGGTAAATAGTCTATTCCATCCTTAATCAAGGTCTCCCACGTCTCCTTGTGTTGAAATCCTTAGATTTTTTTCATATGGTTTGTGAGGAAAAACTGTGGGTGAAATTTAATAGGATGAGAGATTCAGAAAGTGAGAGATTTGGTAAGAAACCTCCAGTTTTTATTAAAGCAGCAATCATTTACACTTCAAAATCAAACTGGTTTTGCAGTGTAAATGATTGCCGCTTTAAAAAAACAACTGGAGATTTCTTACCAAATCTCTCACTTTCTGAATCTCTCATCCTATTACATTTCACCCCGTATATTACATAGGAAAACACAAAAAGAAAGGGGATCCGTTATATTTCACTGAAATATAAGACTGGAAGTGCATAATCTGGGATTTTGTCATAATTATCATTTTAAAACTACTTTTATTGCTTTAAAGTTGTAAAGTGATAATTATTATGACAACATCCCAGATTATGCACTTCCAGTCTTAAGGCCCCCATACACTAGGGCGACTTGTCCTGAGGACAAGTCGCCCCCGACTTCCCCGGCAGCTCCCCGGGGGAGCTTGATAAGATTGGCACTTGATGTGCCATTTTTTACATGTGATAAATTGTCTCGATTTATCACATGTAAACCCGGGGAGCAGGGGGGGGCTGCAGAACAGGGCTGCTGGTGGGGGGCGCTGCTAAGGCAGCGTGCAGGGGACGCTGCGGGGGACAGTGACAGAGCCGGGCAGGGGGAGGCGGGAGCTGTCAGTGCTGGAAAAAAAAGCCCATACTTTGAATGGGCAGCCTGTGATTGGCTGAGCGCTCTCTCAGCCAATTGCTGACTGGCTGAGAGAGCGCTCAGCCAATCACAGGCTGCCCATTCATTGTATGGTCTTTTTTTTTCCAGCGCTGACAGCTTTTCCTGCCCGGCTCTGTTACTGCCAACTCTGTGTCCCCCGCAGCGCCCCCCTGTCTTACTAGCAGCACCCCCCCCCCCGCATTGACGGCTCCCTGCGGAGGTAGTGTAGGCGGGGACCGCAGGCGTCGCAGAGCAGAGACTGTCGGCGCGGCGGGAGAATAGAAAGAAATCTTATTTAAGAGACTGGGCGGCCGCTGATTGGCTGAGAGCTCGCCATGCTTCGGGCACGGTACCTCGCTGCGCTCGCCACACTATTTTATTCTCCCACCACGCCATAGTGGATTGTGGGACATGAAATGCCACGTGTCGGCTCAAAAAAATGTGAAAAACTCTTTGACCGTCACCCTTCCCATTGTTGACCTCATGCTTGTGTCTACCGTCCGATCCTGTCGACCTTAGCCAAGTCCACCTATTTTAGGTGTCGACCTTCAGCAGTCGACCCAATGCATTTTAATAGGGTAAATCTAATACCCGTATCCCTACAGAGCTGTAGATCTATTACATATATTTCTAGAAACTTTTTTTTTTTCATTACCTTTATTGTACACATGACTGGTGCACAATACATACAGAAATACAAGTACTTATCCGGCTTGAAGATTGGAAGGAGAGAGTTTTTCAAGACCATAAAAAATAACGTATGGAAGGGTGCTGTAGTCTGACAAGCTATCATTACGTTATTGGAGGAAGACCAGGAGTAGCACAACACAGTGTCATTCCTGAGTTATGCACAAATGGCTGCTCCTTGCATTTAAAAGAAATATACACTGCTTTAAATTAGAATGTATGTCTCCCCAGAGACGCGTTTTCTGTTTGATCTATTTTTGATTAAAATGTAAAAATTAAAATTTAAATCATATGGTGGTAACGCTCCTCTGGGAGAACATACTCCAGTTATGAAGTATTCCCAACAGAAAGCTCGGGAATCTTACAACTGTATTGTCTCATCTGTAGGTGGTCTTTTTATGTCAAACATAATTAAAATGAATTGCTGCTAGAAAGCCCATACCCATGCATAGAGATTTATGAGCAGTCTGGCACCTGCATTCCCCTGCTGTGTAAAGCCGGGAGGTAGGACGGAGGCCAGATAGGTGGTTTCCCGGCACATTGGAAACATTGCATCGATTGATTCGGTTATACTGACCGAATGTGTCCCGTGGCCTCCCAAGCACACTGACAGCATGACTACCTGAATGGACATATGTGTGTGCATGCTGTCTTAAGCTATAATTGCATAGAAGCATGCAAAACTAATTTATTATGGTATGAAATGACTGGGCCTGCCTGATTCTTAAGCTGGGTGCACACCTGACCGACCTATCTACCGATTGGTTAGTCCATACGCTCCTACCAATCGTCCAGCCGATGTGTCATGCATGACATCATAACTAGGAGGACATTTAAATGTGCCCAACCGGTTAAGATGTCAGTCACCGGCGGTCCGTACACACGTCCAGATGCACCGATATATTGGACATCGGCTGTACTATGAACGATGTCATTCATAGACAGATCGGAGGTACACACCATCCGACTGGCTCACTCTACAGTATATCGGCCATACCCAGTTTTAGGCTAATAATATTTTATCTGTGCGACTGTAGCCGTCTGCTCACTATCGCTTGGTAATGTGAGTATGCTAGTTATTATTATAATTTTATTTATAAGGTGCCAGAAGTGTTTCGCAGTGCCCTACAAAGGAACAGTACAAGGAGACAAACTTAACATTACAGTAAATGAATAACAAAATAGAGTACAGGCAAAATGAATGCCACAATACAATACAATACACACACAGCTTAAATGTAAGTAGTGAGAAGTTGACCAATGTGCTACTAGGGGCTGGTGGCCAATGATGGAGATGAGTATGCGGACGAAGATGGTCACTGAGTGTTGGGAGAGCTGTGAGTGACATGTGAAGAGAAGAGGGCTTAGACGACAGGAGGGAAGAGTGCCCTGCTCTGAAGAGCTTACAATCTAGTAGGAAGGGGAGACAGACAGATTACATAAGGTGCAAGCAGGTGGGAGGTGGATTGTTAGCGGGATATAAGCAGGGAGAGATGGTCAAGACGTGTAGCAGAGGTCTAAATTATGCAGCCGAAGGTACACTTTGATGAATAGATAAGTTTTCAGTGCCTGTTTGAAGCTTTACAAAGTCAGGGAGAGTCTAATGGAGCGAGGGAGTGAGTTCCACTGAAGGGGTGCAGCACAGGCAAAGTTATAGCCAGTTAGCTGGCCATCATCATGCAGTGTTTTCACAGCTGCAGTCAACAATGTTCATTTCAGAAATTATACCCACTCTGTGCCTTGTGCATAAGATCTGGGAGAAACGTTGGCCTGCTGAAGACGTAGCGGAAGTCAGCCTAGTTATAGCTGGTTTGGGACAGCAATACTCAACGAGATGGCAGCATCATTTTATACATATATACATAAGCTGTTGCCTAGCGCCAGGGGACAATATTAGTTTCTTATTTATTACTACACACCCATGACCCTCCTACCAATCATCTGTTCCATAGATCTTCACAGGGACCGCCCAGAAACGTTGTTGTTGGATGACCTAATCCATCCTCTCTTTCAGTCTCCATCCACGTGCAATTGCTTTCCTTGGCACATGTGTGTTATGTATATAAATATTAGATCTGTGCCCATTTGGGCATGTGTGTCACGCCCAATACAACTTGGTGACAGCTGGAATGTTGCCAGATAACGTTATGAACGTTGGAATGTAATTTTGTGGGAAGGATGGAGTATTATTTTTTTTTATTATTATTATTATTTAAATAATGAATTTTAGACATAGCACATCAAACAATGCCGGGGGAAATCCTTCTGAAAAACCATAGGTTCAAAGCATCCCTGATCATAGATACCCTACTTTTATTGTATTGCTCCCTTGAACTTACTTCTATTGACTTAGTTTTCAGAACGAAGGCTGGAAAAAGCATTGAATGGTGAGCGACCATCATCCTTGCAGCTCCATGTGAGGGGATGTGTCACGTGCTACCGATGGGATTCGTGTGGCGGGGCGTTCGGGCGGGCGATGTTTACCTGTTCGCTTGGCTGAGATTACATGCACCCTAGCGGACAGGTCTGAACCAGACCAACAATTCATATTTTCCAGACAAGGCCAGTGTTGGACAACGGACCAACCTGGTCTTCGGTACAATTTAAACTCTCCGATCCTGGTCTTGTTCTCCCAGGTCCTGTCGCATACCACCAAATTTTCTGCCTTGCAGTAGCACTTGGAAATAACAATCTCCAAGCATCCATCTGGTGTGAACAGCTGTGCACCGAAACCACCAATGTGAAAGAGGTGTGGTCTGGGTAGAGCCGTCTTAACAGTCTTGTAGGGCCCCGTACAAAGCATTGAATTTGGGGCCCTTCCACAACCATTCACAGGAAAAAGAAAAATCATAACAGGCCTCGTCTGTGGTCCTTTGCCATCTGTCTACTTGCTTCCATACAGAGAATGGCAGCCATCCACCATTTTCTGCGCAGGAAACAGTTAATTCTTGTGTGATTATTAATGATCTGTGCATGGTGTCTACACCCTAAATGGAGTTATGAAACACAATTGGCGCAACATTAGTGGTAATTGCATAGTTTATATTCAAGGGCTCCATTCAGCCTATCTACGCATGGAGTCACAATGGAGAGATGTGTCACTGTCTGTACAGCCTCAGATGCAGGGGTGTAAATATAGGGGGTGCGCTTGATATGGGGTCCGGCCATTTCAGGGGCCCACAAACACAGCAAGCACCCCCCCTGCACTCTTCTAATTTTTATTTTTCCATTTTATTGGGCGGTTGCAGTGGAGAAGAGGCAACATCTACGACTCACCAGCACCTGGCCTGGCCTGCAGCAAAACCAGGATGCCTCCCCCGCCAGCACCATCTAGCAGAATTAAGCTCCCCTGCCCCGCCACCGGCAACACCGTGAGTTTCTACTGCTAGCTGAGGCGCCACTCCACCTCACCTGACCACCGCTGCCTGCAAGACCATGACTCGTCACCACTGCCAACAGAAGCACGCCACCTGGTCCCCATGGCTGGCAATGCCAAGACTGCGCAAACCTTCATCACAACTCAGCCAGCAGTACAGTAATTTCCATATAATTTGCAACGCAGTGGCTGTCTGGTCACTCCCCAGAGGAAGGTGGTGCGGGGTTGTGGTGGTATATGGAAACTGTGTATGTATCTCCAAAAATATACAGGTAGGTCAATTGGCTCCCAACAAATTAACCCTAGAATATCTTTGTGTGCATGTACATGTGTATAGATTGTAAGCTCCACTGGGGCAGGGACTGATGTGAATGCTCAAATATTCTCTGTAAAGCGCTGGGGAATATGTATGCGCTATATAAGAAACGTTTAATAAATAAATGTATGTATGAGATCTGCACAGTATGTATGTTTGTATGTATGTATGTATGTATGTATGAGAACGGCACTGTATGGATGTCCTGTTGCTATGTTGCACGGCACCTACACAGTTCTGGTGACCCCCATCCTCACATGATAGACACTCTGGAGACTTGAGTTGGGGGGCCCTTTAAAAAAATTTCTATGGGGCCCACAAAGTTCTAGTTACGCCTCTGCTCAGACGCACTACATTCTACTGAGCCTGCGCAGTACGAAATACCGCATATTGCTGGGAAGAAAGCCCTGCAAAATGACTTTACATCTAACGTTACATGCGTATTTTATGCCCTCTAGAACATTCTTTTATCTATTTTAGTTACTCTTTAATAGCACTTAAACTGCCAAAAGTGTAAAATGGGGCTGTTAAACAATCCCTAATAAAAAGTGTATCGGGGAAAAAAACAAAAACCCTGAACCCTTATGTATAAGGCAAAGAACCGCGTTTCTCACGGAGAATATAAAATCCTAGGGTGCAATAATTTCCCCTCCGATAAAAGAAACAATTGTAATTATGATCCCAGCGAATCTACAAATGAATATTAAGTCCCGCAGAGCCTACTTTCTGGAGTGCTTTTCAATATTAAAAAAGGAGGAATTTGCAAATGACTTTACGTTCCTAAAAACTAAGTAAATTTGAACAAGGGGCGAGTTCCCTTTACAGCGCATCAGCTGTGACAACAGATTTCAAATTGTGAATTCAACCACTTTGTAAGCCCTGGGCTGTTCATTACATTATACTGCTCCCTATCTGGCTGGTACAAGCACAGCGCTCACAGGTCTGTGCGCTATCCTTTCCATTAATAATTACAGCCATGTCTGTAGATTATTTTGGTAATTACCTTGCATAAAAAGACTATTGAGAATGATCACAAATGTGACTTTGTCTTTTATGGTTTCCCTTTCATTGCTAATAGCAGATGTTTGAGATTCTTTACTTGAACAATTTATATCGGTATTCGCTCCAGCTTCAAACACCTTAAAATAATGACTCCAGGGTAATAATCCCTAATACTTTGCAAATGACTAGGAAAATTGTTCAAAGTTTAGGCAAAGAACAGCAGCGTGGTTCTGCTAAATTATGAATAGAATCCTCAGGGGGGTAGAACATATACCTCACATATTAATTGCATTAATGCTAAATAGATCTCCATCTCCAATGCCCAGCAAAATACAAATGTGAACGAGCCAGTCCTTTGATAAAGGGACCTTATTGGATTTTACTGGACTGCACATAGAAGTAAATAGAGATTTCCAAGTAGCACTGATGCGGCGGCTGAACGACAGGAGTTTTAGTCTGTGCCAAAGAAATTGCCTTGTGGGTTAAAGGGAAAAAAAAAAAACAACGATATTCCAGTGTTATCAGAGAATAATTGTTCGTCCTTGCAGGAGAACGCATAAATGAATCTATTGAGTGATTGCCTTACAGTATAATACTGTAATATGTACCCTGCAGTATTAGATTTGGTACTTGTGAGTTATCCGGGCGCCCGATTTTGTACTTACGATTTGCATGCGATTTGCATGCGATATCGCATACGATATCGCATACGATATCGGATACGATTTGCGATTTACATACGATTTACATGCGATTTAGCATGCGATTTGCATAAGATTTGCTATTCATTTCATTACCCCACTATCCCCAAAGTGTGTCTATCAACGTGAACCCGAAGCGTGGCGAGCGCAGCGAGCCCGCGAGGGGCGGCGGTACGCGTCCTCCGACCTTTTCATGCCCTACTATCCACTAGGGCGTGGAGTGAGAATAGAATAGTGTGGCGAGCGCAGCGAGCCACCGAGCCCGAAGCGTGGCGAGCGCAGCGAGCCCCGCGAGGGGACGCGGACACCTGTGAAGCCCGCAAGGGCACGCGGATACCTGTGAAGGTGTCCGCGTCCCCTCGCGGGGCTCGCTGCGCTCGCCACGCTTCGGGCTCGGTGGCTCGCTGCGCTCGCCACACTATTCTATTCTCACTCCACGCCCTAGTGGATAGTAGGGCATGAAAAGGTCGGAGGACGCGTACCGCCGCCCCTCGCGGGCTCGCTGCGCTCGCCACGCTTCGGGTTCACGTTGATAGACACACTTTGGGGATAGTGGGGTAATGAAATGATTAGCAAATCTTATGGAAATCGCATGCTAAATCGCATGCAAATCGCAAATCGCATGCGATATCGCATGCGATATCGTATGCGATCTACTACCAAAATCGGACGCCCAGATAACTCACAAGTACCTTAGATTTAAAGCTACATAACTACAATTATAACAGATTTGACTAAGTCCACCCCACCCCTGCAGGGGCCACAGTAAAATGGCTGCATGTAGCATACCAATAATCTGGCTAATGGGGTCTATATATCTTAGGGATGGCCAACGGTGCAGTCGCCATCGATGGTTACCATCGATGGTGATTCTGCATCCAGACATCGATAGTTAAAAACTATGTGATGGACAACCATCGATAGATTTAGCTATCGATGGTTAGCCATTCTCTTTGACTGACTGGCCCACAGGCCAATCAGAATGTGGGGGCGGGGCTTTCGGGTTTATTTTGGGGGTGGGGCTATGCACTTTGTCCCGGCACTTTGAAGAAGAAAAAAAAGAAACATCAATCTCCTATGCCATCGATGTAGGAAAACCATCTGCTTCTCACCCATCGATGGCAAAAGTATTCAACATGGGCCATAAACCATCGATGATTTGGAATCATAGATGGTCGATGGCCATCCCTAATACATCTGCCCCAATTTCCATTCTGTCTGAGAAAAGACCCCATCCAGGCATGCACAATGCACAGTGCAGCCTGCAGAGTGCCAAGCCTAGGACACAGAGGGGCTCGGCGCTCTGCACTGAGCAGTGTGTACTCCGGACCGTGAAGGAGGGAGACAGAGATGCCGCCACCGCTGCTGGATGCTGGTAAGTAATGGGGGTGGGGTGCACGTCAGTGCGGGCGTGCATGCGGGCAGCGCTGTGCTGCTGGGGGCCCGGACTGAAGGTCAATTCCGGGCCCCAAAATTTCTAGCGGCGGGCCTGTGCACGTGGATGGCAAAGTATGGAAAGGTCCGGAAAAAACCCCAAAAACTTGAAAAGCGTGTCAATCTTTTCATGTATCGAACATTACCATGTCCACCATTTGCTTGTGTTGATCTATTGTCCATGTCAAGCTAATGCACATTGGCCAAAACTGGTTGACATATTGACGGTCTACCTAAAAAATGTTGACCCATAGTCTGGATCCCATCTTGGGTTGGGTAACCAGCTTTTCTGTTACTGGCATTACTGGCACTCCTGTACATTTCAGTCACAGGCAGTGGCGTAACTAGATCTTTGTAGACTCCATAGCAGACTGTAAAGGACCCTAAATATAACCCAATAGTGAAAATTGTATATAGCACATATTACTTTGACAGGGAAGGAGGGCCCCTTTCTGCTGTGGTCCCCATACACCTGTGGTAGTTACACCCTTGTATATAACACAAGTACCTGTGACAGGGGAGGTGGCCCCTCCCAGCTGTGGGCCCAATAGCAGCTGCACTCCCTGCACCTATGGTAGTTACTCCCTGTATACAACACTCTCAGCTCTGAGCTCCATAGCAGCTGTACCCCTAAGGTAGATAGATCCTTGTATATAACACATAAAACTGTAACGGGGAAGGTGGCCCCTCTCAGCTGTGGGCTCCATAGCAGATGCACATCCTGCACCTATGGTAGTTACTCCCTTAAGGTCCATACACACTGGGCGATTATGCCCAAGGCGTATGGACAGCGATGACCGTTGTCATTGCCTGGGGGGGAAAGCCGCTCAGTAAATACACACTGAGCTGCTTTCCCCCTGCCTGGCACTGGCACAGCGCGATGCAAAGCTGTTTACAAAGCCGCTCATCTGCTGGTAATAGAAGCAGATGAGCAGCTTTCCCGGCTATGATGCCGAGAGCGCGCAGCGGTGCTCACCGCTCATAGCCGGGCCATACACACTGGGCGGCTTTGAGCTGAAAGCCGCTCAAACTTGCTGTTTTGAGCGGCTTTCAGCTCAAAATCACCCAGTGTGTATGGGCCTTTACTCCCAGAAAACAACCCTAACAGAAGCACGACTCCTCTACACATTTCAACTTGAAAACCACTTCAGACATGAAATAGCGGCTTACAGGTGCAATCTGACACAAACATGTTTTGGGGATATCTTTGTAAATGACCCCCAGTAAATTTTGGGAGAGCCTTCCTTTTATGCAGCAAGATCACCGCTAAGCGTTCCTTTAAAGTTCATTTTCCTATTGTGTCCGTCTCTTTGGTGAACCCGTCCTTGCGATTTGATGTAGCCATCTATAAACTTGTTTCGTTTCACACCGGGTCTCCGTCCCCTCTGACTTGTAAACTTATTGAATTATCATAATAAACTTATCTGGTTCAATTCTTGGGGCTGCTGTGGTTTAGATTATCTGACTTATGATGATGACTCCGACTGTCATTGAGGAATTAAATCTAAACTCCAGGAAGCAATTGAGAACTGCCGAAGTTTCTAGTCAGGCAAATAAATTGGATTTAAGTATATTACAGTCATAATCTTCTTCCTTTTTTTCTTCACCTCTCTCCAGACAGACTTTGTACATTGAGAAATAAGAATGTATTCTTAGACAAATCTTGACCTGAGGGAAAAGGCAGAGGGAATCTGAGTTTTCAATAACATAAGACAATAAAGCTTCTACTTCTAACCCTCTGCAATATGGTAAAAGTATAAAGAGCTTAGCAACTAATAAAAGGAACAGGTTTCCCAACTCTGGAAGTGGAAATTACTACTGTACAAGGACACTTCATAAAAATGATAATGAGTTTCTTACTGTTACAGTACTGGTTCCCCTCTGCACTCACAGAAATCATTGTTCCCTGCTTCAGGAACGTTTAAGTCCCATTTTAAAATGACTGGATATTAAGGCCGGCGGACTTAGGAGGTCATTCTGGTTGACTTGCAAAGATTTGCGAGCCAACCAAGCCTCACCCGCTGCCTGCACGAAGGTCTGCCCGCCGCAGACGCACAGATTTCCCCTGCACGCAATGCAAATCGATGTTTGGCATAAACATCCGATTGCAGCTTGCTTGCAGGGCAGAAAGGATTCGATGGTCACAACCATCGAAAAATTTCTAAAGGGTTTGCAACTCTAAGAATCACTCTCTGGTGACTCAGATTTGTGAAGCCCTTGTGACGTTAGCTGCCCGCCCCCGGCACCCGCGTCACGGGTGAATTACCATGGGAATGGCAAGCGTTTTCATGGTGAGGCCCATGAAACACTGGGCGTTCCCATCGGCGGGCCCCGTGGACCGCCGCCCCTGTCCGCTGCCATCACTGCTCCGTCTGAACGGGCCGGCGACTATACAAGTTGCTGCATCCATTCGCAAACAGAGCCTGCACATACGCATAAATGCTCGTGCACAGTAGCAAAACATCGCTCCTCTGTGCGAACGCGCAGTGAAGCGATCAAACTAGAGTAACCTCCTTCAGCTCATGATGGCGGGACACATTGGGGTAGATGTATGAAGCAGTAATAAGGGAGAAGTGGCTCAGTTAGGGTCATTCTGCTATTTAACTAAAATCTATAAATGTCTGAAACATTGGGTGAGATTTAATAGGATGAGAGATTCAGAAAGTGAGAGAGTTTTCTTTAAAGCGGCAATCATTTACACTGCTAAACCAGTTTGATTTTGAAGTGTGAATGATTGCCACTTTAAAAAAAACTGGAGATTTCTCACCAAGGGCCTTATTCTGGTCTGTGCGGCCGGAGCCGAATATGCGGCCAGGACCGTGCATCCTAAACCCTGCCTTCCGTACGGATCGCTCACTCCGTCCGAATGCGGTAAGCCGCTGACCGCACGGAGCACAAGTGGATTTCTCATGTATACACCTCCCCCATCTCTGGGAACCTCCCCCATCATTCGATGGTCGCATACCATCGAATGCAGGACCGAGTAGTCAGGCAGCTCCCGCGAGCTCAGACCACTCGGGCATTTCTCTGTGCAAAAGCAGGGATCTGGGCGGGCAGCTGACATCCGGCAATGTCATATGTCCGCCCCCTACACGTGCGTCACGGCCGCATTACCATACGTACGCCCAGCGTTTTCATGGGAACGCCCATGAAACGCAGGGCGTATGCATATGTTAATGAGGCCAAACAGCCCTTCACGCCCCTCTCCTCCCCCTGTTCGTAGTGTAAACAATTCATGCGGAATTTGGACGTATGTCCCTTTCGCACATGCGCAGATATGCCTCTGCACATGCGCAGACACAAAACATCGGCGGAACGAACGCACACGGACATAACCGACCAACCAGAATAAGGGCCCAAATCTCTCACTTTCTGAAGCTCTCATTATATTAAATCTCACCCATTGTCCCTTATTCAGATCTGATCGCAGTACAAAGTTGTTCTCAAAATGGGCAAAACCATGTGCACTGCAGGTGGGGCAGATGTAACATATATATAGAGAGATAGAGATTTAGATTTTGGTGAGTTATTTTGTTTCTGTGCAGGGTAAATACTGGCTGCATTATTTTTACACTGGAATTTAGATTTCAGTATCAACACATCCCACCTAAATGTAACTCTCTCTGCACATGTTACATCTGCCCCACCTGCAGTGCACATGGTTTTGCCCATTTTGAGAACAAATTTGTATTGCAATCAATTCTGAATAAGGGGCACACTGTATAAAGAAGCCCCTAAGACAAAAGTGGAGGGGAATATTTGAGGGGAACATTAGGAAACAGGTTGTGCTTGCTTCTCATATATTCTTGTCCTAATAAAGTCCAACCACATGTGTGTCTGGCAATCTGTGATAAGATTACTGATTTCAGATCATGTATAAATCACATCCGCTGATACCGTTGTGTAGCTACCAATGCAGTGTGATTTACTGTTCATGTAGGTCACTGATGTCAATGCCTAAATAGCGCAATAATTGTCCATTTCTAACACTTGTGCATTGTCACAAGCAGCAGAGAACAGTACTGAAACGCGCGTGATATTAAGGAGCACCCAGAAGTGATAATTACCCAGCTGTAAATGCCAGTGTGTGTATTCTAATGCAGAGAGCAATGTGTTCAGGCCAGAGTCCAGCAACACACAGGCATACTGAGCGTTAAATAACAGTTTAGTGCTATCTTGCCATGTGGTAATTTTCCAGATAAATGGACAGTTGCTCCAATAGATACATTGCTAAGAGTCAATGATCCATATAATGCAGACAATTACAGGAGTATTCCTGGCCTGGCTGCGGAGAATATCCCATCATTCACTGTTCAGAGCAATTTACAATACTGAGCCAATAGTGATAGAGCTGGAAGACTGACTGACATTGTTTTTGGTTCACAAATGTAGAATATTGTACAGTATATAACTATAGGGTACAAATGGGGCTGTAAACTTTAAATGAGTATCATTTGTATTAATGCTGACATTTTTCCATAAAGTTATTTGTTCAAAGATGAAAAAAAAGGTATCAATTCCACTTAATTAAATAAGCTCCAACATGTCCCCCCCCCCCCCTTCCCTGGATCTGCTGTGGCAGCGGTGCACGCGGTGGCACAATTAATGTTTTTTAAGGGGATGCAGCCACGGCTGCACGTTTAGGCCAGGCCCTTACAGGGCCCTGAGCCCAGCATCGCTCTGTATGGCCCTGCTTGCAGCTCTGAATTAGCCTCTGTATCGGGAGCACAATGATCCTTAAAAGCAGAACAGGTAAAAAGAGTTTCTGAGCAACACAAATACTTGGCAACTTTTTGTGTCTCCTTTTCAGCAGAAGCCCAGGTAGAAGACACTGCTGGAATTGTTCAGGTGGCGGAGCCGGCTCTTGCATCAATAGACACCGCCCCATGTGGGTTGGGTGAATGGTGGTTAATGGTCCAATTCACAACATTTAGCATCACCCCTCCATATAGCGCAGTGATTCCTGTGATTATCTCACCTAACTAGGAAGCAAACGGGATGCTGGAGATCCAACTATTCTTCAAGGGGTGTGAGGGAATACCTGAGAAATTGGGAGGCTGGAGGGGTATGCAAGTGATTTTCCCACATTTCCAGGGTTTAGGCAGTAGGGGAAAGGTTGGGGTTAGGCACTAAGGGGGGGGGGGGGTGTTAGGTTATGGGAGGTGAGGGCTAGGGTTAGGCCAGTGGCGTAACTATAAATTTTGCTCCCCTATGCCAAAACACTTTCTGCCCCCCCCCCCCCGTTAAAAATGTGCCCCTCCAATAGATAAATAAAAAAAAAGAATGCGCACATTGCAAAAAACAGGGTGTGTGGCCTTGGTTCAAGGTGTAATGCCCATTACAAAATGTGCCACACACCACAATGCCCATTACACATTATGTCACAGATCTTAATGGTCATTACACATCATGCTAAACACTGTCATGCCCATAACACAGTATGCTACACCGTAATGTCCATAACACATTTTGCTACACCATAATGCCCATGACACAATATGCAAGACACCATATTGTCCATTACACAATATGCCACACACTGTATTGCCCCTTACACATTGTGCCACACACCGCAATGCCCATTACACAATATGCCGTACACCATAATAATGCCCCTTATACATTATGCTGCACACTGTAATGCCCCTTACATGTTATGCCACAAATCATAATGCCTGTTATATATGGGATGTGGTCAGCATCCGAGTAGTCAAGATGTTGGCATCAGTATACCGACACCAGCATCTTGACTGCTGTCAGAACACTGGCGCCAGGACTTTAAAACAAATCAGGATGCCGATGCCGGAATACAGGCAGCCAATATCTAGAACGTAAGTTTGCCAGGTTAGGGTCAAGATGGTTAAGGGGGAGGGGGGGTTAGGATTAGGCACCAATGGGGGGAACATAGAGTTAGGCTGTGGAGGGGAGGCGGTGTTAGGGTACACACACACACACACACACACACGTGTATTCTATATATCTATGGACATACACATATCTATAAACCTTTTGAACACATACAGACAGGTGTGTCTGAACGCACCTTTTTTCATCTTTTGTCATTAAGCATCCATAATTACCCTTCCTCTCCATTCCTGCGTCTCTACACAATACACAGCAGGCCAGAGGGCAGATAGAGGACGGCAGAGGAAGTATGGGCCTTGTGGATGGTGAAGCGAGGAGGAAGAGGGGGTGTGGATGGTGGAGGGAGACTTGCGCTGCACCAGTGATGGAATGGCAGAGGGCAGAGGGAGACTAGCGCTACACAGTGATAGGAAGGCAGAAAGCGGAGGGAGACTCACGCTGCACAGTGATAGGAGGGAGGGAGCAAGGAATCTTGTGCGGCATAAGTGATTGCTCCCGATGCTCCCTGCAGACCCTGCCGTAACTGGCTCCCCCAAGCTGTTGTGGGATCTCCTGGACCATAGTTACACCACTGGATTAGGCACTAAAGGATGGGTTTGGGTTAGACACTAAGAGGAGATTATGGTTAAGGTTAGGCACTATGGGAAGAGATGTCTGGGAGAGAGATACGGTAAGGCTATGGTAAGGTAGGGCTAGGGTTATGCACTAAGGAGATGGTTGGGGTTAGGCACTGGGAGGAGAAGGTTAGGTTCTAGGGAGAGGGTTATGGTAAGGCTGTGGGAAGGTAGGGTTAGGAATTGGCACCAAGGTAAGAGTTGGGGTTAATTGTGGTAGGACACCATTAGGGTTAGACACTAGGGGCAGAGTTATGGTAAGGCTGTGGGAGGGGAGGTTCAGAGTTAGTAACTAAATGGAGGATTAGGGGTAAGAAACTAAGTGGAATGTTGGGATTAGTTTTTGGGTGGGGTGAGATTAGGGTTACGAACTAGGGAGAGGGTTATGGAAATGCTATGGGAGGGAACAAAGGGTAGTGTTGGAGTTAAACTGTGAAAAGGGAAGGAAACGAGGGTTAGGCTAAAGAAGGCATGGGTTAGGGTTAGACACCAAAGGGAGGGTTGGGGTTAATTGCGGAAGGAGAAGGTTAGGATTAGACACTAGGGGGGGGGGTTATAGTAATGCTGTGGGAGGTGAAGGTTAGGCACTCAGGAGAGGGTTGGGATTAGACAATGGGGGAGAAGGATAGGTTTAGGTGCTAGAGGAAGTAAGGCTTTGGGAGGGGCTAGCTAGGGTTAGAAGGATAGGGTTAGGCGAGGGTTGGGTTTAGGCTATGCGAGGGGGATGTAATGGTTAAGAATGGGGAAGTTTATGGAAGGCTGTGTGGGGGGGGGGGGGTTGGGGTTATGCTATGAGATGGGAAGGTTAGAGTTAGGCACTAGAGAAAAGTTGAGATTAAGCTGTGGAAAGGTAATTTTATGGTTAGAGACCATAGAGAGAGTTAGGCTATGGAAGGGATGGGTTAGGGTTAGGCAGTATAGACGGAAAGGTAGGGGTTAGGCTATGGGAGGGGAGGCACTAGGAGGAGAGTAGGTATAGCATTACATTACACCCTGACTTCCAGACCTAAAAAACACACAGGAGCAACCAGAGATCCACTACCATGTGTCACTGAAACACACTGTTTTGTTGACATTTCATCAGTGTCAACATGATGAATATACACATGCTGTATACCTACATTACAACTGTGTTGACATGACATTCTCATGTCAGCGAAATATCCAACATCCCTTTGCAAATAGTTACAACAGAAGTTCAGTATACCTCGCGTGACTTAATTGTTCCGTTTCAGCAGGACTAAGTAGAACGGTTGGGGCTGCCATATGACTCGCAAAACCCAGATCATACACATTCTGATTTTTATTTCACAAAACCGCTAGCTTTCTTCCACACAATTCCCACGTTGGATGTATGTTATTTCTATAGCAAAAGGAATTAAATAAGGTTGTCTAATTTGTGCTTAACGACAAAAAACTATATTTTATCTCCAGTCTGTGGGAAAATGGTAAACTACACCAGTGCCTTCATCCACTACATGAGATAAGGCTTTGATAACCGTTGCATCAGACTTCAGTGACTTTAGGTGAAGTCTTTTATACCTTAAGTAGGCCCTTCCCGTGTGTATTATCTTTCTGTTTAGGTTTCATTACGCCTCTGCCTTTAGCCTTCATGTTACAGACAAGTTACCGTTCCACCAGACAGGAATGAAGAGAATTCCTCAGCAAAGATAGAGGCTAATATAAGAGGAACACACTGGGGATCCCCATCTAAGCGGAACAAAAGTCCTGTTTCAAAATTTAGGCAGAATTCTGCCCCAGAAATATAAAAACAACACAAAGAGAGGGAGCTGACTGGCATATTTTGTTTTAGCTGATATATGATTAATTGATAAAAAAAAAACCTGAATTTATTTCTACCTTTAGGGTCTATAGTTTATCTGATTTATTTATGGGAATCTGTCAGTTCGTGCAAAGTAAACTTATTTTAACTTTTATTTTATTTTATTCCTGACAATGGAATTGCATTGTTTTGTAGTATTATGTAAAACACTGCATTACCGCTACCTGGAGGAAACGGATCGCTGAGGAGGGAGGATAAAGGGTTCCACTGTTGTTTTTCTCATACATGCACTACAGGAAGGAAATCTATTATATATAGGTAGATAATCTTTGTGTGTGTGTGTGTGTGTGTGTATATTTTAGTTACAATCCAATACATGCTATATGTACATATGCTTGGATATATGTGTGTGTGTGTGTATTTCAGGCCGGTGCAGGAGGGGGCGTGGCATGATAGATGGTAGGGGGGTGGTGGTGGTATGGAGGCCATGGACACTCAATTGCATAATAGCAGCATTATAAAGTGGGGGTGGGGCTACAATGACACCAGTGCTTGTGGGTTGTGGGCCCAGGTGCATAAATATAATTTAGGCATCCCTCTTCCACCCTAACCTAAGTTCCCAATATGCAAAATGGCAGTGGGTGACAGTGTATAGCATGGGGAGGCAGAGTGTGACAGGGAGAAATAGTGAGTGATGGGGGAAGACAAAGGGTGACGGGTACAAGCACAATGTCCTGCACTATTTGGATAACAGGGGGCATGTACCTTGGTGGAGGCAGGAACACAGTGGCCCCTTCTCCGACTTTGACAGGCCCCTACCGGTCGTGGGCTGCCTTTAATTCACAGGCAGGAGTGAATCAGAAACAATATAGAGCTGTGTGTTAATTAGAGTCAGCATGTGACTGTGATCATCAGTGCTCTTAGGTGGCAGGGACTCCGCTATCAGTCTGGAACACAAGGTCATCCCTGCCTCTCTTAGGTAAGGGCCAGGTCTCTCAGGCAGTGGGGACCACCCTGCTCCCTCCACTGGGCCATTCATTCAACATTGTTCAAAATGTTCTGCAGGAGGGCCAGGGGATAACGATAGTCTTAAGGGGCCCAGTTGCAATGCACCTGCTGCCCCAATGGTAGTTCCACCTCTGAATGACATGATTCAGCAGGAATAGTGTCATTGCCTCCCGGACCACCCACTTGTGAGGCTAAATGCAGAGGGTTTCCGGCAGTAGTGTAAGCCCTGCACAATGCAATGCATTTGAGGCACCTCCACACCTATTTACAGGGAAAAAATACATATAAAATAAATAACATGCCCCTCCTGTGGTCCTGGGCCATCTCCAAACTTGCTTCCATGTAGGGAATGGCTGTCTGCACTCTGATTGGTGATTAGCTCCAGCCATCCACCAATCAGCATGCGATGTCTGGCTGCCAGCTAGGAGGGAGAAAGAGAATGCTGCCTGGTCGCTCTGATTGTGTGTAATTCTTTACCGCCCCCAAGAAGCTCAGGAGGCAGATGCCCACAACATAATCCATCCCAGCTCAAAGGCCCTTATGTTAACATGGCCTGGGGTGATTCCAGGAGGGTAGACTTATATGGTGTATGTGCATGTGACGTTATTGGGCCTTATTCAGTGAAGTATGCAAATGCATTGGAAGCTACGAATTTAAAATATATTGACTCTGGGTGCACCACCAACAAAAGAAGTGCACCACCAAACGATATGCACTGTTCATATTAGGGACTTACTCCTCACTTTTTGGGTTAATTTGAGATCTTGTGAGGTATCACCTCACTTTGCTTAAAGTTGAGAAGCTGAAAGCACAGAAATATAAGAAAAATGGTATACGGCTGACTGTTGAGTGTATATTTTTCATCATTAGCATATCCCGAATTCCACATGCGCAAGTATATAAGAGATGCAGTCCTATGCATTGTGATTGCATCTGCAGATGCGTAGCTGTAATGGGCTGCTCTCACATAAGCAAAGTTGAGCAAAGCCATGTCGATGAAATGATGGATCTGAACATACGTGTAAATATGAAGAACAATGTAATAGTACCACTTAAAGCAAACCAAGCTTATAAAGCAATAGTATAGACAAATATTAAAAAATGGATACATTTAATAAAGTTCATAAAAAATAGTCCAAGAATAATATTTAATTATTGGTAGATAAAATGGAATTCCACAATTACAGATGAAATTTTCCAAGTAATAGTTCGATTCAGATTGATGAAACCAATAAACCCAACGCGTTTTGTCTGAAGACTTCTTCAGGGGTGTGGCTCAATAATGTCAGATATTGGTCGTTACCTAGGAGTAATGTGTCACAACTGAAGGGCTGGATGAAGTCGTGTGGTGTGTAGCAACCGGAGACGGACCAGAGGAGGAAGGATTAAATCGTGCAGGTTTAATAATAGAATTCATAAATAGAACAATACACGCTTGAATACTTTGTTAAGTGGCGGTTTAGCAGTAATAAGAATTGAGCCGGCACGGCACTTTGTAAAGAAGAAAAAGTTCATTTAAACAATGACAGTTCAAGCACTGCGGACTGCAGGCTGGGGTCTTGGGAAATGGAGAAATCCGGAAAGAGAATGTACTTGATGGTAATGAGGGATCCTTGAAGACTGAAAGAAGATGGATGATGACAGAAGAATGGGAAGTTGCTTGGAAGCAGACGACTTGAAGAACTTAGGCCAGGAAGCTCAGGGATGCAGGCAGAGACCAGACTGTGGAGAGATCTGGCAGCGGTGGGGTTAAGCTGAATCGAGACCAACACAGAGCACTGAAGCAAGGCACCAAGTCAGGAGAGGTGAGTCAGAGAGCCGGAGTCAGCTGGGAGCTGTGAACGCCTCTGGAGACTCTTTGTACTGACACTGAACAGGCCTAGGCAGATCCCCTATATCCCTAGAGGGCGGCTGCCATTGGCTGTCAGGTCAGTATGGGCGGAAACCTCAGACAAGGACCAATCTGCTATTTGCCCTTAATCAAGATGGCGACGCCGGCCTCCCGGTGCCCCTACAGCACATACCGCTACACTTGCAGGCGTCCCACGCTGCCTGCTGCCCACCAGACTGCCGCTGCCTGCTGCCGCTGACCTGGAGACCACTACACGCTAGCCGACGGCGGGCGCGAACGGGTGAGTAGTAAGCCCGCCGCGCACCGCCGCGGCTGCGTGTGACAGTACCCCCCCCTTTCTGGGTGACCCCAGGGCACCTACGCACTTTGTGTGGATTTCTTTGAAAGAACTGTCTCACCAGACGAGGAGCATGAAGATCTGCAGCATCAACCCAGGAATTCTCTTCAGGACCGAATCCAAGCCACTCTACAAGATACTGAAGATGGGTATTGCGGCAACGTGAGTCGATAATGCGCCTCACCTCGAACTCTGTTTCTCTTTCCGAGCCAATCTTGGGCGGTTTAGGCACCTTCTTCTGATATAAGTTCAAACGCAAAGGTTTCAGAAGAGACACATGGAACGAATTTGATATTTTTAAGGAAGGAGGGAGCTGTAGTCTGTAGGCCACCGGATTAATCACCTGAGTGATCGGGTACGGCCCGATGAACCGAGGAGCCAGCTTCATGGACGGTAACCGAAGGCGTATATGGCGGGTAGACAGCCATACTCGATCTCCGACCTTCAACTTAGGAGCCGCTCTTCTTTTCCTGTCCGCCATCCTTTTATATCGAGCGGATGCTTTGAGGAGAGCTGTATGGACGTCTGACCAGATCTTTGCAAACCGTTGTAGGGAAGAAGCAGCTGCAGGGACTTCGGACAATGATAGATCTGAGAACTCCGGAGATCGGGGATGCTTGCCAAAGACAGTGAAAAAGGGAGTGGTGCCAGAGGAAGAATGATAAGAATTGTTGTGCGCAAATTCCGCCCAAGGCAGAAGGTCTACCCAGTCGTCTTGAGAGGAAGAGACGAACAAACGAATGAAAGCCTCCAAGTCTTGGTTGACTCGTTCTGTCTGCCCGTTGGTTTGTGGGTGGAAAGCAGTGGAGAACTTGAGCTTGACTTGAACAGCAGAACAGAGGGCCCTCCAAAACTTTGCGACGAACTGCACGCCACGGTCAGAAATAATCTCTTTGGGCAACCCATGGAGTTTGAAGATGGTGGAAATGAAGAGCTGAGCCAACACTGGAGCAGATGGAAGACCTTTCAATGGGAAGAAGTGCACCATCTTTGAAAAGCGGTCGACCACCACCCAAATTACTGTATGCCCTTTGGAGGGAGGAAGTTCGCCGATAAAGTCCATAGACAGGTGGGACCATGGTTCTGTTGGTATGGCTAGAGGTAGAAGAGGACCGACAGGAGACGTTCTGGAGGACTTATGCTGAGCGCACTTTACACAGGAAGCGACAAAGGAGTTTACATCGCGACGGATGGTAGGCCACCAGTATAACCGCAACAGGAACATTAAGGTCTTCTGTGCCCCGGTATGCCCTGCGAAACGGGAAGCGTGTGCCCAGGACAGCACTCTCTTCCGGAGATTGAGAGGAACGAAGGTCTTGCCTGGTGGAGGTGAAGGCTGGACTGTTACTTGAGCAAAGTAACCAGAGGATCGAGGATGGGTCGAGGAGGAGTCTCAAGATCAGCGGAAGTTTCAAAAGAGCGTGAAAGGGCATCGGCCTTGGCATTCATCGTCCCGGGTCTGAATTTGATTTGAAAATCGAAGCGTTCGAAGAACATGGCCCAGCGGGCTTGACGAGCTGTAAGACATTGGGCCTGCTTGAGGAATGAGAGGTTTTTATGGTCAGAGTACACCGTAATTTTATGTCGTGCCCCCTCCAGGAGGTACCGCCACTCCTCCAACGCTGATTTGACTGCCAGTAACTCCTGCTCTCCAATGGGGTAATTCTTCTCCGCTGGAAGAAACTTCTTGGAAAAGAAGGCACAGGGATGAAGCACCTGGTCCTCCCCTCTCTGCGACAAGATTGCCCCTACCCCCTCTGAGGATGCGTCCACCTCAAGAATAAAGGGTTTGTCGAGGTTTGGCTGGAGAAGGATTGGGGCGGAGACAAAAGCATCCTTTAGTTGTTGGAAGGCTTGAGAGGCTTCAGGTGACCACTGACTTGGATCAGAACCCTTACGGGTTAGAGCAGTAAGAGGTGCAGCAAGGGTGGAGAAGTTCCGGATGAAACGACGATAGTAATTTGAAAAGCCCAGGAACCTCTGGATGCCTTTGAGCGTGGTGGGCGCTGTCCAGTCTAAGATGGCTCTTACTTTCTCTGGATCCATCTCTATCCCAGTGCTGGAGAGGATGTGGCCAAGGAATGGAATGGAGGTAACCTCAAAGACGCACTTGTCTAGCTTGCAGAATAATTTATTTTGGCGAAGGCGCCGCAAGACCTCAGCTACTGTTTGCCGATGGAGATGGAGGTTCGATGAGAAGATGAGAATGCCATCGAGGTACACCACAATGGAATGATACAATAAATCTCGAAATATGTCATTTACAAATTGTTGGAAGACGGCTGGAGCGTTGCAAAGACCAAAGGGCATCACCAGGTATTCATAGTGGCCGTCTCGGGTGTTGAACGCCGTCTTCCACTCATCTCCAGATCGTATACGGATCAAGTTGTACGCCCCTCTTAAATCCAGTTTAGTAAAGATGGAAGCCCCTCGGATTTTGTCGAATAATTCGGTGATCAGAGGCAAAGGATAGCGGTTCTTGATCGTGATATCGTTCAGGCCCCTGTAGTCGATACACGGGCGGAGGGTTCCATCCTTTTTTTTCACAAAGAAAAACCCCGCTCCGGCTGGCGAAGTGGACGGGCGAATGAACCCCTTATCCAAGTTCTCTCGAATGTAGTCAGACATGACTTTGGTCTCTGGCAGAGACAAGGGGTAGATGCGACCCCGTGGTGGGAACTTCCCAGGTATCAACTCTATCGGACAGTCCCAGGAACGATGAGGCGGCAGGGTATCGGCACCTCCTTTGCTGAAGACGTCAGAAAAAGAAAGATATGGTGTGGGTAACGACAAGGGTGGAGCTGGTGAAGACAAAAGACTGGAACCTCCTACTTCTTGAGGATTAGTTTGATGGAGTGGAATGACACGAGGCATGCAAGTAGTTAGGCAGTTCGTACCCCAGGCTGTGATCTCCATACTGGTCCAATCAATATGAGGGTTGTGCTTAGTAAGCCATGGTAGGCCCAGGACTACCTGGTGTGAGGACTGAGGAAGGACAAAAAATTCTAGAGTCTCTTGATGTAAGGCACCGACGAGAACTGTCACTGGATCGGTTTGAAGGGTGATTTGCCCGCTGCTGATGCGACTCCCATCTACTGCAGTGAGAGCCAACGGATGGGCCAAAGGTTGCACCGTCAAGGAATGTTGAAGAACGAAAGAGGAAGAAAGGAAGTTCCCGGCTGCTCCGGAATCTAGTAGAGCCTGGACCTTGATTTTTCCCTGAGGGCACACAAGAGTAACGGGAATGGTGGGCACAGTTGAAGAGGGAGATGAAAGCAGAACTCCTAACCTGGCCTCCCTCGGGGAGGTTAGGAGCGGTCGTTTCCCGGGCGCAGTGGGCAGGAAGACAACAGATGAACGGAAGAACCGCAGTACATGCAAAGATTCTCACGACGTCTACGGGATTTTTCTTCAAAGGAAAGCCGAGAGCGGTTGATCTGCATGGGTTCGTCTGGTGGTGTGGTTGTGGAGGACCCAGGTCTAGGAACAGGAACAGCGTTGGTGGTGAGACGAGGGCGGAGACGGTCGGAGCGATTTCTCTCTAGTTGACGCTCCTGCATCCGTAGATCTACTTTGTTGCACAAGGAGATGAGTTCAGCCAAAGTAGCAGGAGAGTCACGGGTAGTTAATTCGTCCTTGATACGACCTGCCAGCCCATTCCAGAAGGCGGAGACGAGAGCCTCTTCGTTCCACTTTAGTTCCGAAGCCAGAGTCTGGAACTGCACAGCATATTGTCCCACTGAGCGACTACCCTGGCGAATTCTCAGGATCTCAGTAGCGGCAGACGACACTCTGCCAGGTTCGTCGAAGATGTGACGGAAAGAGGTAATAAAAGCTTCATAGTCATTGAGCAGGGGATCAGCACGTTCCCAGAGAGGGGACACCCAGTCCAAAGCTGACCCTGCTAGGAGAGACACAATATAAGCCACCTTTGCCTTGGAAGTAGGAAAGTGAGAAGACTGTAAGGTGAAATGCACATCGCATTGGTTCAGAAACCCACGGCATCCTTTCGGAGAACCATCATATTTGCTGGGGGTTGGTAATTGCATGTGATGAGGAACTATTGGTCCAGGTGTAGGAACAGGGACTGGAACCTCTGGAGCTGGAGCCACAGAAACTGAGGGAGCCGCCTGGGGCGGAACCAAGACCTGAAGGAATTGGGCCACTTGACGTTGGGTAGCCTCCACTTGCTCCAGACGAGCCATGATGCTGTGAAGTGCGTCCGCCATGGAAGCCTGTTCTTCACCCGACTCCATCGGGTCAGTACAAACTGTCACAACTGAAGGGCTGGATGAAGTCGTGTGGTGTGTAGCAACCGGAGACGGACCAGAGGAGGAAGGATTAAATCGTGCAGGTTTAATAATAGAATTCATAAATAGAACAATACACGCTTGAATACTTTGTTAAGTGGCAGTTTAGCAGTAATAAGAATTGAGCCGGCACGGCACTTTGTAAAGAAGAAAAAGTTCATTTAAACAATGACAGTTCAAGCACTGCGGACTGCAGGCTGGGGTCTTGGGAAATGGAGAAATCCGGAAAGAGAATGTACTTGATGGTAATGAGGGATCCTTGAAGACTGAAAGAAGATGGATGATGACAGAAGAATGGGAAGTTGCTTGGAAGCAGACGACTTGAAGAACTTAGGCCAGGAAGCTCAGGGATGCAGGCAGAGACCAGACTGTGGAGAGATCTGGCAGCGATGGGGTTAAGCTGAATCGAGATTAACACAGAGCACTGAAGCAAGGCACCAAGTCAGGAGAGGTGAGTCAGAGAGCCGGAGTCAGCTGGGAGCTGTGAACGCCTCTGGAGACTCTTTGTACTGACACTGAACAGGCCTAGGCAGATCCCCTATATCCCTAGAGGGCGGCTGCCATTGGCTGTCAGGTCAGTATGGGCGGAAACCTCAGACAAGGACCAATCTGCTATTTGCCCCTAATCAAGATGGCGACGCCGGCCTCCCGGTGCCCCTACAGCACATATCGCTACACTTGCTGGCGTCCCACGCTGCCTGCTGCCCACCAGACTGCCGCTGCCTGCTGCCGCTGACCTGGAGACCACTACACGCTAGCCGACGGCGGGCGCGAACGGGTGAGTAGTAAGCCCGCCGCGCACCGCCGCGGCTGCGTGTGACATAATGGATTAGTTCTCAGAATATCTCATTGTGAATAAATGGTAAATCCGAACATGAAGGGGCAATGTAATAAGGTGAAAAATTTGGGAAGAAATCTCTAGTTTTTTTTAAAGCGGCAATCATTTACACTGCAAAATCAAAGTGGTTTTGCAGTGTAAATGATTGCAGCTTTAAAAAAACTGGAGATTTCTTCTCAAATCTCTCACTTTCTGATTCTCTGATCCTATTACATTTTCCCCCAAGTGGGCTCATTACCAGAATAAATACTTCAATTGAAAGTATAGAATCAAGAGGTTCTAATTGACCCAGCCAATGATCCTTCCAGTTTGCCTCCAAAAGTAGGTATCTACGTTTGGAGGCAAGCTGTAAGGCCCATTGGCTGGGTTAATTAGAACCTCTTGATTCTATACCTTCAATTGAAGTTTTGGTACTTATGTAATATCTGAGCTCCCGTTTTTTTTATGAGACCGCGTCCCCTTGCGGGGCTCGCTGCGCTCGCCACGCTTCGGGCACGGTGGCTCGCTGCGCTCGCCACACTATATAAAATCAACTCCCTGCGTAGTTGGATAGTAGGGGTATGAAAAAAAGGGGTGCATTTAACATGGGAGCCCAGATAATACATAAGTACCGAAGTTTTTATTCTAGTAATGGCCAGGGTCGACAGTTGCCATGTCAACATACACTATGTTGACACTGACATATTGCCTACATGTCGACATTATGCACATTGTTAAAACTATTTAACCCTAACCACAGCCTGACTCTAACGCTGAAGAAGTGGACATGCATAATGTTGACAGTTGTTGAATATGTTGACGTTTTGTCATTGTCAACATGTGAACGTTTTTCGTGTCAACATTACGAATAAAGTTTAAACCTTTTGAATATCAAAATTCAGAACCATTCGACCTTACAGTGCCTACGCTGTGAATGTGGACACTGTGACAAGATATCACAGCATAGTTGCCTACCCTCCTGTATTCTGCAGGAGACTCCCTGACATAGCAGCAATCTCCCTCTCTCCCTCATTAGTCTAGCAATCTCCCTCATGTCACCTAGCCCACATTACATTGTTACATCATAGTTACCTCCCCTCTTGCATTCTGCAGGAGACTCCCTGACATAGCAGCAATCTCCCTCTCTCCCTCATTAGTCTAGCAATCTCCCTCATGTCACCTAGCCCACATTACATTGTTACATCATAGTTACCTCCCCTCCTGCATTCTGCAGGAGGCTCCCTGACATAGCAGCAATCTCCCTCTCTCCCTCATTAGTTTAACAATCCCCCTCATGTCACCTAGCCCACATTACACTGTTACATCATAGTTACCTCCCCTCCTGCATTCTGCAGGAGACTCCCTGACATGGCAGCAATCTCCCTCTCTCCCTCATTAGTCTAACAATCCCCCTCATGTCACCTAGTCCACATTACACTGTTACAATTTTGGGGAAGAAAGGAATGAAATCATCAGTAACTCATTGAATAAAGTTTTGTAACTCTTACTAACTGCATTAGGGCTCATCTACATTTGGATATAAGTCATTTTAGATTACTCACCCACGCTTTTAGGTGCCACGTTCAAAATCTTTTTTCACAATCTCTCCATATATGGAACTAGACACACCCTTTGGGTGGAGCATAGCACGCCCCCTCAATGGGGTGCTTTGCAAAATACTATGACCAACTATAATTAGAGATGTGCAGGTTCGGATTTACTCGGATCTAAAATTGGGATCTTATTGGCTATCGGCTGTCACATGTTTTGGCTCCAAAACATGTGACAGCCGGATAGCCAATAAGATCTCATTTTGACATCCGGGTAAATCCGAATCTGCACATCTCTACTTTTTCTCTCCCTGAAACTAGATTTCAAAAGTAGGCAAGTATGTAACACAGGTAGCATTGTAATAGGATGACTCTATTTCCATATACCCTACATCATTTACTTTTACTGCCATGATCTGATTCGCCTTTTAATAAATGTGAATCAAATGCTGATGAGTGCCATAGTCAGTGGTGGCTGCCTAGAGTGCGTTCTGTTCCATGGAGCAGCATGTTAAAAAGTAAGAAATGGAGCCCTGGGACTTGGTATATTAAACTTATTTTAATAATACTTAGAGGAAATTAACATCTGTTAAACGGCATCATTATAAAAGAAAAAAATGCCTTTCTTTATCGCACAGGGATACATTAATCAGCCTTATGCTTTGAAACCCTCCTATCATCGTTGCCTGTGATTATGTTGTACTAATATACATGTTTAGGAATATGAATATGGAATTCTGCGGTACCCGGTAATGCTTCAAAGGGTCATTAATGCAGCCTTTCCCGCAGTGGCAGAGTGCGCCTGACGGCCGTACCTCCTTGCAGCTGTGAATTGTACAGATAAATCGGAATGTTACAAGAGAAACACAATAGGATAAAAAGAAATATATATTGCAGAAAAATAAATGTGGCTGCAGTATATTCATGGGAACATGAATAGAATTCATTGTATATATTGATTTTGTCCCTTTCGCTACTTCCCCATCTGCAGGGTCCTAGTGATGTGACACAGTGGCGTAAGTTCGTCCCAGTTGCCTGGAGGCAAGATATATATTTGTGCCCCCTCCCCACCCACACACAAACACACACACACACACACACACACAACCTTATATAAAATATATGTCCGTTATGAAATATATATATATATATATATATATATATATATACTGTCCATACAGCACTTCAACAGAGCATTGGTGCACCCTGTGCCGGCCCTGCCCCTGAACATGTGACATCATGATGTCATGCCTAGGGGATGGTGCTGCCGTCTCTGGGAACTAGAGCACAGTCTTAAACTGGGTACACATATGTACAATCGTCGGGCCGTTCTTCCGTTCTGCGGACGAACGGCCGTTCGATTGTATATATATGTACGCAGTCCCGATCCCTTCGTTGCGATCGATAAACGGCCAAAAACGCTCTTGGCCGTCCACGGTCGGTCGGTCGAAGGTTCTTTGCTGCTTAATATTCTTCCGACAGGACGGCTCCATATCGAAAGAAAAGTGACATGTGTACGCACGTTCGATCGATATGCAGCCCGTTCCTGCGATCATTCCTCCCAAAAGCAGCACGCCCATGTGGGTGTTGACTAGCTGCGTCATCCCTCCATCAGCGCAGCATGTAAACAACAGGAAGTCTTCTCCCCCGTACTTTCCGCGCCATGCTGTTAAAAAATATTCGTTGTGTGTGCATTCCTTTTGAAATAAATAATCGTTGTGTGTGCATTCCTGACAGATATAGTTATATAGTATATAGCCAGATCGGGAGAGTGTGTACGGTGGTACAATCTTTTTCTTGCGATTGTTTGGACGGGAGTACATCGGACGTCGCAAGTAAAATTGTACATATGTGTACGCGCAGATCGGTCGTATGTTTTGGGCGGTCGAACGTGTATTAGGTCGATCGAACGGTCGCAAGAAAAATGAAATTGTACATATGTGTACCCAGCTTTACAGGTTTCCTGTCCAGAGCAAGAGCATGCCTTCACAGCTCCAGGCGGCTTGGTATTATCCATACTGGCTGCAGGCTACACAACAATGGCTGCCACATTTGCAAGGGTAGAGAGCAGTACTCCACCTGTTTTATCAAGGCACTTGTACCTGGTTTTCTATTTTCTATCAGATATGCGGCCATTAGGTCGACATAGTCTAATTGGACAGTCAGTAGGTCGACCACTATTGGCCTACAGGCAGGAGGACGACACATGAAAAAGTTTGACATGTCAAACGGTGGACATGAGCAAAAGGTCGACATGTAAAAAGTTTTTCATGATTTTTTTCTTACAACCAACTTGTTCTAACATTCCAGTGTGTATAGCGGGAGAATATTGTAGTGTGCCAAGCACAGCAAGCCATGCGAGGGGAGAGGGTACAGTGTCCATGTTGACCTATGGGGACATAGACACCCAAAACAAATCTGAAAACCATATGTCGTCATTTTTCCCATGCCGACCTTTTACATGTCAACATTTTGCTTTTGTCAACATTTTGACTATGTGGACCTTATGAATGTTGACTTTTTCCATGTGTTGACATTCTGCCTGTCGGCCAACAGTGGTGGACCTATTTACCTAGACCAGGGCTGGGCAACACCGGCCCTCCAGATGTTGATGAACTACACATCCCAGCATGCCTTGCATCAGTTTCAGCATGGCCACATAGCAAAACTAATGCAAAGCATCCTGGGATGTGTAGTTCATTAACATCTGGAGGGCCGGTGTTGCCAGCCCTGACCTAGATACTGTTGATCAAACAATCCACACCCAGTCTATCAGATGGATATGTGTGCCTCAATGTACTCATAATACTCGTGGATTCAACAGAGATATCACTAACTACGGGGACGATGCATAGCCTGAATGATCTGAGATTACACCCCACAAACATTTTGGCATCAGTTAAAATGTATTGGATTTGAATAAAATTATATTGTTTCCCCTCATAAGGTTTAATTACTAGGAAATATCCATTAATCCATGGCAACCAATAAGAAATGGGCTTTGACTGATCTAGTGCAAACCGGACAATGAAAGAAAATGTCTGACTGGTTGATGGTGCTGTATTACTGCCTCACAGCACTGAAGTCATGGGTTCGATTCCCACCATGGCCCAAACTTTGTGGAGTTTGTATATTCTCCCCGTACTTGCATGGGTTTAATCCGGGTACTCCGGTTTCCTCACGCAATCCAAAGATTGGCTCCTGACAAAATTAACCCTAGAATGTCTGTGTGTACGTGTACATGTGGTAGGGAATATAGATTGTACGCTCCACTGGGGCAAGGACGGATGTGAATGTTCGAATATTCTCTGTAAAGCGCTGCGTAATATGTGTACGTTATATAAGAAACGGTTAATAAATAAATAATAAATAAAATATTGGTAAACATGCCTTATATCTGTTTACCTTGTACTTGGCTCTCTGGTGCTACTGAAAACGAGAAACATCGCATCGCGTAAGGGGTTATTGTTAAGCTTGGCGCATTTAATGTAATTGTATTGTATGTCCTCACCACCGTACCCTCAACCTCTGACAGCAGTCTACGGGAAAACAAGTGGTCATTAAAACTGTATAATATAATGTTGTATTATTGTGTTATTTTCTGCTTACTTTAGGCACCACTAGTAATAGCGTATGTAGAGTTGAGACTTAAAGTCCCTTAGCTAATTTCAGCAAGTACAAAACAACACCAATATTGACTCAACTATTATGTGACAGTCACTTTGATATTTATTGATTTTCTCAATGGCTTTGAATAAGCTCACTGTACTTCAAGTTTAAAATGGCCAATCAGGAGAAAAGCTACGCATTGGTTTAGGAGTCTCACCATTAATATCTAAGATATTTAAAACTATATATATATATATATATATATATATATATATATATATATATATATAGATATATATATATATATCTATATATATATATATATAAATATATATATATATATATATCTTATATATTTAGCTACATGTGTCAATCATTCTGGGAGTGTGTCTATAACGCTGGGTGGAGTCATACACCCAGTCACAGAATGAGCACATACCCTATAGCTGTCGCTGGGCACCAAAGAAGAGAATCATGATGTGCACACATCTGCACACACAAACACACACACACACACACACACTATATGTGAAGCACCCCATACTGTACTTTCCTGCCCAGGGAACACGCACGCAGGTCCCTTCACATCACCGCTGGAGGCATGCCCTTGCACCGATTATTGGGCGTAAACCTCTTACGCTCCGGCCGCTGTAAGTGGGGGAAACCTCTTACTGCCACCGCTCACTGTGCACCGCGCTGCGCTGCTGTCAGTGGGAACACCCGCTGACTTATGTTGCTCACTTGCGCCCACACTCCTGCCCTCCTGCATGGCTACAATACTGCCCGGGGGACCCGCACCGACCTGCCTTTCATCACTGCATGGAGCCGTCCCTTCTAACCTATGAGGGGCGTGGCTCCAGATAGCGGCAACACCCACCAAATGCTAGCGCTAATGTGTGTGGACCTGCGTGCGTGTTCCCCGGGCAGGAAAGTACAGTATGGGGTGCTTCACCTATAGTGGCGCTGGAAAGAGACACTCCCTGTCGGACACAATCCTCCACTTCAGTGCTACTACTGCAATCATCAAACACAGAAGGGACAAAACGGGAGACACACAAAGCAGCGCTGCCATCTGTCTTGCTGGACAGCAGCTATAAGAGCCACAGGTGGGTGCTAAAATATGGAGCCCCTTTCTGTTCTCACCCTGGACCTACTACAGTGGCAAAACTCCACTGACCATGCAACAAATCCTCCCCCACCCACCCTACCAATGCACCCACACCTCCCACACCAGCACCGCAACTGTCCATCACTAAGCCTGTGCACCCCTGCACCTATCCATCACAGAGCACCCACACAAGGCACCCCCACACGTGTAACTCCACCACCCGACTACCCCCCCCACTTGCCACTACCTCACCCACACCACCCCCAAGCACATACCCCCACCCTCGCACCCAACCCTCAGCCACCCCCCCCCCCCCCCACACACACACACCCACAGCACATCCAAATGCACTTGCGGAAACAAGATAACTGCCCCGCCCACACCCGCACTACACCCACACCCAACCCTGCTCCACCCACGCCACACCCCGTCTCTCACCCACGACAACCCCACGTCCATCCCTCAAACCCCACCGGCAACATCGCTCCCAACCATCCCGCAAACAACTTCACCACCCCCACACCCACCACATACACCACACACATGCGGAACCCTTGCCCCTGAAGCTCCACCACCCACAGCACACCCGCACCGCACCACACCCACCCACACCACCACCACCAACAAACACCCTCCCCCACCTATGCAAAAACAACACCTACAACTCCCACACCCGTCGTACTCAGGCACCCACCTACACCACCCCTGCATGCACACCTCCTCAACCACCACTACCCCTGCACCCAGCCAAGGCAACACTACATGCACACATTCCCCACCTGCAGTAAAATAGAAATAATATTGGTACTCTTTACCTAGAACGGCGCCCATCGCGGGCATCACATGTACATCGCATGCCATTATAATTTCACATAGAAATACATGTTAAAATGTAAATATATATATAATTTTTGCAAGGGTCCGGCACTGCCCACCAACACGTTTTTGGTACTTGCCCGGGTGCTCGTCCTGTTTATGGGGTCACCCCCATGCATATACAGCAATCCGAATGAGGAACGTCACTCCAGGTCTTTGTGCAAAAAAATGTAATTTTTACTAAGTGCCTACGGCGTTTCAGGTCAAGCCATACTATGTCCTGAAGACGGGCTTGACCCGAAACGCCGTAGGCACTTAGTAAAAACTATGTTTTTTTGCACAAAGACCTGGAGTGACGTTCCTCATTCGGATTGCTGTGTATATATATATATATATACCGTATTTGCCGGCGTATAAGACGACTGGGCGTATAAGACGACCCCCCAACATTTCCACTCAAAATATAGAGTTTGTTATATAAGTGCACCCGGCGTATAAGACGACCCTCCCACTTGGAGGCATGTTTTTCAGGGGAAAAAAGTAGTCTTATACGCCAGCAAATACAGTATGAATATATATATATATATATATACATACAGTAGTTTCCAATATTTGCGCAAGAAAGTCCCAGTATATAGGTAGATCTGTCCGTAGATTGATTTCACATGTAGTGCGGCTTTACTCAGTTGTGGGTATCACCATAACCCACGCGGAGAGACATGTAGAAAAAGCCAGAGAAGCGCACAAATGAGCGGTATAAAAGTCACACTTTACTATAATAAAATAGCTCACATACATGTAAGTTTAGAACAATATGTAGGCAGAAAACCTGCAATTCATAGCCCGGGCGACAGGAGTCCAGCAACAGCACGATGTGATGACACCAGACCGGTGTAGGAACTTGCAGCCGGGACCAGACAGATCTGAGGACGTCAGCAGCGTCAGCGGGATGTCAGTGTCAGCCAAGGATCCGCCCAACGCGTTTCGTACTTCGCCTCCTGACGAAGTCATACCCTGACGAAACGCGTTGGGGCGGATCCTTGGCTGACGCTGACATCCCGCTGACGCTGCTGACGTCCTCAGATCTGTCTGGTCCCGGCTGCAAGTTCCTACACTGGTCTGGTGTCATCACATCGTGCTGTTGCTGGACTCCTGTCGCCCGGGCTATGAATTGCAGGTTTTCTGCCTACATATTGTTCTAAACTTACATGTATGTGAGCTATTTTATTATAGTAAAGTGTTACTTTTATACCGCTCATTTGTGCGCTTCTCTGGCTTTTTATATATTTATATATATAGTAGAAGTTAGTGTGTACATACTGTATATTCTGCTAGCACTTCATGTAGGAGACTGAGGTCCCAAAGAGAGACTCCAAACTGCTGCCATCTATCCAGGACTAATCGATTATCATTCTTAAAACTGATCCTGGTAGAGAACCAACATGGAGGATGTAGGAGGCGTACTATGAGGATATTTGCTTATAATTGTTTTTCCTACTGGTAAAACTCATATCAGAAAACTTGATTGCTTGATTGATTGATTGCCAGTTAGTATTTAGAAATAGGAGAAATATTTCATCTCCAAGAAAAAGGATTTCCTCTACATTTTATTCGCCCAGAAAATAAAAGCACAATAAAAGAATAAACTGTTCCCCTGATGAAGTATATCTAGACGAAACGCGTCGGGTCATAACTGTACTGCTATAACATCCATGACTACTCGTTGAAGAATTCAATAAACTTTTATATTGGAAGAATTTCTACCTTATTTTGGAGTAATATATATGGACTTTTATTATACACCTACAGCACCCACGGGGGTCCTGATTTACATTTGTTGCATGTTTGTTGCATGTTGGGAGGTATGCATGCTAGCTATATGACACATAATTAATTACCACTAAAACTACCCAGATCTATCCCAGACATGACCTTGTATCACATAATTAGATCATACTTGCCGACTTTTCGAGAAGCCTCTCCGGGAGAAGCCCGGAGAGGACAGCCAGATCTTCAGGTCAGGGGGCAGGGCGGGGCTGATGACTGAATGCCCCAATCCAGGCAAATGCCGCAGGTCCGCAAGTAAAGGGCGGGGCTAAAATTACGCAGAATGACGCAATTTGCGTCATTTTAGTCCCGCCCCTTGCCATGGACCAGTGAAAAAACGGTAATTAGTGCGGTAAGAAAGGGGGGTGTGGGGGCTGCCAGGCAAAAGCGGGAGGATTGCCGACCATCCCGGGGAGACCCGATTTTCGGGAGCCTCCCGGCAATTCCGGGAGGGTAGGCAAGCCTGAATTAGATATCACCCTTAAAGCCAACCAAATCTAATGCAAAAACAATACTAACTACAAGCATTTATGGGCACTGGTAGGTGATGACCACACCTACCAGTGGTTGACCACACCCCTTCAGTGGGCCCCTGCAGCTACATTTCCCTGGTGGGCCCTTAATGCCCCAGTTCAACACTGCATGGGTCATTTACTAGCTCATTACTCTATGGTGACCCACCTGTAATTCCTCTTCTCTCGCTGCGGCCGCATCTGTCTAGCAGCACAACTGCACATCGAGACATAAAGGGGAGATTTCTTCAGCTCAGCAGGAACAATCTACTATATCTTTATTCAATGTACCGCTACTCTGCTATAGTTACCTCCGCTCCTACATTTTGCAGGAGACTCCCTGAAAAAGCAGCAATCTCTCTCTCTCCCTGAGTAGTCTAGCAATCTCCCTCATTTCCCCTAGCCCATATTACACTGTTACCAGAGGCGTAACTAGATATTCGTAGGCCCCATAGCAAAAGTTTGTAAGGGCCCCCTTTATAGCAACTGATGGTGATAAATGTATGCAAAACATATTAGTTTGACAGCAAAGATGGGCCCCCTTCAGCTCTGGGCCCCATAGCAGCTGCACCCCTTGCACCTATGGTAGTTACGCCCCTGACTGTTACATCATAGTTATCTCCCCTCCTGCATTCTGCAGGAGACTCCCTGAAATAGCAGCAATCTCCCTCTCTCCCTCATTAGTATAGAAATCTCCCTCATGTCACCTAGCCCACATTTCATTGTTACATCATAGTTACCTCCCCTCTTGCATTCTGCAGGAGACTCCCTGACCTAGCAGCAATCTCCCTTTCTCCCTCATTAGTCTAGCAATCTCCCTCATGTCACCTAGCCCACATTACACTGTTACATCATAGTTACCTTCCCCTCCTGCATTCTGCAGGAGACTCCCTGTAATAGCAGCAATCTCCCTCTCTCTCTCATTAGTCTAGCAATCTCCCTCATGTTACCTAGCCCACATTACACTGTTACATCATAGTTATCTTCCCTCCTGCATTCTGCAGGAGACTCCCTGACATAGCAGCAATCTCCCTCTCTCCCTCATTAGTCTAGCAATCTCCCTCATGTCACCTAGCCCACATTACACTGTTACATCATAGTTATCTCCCCTCCTGTATTCTGCAGGAGACTCCCTGAAATAGCAGCAATCTCCCTCTCTCCCTGATTAGTCTAGCAATCTCCCTCATTTCACCTAGCCCACATTATGTAGCTAGTACATTTTGGGGGGAAAAAGGAATGAGAGATAGAAACATTTACATTGAATCATCAGCGCCATTTCCCAGCACTTTACCAAGTATAGTAGCTCTTACTAACTGCTTTGGAGCTCATCTATATTTGGATATAAGTCATATTAAAAGATTCCTCTCAGATGTAGCAGTACACACCCACGCTTCTAGGTGCCACGTTCACAATCTCTTTTCACATTCTCTCCATATATGGAATTAGACACGCCCCTTGGGTGGAGAATGACATGCCCCCTCAATGGGCTGCTGTGCAAAATTCTACTACCAACTATAATCTCCCTGAAACTAGTTTTCAAAAGTAGGCAAGTATGGCGTGGGGTCGATCACTGACCTGAACCCCTGCAGCGCCCCTCCAACCAGCACGGACCCAGATAAGTAGTAACTGCTCCCCCTCTCAGCACCCCTAGGCACAGTTCAATAGATGCTGGATGCAGGACTCTCAAAACCCTTGCACACACATCTGATTGGTGCACCAAGTTTCATGCAATATCATTTTGTTTCTTCTTGCCCAAAAAAAATATTTTTGGAAAAAAAAATACCATCCTTGTATCTTAGTTCTCTTTTTATTACACATTTTAATGTTTGCATTCACCCCACCCACTAAAATCCTATAGCTCCCCCTGCTTAGGGGAGATAAAACCTCTATATTTAATTCATGTTCATTATTCTGTTGATTAATATACGTTATTCCACTGAGAAATATATTGAGCCTGTACGCTTTCATTACAATAAACCCTATTTTTAAACAAGGCATATTTTCCTTTAATAAAGACAATAAGACAGTATCAATTCATTGTCAGAGAGCAATAAACCTGACAGGTATTTCGGTACTGTAGATTCAACAGTTTTCTGTTTTTATAAATAATACATTCTGTTTCCGTATTCTAATGGAATGTGTTTACTCTCTGTAGGAAATAAAATGTGAAACAATATTTCTATTTTTTTTTTTTCCCTGACAGAGTGAGACTAGCGGTGACGTTCCGGTACTTCTGCTAGCCAGAATCCCTGGTGGCTACTCCTGGTGCATTTTAACTTGAACCTTTGGTCACCTGATACATGACCTCTAACCTCTTGGGTTCATTTCTAAAAAAGGTCCGCCATCGGGGGATTTCAGGATTGTGACATGAAGACAGCTACTTTTAGAAGTAGATCACAGTAATACTTTATGTCCATATATTTTTCCTGACTCTTTCACTAAAATATTTAACCTTCAGCAACCGAGGTGACGAATAGATGATATTACATTTTTTGTTTGAAAATCAAAGCCAGGAGTCTGGAGAAACACTTTATACTGAGCATTGTAAGCTGAAAATGCAATTCTGCCTTTATCTACAATGGTGTGATAGACAAAAAAATCAGGAAATATGGATGTTAAAACATACCTCCCAACGTTTGATCTGAAGAAATAGGGAGCTCCCGAAAAGGGGGCGGGGTGTATGCAAATGAGGGCGCGACTTATGCTAATTAGCCGCAACCTCATTTTCATACGAGAATAGACGCTGTGCGCATGCGCACAGCGTCTATTCTACTAGATTGGGGGGTCTCCCAACTGCCACCCCCCGCAGCGGGACAATGCCTGCCGCGGGTGGGACAGCGGGACAGGACCCGAAAATCGGGACTGTCCCTCTAAAATCGTGACAGTTGGGAGGTATGGTAAAATAGTATTATATCACAATTGGCCGTATTCAATGCAGCCGGTGAGGGGGTGATATGGCGGGGATTGCCGAAAACAAGCGATCCTCGCCATTTAACCCCGTGCCGCCCACTCACCCTATCCTATGTTCTGGGGGAATCCTCGCTGTCACAGAATGGGAAACGGTCATCTATTAGACCACACTTAGGTCGACAGTCCTTAGGTCGACCACGTTGGGTCGACATGGGCCAAGGTCGACAGGGTTATAGGTCGACATGAGTCAAGGTCGACATGTGTTTAGGTCGACATGGGCCAAGGTCGACATGGGTTTAGGTCGACAGTCGTTAGGTCGACATGAGTTTTTCACTGTTTTTTGAGCCGACATGTGCCGACAGGTGGTATTTCATGCCCTACCATCCACTAGGGCGTGGTGGGAGAATAAAAAAGTGTGCCAAGCGCAGCGAGGCACCGTGCCCGAAGCACTGCGAGCGAAGCGAGCGATGCGAGGGGCTGCGGTTCACCTCCAACTGTGTCCATGTCGACTGTGTCGACATCCGGGTAAAAAAAAACAGTGAAAACTCATGTCGACCTAACGACTGTCGACCTAAACCCATGTCGACCTTGGCCCATGTCAACCTAAACACATGTCGACCTTGACCCATGTGGACCTATAACCCTGTCGACCTTGGCCCATGTCGACCCAACGTGGTCGACCTAATGACTGTCGACCTAAGTGTGGTCTACTTATTTACTTAGCACCTTTTAGAACAGGCATGTCCAAACGATGGCCCTCCAGCTGTTGTGAAACTACAAGTCCCATCATTCCTGCATGGCATGTAGTTTGGACATGACTTTTCTAGAACATAAAATAATCTGATTGGTTGCCCATAGCAACATTCCATCTGACATAGAACTACCATCTTAGTCAATTTCCCCCAATGATTGTTTTTGACTGATAAAGCCAATCGCATCTTCTGGTCATAGTCATAAAAGAGGACATTTTCTGCAGTCAGATAAAAAATAAATGGTAGATATAGGGGCAGATGTAGCAAACTTTCCTGTATCCTTCATATACAGGTAATGGACCTTATTCTGGTTGACACACAGCACTGCGAAGTTCACAGCGCTGCATGTCTTTTTTAGCCTGCCCGCCGCTCGCATTGGTGCCCGTCCTCCTTCGCAGGACGAATTAGCCTGCACAAACATCCATTGGCAGCCTATGGGGCGACACCCACATCATCCGAAGGTTGCCGACTATCGAATGTTGCGGTGAGACTAAGACACTCTCAGGTGTCTTAGTTTTGCTTGTGTCCTGTACGAGGAGAGGGCGGGCAGCTGACATCTGGTTTCCATGGGCGTTCCCATGGGTGAATCCCTGGCCTGTCAACCCCCCCCCTCGCACACTCGTTGTGTGCGAGCGACCATCGAAGAACACTCTGTGTGCCGCGGCCGCTCGCACACAGCGCATGCACATGGTATGAAGGGTCAATAGTGTCTAGGTCAACATGCCCCTACCCCACGATAAAATGTGGGAGTGGAGCCATGCCTCCATGTAGGGGCATGGCCAGGTCCTATAAAAAAAATTAACAAGAGGGAGACAGAGAGAGGACAGGCTGCCGCTACAGCTGTCTCTCTCCCCAGGTCAGTACAAGGCACTGAGAAGCATGTGCTGCGCTGGGGAGAGAGGCTGTGCTGCGGCTGCAGTCTGTCACCTCTCTCCCCACTGCTCGGCTCCCTGCAACATGGGAGCAGGACCTGGGACCCTCCAGCAGACCCGGGCCTTGGTAAAAAGTACCAGCCGCCCCCTTCCCCCCCTCTTGATGCCACTTCCAGTGGATGTAAAGTATGAAAAAGTTCGGAATAAGAAAAATATTCCCTAAAACTCTCCCTTTCATGTGTTGATCATTGCAATGCCTGCCTCTTGCTCAGATCGACCTTTTGCTTATTTTGACCTTGTGCATATCAATCACATGGTGTTGACCTAGACACTGTCATCATACTGGATATATTTCTGGCATCTCCCGTCAAGAGAAATTCCCCCAGACGCTCTGTTTGTAGCTTAGACTCCCCTCCCCCTTCCAGACTGACAGCCATATATCGCACCCATTTTGCCATTTCTGCTGTCTCCCCATTTCACCAACTTGTTTCCAACCTCCCCATTTTTGTCATTCATATATTTTCTCCCTTGTGTCTGTTATTCAGTGGAGCATATGTACTAAGACTTGGAGGGTGATAAAGTGGAGAGATATAACCTAGCAACCAATAAGCTCCTAATACTACCCATATGCATTGGATGCAATATCGAGTCTTATTTCCCTTAAAGCTCACATTTTGAAAAATCGCATTGAAATTCTTTTTTGGGGCCTGCAATTGTGCATAAAATCATGCGATTTATCGAATGCACCTTGCGATAAAAAAATTGGGCGGGAATGATGCGATTGCATCGAATGCTGTAAAAAATGCACCAGATTATCGAACAGATCTGTGCACAGTGGGTGGAAGAGGAGTGGGCAGAAAGTGAGCAGAAATCTTCAGGAATCGAACATCGCATTTAGAAAAATCGAATGCGCACAAAATCGCATTCAACCGCACGTACAATTCGGTAAATATTATGTGCAGAATATAAGATCATGAGATGTGAGATTAGACCGGCGTACCCGCTCATTGCGTCGCATGGTACACAGAATGTGCATACAATCATTTGATTTATCGAACAGATGTGGTTGTAATCGAATGATTGCATGCAATATCTGATACGTGTATGGGCAGCATTACTGCTATGCTACAGGCTGAGTTTGAAAAATGGCAGGAGCTGGTAGGTTGGTAGCTTATCTCTTTCCACTTTATCACTCTTTATGGCTTAGTTCATCTGCATCCTATGGGCCAGATGCACAGCTTCAAAAGTGATAAAATGGAGAGTGATAAACAACCAGCCAATCAGCTCCTGCCTGACATTTTTCAAACACAGCCTGTGAAATGTCAGGCAGGAGCTGATTGGCTGGCTGTTTATCACTCTCCATTTTATCACTTTTGAAGCTTAGTACATCTGGCCCTTGATCTCTTATCTTTTTGCACATGCCCTTGCCACCTCCCCCATGACTATTTCCCACCCGCCAAGTGTACTTCCACTTCAACCTTTCCGTAGGGGTTGTTCTGGAACATTCTAACTGTAAGAATGGCGCATGCTATTTTTTTGCAAGACTTAATTGCACGGCGGCCGATTATCGATACACTGCACATGTGTACGGCCTGTTGTAGGCAGGCGCATGGCCATTCTGCAACAAAAGACTGCAACTTTTTCCATACGCATGCTGTCTACAAGGTGATCGACAGGAAGTAGGCGTCTGGTGGTGGTAACTGTCTGTTTCATGGTAGTGCCCAAAAAAATGCTTTGCGTGCTTAAATATAAATGCTGGGAGTTTCTGGGAAAACACATGTGTGCCTGAGCGGTTTAGGGGAGTGTGTATGACGTCAGCTTCAGGCCATGTCAGGTTTTTTTCATCACACTGTAAAGTAAGTCCAGGGCTATGTGGCACCTGCGATCAGTTGTGGCCAGTGTAAAAATCATTCGATGGTAAGCCTGTTTGGATTTGGACATATTTGCTCAACTGCAAATGGATGTGTAGCCACAGCAAGCACACTGATTCGCAAGGGGGGGATTTCACTCCAGCGGGACTGGGTCTTAACTTAATGCTGGTCATGAGAATTTGTGGCCGTGCGATCAGTTCTGAATCGGGCAATTGTTGTCGAGCAGAGAAACAGAAGCACTTCCTGTGGAGCAGGGAAACAGAAGCACTTCCTGTGCAGCAGGTAAACAGAAGCACTTCCTGTAGAGTAGGGAAACAGAACCACTTCGTGTCAAGCACGGAAACAAGCACTTCCTGTGGAGCAGTGTAACAGAAACTTTTCCTGTCGAGCAGAGTAACAGAAGCACTTCCTGTCGAGCAGGGTAACAGAAGCACTTCCTGTCGAGCAGGGTAACAGAAGCACTTCCTGTCAAGCAAGGAAACAAGACCCTTCCTGTAAAGCAGGGAAAAAGAAGCTCTTCCTGTTGAGCAGGGTAACAGAAGCACTTCCTGTTGAGCAGGGTAACAGAAGCACTTCCTGTCGAGCAGGGAAACAGAAGCTCTTCCTGTTGAGCAGGGTAACAGAAGCATTTCCTGTCGTGCAGGGAAACAGAAGCTCTTCCTGTCGAGAAGGGAAACAAGCACTTCCTGTCAAGCATGAAAACAAAAGCACTTATTGTGAAGCAGAAACACTACTGCACTTGGGCCCTGATTCTAGTTTAATCGGTACCTGGCGTGTTCGCACGGGTGACCGCTGTTGAAGCACTGCGCATGTGCATATTCGCTTATGCCCATCCGCAGGTCTTCTGTGCAGACTTACATAGTCGGCGTGGCGCTCGCAAGGGGGAGGGGTGATGGGATGGAGGCAGGTAGGGCATTTCCTTGGTGTACCCAGAGGAAAATGCTGGGTGTGCCCAGGAATATGCTGGGCATCCCCATGCGAAACGTGGGAGTGCTTCTGATGCTTTGGAAACCAACCTGAATCACCCCCAAATTCACTTACACTGGAACAGAGATACTGAAACACTTCTTATGGAACCACAGAAACCAAAGCACTTCCAGTGCAAAAAAGGGAAATATGAGCACATCCTGGGGAGCAGAAACACTTAACACATACTATAGAATTTTAAGAATTCTGTACTTGTCTCACTGGAAAAATGATGTTTTCTCATATGCTTTTCAAGTACCAACTGAAAGTGAAGGTAAAAATAAGCAGTGAAATGTCCTTTTTTATTTATGGAGAAGAATGAAACAATATATAATCAAATAAAATACAGTAGCAAACAAATCTATGGCAATGGTTCCCAAATGCGGTACCCTAGACACTCCCAACAGTCCAGTTTTTATGGATATCCCTGCTTGTGCACATATGGTATAATCAAACTGACTAAAGTACTAATTAAGTCACCTGTGCCTAAGTATGGATATACTTATCACCTGGATGTCATATAAAATTAAATGAAGGGCATTATAATGATAAATCATAGGAACTGATGCACTGTAATGTGGCACAATATTAAGTAGAGGCACTACAGTGTGGCGTAATCTTACAGTATGAACTCGGGACACTGTGGGGGAAATTCATTATGATGGGAGTTTTATTTCAGATGGAATGTTGCTATGGGAAACCAATTAGATACTATCTATTATCTTCTAGAACAGGGCTGGGCAACACCGGCCCTCCAGATGTTGATGAACTACACATCCCAGCATGCCTTGCATCAGTTTCAGCATGGCCAGATAGCAAAAGTAATGCAAAGCATCCTGGGATATGTAGTTCATTAACATCTGGAGGGCCTGTGTTGCCCAGCCCTGTTCTAGAAGGTGCTAAACCAATAAGAAACTTCCCATGTGAAATAGAACTCCCATCTTAGTTAATACCACTTCTCCACTAGCAGAAAAAACCTGGTAATTTCAGCAGGGACGCGCATTAATCCGGGTTTTCTGCTAGTGGAAATGCTTTGCTGTCAAAAAACCCGATTTGGATTCCCCTGCAATCCAACCCAGGTAATTACCATGGTTAAACCTAGGAGGCTACCGGGTCGAGGGGTATTGGAAACACTCCCAACCCAATATACTTGATTGGAGCTTCTTGGGTAATTTTATGTACATTTTGTACATGTTTATGTGCACTTTCTCTATGTCTAGGTACACCAATGGCTCAGGTACAGTATACAGCAAACAGTTTTCACAAAAGTTTTACATGTCTTGTGTGAGGACACTTTTGAAAAGGTTTCATATTGAATATTTGAGGCTAAAATAACTTTTTCAAATAAATATTTGTGGTCTCTTTTTTAATCAGAAACTGTAAATAAAGAAATAATAAATGTAGGTAAGCGGAACTTACTGTATTTGTCATAAAATATGTGGTATATGTAATAGGCATTACAGTGTGTTGCATAATATGTAATGAGCATTATGGTGCGTGGAATGACATGTAATGGTCATTATGGCATGTGGTAAAATATGTAAGATATTAAGGTGTATGACATAATGTGCCCTGGGCACTACAGTGTGTGGCATAATGTGTACTGGGCACTATGGTGTGTGGCATAATGTGAAATGGGCATTATGACATGCAGTATAATATGTAATGGGTGTGTGACGTGTAATAGGCCTTGGAAGCAGCGGTATAACAGCAGGTCCACAGAACGTGCAACAGCTTGGGGGAGGCAGCGCAGGCAGAGTGTTCGTGGAGCTCTGTCCGTGGGGGCCCCGGGAAATTGTTTTACCGGGGGCCAGGATTTCTCTTGGCTGCCCTGGCCCAGCCTGCAGTGCACATGAATTTGCCCAGTTGTGTGTTTTTTTGTTTTGCGGAACCTGATTCAAGCCATGTGTACAAGGGCGTAACTACCATAGGTGCAAGGGGTACAGCTGCTATGGGGCCCTGAGCTGAAGGGGGCCCATCTTTACTGTCTAAGTAATATGTTTTACATTCATTTATTGCCATCAGTTGCTAAATAGCGGGCCCTTAAAAACTTTTGCTATGCGGCCAACAAATATCTAGTTAAGCCCCTGCATGTGCATACTGATCTACTTTTTTTGTGCTCCTCTCCAGGAAAAGCCCTGAGAGGAGACCCTGAAGTGCATATTGGGGAGCAGGGATGGAGGCTGATGTCATGAAGCCCTGCCCCCATTCAAACCAAATTCCATAATTCAAAGGTCTACAAAGAGGGGGGGGGGGGAGAGAAAATGATGCAATATGCATCATGTTAGCTCCTCCCCAATGTGCCACCATCACCAGTGTTTGTCTCTGCGGCTGAGAGGGTTGCACACCTTTCCAAGGTGACGGGATGGTAACCCAAATTTTGGCAGACTGCAGAAGGGTACGCAAGTATGACCCAGTGTGTGAGATCTGAGGGGCAGATTTTTTATGTTGGTGAAGTGATGAAGTGTCTGTTTTTTATCACCGGCCAATCAGCTCCTAACTATGAAGTTCCAGGCTTGGTTTCACTTCACCAACATAATAAATCTGCCCCTCAGATCTCACACACTGGGTCATACTTGCGTACCCTTCTGCGGTCTGCCAAAATTTGGGTTACCATTCCGTCACCTTGGAAGGGTGTGCAACCCTCTCAGCCGCAGAGACAAACACTGGTGATGGTGGCACATTGGGGAGGGGCTAACATGATGCATATTGCATCATTTTCGCTTTGCCCCCGCTTTGTAGACCTGTGAATTATGGTATTTGGTTTGAATGGGGGCAGGGCTTTATGACATCAGCCTCCATCCCTGCTCCCCGATATGCACTTCAGGGTCCCCTCTCAGGGCTTTTCCTGGAGAGGAGCACAAAAAAGTAGATCAGTATGCACATGCAGGGGCTTAACTAGATATTTGTTGGCCCCATAGCAAAAGTTTTTAAGGACCCGCTATTTAGCAACTGATGGTGATAAATGTATGTAAAACATATTACTTAGATGGCAAAGATGGGCCCCCGTCAGCTCAGGGCCCCATAGCAGCTGCACCCCTTGCACCTATGGTAGTTACGCCCTTGTACGCATGGCTTGATTCAGGTTCCGCAAAACAAAAAACACACAACTGGGCAAATTCATGTGCACTGCAGGTGGGGCAGATGTAACATGTGCAGAGAGAGTTAGATTTGGGGGGGGGGTCAACTGAAGTCTAAATTGCAGTGTAAAAATAAAACAGCTAGTATCTACCTTGCACAAGAACGATATAATCCACCCAAATCTAAATTGATCTCTGTGCTCCCAATCCTGCATGGCAACATGATTTTGCCCAGTTGTATGCTTTTATGCTTTGCTGACAAAGGCCCTAGTGATATCACATCATTTAGTTTAACCCAGTATGAAGCCCTGTACACACACATTGATTTGCTTTTGATTCGATGTTAGATTCGATTTTCTATTAGATCTGGCATTAGATCTTTCCATTCGATTTGGCATTAGACCTCTACTTTTGCATTAGATATCGAATTCGATATACATTCATGGTACGTTGTACACATTCGATTTACTTGATCGAATTCGATATTTCCTTGGCTGCACAGTCGATTTTTCTGTTCGATTTTGTGAAAACAGGAGCGCGCATCGAATCAAATGTAGATCGAAAGTGACAGACACAAAAACCATTCGATTTCGTTTAGGATTTGATTCAATTTTGCTTCTATATGCAAAATTGAATCGAAAATTGGGAAAAATCGATGCATGTGTACAGGGCTTTACCCTCGCTCAAAATCCCGGCTCAGCTAAAATGTAACATCTTATTTCCTTCCCCAGTTTTGTCCAATTTGCTGCCAGCATTAATTATGTCTTAATCATGGAAAAGTAGAACAAGAAAACCTTAATGTGATCTGTCCCCCTGGGGGGTGCTAAAGTTACTGTTCTGTTGCCTCTGTCAAATAATGTCCAAGAAATGATGTTTCCAATGCTTTTACCTTTCCAAAACTCCAGATATGTTTTCACTGTAGACAAAAGCAATTAGCCTTGTAACACTGACAGCTTCCATACTTGTCGTTTGCTGTGTGACCAGTCCCAGCTGTGCCCCCGATCTCTATCTGACGCAAGCTAGACCCTGCACCCAGCTATTTGTTTTAAATGTGAACTTGCACCCAAACGATGACCTCCCATTTCTGGGACGAATTTGAAATGAAAACTACCAGAGTAAGGATTCATAGAAGTAATTGTTCCACTTCCGCACTCCAGACACTTAAGGGCCCTACATACGCAGAGATGTGTGCCAGAGATACATAACGGGAGATTCAGCACAAGAGATTTCACTCTTGTGGCTCATTTCAGACAATGAGCCACATACAGAGAGATTTGTGTCAGAGATTCAAATTGGGAGATTCAGCACGGGAGATTTCAAATCTGTCACAGAAAGTGAAGTAAAACACTGCACTTCATCACAAAAATGTTATTATTACTGAACACATCTAGCACATAACTAATGTCTTCTTTAATAAGTATTCTTTCACCTCCCACTAATATTGCCCTCCCCCCCCCCCCCCCCGAAAAAAAGTTAATCATTGGTGGTGGCTAGTGGACCCCCCCCCCCCCCCCCAAAAAAAATGTAAGCATGGTGGCTAGTGGTCCCCCCCCCCCCCCCATATGCAAACTTTTAAACGTTGGTGGTACAGTGGGAACGGACATAAAAAAAATACTAACCAAGTCCGGGGTCCAGCGTCTCGTCCTGTCATACAGACAATAATTTTGTAAAATAAAAAAATGGCATGGGGTCCCCCCCCCCAGGCATGACCAGCCCCGGGCTTTTTGAGTGGTCCTGGTTCCCAAAATCCAGAGGACAAAGTGCGTGGGGTCCCCCGGATTTTGGGGACCAGCACCAGGCTCTTGAGCTGGCCCTGGTTTCCAAAATACGGGGGACAAAATGAATAGGGGTCCCCCGTATTTTGGAGACCAAGCACCAGGCTCCACTAGCAGGGGGTGTAATGCCATAGCCAGGGGACACGCTTGATGGTGTCCCGTGGCCAAAGCATTAACCACCCTAACTAGTCAGCCCAGGCCCAGAGTTTTTGGGGAGGTGGGGACCCCCCAAATAAGGGGGTCCCCCCTCTCCAGGGCACCCCAGGCCTGGGCTGCAGCCCGGGGCTATCCCCTGCACCCCTGGGCGGTGGGTGCAGGGTTGATAGCTTGTTTAACAGTAATATTGTCTTTTACAGTAGGACTACAGGTCCCAGCAAGCCTGCCCCACATGCTGGCACTTGGGAGAACCACAGGTATCAGCATGTGGGGCATTAAAGGCCCGTCGGTACCTATAGCCCCCCTGTAAAGGAAATATTAAAATAAAACACAAACACAGATGTTTTAGTATTTTATTAACTGCATCTGGTCTTCACCCAGGGGGGCTCCTGCCCCCCCCCCCCCCCCAGGGCTTCTGCGGTGTCTTCACCTGGGGGCAGCGGCACCCTAAGCTCTTTCGCATGGCCGCCACCTCCCAGGGGGGCTTCTGCCTTTTCATCTGTGTTCTTCACCTGGGGGCGGCGGCCTTTTAAGCTCTTTTGCATTATCCGCGCCTCCCAGGACTTCAGGAGCTCTTCTCTCCTCCTCCACCGTCGGACTGACTGCCCCTACCCTGTCTCGAGCTGGCTAATATAGCCAGCTCTAGGGGGCGGGGCAATGACGCAGCGAGCCGTGATTGGCTGGCCGCGGCCATTTTGAAATTTGCATTTTTTTTAAAAACATTTCCGTCCCGCTGCCGCCGCGCTGCCGCCCCGCTGCCGCCGAGAGGAGAGGTGAGGTGGGGGTGGCGATGGGTGCTACTGCTGGTGGGGGAGGGGGGTCAGGGGTGGCGGCGGCGGCGGCGGGTTCTGCGGTGCAGTCTGCGGTGTCTGCAGTCGCTCGCCCTGCTCATCTGCCCGCAGCCACACATGCGGGAGATGAGCAGGAGCTTTCTGAGCGACTGCTCTGAATTGTACAGCCCGTCCGTTCTGAATCTTGGACAGATTCAGAACGGCGGGGGCGCGCATGTAAATCGCTGTGTGGGCTATATACACAGCGATTTACATGCATTTTCAGGCATTTTCTGAGCGATTTGTTAGAATCGCTCAGAAAATGCCTAAATATCGTGCTGTGTGTGGGGCCCATTAGGGGTGCACTTAGAACAAAATGGTAAAAGATTTCCTAATTTAATCAGTGCCTCTATCCCCTAAAGCTGACCATTCATCAGGATGACCAGCATCAGATCCGAGTCGCCCGTTTTCCCCGGCAGCTTCCCGGACATACGATAGATCGGTACTTGTTTCCTAGAACGGCCACAATCGGGGGTAATCGTGTACCTTAACTTAAGTTACACGATTACCCCCGATGGACCCGATTTCCTTTGAAATCAGGTCCATTTTGCCGGCAAAGGCAAAATCGGGTCCATCGCGTCGGTCGGGTGCATTAACTTGGCACGCTACGCGACCGACGCGATACACCCGATTTTGCCATAGGGTTCAATGTTAAAATATTTTTAACATTGTAATCGGGAAAAAAATGGGAAATGGGCCAATATGGCCCATTTCTCATTGTATATGCCCCCCCCCCCCACCCCATTGTGAACGTCACCCCACGATTGACGCCAACCCGAAGCGTAGCGAGCGTAGCGAGCCCACGAGGGGCGGCGGTACGCGTCCTCCGACCTTTTCATACCCCTACTATCCACGTCGGCGTGGAGTTGAGAATATAAAGTGTGGCGAGCGCAGCGAGCCACCGAGCCCGAAGCGTGGCGAGCCCCGCGTGGGGACGCGTATACCTGTGAAGTTATACGCGTCCCCTTCGGGCTCGGTGGCTCGCTGCGCTCGCCACACTTTATATTCTCAACTCCACGCCGACGTGGATAGTATGGGTATGAAAAGGTCGGAGGAGGCGTACCGCCGCCCCACGCGGGCTCGCTACGCTCGCCACGCTTCGGGTTGGCGTCAATCGTGGGGTGACGTTGAGGGGGTTAAAATTGGGGTCTGGGGAGACTTTTACATTGAATCCAATGTAAAATAGGGTCCCAGGGACCCTATTCACATTTCAATCAATGTAAAAACCGGGACCATCGTGTCGGTCGCATCGCATGCGATTTGGTCGCATGCGATGCGATCGATGCGACCGACCCGATCAACGGTGTGGCCGTTCTAGGAAACAAGTACAGATAGATCTTATGTGTGTTATTTCACATCTATCTATAGTAAGATCTGCAGCTCCCGGCATACTGGTCATTAGCAGCGTCTTCAGATGTTCTGTGCAGCACATAAGGGGGGTTATTCTATTTGATTCGCAAGGCGGGGGGCACCCATTTGCAAGGGCAACTTGCTGGCAGGCAGGGGTTAAAGTGAGGGGCAACTGGGGGGAACTAGTTCCACCTCCAGCACAGCCAGTGGTGCAAGTAGAATTTTTTTCTTGGTGGTACTGATAGCCTCCACCAAAAATGGGCATGGTCATGTGTCATCAGGGGCAGTGTTCCCTCTAAGCTGTGCGCACGTGCGCGCGCACACAACTCGACGAGCGTGCGCACAGACATTAGAACAGAGCGCACAAAGCAGCAGTGGTCCCTTGTTGCAGTTGTGGACTCAATTAATGTGTGTTTCACCCATTAACTACATTGTGTGCTGTGTTTTGAATGTTTAAATGTTTAAAAACATTTTGAAGTAAAGTTAACACAAATGCTGAACGTCATTTTCCAGTTATATATAAGTGACGCACAAAATTTAAAATTTCCTTCCAAAGTTGCACAGCCAAAATCTTTTGCCGCACAAAGCCTTCGTAAAATTAGAGGGCACATTGATCAGGGGGCGTGGTCACACAAAGCTAGAGGAGTGACTAAATGACAATAGAGGCGTGGACACAGGAGACAGGGAATGAGAAACTGGGAATGACTGGGGGTGGGTTTGTTCTTGCTTGGGGGAGAGCCAGGCAGCTTGTGCTTACAATAGTGGAGCCTGCTCTTCATGCTGTCGGCGCTGCTGATGCCTGTCAGTGTGACAGGCTAAATCAGCAGTAGCCGGTAGCTGCATACAGCACCAATCATAACGCTGGGTGGGCGGGCTGCGGATGCATTATATTTAGACTTAAAATGAAAATAGAAATGACAGTGGATCAGGGGTAAGTGGTACTGCGTACCTGCAACATATTTCTTACAGGTACTCCGTACCACGCCGTACCCCCTTACTTGCAACACTGAGCACAGCCCTGCACAGTAATTCCAACAGAAAACACTGTCCAAGCAGCTTCCTTTTCTGGCACAGCGTATGTGATTTTTTTGTTTGTTGGGGGTGGGTCGATGGCATGGGAAAGGAGTTCCACCACCTCTCCATGACCACTTTAAGCCCTGCTCGCAGGGGTTTGCACATGTTACAACAGTAACATCCATTTGCAGGGGAGAAGGAACCACCCACATCTTTTGATGGTCGCCATCCTTTGAAAGATGTGGAAGGCGCACACATATAAAAGTGATGTTCAAGTCACTTACATATGCGTGCACGCTGGGAAGGAAATAGGTGGGCAGCTGGTAATGTCAGCTGCCCGCCCTCCGCATCTGTGCCATGAAACATATTCCCATATGCCAATGGGGCCGACCCATGGCACTCTCCGCCCCCCGCCCGCTGTCCTGACAAACAGTCTTTTCATCGTGGGCGCGCAAACCCTGCATATGCACATGGGCAGAAATGCGCATGCACACAGCGCCCCCATCGGCCCCGTGCAAACACAATCAGAATAAGACCCAAGATATGAGGATCCACCTCACAACACAAAATCATGCGCTCTGGCATGAAACGGTCTTGATGTATGGCCAGCTTATAGTTCCATACACACTGGGCGATTTTGCCCAGCATGTATGGACAGCGATGATGGGGAAAACCGCTGGGATGAAAATAGCTCTGAGTAATTTTCACCCGTTTTAGCGATTTTCCCCGGGGGTGCCTGGCTTTCCATAGTAATACCAGCAGCGGTGGCTAGCGATGATGCGGGTGCGCAAATCAGCGCTCACTGCTCATCGCTGCCCCGTACACACTGGGCGGCTTTTGAGCTGAAAGCGGCTCAAACAAGAAAACGGAGACAGAAGGAAATATGGATGAGAGCAGGGCAGAGCCTTTATATATCTATGCTACAATTATATCAACTTAAAATAGCAACATCGTCACCTAACACACACACACACACACACACACACACACACACACACACACAAAGAGGCTCCAGCACAATCCGTTACACTTGTTACAATGTGTTATGACTGTGGCCATTAATAATGCATGCCTTTAGTGTATAGCCACTATCTCCTTCCCCAGCACTTTTACTACCCAAAAGTCATTACTAGGAGTTATTGTTATTTATTAATGTTGCTGAAAGGTGCGAATCTGCACTAAACTGCAGCAATCAATCAGCAATTACCTTTCATCTGTCTGGAGAAAGTGTAAACATGAAAGCTATTGCCTAATTGGCTGAAGTGTGCATAAGTGCAGATTTACTGCGATTTACAAAAATAACGTATCTATCTATCTATCGATCAGCCTATATTAGCATGGACCGCTAACGTGAAAAATTGCAGTGGACTGTGGGCATGATTCAGACCTGATTGCTAGGCTGCGTGTATTCGCAGCTCAGAGAGCAGGGCCGCACCGCCAACCCCCTCCCCCCCCCCCCCCGGACAGTGCGAATCCCTGCATTACCATGCAAGTGGGTGTGTATGCTTACATGTCCACTCGCATGCGGCTGCATGGGAGAAAAATAATTTCATGGAAACTTAAGCCTAGTGAAGTGATAAAGCGGTAGATAACTTTATCACTTCGCCAGGCTTAATACATCTGCCCCACTGTGTGTCTACTGCATACTGGATGAAAGTCTCCACTGCAGCCTCCGGTGAATCAAAAGGAATCCCGAGCATCTTACACTTGATTTGAAGGAACATTGAGAAGTCACATGGTTGTGTGTGTGGGGTGGGCAGATCTGGACTGTACGCTGGATGACAAATCTCTTGGATGCGTTCACAGGCAAAAAATCCACCAGAATCCTGGACTTGGGAGCAGGTACATTGTCAGGATTGTTCGGCATACCAAGTCATGGCATGGCCGGCATGGCAGCAACGCTATCTTTGGTGATGGCATCTTCTTTCAACTGCTGTCTCCCTCTTCCCCAAAAGCAGCCCATAAAGGATCAAGGCTGTCTTCCTCATAAACATCATTGTGATAGGAATACTTGGTGGATCCCATTAGACCTTGGTGCCCTAGACAGCTGCTTAAAGCTGTCTAATGAGAGAGCCGGCTCTGATTGTTGCAGGCCACTCTTATGGTTGTAGAAGATTGTGGTTCTCCAGCAGCCTCTGTTGAGCTCCATAACAAATCCATGAAGGAAGTACTTGCCTACTGTAAATCACTTCTCCCCAGGAGAAGCCTGGAGACAGTGGCGTAACTAAAGGGCCGCAGCCCCCGCGGTGGCGGGGAGGCACCGGGGGTCTGCGGGCGCTGTTGTTTCTTCGCCAGCTCCCCACTGCTTGTGGGTGCAGCGGGGAGCTGGCAGGGGGGTCCATGCAGCGAAGTGGAAATACTGCGCTACCACCGTGCGGCGGCACGGGAAGCGCTTCTAACTTTGAAAACACTGGCTGCGGCCGCAC